>NC_090445.1:1718348903-1719022831 GCF_031143425.1 Pleurodeles waltl | reverse complement strand
GGGTCAGAGATGCTTATATCCGCCCCGCCTGTCTGACCACTCTGGCGGTAAGCATGGGAAAGTGGGGGTCTGGCACAGGACAAACTGCCACACTCGTGATGTGGTGGTCCTCACCGCCGGCCCGTCAGCATCGAGACCGCCACCACGGCCCTGGCGGTCGTTGGACCGACAGGGTCAGAATGCCAACCTTAGAGTCTGATTTAGAGTTTGACGAACGGTTTTCTCCATCACAAACGTGACAGATATCCCATCTGCCACATTGCAATTTCCATAGGATACAATGGAATCATGATGCGGCGGACGGGCTCTCTGCCACGTCTGTGATGGAGTAACCCGATCCGTCAAACTCTAAATCAGGTCCTCGGTCTGATTATAGGTCTTTCCATCAGAACAGTGGTTTATCCTGCTATAGTGCTGTGTATCAGGTGCTTATAACCTGAGAATAGTTTTTACAGTTCGGTGGTTATTGCCCTAACAACCAATGCACTCTCATTTCTTATTATTTGACTTAGTTGCTCGTCTTATCGTGGTGATTTTACAGATAACACATCGGGGTCTTTTTTAATCTTACCTCTAAATCTTGGAGTTGGCGAGACACGGAAAGATAATCAGAAGCTTCTAAAAGACTCATTAAGGAAATGACTGTGAGTCTGATGTATAGGCAATTTTATCTTGTAATGCTGACCATTCTACCAAACATTCAGAAGCTCCTATTCAGAGATGGCCTGCCTACTGAGCGGGTAATGTTGTCAAGTGAGAGTGGTACAGCTTCTATAAGCAGCAGAGGTCAGTACTCTTGGTCCCCCCCAACACACACATAAAAAGAAGAGGAACAGACAACAGTTAGATGACCTGATGACCTTGTGAAGGCTCAAGTGAGACTGCCTCATGAAACCTGACACGAGCGACCGAACTGGCCATTGACAGTACAGAGATGGCCCACTCTTGCTTGTTTGTTAGACTATACTTTACAAAAGTATCATCCCATTGGGTGGAGATTTTCTATTACTAAAGGAGGGTATATATTTGCAAACAATATTTAAGACACAAAGGGCCTTGTTTGCGCTGAATTATAGTAATTTGTGTTTACACTAATCCTGCATAAACTGAACTCCATATTTATATTTTGCACTAGACATGTCTAGCACCAAGATATTGGAGTTAACGTCATTTTCTGGACGGGAAAACCTACCTTGCGTCAATGAGATGCAAGGTAGGCATTCCCATCCAGAAAATCACGATACGGTCTTAACGCCATATTTATATCCCCGTGCTAAATTCAAGCACGGGGCATGGGGACCTTAAATAATGACATTAAACCTGCTTAGCGCTGTTATCTAACGCCTGGGTATGGGCAGGCTTTAGGGGACCTGTAGGCCTTTTTCCATGGCCAGAGACCATGGAAAGAGCCCACAAGTGCCTTTCCTAGCCCCAAGGACACCCCCACCCACACCAGAGGGACACCACAGGATGGGGGACCCATCCTAGCTAAGTCCCGGTAAGTATTTATAATTTTTTTCCCACTCGGGGGCCCTGACTTGGGACCCCCTGCATGGCACTGGCCCCAATGGCCATACCCAGGGAACATTTGTCCCCTGGGCATGGCCATCGGGGTGGTGATTGTGACTTCTGTCTTTACTAAGACAGGAGCCATGTCCATGGGGGTTGTGCACCAGGAAATGGTGTTACTCTGCCTAGAGGGAATTTATTTGCCTCTAAACAGTGTTGTGCCGTTATTCGGCGGACAACCTCCGGTTCCTCCTACGCCTTCCCCATCTGGTTAGCGTCATTTACAATGATGCTAACTGGGCATTACCACCGGCTAGTGCCATTCCTTAAATATGGGGCCCGGCCGGCATCCAGGCATGGCACTACCCAGCGCTATACTTTTACACGCAAAACTACGCTAATGCAGTTTTGCGTGTACAAGCATAAATCAGGGCCAATATTTCTGTCTTAGTAATTAATTTGTAAAACGATACGCAGTGGGGCATAAAGTTTGGGTGAGAAGTCCATGGCTAACACTTCGATTATCAGGGATGCTGAATGCCAAGGCTGTGTTTGGATTCTGTCTCTTGCCTCTTTCATCCACCATCAGAGTCTCCCGCCCTCTTTATGTCACTTGTGCAGATTTGTTTTCTTCCTTACATTCTCCGTTTGTCACTGTTTTCTGTCTTTCTTTTCCTGCTTCTTTCTAGTTCATTCTCGATGAAAGTCTGGGAAAAAATAAGTGCGAGTCCCCAAAAATGATTAGCCCAACCTGCAACCACTGGCTTAAATTAAGCACTGTCTGTCAGATGGCAGATTAGTTACAATATCCTGATACTATACGCCCACACTGCGTTCAGTGTCCTATAACAGAGACAAACTGCATTAGCAAAGATTAAAACAGGATGCTGAATAGGCTATTTTTTAAGTAACTTCATTTTATTGTAAGTGCATGGGTTGGGTTTCTAGACGGTCTTCACAAGCAGTTCATCATTAGCCATGATGTGCATTTATGGTGTTTTTTTCATTCATGCCAACAAGATCATCCACCTTATCTCACATACACTCAGAATGTCTGTATGCCTCACAGATATACAGAGAATATAAATTAATTATTTGCATTATAAATATCAATAATAAATACGTTGCAGTGTAGATTAGCACACAAGATGCCGTTTCAGACATACAGGAGACACAGAGCTGTAGTCCACCAGTAAGGGCTACTCATAGTTCTAGTGTCCGTTTAAGTGTGGCTGAAGACCCTCAACGCAGCCTACTTCCACCACGCAAGAGAGTGTCAATAAGTGCATAGTCTGCCCCTCTTTGCTAGGTGGAGGGAATGAGTGTAGACTTCACTCCATCTTCCCCACCAAGAAGTGTTTGGGCTGGATCACTGATCCATAGAGGGTTTTCTGCAAATGGAGCACCAGCTTGACAAGGAGGGTGTTAGGTAGCAGAAAATTACATTCTCTTTATCAAACTGGGAACCTGAGAAATGTCGACTGATTAGCTTGAAGGAATGGGGATTGGGTTCATATTGTGTGCTATGGCCTCTGAGCAGGAAAGCATTAGTTCGTGGCCGAATTGCTGAAGCTCAGGATGTAATCATCAGAAGGAGTCAATTCGTCAAGGGTAAAATCGATACATTCTGCTATTATGTTCCCCATTATCGTCATTTCTGTCTTGGTGGTGATGATCCCAGATATTGTCTCGAGCCCTGTGTCTATTGCTGTGATCCAGGGTGTGGTGGTGGGATGGTTCCCATTGACTCTGAAGTTGAGGACCTCTTTGATGATAGTGAGTGTTGTATCTTGGTATGTTCGATGTCAAATCTGTCCTGGCGCTGGCAGAGCTGGCAGCTGTTAGTGAATAGGAGCCCCCAAAGATCCCAAACAATCCTCCTGAGGCAAGCTGAAAGAGAAGGAAGGAAGAATGTGTAAATAGCAGCACCAAACCAATGAGAGATGTAGTCAAGACAGAATGACATAATTAACAGACTAATGGCAAGCACTGGAAGAGATTACTCAACATCAAATATGGGCAACACCAGAAGATGTTCCTAATATTAGAAACCTTGCAACAGCTGCTGCTGTGGGGAGAGTTTCATACTGAAGAGATGCTCAGGGAACAACAACTTCCACAGGGGGTGGAAGTAGCTGTTGCTAGTTGTCCTTCTCAGCTACGTGTGTTCTCATCATACATATGTCCCTAAACAAAGATGTGTTCAAGCTGTGGAGAGATATTTATTCACACAATTCTCATGTTATAGAAATTATCACTGCACAAAAGGACATCCTGGAGCTGTGGAAAACGGCTAGTATCAGGGACATAGCTTCTCGTCATTAATAACCCCCATACAGAACATACCCTGGAGCTGTGGAGAGATGTTTCCATCAGGGACACATCTTATCATCATTAATGCTCCCCTTACAGAAGGACATCTTGGAGCTCTGAAGAATGATTAGTATCGGGCATGTCTAATCATAATTATTGATCCCTTACAGAAGGACATATCCTGGAGCTGTGGAGAGATGTTTCTATCAGGGACACGTCTTATCATCATTAATGACTCCCTTACAGAAGGACATCCTGGAGCTGTGAAGAATAGCTGGTATCAGGGGCATGTCTTATCATAATTAATGGCCCCCTTACAAGAGGACATCCTGGACCTGTGAAGAATCGTTAGTATCAGGGACATGGCTCATCATCATTAATGACCCCTCTACCAGAAGGGCATCTTGGAGCTGTGGAGAATTGTTAGTATAAGGGACATGTCTTATCATCATTATTGACTCCTTACAGAAGGACATATCCTGGAGCTGTGGAGAGATGTTTCCATCAGGGACACATCTTATCATAATTAATAACCCCCTTACAGAAGGACATCCTGGAGCTGTGAAGAATCGTTAATATCAGGGGCATGTCTAATCATAATTATTGGCCCCTTACATAAGGACATATCCTTGAGCTGTGGAGAGAGGTTTCTACCAGGTACACGTCGTATTATAATTAATGTCTCCCTTAGAGAAGGACATCCTGGAGCTGTGAAGAATCGTTAGTATTAGAGGCATGTATTATCATAATTAATGTCTCCCTTACACAAGGACATCCTGGAGCTGTGAAGAATCGTCAGTATCAGGGACATGGCTCATAATTATTAATGACCCCCTTACATAAGTACATCCTGGAGCTGTGGAGAATTGTTAGTGTCAGGGACATGTCTGATCATAATTAATGACCCCCTTACTGGAGGAAATCCTGGAGCTGTGGAGAGATGTTTCGATCAGGGACACGTCTTATCATCATTAATGACTCCCTTACAGAAGGACATCTTGGAGCTGTGAAGAATAGTTGGTATCAGGGGCATGTCTTATCATAATTAATGTCTCCCTTACACAAGGACATCCTGGAGCAGTGAAGAATCTTTAGTATCAGGGACCTGTCTTCTCATCATTAAGGACCCCCTTACAGAAGGACACCCTGGAGCTGTGGAGAATTGTTAGTATGAGGGACACATCTTATCATCATTAATGACCCCTTACAGAAGGACTTCCTGGAGATGTGGGGAGATGTTTCTAACAAGAGCATGGCTTATCATAAAAACAAACCAGAAGAGGCAGCTGGACCTGTGCAGGGATGTTTCTTTATGCAATTGTGATTCTATATGAACTATTTTTTAACATCATGGAGCTGTAAAAAAAATATTTATTTCAAGGAGATATCACATAAAGTAACGATCATTCACCAGATTTAAAACTCTGGTGGCATGTTCCAAGTCTAATTTGGGGACTAGACTTGAGGCCTCAGTACATTATTTTTTCTAACAATCTTTATTAGCACTCTTACAAGTTCAGGATGCAGAATGCTGTATAGTTTAGTAATGGCAGATTGTGTTTCCATTACATTAATAGTTCTGCCTTGCTGAATGCCCTTGGCATTACGTATCGTGGGAGACTGGGAAAGAGGAGGCACTGATCGGTCCACTGATTTATCCAACTCACCGTTTGAATAACCCCCAATAATTCAGTGTGCATGTTTCCAGTTCACAAGGCAGGGTGATAGATGGCAGCATTATTTAGTTTGGTAGGTTTTGGGGCACAGAGATAGCCCAGCATTAGCAGCTTCCCCATATAACCTACCTTTAAGTAGTACCTGAGAACCCTCATAATCAGCATATGTTCATCCAACACTGAAGGAAACAACAGACTTCATCCCAATTAAAGCCCGCCTCACGTATCCTAAGTATATTGTGCTGTTTAGTTGGCCATACCAACAGCATTGCAGTTTGGGAACTTTCACACATACAAGATGGGTCTCTTGCTTTGCAAAAAAGCAACCTGGGTTTTCCACCCCAGTAAAGCAGAGTGAAATTTGTGATGTTTCTGCATAAAATTAATTCCCCTCAGTTTTCATGTTATGCACTTATATAGAATTGCGAATGGTGCAGCATAGATAATGTGCAAAGAAGAATTACTGACTAAACATATAACTGGGGGTTCAAGCACCTTCGCAGACCAAGCTTCCCATTGGAATGGAAGAATGATCTTTTGGAAAAACAACTCTCTACATGACCGGTTACCCCGTAAAGGACAAATCACCCAACTTGTCTGGCCAGTTTCATTCCCAACAGTAGGACGAGGAACAAAAGGTGGGGCATGAGGAGTAGACAAGCAGAGACACCAGGACCTACTGATAGGTATGAATAGTGGGAGGAGTTCTCTGCAGTTAAAGCTAAGCCTGATTCTTCCTTTGTCTGAAAATAAGAGGTGTAAGAAGATTCACACATTGGAGGCTTAGGTGTATTACTGCAGAAAGGTCATAGGTGATGGAAACATTTGACATATTTCATGGCAGGGCAGGAGATCAAGCTTTGCACATCGCAGCAAAGAGTATTATTAAAGAAAGAACAAGATATCATTTTAGATAAATTCAGCAGCAGTTTGTGGAATAACCAATTCTGCAGGTGTGGCGTCCAGTTCCTCTGTGGCCATCCGGGGGTCATCACCCTATTTTCTTGATTCAGTGGAGATTAATATTGGGATGTTCGGCGGGTTGTACAAAGCTGCAGCCACCACCTTTCACTGTCCTTGCCATGCCGAAGATGGAGAGGGGCCCCTTCGAGTGGACCTCCGTGATCAGGTACTCTGCCGCCACCTAGCTGCGACCAGGCATTGAGGCAGCTGAGGACTGTTTAGGGCATGAGTTGAGATCTCCTTCGACGTTAGACTAAGCCTAGTCAGAGGCTACTTCTTCTTCTATAAAAAAGTGTGTCTGCTGACCACCTGATCTACACATTTGCTCGTGGAATAATAGTGTATATTTCATACCAAGATTCTGTAGCTTCTCCTTAACTTAGTTAAATGAATACACCATTATGTTGTACATCAATGGTATATTCATTACCTTCGCATTTTTAACTTTAGTACAATCCTTTTTCGGACTACTATCAGAATAGCATCTCTGTCACAATAATTTTTAATTGTGGTGAAAATTGGCCTTGCTGGTGATCCTGGAGGTGGAAGTCTCACTGTGTCTCTGGTAGCCTGTTCCACTACGAACTGCAAAGATATGGATTCAGACACTATATTGTTTTTTAAGGAGTCTTTAACGTTAATATAGCGAGCTGCATCTGTGCATCTGTGTCTTCAAGGCCTTTTGGCAAGCCTATAATGTGTACATTATTGCGGCGGGAACAGCACTCTAAATCTTCAAGTCTGTCATCCATGCATTGCACCCGCTCTGCAAGATCGTGACCCTGCCAAGCTAAAGCATCTGCGCGATAATGCAATTTTGTGAGGGCACGGTCACTGTTAGGAGGTTTCTAAGAAGATTACATTGATTTTCACATAGTAGAGTCAGAGCTGAACGGATCTCTGCTATTGTCATCAAAATCAAGTCCAGTTTATCAGGTGCTTCATCATAACCCCAAAAGAGGGGTAAAATAGTCTCAATATCTGACATATCTGTGCTTGCAGCATAAGCAGTCCGTTGCTTATCGCTATTCGAAAGATGTTTGTTTACCTGAACTGTGGAATTCCTGCATGCCCATTTGCAACTAGAAGTGTCAGTATAATCAATGTGGAGCTATAGATCAAGAGACAAACCAATGCATGTTAGGTGTGACTAAGAATGAAAGTTGCAGGTCAATAAAGAGACTGAGATTGCTGGTGGTGGTTGTGAACATGAAATAGGCCCGCCGCGCCCAGTGCTTACTGGTCATTTTTAATTATCCACTCCTGCTGCAACCAGCAGAGGGGTCTTAGGATATACCTTGGCAATTTGTGAATCAGTCTGCCTGCTTTGTTCTGAATGGCCTGAACTCTATGGCTCAACATTTTCGGAAGGAGTATTGCAATAGTCCCTAAAGCGGTCAGTGAAGTTGGAATATTGCAACACTCTCTCATGCAATCTGTGAGGGTGGAGTATTTCAAAAGTCCCCTATAGGGGCTATTGAGAGTAGAGAACTACATTAGCTCCATTATCTGCCATTAAGGGTGAGGTATTGCAATAGTCTATAAAAATGGCCAGGGAGGGGGAATACTGCAATAGCCCCTAAAGTGACCAGTGAGTGTGGAGTATTGCAATAGCACCTAAAGCGGCCAGTGAAGAGTACTGCAAATATCCCTCATCATGCCCAGTGAGGTTTGGGTATTGCAATAGCCCTTAAACTAGTCAGTGAGGGTGGTGTATCTCAATAGTCTCTAAAGGGGTCAGTGAAGGTAGATTATTTTAGTAACCTCAAAAACATTCAGTGTGGTTGCCGATTTTCAATACTCTTTAAAACCCACACTAAAGGTTGACTTAAGGCAATACGCTCTAACTCAGTCTGCGAGGGGTGAGTATTGCAATATCTGTGATAGCAGCCACTGAGGGTGGAATACTGCAGAAAGCAGTGAGTGAGGGTGGAAAATGTTGATAGTCCCTAAATCCTTCAGTGAAGGTGAAACACTGTGATGCTCTCTAACATGGTCTGTGAGAGTGGAAGGTGGCAAGAGCCTCTAAAGCAGCCAGTGAAGGTGGAATATACCAATAGTTTCTACGGCGGTCAGTGAGTGTGGACTCCTGCAGTAGTTTCTGAGGTGGCCACTGAGGGTAGAACATTACAATACTCTTTGACACAGCCTCTTAGAATAGAGCATTGCCATAACCCCTAGAGCACTCAGTGAGGGTGGAATATTGTAAAAGTCCCTAATGGGTCAATGAGGGTGGAGTCGTTCAACATACCCTAAAGTGGTATGTTTACACAATGTGAGGAAGAGTGAGAACTATCAAAACCAAGACTGAAAGAAAATCTTCAGAATGGGAACATCCAAACTCAGCGGGATCTTGGAGCCGGGTCAAAGCTTCTCCGTAGGGTTATCCCTTGGAGATTTGCACTTGACTCCCACCAAGAACAAGCACCACTCTTTGGATTAACTTTAAGAGGTATCCATGGGAGAGAACCTACTATCAATCCTCTTAAAAAAACATGAAAACTGGTTCCACTGCACATATAATACTCCGGTGTATACTCCCCAGCACAAGCTCATTCTTTATAGTGGGTTTTGCCATTCCGTTGCTGTCACTGGTAGACTACATGTGTCACTTCCATATATACGAAAACAGGTAAATACAAGGTTGTCACCTGTTACTGTTGTCTACACAAGAATCATGATCATTCACTCTCAGTGGCTCAATGAGCATCTCTCCAACAATGACTCATAACAAAGATTCTGAAATTGGGATGCCTGCTATTAATTCCGCCCTCATATTCAGCATGGCATTTGACTATGAAAATGATGCCCCTCCGAATCATTGTACGTAAATGTATCTCTCATGGATATCCAGAAATCTGCTATAGAGACAGACGTTGCAGATGCGCGTGTACGCGCCCAAAGCCAACAATACTTGTTTGATGAATCCCTGACTCCCCAACCCATAACTCGGAATTTTTAAATTCCTGTTTATTGATTCCTATTCAAAGTCGAGGAATGAATCCAAAATGAAGACACATTTAAATCCAAATATCTCCAATCACAAATGTCCATTAGCTGACACCCAATCAGACACTCCAAATCAATTACCCTTCTGCTCTCAAACAACAACTAACAATTTATGACTACTAGTGGCCTCCAGTCATTAAAGACCAAGGAGAACTTAGAATATAGAACTTGCATCAACAGCACTCAAAACGTACCTCAAAATAAATGTCTCCCAGTAACCTTCAGCTATTGACTCCAATTGCTGTCTCTAAATCAGTGACTCTGAACAATCAATCCAACTGATGACGTCAATTAATGACTCCTAATTAATGACTCCCAGTTCCCCAATCTAATAGACACCTCCAAATCGATGACTCTAAACTGACTCTGAATCTTTGTCTCCCATTTATTATTTCCACCAAACAATGACTCAGATTGAGGGATTTTTATTGATTATCCTCATTGAATGAGTGCCATTCAACAGGTGCCATCCTAAGACTAAAGACTACAGCGAATGGGAGCAATTTGATGACTCCTAACCAATGATCTCTGATTGATACTAACTGGTAACCCAATTCAATCACTCCAATCAATCATTCAGAATTAATGACACACGATTAATCAAGACTTACTGCCAATCACTTGCTCCTGGTTGAGCACTCATGAGCAAGACCTCTCAAAGCATAATGCTCAGTTTGTAATTCCAGATCAATGATTTCACATCACTGATTGACAGTCCTTGGCTGCCAGTCTCTGGAGCCTTTGGTCTTTGACCCCAGATCAGGTGCCTGCAGTTGATGGTTTCAGATCGATGACTCCTATTGATGGTACCTCAGTGATCACTGCCAAATGCTACCAATCAGTTCCTTCACTCTGTAGTTATCAGTCAAAGGACATCATGAACAGACCCCTGATTCAGGATCTCATTTAGTGAATTGTCTGGAATTACTCCCAGTAAGGGAGCACTAATTGATCAAACTATCCCACTTCTGATGATCTCACTCAATGTTTCACACTAAACGACTCTCAATCAACGACTCCCATTCAGTAATCTCCATTTACATACTCCCATCTCAAGAATCGCAATCAGTGACTGTAATTCAGACTTCCATTTAGATGCTTCTATTCAGTGACTTGTATTCAGTGACTCAGTCTCAAAGACTACCAGTCACTGACTCATAGTCAGTGACTGAAGCTCAGTGATTCCATTTAAGCAATTTTCCGTATTTGGTTTCTATTCTGTCTGTGGCTCACAGTCAGTGATTCTCACTAAGTACTTTTGTTCAGTGACCCCCATTCAGGAGGCCCTGCCCCATGTATCAAGTATTTCCACCATCCCACCAAGCCTCAGCAATGATGATGCGGCCGCCATGTTTGTCCTTACCATGAAGAAGAGGCCGACCAGCGTGGCCGCGAGCCCAATAGCCCCCAGGCTGATGAGGATGATCTGCCAGTCACTCAGGCCTTCAACACTGACTGAGCCTCCTCCGCTGAGCATGGTTGTCCCTGGGGGAGATGCAAGAAAAAGGGTTAGGGGTGTTGGGTGCAACAGTCTTTGACAGTACTTATAAGCCTTCCATTAAACCACCTAGTAGTATTCTAGATGTAGATGAGGCTGGTTGCAGACCACCTCCAAGGGCACACTCAAGGGGACCAATGGATGTCACTCCGCCCTTAAGAAGACAGCAGGTGGCCAGGACTGAACCCAATGCCATACCAAGTCTGACTACATCAGGTGAGTGTTCTTATAGGCTGGCAGTGGCACTAAGACTACCTGAAGACTGCAGGAGGTAGGGATGTTACAGACATATCCTCCCCCCCAGGCCCAGTGGCGCGTGGCACCAGTCTCTGTCTCCTATGGGGGACCCCTCAGTCCCTTGTTCCATCTTGCAGCAGGCTCCAGACTTCTCTTCTGTGTGCAGAGACAGAGAGGCTGGTGCTGCTCTGCAAAAATTAAAGGCACAAACATCCTATTTCGTTTCAGTTTGTAAACCCTGGGCATGGTCCAAGCAGCAGTCTTCTCATGTCAGACGTGGGTGTGGGCCCATGGAGATAGGCACACAGTGGAGCAGTGAGTGAGCTGGGCCCCTCAGTCAGTGTTAACCTGAAAAGATGACACAAATCAAGAGAAATCTGTGTTTCCGTTGTATGCTTTGCCTGGAAGTGGCAGCAGCTTCTCCTAGTGACAGCTGGAAATGAGTGGAGCTACGACTCACAACTCAGCAGCTGTTGGACAGGTGAGCACAGGGTAAAGCATTCCTTATTGGCTAATTCCTTGTTGGGTTACAACATATGCCTTTACCAAGCTTTTTTTTCCCCACGAATATATATCTATATATAGATATATACATACAAATATAGATATTATTTTTACCTGATTGCCAGTAGGTAGCTATATATACTTCAGTCAGTTCAGCTACTGTCTTGAAAGTTTTGGGGTGAACCTTTAAGCAGGGGCCTATAAAAATGGAGGGTCCTGAAACATGTTTTCCCAATGCATTTTCCCATAGGGATTTTGAACATGACTCCAACCAGAACCTCTGGACGGAATAACACCTAATTTGGCAGAAAGCTAGCTCTTCGTCCAGAAACAGTGCTCTTTGTGATTTTATGTAAATCTGTGGAGTAGTTTTTGAGATATTAGATTTTCAAAAATATAGATATCTAGGCATGCGGATATTCCACGGATCCAACTGGTGATATCTGATTGGCTGCCAACACTTCAACAAGGGAGTGTTGGCAGCCATCTTGGTACTTTGCTTGAGCTGTCGCACATAAATAGCTTAAAAAAGGAAACATTGCCAGGGTAGGGTCACCCAGAGACCCTAGCCTTGGTCTAGGAGTCCCCCATGGATCCCCGCCAGGGCAAAAAAGCATTTTTTGAAAATCAATCTCAGAAAAATCTGACCTTTGGTTTTATTTTCCTATCTGGTGGGAGTGGGACACATGTGCCTGCTCCAAGGGCTTTTATTATCTCCGGGTCTGGTAGGTGTGGGACACATGTGCCTGCTCCAAGGGCTTTTATTCTGTCCGGGGATGACCACCTTCCCGGAGCAATCAGAGATAAAAATGTGGGTGGCCGTGGGGCCCCACTGTGCTCCTGGGGACCACCATGTCCGTGGGCCAAAACGTTATGTTGATAGGGGGAAGGCCCGTATGGCCTTCCTCAGAGTCCTGGGGACCACAACCTCCCCAGGGCAAAATCGAATTTGCATGTGCGGGGCCACCACCTCCCTGGGGCAAACACAAATTAGACCTAGGGGTGCAGCATAGCTCCCCACAGCCTCGGAGACCACCACCTTCCCAGAGCAAATATTGAATTGCAAGCTGGAACTGAATGCCCCTCCTGCAGCCCCAGGGTCCGCCACCTCGCCGGGGCTGAAAGAAAAGAATGAAGGGAGTCCATTACGGGCCCCGCGGACCACCACCTCCCTGGGGCAAATACAACCTAGGAGGGGGGCCATGTGCACCCCTAGTAGAGCCATACATGGCCCTGGGTACCACCACCTCCCAGGACCGGCTCTTTCTAAGTTCCCAGGTGCCCACCCCCGGGGCATAGCTGTTTGCTTTTGCTTAGTGGGAACTGACAGCGCTCACCAAGCAAAAGCAAACATAATTGCGCTTTCTGCAAGTGGGAGGTGTCAAACAGCTCCTGTATGCAGAAATGTGAGTTTTCATCTGTTTTCCTGCACACAAACATGCATGCAGGGAAACAGATGAAAACATTGTTTCCATAAGCAGGGAGCCTCTATTTAAAACAGCTCCCTGCTTGCGGGAGCAATGCTGGCTCCCACAGCATGCCGGAAGCTGCCTAGAACCATGGGGGCTATCAGGCTGCCCCCACTGCACTCCGTTGGCAGCAAGCAACTTGCTTGCATGCCACTTTGAAGTTAGTCCATGGAGAGAATATGACAATACCAACAGTCTCTCCATAGAATGACTTCAAAGCGGCACACAAGCAAGATGTTTGCTTGCAAATGCTATAGCTTTGTTTTGGGGCTCAGCAGATGCAAGTCTCTTATGGCCTTCTGGCAAGGCTCCTGCACTGTTACTCAGTAGGTTGAAGGTCCAAGTCCTGGTATCTCATGCAGAGTGTCCGTTTACTTACTAGTGTTTTGACTGTTAAACATTCCTAGTGATGAAACATTTACATCTTTTTGCCACAAACTTGCAATGTCTTTCCTGTGGCCTTGAGGTAAAGGTCTCAGACGTTCACTCCAAAGGACGAGGGTTCCACTCTAGGTTTTTCAGTATTCATATTCCTGTTTTATAATCTTTTTAAATGCAAATATTTAGGATGTATGCTGAAATGTAATTGCACTCTTTGTACTTGACAATTACATTTTTCTTATCAATATGGCCTAAAATATATAATTTTAACTACATCATTTATTAAAGCTTAGAAAAACTCTCTGGCTGTGGGTGGCGAGGGTTGGATGGATATAGGGGTTGGCTGCGTGGTGTGGGGTTGGGTGGCCACAGGCCAGACCCTGTGGCCAACCCCTGCCATGCACTGCCAAAACCTGTGTGCAGCACAAGTTTGGGTGGCAATAGGGACTCTGCAGTCAACCTATGCCACGCACAGCTGAAGGCCATGCGCAGCAGTGATTGGATAAAAGTATAGGGATTGAAATTACTTTACATTAAAAACCCTAGAAATTCATTGAAAAAAAACAAAGGTTACAGGGACGTTATAGTTAGGAAAATAGAATTTAAAAAACCTTAGAAATTCACTAAAAAAAGCAAAGGTTATGATGACGTAATAGTTAGGTTCTGAATTTACTAGCACAAAACCAGAGAAATTCAACAGTTATAGTTGGAGTTATTACAAGTGACTCTAACTCCCCCCCTTTACCGTCCACTGCTAATTATCCCACAAATTACAGCACTCATGGCATCTTTGATAACATCATTGATAATGTCACTGTATCATCTGCAGTAAAATTACTGATCAGAAAGCTCTGCATGGCAGGGGTGCAAGTTATAGCTACCTTAGGGTGCAAGTTATAGTTATGTATATATATATATATATATATACATATATATATATATTCCACCTCAATGTTTTTCTTTCCAGTTCCCTGTCGCGGCAGGTCGTAACCGAGTAGCAACTCCCCTTACATCCATAACTTCTGTTTCTCACTGCTGACGCCAAGTAAACAGTCACGGCCACCAACTTGTCATTTCAGTAGCAGTTTATTTTCATAAACGTGACAGCTCTTCTAGGTCCCAACGTGTTTCAGATACTCAGGCGGTCATTCTGACCCTGACGGTTTTCAACCGTCAGGGCAGAGTGCCGCGGAAGCACCGCCAACAGGCTGGCGGTGCTTCATGGGCAATTCTGACTGCAGCGGTAAAGCTGCGGTCGAAAAGGGCAACCGGCGGTTTCCCGCCGGTTTACCCCTGCCCCAAAGAATCCTCCATGGCGGCGCTGCTCGCAGCACCGCCATGGGGATTCCGACCCCCTTCCCGCCATCCTGGTCCTGGCGGTAAAAACCGTCAGGAACAGGATGGCGGGAACGGGTGTCGTGGGGCCCCTGGAGGCCCCTGCACTGCCCATGCCACAGGCATGGGCAGTGCAGGGGCCCCCTAACAGGGCCCCATAATGATTTTCAGTGTCTGACTAGCAGACACTGAAAATCACGACGGGTGCCACTGCACCCGTCGCACACCAGCAACTCCACCGGCTTCATCGTTGCTGGGGCTTTCCCGCTGGGCGGGCGGGCGGCCTTTTGGCGGTCGCCCGCCCGCCCGCCCAGCGGGAAAGTCAGAATGACCGCCGCGGTCATTTGACCGCGGTGCGGTCTTCTGGCGGTCTCCGCCCGGCGGGCGGCGCCCGCCGGGGTCGGAATGACCCCCTCAATCTCCTTAAGAGCCGTGATCAAGGACACTGAGTCTCCGAAACACGTTGGGCACTAGAAGAGCTGTCACATTTATGAAAATAAATTGCTACTGAAATGACGAGTTGGTGGTCGTGACTATTTACTTGGCGTAAGCACAGAGAAACAGGAGTTATGGATGTATACATAATATAGTTAGGCTCATATTTTAAGAAAACGGAACCATAGAAATTCACCAGTTATAGTAAAGAGTTTCCCCAGGTAACTATAACTCGTGCCTCAAGGTAACTATAACTCGCGCCCTCGCCATGTACAGTTTTTTCATGAAAAATGTCATTGTAAATATTACATTACTCTCAAAGATGTTATCAAAGCTGTTATGAGTGCCGTAGTTTGTGGGGTCATTAGCAGTGCATGGCAAGGGCACGAGTCATAGGTACCTTAGGGCAAGAGTTATAGGCCCTCATTCTGACCTTGGCGGGCGGCGGAGGCCGCCCGCCAAAGTCCCGCCGTCAGGTTACCGTTCCGCGGTCGAAAGACCGCGGCGGTAATTCTGACTTTCCCGCTGGGCTGGCGGGCGGTCTCCTTCAGACCGCCAGCCAGCCCAGCGGGAAAGAGGCTTCCACGATGAAGCCGGCTCGGAATCGAGCCGGCGGAGTGGAAGCTGTGCGACGGGTGCAGTTGCACCCGTCGCGTATTTCACTGTCTGCGCAGCAGACAGTGAAATACATTTAGGGGCCCTCTTACGGGGGCCCCTGCAATGCCCATGCCAGTGGCATGGGCACTGCAGGGGCCCCCAGGGGCCCCGCGACCCCCCCTACCGCCATCCGGATCTCGGCGGTCCGACCGCCGGGATCTGGATGGCGGTAGGGGGGGTCAGAATCCCCGCGGCGGTGCAGCAAGCTGCGCCGCCGCGGAGGATTCAATGGGGCCGCGGTACACTGGCGGGACCCCGCCAGTGGTGCCGGTCCGACCGCGGCTTTACCGCCGCGGTCGGAATCCCCATTGAAGCACCGCCGGCTTGTCGGCGGTGCTCCCGCGGTCCTCCGCCCTGGCGGTCAAAGACCGCCAGGGTCAGAATGAGGGCCATAGTTTCTAAAGGTAACTCTAACTATAAATTGTGAATTTCTATGGTTTCATGCATTTAAAATGTGAGCCTAACTATAACGTTCCTGTAACCTTTGTTTTTTTTAATTAATTTCTTTTTTTTTTAATTCTCTTTCTTAACTATAAAGTCCCTGTAAACTTTGTTTTTTTCATTTCATTTCAATGTTTTTTTCAACATAAAGTAATTTTCATTACTATACGTTAATCCAACAATCGCTGTGCACTGCCGTACACGGCAGCTGTGGCCCTTAGGGCCCGACCTTGAGGCAAACCCTCTATACGCACCTAACCTTGCACCATGCACGGCCTTCGTCTGTGTGCAGCGGAGGTTGCCTGCAAAACGTGGCCTGCAGCCAGACCCTGCGGCCAACCCCATTAACCACCCAACCCCATGCTGTGCACAGCACTTTGGCTGTGTGCAGTGGAAGTTGGCTGCAGCCTGTCTGGGTGTCAAAATAGGTGTGGGAAGGTGTATCTGGGGGTGAGATTGGCTGTGAGAGTGTCTGGGTGTGAAAGTGCGTACATCAGTGTTTTAGTGAGTGTGTGTGTGGGCAGGATTGTGAGTGGGTGCATGAAGCTGTCAGTGGGTCTGTGAGTGGGTACGTAACTGTCTGAGAGTTTCTGTGAGTGGGTGCGTGAGGGTCTGAGAGGTTCTGTGAGTGGGTGCGTGAGGGTCTGACTGGAGATATGTAAGTGTGTGCACAAGGGACTGAGTGGGTCTGTGAGTGGGTGCGTAACTGTCTGAGTGGGTCTGTGAGTGGGTGCGTGAGGGTCTGACTGAAGATATATAAGTGTGCACCAGGGACTGAGTGGGTCAGTGAGTGGGTGCGTGAGCGTCTGACTGGAGATATGTAAGTGTGTGCACGAGGGACTGAGTGGGTCTGTGAGTGGGTGCGTAACTGTCTGAGTGGGTCTGTGAGTGGGTGCGTGAGGGTCTGACTGGAGATGTGTAAGTGTGCACAAGGGACTGAGTGGGTCTGTGAGTGGGTGCGTGAGGGTCTGAGAGGGTCTGTGAGTGGGTGCGAAAGGTATGAGTGCATGTGTGAGTGGGAGAAAAAGATTGAAAGAGAGAGAAAAAGAGCGAGGGGGAGAGAGATAGAGTTTTTTTAGGTTTTGATGTATGATCTACTTAGAATACGATATTTCTGTACAATTTAAAATAAAACAAGTATCTGTCATTCTTTTGCAATTTTGCAAAATAAAATATTTTGTAATTTTAAAAAAATGAAAGCGATTCTGGCTGGATTTAAACCCTCGCACTGAGATATTTTCTTTTTTTTTCAATAGTTTTTTTGCCTTTGTAGCCTTTTTTGGGCTATCTGGGACAGCAAAGGATCCCTCAAGGGCTCCCCAGCGTTCCCTACATATTAATTAATGTATTTATTTTTTTGCTTCACAAAAACGCTATCCGGCACTGCAGGGGAAACCTTAAGGCTTCCCTCGTGGTGCCATTGCTTCAGCAAGCACAGAGCTGCTTTGGCAGGAAATACAAATTTGAATTTCCCTTAAATTCTCAGAAACTACTGAATGGATTTACCGTAACCGCAATCTGCATACCGAAATCTAGCTTTCTGCCAAATTTGGCGTAATTCCTTCCAGTGGTTCAGGCTGTAGACATGTCTAAAGAACCTATGGGAATTCACATGGGAAACACAACTTTTTTGACCCCCCTTTTTTTCTCATCCTCCACTTGATGGATCACCCTGAAACTTTCCATGTGCAACAAGAAGCAACACAAAATGTTTTTTTTGGGAAAATGTTCGTGAAAAGACGTCAGAGGGTGCCAAAGATATAGACAAGTCAAAAAATGCTTTTACTATGGAAACGTGGTCTTTACTATAACTACAGAATGACATCCGCCACTAGGTAAAATATATATATAAATATGTATTACGTTTATAAAATTTAATATATTTTTTTTTCCATGGGGAAATTCCAAACACCCCTTTTCTTTTTAATTTGCTCGTAACCTCCCTTTACCACTACACTCCCCATTGCGCTAAAATGAACTTTACCCTCCTTTGCCTCTACTGGAGGTACTCCCCCAGTTTTATACCCTGAGACTTGCTGGATTCTCATGTTTTTCTGCTCAAGCTCCTGAACTTCTAAGCTATCCTAAGTGCAGTTGATTTGTGGCAAATTACTTGAGGTGGAAAAGCTTCACTGTCACATTTTTCTTCTCAGTTCACTTAGAGGAGGCGCGTGTGCAAATAAGGCTTTTGTTATTCTGGTTAACTCTGACTGTCGTCATTGCGCCACCCTGTCCTGGCTCCACACCTCATGGCCGTGCCCCATTTTGCCACCAGTCTCCGCCTCTCTCCATATGCGGGTTCCCAAAATAGGATTGTCTTGTTCACGCATTGGTCCACCATGCTCTCACACTGACTTTATCTTCTAGCAAAGAACATTCTCTAGCAATACAGCTCAGTGTAATGATGTACCTCCTATACTAGTGGCTGTGTTGCCTCCTGTGGTGCTGGTAGTAGTGGTACCCCCAGCAGTGGTGATAATGGTGTCTCCATCAGAGGAAGTAGTGGTGCCTCCTGTGATAGTGGTGGTGCCTCCTTTGATAGTGGTGGTGCCTCCTGTGATAGTGGTGGTGCCTCCTGTGATAGTGGTGGTGCCTCCTTTGATAGTGGTGGTGCCTCCTGTGGTTGTAGTGCTGCCCCCAGCAGTGGTAGTAATGGTGCCTCCAGCAGTGGTAGTAATGGTGCCTCCAGCAGTGGTAATAGTGGTGCCTCCAACAGTGGTAGTAGAGGTGCCCCCAGCAGTCGTAGTAATGGTGTCTCCATCAGAGGAAGTAGTGGTGCCTCCTGTGGTAGTGGTGGTGCCTCCTGTGATAGTGGTGGTGCCTCCTTTGATAGTGGTGGTGCCTCCTGTGGTTGTAGTGCTGCCCCCAGCAGTGGTAGTAATGGTGCCTCCAGCAGTGGTAATAGTGGTGCCCCCAGCAGTGGTAATAATGGTGTCTCCATCAGAGGAAGTAGTGGTGCCTCCTGTGGTAGTTGTGCTGCCCCCAGCAGTGGTAGTAGAGGTGCTACCAGCAGTGGTTGTAATGGTGCCTCCAGCAGTGGTAGTAATGGTGCCTCCAGCAGTGGTAGTAGTGGTGCCCCCAGCAGTGGTTGTAATGGTGCCTCCAGCAGTGGTAATAGTGGTGCCTCCTGTGGTAGTAGTGGTGCCTCAAACAGTGGTAGTAGTGGTGCCTCCAGCAGTGGTAGTAGTGGCACCTCCTGCAGTGGTAGTAGTGGTGCCCCCAGCAGTGGTAGTAATGGTGCCTTCAACAGTGGTAATAGTGGTGCCTCCTGTGGTAGTAGTGGTGCCTGCAGCAGTGGTATTAGAGGTGCTACCAGCAGTGGTAGTAATTGTGCCTCCAGCAGTGGTAGTAGTGGTGCCTGCAGCACTGGTAGTAGAGGTGCCTCCAGCAGTGGTAGTAGTGCTACCCCCAGCAGTGGTAGTAGTGGTGCCTCCAGCAGTGGGAGTAGTGGTGCCTCCTGTGGTAGTGGTGGTGCCTCCTGTGGTAGTGGTGGTGCCTCCTGTGGTAGTAGTGCTGCCCCCAGCAGTCGTAATAGAGGTGCTACCAGCAGTGGTAGTAGTGCTGCCCCTAGGAGTGGTAGTAATGGTGCCTCCAGCAGTGGTAGTAGTGGTGCTCCCAGCAGTGGTAGTAATGGTGCCTCCAGCAGTCATAGTAATGGTGCCTCCTGTGGTAGTAGTGGTGCCCCCAGCAGTGGTAGTAATGGTGCCTTCAACAGTGGTAATAGTGGTGCCTCCTGTGGTAGTAGTGGTGCCTGCAGCAGTGGTATTAGAGGTGCTACCAGCAGTGGTAGTAATGGTGCCTCCAGCAGTGGTGGTAGTGGTACCTCCAGCAGTGGTAGTAGTGGTGCCTCCAGCAGTGGTAGTAATGGTGCCTCCAGCAGTGGTAGTAATGGTGCCTCCAGCAGTGGTAGTAGTGGTGCCTGCAGCACTGGTAGTAGAGGTGCCTCCAGCAGTGGTAGTAGTGGTGCCTCCAGCAGTGGTAGTAGTGGTGCCTCCAGCAGTGGGAGTAGTGGTGCCTCCTGTGGTAGTGGTGGTGCCTCCTGTGGTAGTGGTGGTGCCTCCTGTGGTAGTAGTGCTGCCCCCAGCAGTCGTAGTAGAGGTGCTACCAGCAGTGGTAGTAGTGCTGCCCCTAGGAGTGGTAGTAATGGTGCCTCCAGCAGTGGTAGTAGTGGTGCTCCCAGCAGTGGTAGTAATGGTGCCTCCAGCAGTCATAGTAATGGTGCCTCCAGCAGTGGTAGTAGTGGTGCCTCCAGCAGTGGTAGTAATGGTGCCTCCAGTAGTGGTAGTAGTGGTGCCTCCTGTGGTAGTAGTGGTGCCTTCAGCAGTGGTAGTAGTGGTGCCTCCAGCAGTGTTAGAAGTGGTGCCTCCAGCAGTGGTAGTAGAGGTGCCTACAGCAGTGGTAGTAGTGGCGCCTCCAGCAGTGGTAGTAGTGGTGCCTCCAGTAGTGGTAGTAATGGTGCCTCCTGTGGTAGTAGTGGTGCCTCCAGTAGTGGTAGTAATGGTGCCTCCTGTGGTAGTAGTGGTGCCTTCAGCAGTGGTAATAGTGGTGGCTCCTGTGGTAGTAGTGGTGCCTCCAGCAGTGGTAGTAGTGGTGCCTCCAGCAGTGGTAGTAGTGCTGCCCCCAGCAGTGGTAGTAATGGAGTCTCCAGCAGTGGTAGTAGTGGTGCTACCAGCAGATGTAGTAATGGTGCTTCTAGCAGTGGTAGTAGTGGTGCCTCCTGTGGTAGTAATGGCTCCTCCAGCAGTGGTAGTAGAGGTGCCTCCAGCAGTGGTAGTAGAGGTGCTACCAGCAGTGGTAGTAGTGGTTTCCCCAGCAGTGGTAGCAATGGCACCTTCAGCAGAGGTAGTAGTGGTGCCTCCTGTGGTAGTAGTGGTGCTTTTAGCAGTGGTACTTGTAGCACCTCCTAGGGTAGTAGTAGTGACACCTCCATTTTTGGTAGTAGTGGTGCCTGCAGCAGTGGTAGTAATGGTGCTTCTAGCAGTGGTAGTAGTGGTGCCTCCTGTGGTAGTAATGGCTCCTCCAGCAGTGGTAGTAGTGGTTCCCCCAGCAGTGGTAGTAGTGGTGCCCCCAGCAGTGGTAGTAATGGTGCCTCCAGCAGTGGTAGTAGTGGTGCCTCCTGTGGTAGTAATGGTGCCTCCAGCAGTGTTAGAAGTGGTGCCTGCAGCAGTGGTAGTAGTGGCACCTTCAGCAGAGGTAGTAGTGGTGCCTCCTGTGGTAGTAGTGGTGCTTTTAGCAGTGGTACTTGTAACACCTCCTAGGGTAGTAGTAAGGACACCTCCATCTGTGGTAGTAGTGGTGCCCCCAGCAGTGGTAGTAATGGTGCCTCCAGCAGTGGTAGCAGTGGTGCCTCCTGTGGTAGTAATGGTGCCTTCAGCAGTTTTAGAAGTGTTGCCTGCAGCAGTGGTAGTAATGGCACCTTCAGCAGAGGTAGTAGTGGTGCCTTCTGTGGTAGTAGTGGTGCCTTTAGCAGTAGTACTTGTAGCACCTCCTAGGGTAGTAGTAGTGACACCTCCATCTGTGGCAGTAGTGGTGCCTCCAGCAGTGGTAGTAGAGGTGCTACCAGCAGTGGTAGTAATGGTGCCTCCAGCAGTGGTGGTAGTGGTGCCTCCTGTGGTAGTAGTGGTGCCTCCAGCAGTGTTAGAAGTGGTTCCTGCAGCACTGGTAGTAGTGGTACCTTTAGCAGTGGTACTTGTAGCACCTCCTAGGGTAGTAGTATTGACACCTCCATCTGTGGTAGTAGCAGTGGTAGTAGTGGTGCCTCTAGAAGTGGTAGTAGTAATGCCCTCAGTGGTCCCTGCAGCAGTAGTAATGGTAGAACCTCATATAGTAGCAGTAGTAGTTGTGCTCTCTGTGGTAGCAGCATTCCCTCCTGTGGTTACTGTGTCATCTGAGCTGTTGTTCCCACTCCTGTCATTGTAGTGGCTGTTGCTGCTGGAATGGCACCGGTTGTGGCTGCAGTTGTGGCTACTGTTGTGGCTGCTGTTGTCCCTGTTGTGATGGCAGCTGTTGTTGCTCATGTTGTTGCTTCTGTTGTTGCCGGGAGTGGTTCATGGGGCTTTGATGGGTGATGGGTGGTGCATGTGGGAGGTGTGGGGCTGGGTGCGGAGGCAAATGAATAAAAAAAAAAATCACTTACCTGCTTTACTGCTGCCGCACCGCTCCAATCCTGCACTACAGGCACAGGCTCCCAGCCTGCCCTGCAGCCAATCCGAACGCTGCTGACGGCAGCATTTGGATTGGCTGGGACAACCCAGCCAGGGCGCTCCCAGGCAGATTAGAAGACTGTGCTTGCTCTCTCCCAGGGCACATGTGTGTTTGGCCGGCCCACGATGTCCGGCCAAACATTCATGCACACAGGGGGGGGGAGTGCTGAGCACTGTTCCTCGTTCCCATTATAGCCCGTGGCTACGCCCTTTTATTACAAAACAATAATAAATATAGTTTATTATCATTTTGTAGTAAACAATTTGCAGTTGCTACTACTGGCGGGGTGACTCTCCTCCGCCATAGCGGAAGAGCCTCGCCTGGTTATTGCAGCTGTTGTTGTTGCTTTTGTAACTGCTGTTGTTGCAGCTGTTGTGGCTGTTTTTGTACCTGCTGTGGTGGCTGCTGCTGTTTCTCCTGTTGTTGCAGCGGCAGTTGCTGCTGTTGTTGCTGCTGTGCTGGGAGCTGAAGTGGCTGCTGTTGTCCCTGCTGTGGTTGCTGCTGTTGTGGCAACTGTTGTTGTTGCTGTGGTGGCAGATGTGGTAGGAGCTGTTGTTGCTGTTGTTGATGCTGCTGTGCTCCCTGCTGTGGTTGCTGCTGTTGTGGCAGCCGTTGTTGTTGCTGTGGTGGCAGCGATTGTTGCTGCAGTAGTGGCAGCCGTGATGACAGCTGGTGTTGCTGCTGTTGTGGATGCTGTTGTTCCTGTTATGGCTGCTGTTGTTGCTGCTGTTGTTGCTGCTGATGTGGTAGCTGTGGTTGCTGCTGTTGTGGCTGCCGTGGTTGCTGCTGTTGTGGCTGCTGTTGCTGCTGTTGTGGCTGCTGTGGTGACTGACGTTGTTATTGTTGTGGCAGCCATGGTTGCTGATGTAGTTGCTGTTGCTGTGGTTGCTGCTGTTGTAGCAGCAGTTGTTCCTGCTGTACTGGCAGCTGTTGTAGCAGATGTTGTTGCAGCTGTTGTTCCTTCTGTAGTGGCTACTGTTGTTGCAGAAGGTGTTGCTGCTGTTCTGGTTGCTGTTGTTGCAGTGGTTGTTGTTGCAGTGATTGCTGCGGCAGTAGTGGCTGCTGTTGCAGCTGTTGTGGCAGCTGTTGTGGCTACTGTGGTGGTAGCTGTTGTGGCTGCTGTTGTAGCTGCTGTAGTTGCTCTCGTTGTTGCTTCTGTGGTGGCAGCTGTGGAAGAAGCTGTTGTGGCTGCTGTGGTTACTGCTGCTGTAGCTGCTGTGGTAGCTGCTGTTGTTGTTGATGTAGTTTCTGCTATGGTTGCTGCTGTTGTTGCTGCTGTGGTGGGAGCTGTTGTGGCTGATGTGGTTCCTGCTGTTGTTCCTGCTGTTGTGGCTGCTGTGGTTTCTGCTGTTGTGGCTGCTGTGGTTCCTGCTGTTGTAGCTGCTGTGGTTCCTGCTGTTGTGGCTGCTGAGGTTGATGCTGTTGTTGCCACTGTGGTGGGAGCTGTTGTGGCTGCTGTTGTTCCTGGTGTGGTTGCTGCTGTACTGGCAGCTGTTGTAGCTGCTGTTGTTGCAGTTGTTGTGGCTATTGTTGTGGCAGTGGTTGTTGCTGTTGTACTGGCAGCTGTTGTGGCTGCTGTTGTAGCCGTTGTTGCTGCTGTTGTTCCTGTTATGGCTGCTGTTGTTGCTGCTGTTGTTGTTGCTGTTGTCGCTGCAGTTGTGGTAGCTGTGGTTGCTGCTGTTGTGGCTGCTGTGGTGACTGAAGTTGTTGCTGTTATGGCAGCTGTGGTTGCTGATGTAGTTGCTGTTGCTGTGGTTGCTGCTGTTGTAGCAGCAGTTGTTCCTGCTGTACTGGCAGCTGTTGTAGCAGATGTTGTTGCAGCTGTTGTTCCTGCTGTAGTGGCTGCTGTTGTTGAAGCAGATGTTGCTGCTGTTGTGGCAGCTGTTGTGGCTGCTGTTGTTGCTGCTGTTGTGGTTACTGTTGTTGCAGTGGTTGTTGTTGCAGTGGTTATTGCAGCAGTAGTGGCTGCTGCTGCAGCTGTTGTTTCTGCCAATGTGGCAGCTGTTGTGGCTGCTGTGGTGGTAGCTGTTGTGGCTGCTGTTGTAGCTGCTGTAGTTGATCCTGTTGTTGCTTCTGTGGTGGCAGCTGTGGAAGCGGCTGCTGTGGCTGCTGTGGTTAATGCTGCTGAAGCTGCTGTGGTAGCTGCTGTTGTTGATGTTGTAGTTTCTGCTATGGTTGCTGCTGTTGTTGATGCTGTGGTGGGAGTTGTTGTGGCTAATGTGGTTCCTGCTGTTGTTGCTGCTGTTGTAGCAGCTGTTGTTGCTGCTGTTGTGGCTGCTGTTGTTTCTGCTGTTGTGGCTGCTGTGCTTCCTGCTGTTGTAGCTGCTGTGGTTCCTTCTTTTGTGGCTACTGAGGTTGCTGCTGTTGTTGCCGCTGTGGTGGGAGCTGTTGTGGCTTCGGTGGTTCCTGGTGTGGTTGCTGCTGTACTGGCAGCTATTGTAGCTGCTGTTGTTGCAGCTGTTGTGGCTATTGTTGTGGCAGTGGTGGTTGCTGCTGTACTGGCACCTGTTGTAGCTGCTGTTGTTGCAGCTGTAGTGGCTGTTGTTGTGGCAGTGGTTGTTGCTGTTGTACTGGCAGCTGTTGTGGCTGCTGTTGTAGCTGCTGTTGTTTCTGCTGTGGTGGCTGCTGTTGCTGAAGCAGTTGTTGCTGCTGTGGTGGCAGTTGTTGTGGCTGATGTTGATGCTGTTGTTGCTGCTGTTGTGGCAGCTGTGGAAGCAGCTGGTGTTGCACTTGTTGTGGCTGCAGTGGTTACGGGTGTTGTTTCTGCTGTGGTGGCAGCTGTGGTGGCTGCTGTTGTAGTTGCTGTTGTTGTTGCTGTTGCTGTTGTTGTGGCTGCTGAGGTTGCTGCTGTTGTTGGCACTGCGGTGGGAGCTGTTGTGGCTGCTGTTGTTCCTGGTGTGGTTAATGCTGTTGTAACAGCCGTTGTTGCTGCTGTACTGGCAACTGTTGTAGCTGTTGTTGTTGCAGCTGTTGTTGCACCTGTTGAGGCTGCTGTGGTGGCTATTGTTGTGGCAGTGGTTGTTGCTGTTGGAGTGGCAGCTGTTGTGGCTACTGTTGTAGCTGCTGTTGTTGCTTCTGTGGTGGCTGCTGTTGTTGCAGCAGTTGTTGCTGCTGCTGTAGTGACAGCTGTTGTTGCAGTTGTTGTTTCTGCTGTGGTGGCAGCTGCTGTGGCTGCTGTTGTTTCTGGTGCTGTTGTAACACCTGTTGTTGTTGCTGTAGTGGCAGCTGTTGTTGCAGCAGTTGTTTCTGCTGTAGTGGCAGCTGTTGTGGGTGCAGTTGTTGCAGGTGTTGTTTCTGCTGTGGTGGCAGCTGTTGTGGATGCTGTGGTGGCTGCAGTTGTAGCTGCTGTAGTTGCCGCTGTTGCTGCTGTGGTGACAGCTGTTGAAGCTGCTGTTGTTGCAGCTGTTGCTGCTGTATTGGCAGCTGTTGTTGCAGCTGTTGTGGCTACTGTTGTGGCTGCTGTTGTTGCAGGTGTTGTTTCTGGTGTTGTGGCTGCTGTAGATGCTGCTGTTGTTGTTGCTGTTTTGGTAGCTGCAGTTGCTGCTGTTGCTGCTGCTGTAGTGGCAGCTATTGTTGCAGATGTTGCTGCTGCTGTTGTGGCTGCTGTGGTGGCAGTTGTTGTGGCTGCTGTAGTTGCTGCTGTTGTTGCTGCTGTTGTAGCTGCTGTTGTTGCTCTTATAGTTACAGCTGTTGTGGCAGCTGTGGTTTCTGCAGTTGTGGCTGCTGTTGTGGCTGCGGTTGTGGCTGCTGTTGTAGCTGCTGTAGTTGCTGCTGTTGTTGCTGCTGTTGTAGGTGTTGTTGTAGTTGCAGCTGTTGTGGCTGCTGTAGTTGCTGTTGTTGTTGCTGCTGTTGTGGCAGCTGTGGTAGCGGCTGTTGTTGTTGCTGCTGTTGTGGCTACAGTTGTGGCTCCTGTTGTTGCAGGTGTTGTTTCTGTTGTTGTGGCTGCTGTAGTTGCTGCTGTTGCTGCTGTAGAGGCAGCTGCTGTTGTAGCTGTTGTGGCTATTGTTGTGGCTGTTGTTGTTGCAGGTGTTGTTTCTGTTGTGGTGGCAGCTGCTGTGGCTGCTGTTGTGGCTGCTGTAGTTGCTGCTGTTGTTCCTGCTGTTGTAGCTGCTGTTGTGGATGGTGTAGTTGCTGCTGTTGTTGCTGCTGTTGTTGCACCTGTTGTGGCTGCTGTAGTTGTTGTTGCTGCTGCTGTTGTGGCTACTGTTGTGTCTGCTGTTGTTGCAGGTATTGTTTCTGCTGTGGTGGCAGCTGTTGTGGCTGCTGTGGTGGCAGCTGTTGTGGCTGCTGTAGTTGCTGCTGTTGTTGCTGCTGTTGCAGCTGCTGTTGTTGCTGTTATACGTACAGCTGTTGTGGCAGCTGTGGTTTCTGCGGTTGTGGCTGTTGTTGTGGCTGCTGTGGTGGCAGCTGTTGTGGCTGCTGTAGTTGCTGCTGTTGTTGCTGTTGTTGTAGCTGCTGTTGTTGCTGTTATAGTTACAGCTGTTGTGGAAGCTGTGGTTTCTGTGGTTGTGGCTGCTGTTGTAGCTGCTGTAGTTGCTGTTGTTGTTGCTGCTGTTGTAGCTCCTGTTGTAGTTGCAGCTGTTGTAGTAGATGTGGTTTCTTCAGTTGTGGCTGCTGTGGTGGCTCCTGCAGTGGCAGCTGTTGTGGCTGTTGTAGTTGCTGCTGTTGTTGCTGCTGTTGTGGCAGCTGTGGTAGCGGCTGTTGTTGTTGCTGCTGTTGTGGCTACTGTTGTGGCTGCTGTTGTTGCAGGTGTTGTTTCTGCTGTTGTGGCTGCTGTTGTTGCTGCTGTTGCTGCTGTAGAGGCAGCTGCTGTTGTAGCAGTTGTGGCTACAGTTGTGGCTGCTGTTGTTGCAGGTGTTGTTTCTGGTGCGGTGGCAGCTGTTGTGGCTGCTCTTGTGGCTGCTGTAGTTGCTGCTGTTGTAGCTGCTGTTGTGGCACCTGTGGTAGCGGCTGTTGTTGTTGCTGTTGTGGCTACTGTTGTGGCTGCTGTTGTTGCAGTTGTTGTTTCTGCTGTTGTGGCTTCTGTAGTTGCTGCCGTTGTAGCTGCTGTTGTGGTAGTTGTAGTTGCTGCTGTAGGGGCAGCTGTTGTTGCAGGTGTTGTTTCTGCTGTGGTGGCAGCTGTTGTTGCTGCGGTTGTGGCTACTGTTGTGTCTGCTGTTGTTGCAGGTGTTGTTTCTGCTGTGGTGGCAGCTGTTGTTGATGCTGTTGTTGCCGCTGTTGTGGCTGCTGTTGTTGCTGCTGTTGTGGCTACTATTGTGTCTCCTGTAGTTGCTGCTGTTGTTGCTGCTGTTGTAGCCGCTGTTGTGGCTGCTGTAGTTGCTACTGTTGTTGCTGCTGTAGTTGCAGCTGTTGTGGCAGCAGTGGTTTCTGCGGCTGTTGCTGCTGTTGTCGCAGTTGTGGTAGCAGCTGTTGTTGCTGCTGTTGTGGCTACTGTTGTGGCTGCTGTTGTTGCAGGTGTTGATTCTACTGTTGTGGCTGCTGTAGTTGCTGCTGTTGTTGCTGCTGTCGTGGTAGCTGTTGTTGCTGTTGTTGTTGCTGCTGTTGTTGCTGCTGTAGTGACAGCTGTTGTTGCAGCTGTTGTGGCTACTGTTGTGGCTGCTGTTGTTGCAGGTGTTGTTTCTGCTGTTGTGACTGCTGTAGTTGCTGCTGTTGTTCCTGCTGTTGTAGCTGCTGTTGTTTCTGCTGTAGTTGCTGCTGTTGTTGCTGCTGTAGATGCAGCTGTTGTGGCTGCTGTAGTTGCTGCTGTTTTTGCTGCTGTTGTGGATACTGTTGTGTCTGCTGTTGTTGCAGGTGTTGTTTCAGCTGTGATGGCAGCTGTTGTGGCAGCTGTTGTGCCTGCTGTAGTTGCTGTTGTTGTTCCTGCTGTAGTTACTGCTGTTGTGGCACCTGTGGTAGCAGCTGTTGTTGCTTCTGTTGTGGCTACTGTTGTGGCTACTGATGTGGCTGCTGTTGTTGCAGGTGTAGTTTCTACTATTGTGGCTGCTGTAGTTGCTGCCGTTGTTGCTGCTGTTGTGGTAGCTGTAGTTGCTGCTGTTGTTGCTGGTGTAGGGGCAGCTGTTGTTGCAGGTGTAGTTTCTGCTGTGGTGGCAGCTGTTGTTGCGGTTGTGGCTACTGTTGTGTCTGCTGTTGTTGCAGGTGTTGTTTCTGCTGTGGTGGCAGCTGTTGTGGCTGCTGTAGTTGCTGTTGTAGTTGATGCTGTTGTTGCTGCTGTTGTGGCTACTGTTGTGTCTGCTGTTATCGGAGGTAATGTTTCTGCTGTGGTGACAGCTGTTGTGACAGCTGTTGTGGCTGCTGTTGTAGCTGCTGTACTTGCTGCTGTTGTTGCTGCTGTTGTAGCTGCTGTTGTGGCTGCTGTAGTTGCTACTGTTGTTGCTGTTGTAGTTGCAGCTGTTGTGGCAGCTGTGGTTTCTGCGGTTGTTGCTGCTGTTGTCACAATTGTGGTAGTGGCTGTTGTTGCTGCTGTTGTGGCAACTGTTGTGGCTGCTGTTGTTGCAGGTGTTGTTTCTGCTGTTGATGCAGGTGTTGTTTCTGCTGTTGTGGCTGCTGTAGTTGCTGCAGTTGTGGCTACTGTTGTGGCTGCTGTTGTTGCAGGTGTTGTTTCTGCTGTGGTGGCAGCTGTTGTGGCTGCTGTAGTTGCTGCTGTTGTTCCTGCTGTTGTAGCTGCTGTTGTGGCTGCTGTAGTCGCTGCTGTTGTTGCTGCTGTTGTTGCAACTGTTGTGACTGCTGTAGGTGCTGCTGTCGTTGCTGCTGTCGTTGCTGCTGTTGTGGCTACTGTTGTGTCTGCTGTGGTTGCAGGTGTTGTTTCAGCTGTGGTGGCAGCTGTTGTGGCTGCTGTTGTTTCAGGTGTTGTTTCTGCTGTGGTGGCAGCTGTTGTGGCTGCTGTAGGTGCTGTTGTAGTTGATGCTGTTGTTGCTGCTGTTGTGGCTACTGTTGTGTCTGCTGTTGTCGGAAGTATTGTTTCTGCTGTGGTGACAGCTGTTGTGGCAGCTGGTGTGGCTGCTGTTGTAGCTGCTGTAGTTGCTGCTGTTGTTGCTGCTATTGTAGCTGCTGTTGTGGCTGCTGTAGTTGCTGCTGTTGTGGCTGCTGTAGTTGCTACTGTTGTTGCTGCTGTAGTTGCAGCTGTTGTGGCAGCTGTGGTTTCTGCGATTGTTGCTGCTGTTGTCGCAATTGTGGTAGCGGCTGTTGTTGCTGCTGTTGTGGCTACTGTTGTGGCTGCTGTTGTTGCAGGTGTTATTTCCGCTGTTGATGCAGGTGTTGTTTCTGCTGTCGTGGCTGCTGTAGTTGCTGCTGTAGTTGCTGCTGTTGTGGCTGCTGTTGTTGCAGATGTTGTTTCTGCTGTGGTGGCAGCTGTTGTGGCTGCTGTAGTTGCTGTTGTAGTTGATGCTGCTGTTGCTGCTGTTGTGGCTACTGTTGTGTCTCCTGTTGTCGGAGGTATTGTTTCTCCGGTGGTGACAGCTGTTGTGGCAGCTGTTGTGGCTGCTGTTGTAGCTGCTGTAGTTGCTGCTGTTGTTGCTGCTGTTGTAGCTGCTGTTGTGGTTGCTGTAGTTGCTACTGTTGTTGCTGTTGTAGTTGCAGCTGTTGTGGCAGCTGTGGTTTCTGCAGTTGTTGCTGCTGTTGTCGCAATGGTGGGAGCGGCTGATGTTGCTGCTGTTGTGGCAACTGTTGTGGCTGCTGTTGTTGCAGGTGTTGTTTCTGCTATTGATGCAGGTGTTGTTTCTACTGTTGTGGCTGCTGTAGTTGCTGCAGTAGTTGCTGCTGTAGTGGCAGCTGTTGTTGCAGATGTTGTTTCTGCTGTGGTGGCAGCTATTGTAGCTGCTATAGTTGTTGCTGCTGTTGCTGCTGTTGTGGCTACTGTTGTGTCTGCTGTTGTTGCTGGTGTTGTTTCTGCTGTGGTGGCAGCTGTTGTGGCTGCTGTAGTTGCTGCTGTTGTTCCTGCTGTTGTAGCTGCTGTTGTGGCTGCTGTAGTTGCTGCTGTTGTTGCTGCTGTTGGTGCAGCTGTTGTGACTGCCGTAGTTGCTGCAGTTGTTGCTGCTGTTGTGGCTACTGTTGTGTCTGCTGTGGTTGCAGGTGTTGTTTCAGCTGTGGTGGCAGCTGTTGTGGCTGCTGTTGTTTCAGGTGTTGTTTCTGCTGTGGTGGCAGCTGTTGTGCTTGCTGTAGGTGCTGTTGTAGTTGATGCTGTTGTTGCTGCTGTTGTGGCTACTGTTGTGTCTGCTGTTGTCAGAGGTATTGTTTCTGATGTGGTGACAGCTGTTGTGGCAGCTGTTGTGGGTGCAGTTGTAGCTCCTGTTGTTGCTGCTGTTGTTGCTGCTATTGTAGCTGCTGTTGTGGCTGCTGTAGTTGCTGCTGTTGTGGCTGCTGTAGGTGCTACTGTTGTTGCTGCTGTACTTGCAGCTGTTGTGGCAGCTGTGGTTTCTGCGATTGTTGCTGCTGTTGTCGCAATTGTGGTGGCGGCTGTTGTTGCTGCTGTTGTGGCTACTGTTGTGGCTGCTATTGTTGCAGGTGTTGTTTCTGCTGTTGATGCAGGTGTTGTTTCTGCTGTTGTGGCTGCTGTAGTTGCTGCTGTTGTGGCAGCTGTTGTTGCAGATGTTGTTTCTGCTGTGGTGGCAGCTGTTGTAGCTGCTGTAGTTGCTGCTGTTGCTGCTGTTGTGGCTACCGTTGTGTCTGCTGTTGTTGCAGGTGTTGTTTCTGCTGTGGTGGCAGCTGTTGTGGGTGCTGTAGTTGCTGCTGTAGATGCTGCTGTTGTTGCTGCTGTTGTTGCTGCTGTTGTGGCACCTGTGGTAGCGGCTGTTGTTGTTGTTGTTGTGGCTACTGTTGTGGCTGCTGTTGTTGCAGGTGTTGTTTCTGCTGTTGTGGCTGCTGTAGTTGCTGCCGTTGTAGTTGCTGTTGTGGTTGTTGTAGTTGCTGCTGTAGGGGCAGCTGTTGTTGCAGGTGTTGTTTCTGCTGTGGTGGCAGCTGTTGTTGCTGCGGTTGTGGCTACTTTTGTTTCTGCTGTTGTTGCAGGTGTTGTTTCTGCTGTGGTGTCAGCTGTTGTTGCTGCTGTTGTTGCAGCTGTTGTGGCTGCTGTAGTTGCTGCTGTTGTTGCTGCTGTTGTGGCTACTGTTGTGTCTGCTGTAGTTGCTGCTGTTGCTGCTGCTGTTGTAGCCGCTGTTGTGGCTGCTGTAGTTGCTACTGTTGTTGCTGCTGTAGTTGCAGCTGTTGTGGCAGCTGTGGTTTCTGCGGTTGTTGCTGCTGTTGTCGCAGTTGTGGTAGCGGCTGTTGTTGCTGCTGTTGTAGCTACTGTTGTGGCTGCTGTAGATGCAGTTGTTGATTCTGCTGTTGTGGCTGCTGTAGTTGCTGCTGTGGTTGATGCTGTCGTGGTAGCTGTTGTTGCTGCTGTTGTTGCTGCTGTTGTTGCTGCTGTAGTGGCAGCTGTTGTTGCAGATCTTGTTTCTGCTGTGGTGGCAGCTGTTGTAGCTGCTGTAGTTGCTGCTGTTGTAGTTACTGTTGTGACTGCTATTGTTGCAGGTGTTGGTTCTGCTGTGGTGGCAGCTGTTGTGGCTGCTGTAGTTGCTGCTGTTGTTGCTGCTGTTGTAGCTGCTGTTGTGGCTGCTGTAGTTTCTGCTGTTGTGGCACCTGTGGTAGCAGCTGTTGTTGCTGCTGTTGTGGCTTCTGTTGTGGCTACTGTTGTGGCTGCTGTTGTTGCAGGTGTTGTTTCTACTGTTGTGGCTGCTGTAGTTGCTGCCGTTGTTGCTGCAGTTGTGGTAGCTGTAGTTGCTGCTGTTGTTGCTGCTGTAGGGGCAGCTGTTGTTGCAGGTGTAGTTTCTGCTGTGGTGGCAGCTGTTGTTACTGCGGTTGTGGCTACTGTTGTGTCTGCTGTTGTTGCAGGTGTTGTTTCTGCTGTTGTGGCAGCTGTTGTGGCTGCTGTAGTTGCTGTTGTAGTTGATGCTGTTGTTGCTGCCGTTGTGGCTACCGTTGTGTCTGCTGTTGTCGGAGGTATTGTTTCTGTTGTGGTGACAGCTGTTGTGGCAGCTGTTGTGGCTGCTGTTGTAGCTGCTGTAGTTGCTGCTGTTGTTGCTGCTTTTGTAGCTGCTGTTGTGGCTGCTGTAGTTGCTACTGTTGTTGCTGCTGTAGTTGCAGCTGTTGTGGCAGCTGTTGTTTCTGCGGTTGTTGCTGATGTTGTCGCAATTGTGGTAGCGGCTATTGTTGCTGCTGTTGTGGCTACTGTTGTGGCTGCTGTTGTTGCAGGTGTTGTTTCTGATGTTGATGCAGGTGTTGTTTCTGCTGTTGTGGCTGCTGTAGTTGCTGCTGTAGTTGCTGCTATTGTGGCAGCTGTTGTTGCAGATGTTGTTTCTGCTGTGGAGGCAGCTGTTGTAGCTGCTGTAGTTGCTGCTGCTGTTGCTGCTGTTGTGGCTACTGTTGTGTCTGATGTTGTTGCAGGTGTTGTTTCTGCTGTGGTGGCAGCTGTTGTGGCTGCTGTGGTTGCTGCTGTTGTTCCTGCTGTTGTAGCTGCTGTTGTGGCTGCTGTAGTTGCTGCTGTTGTTGCTGTTGTTGTTGCAGCTGTTGTGGCTGCTGTAGTTGCTGCTGTTGTTGCTGGTGTTGTGGCTACTGTTGTGTCTGCTGTGGTTGCAGGTGTTGTTTCAGCTGTGGTGGCAGTTGTTGTGGCTGCTGTTGTTTCAGGTGTTGTTTCTGCTGTGGTGGCAGCTGTTGTGGCTGCTGTAGTTGCTGTTGTAGGTGATGCTGTTGTTGCTGCTGTTGTGGCTACTGTTGTTTCTGCTGTTGTCGGAGGTATTGTTTCTGCTGTGGTGACAGCTATTGTGGCAGCTGTTGTGGCTGCTGTTGTAGCTGCTGTAGTTGCTGCTGTTGTTGCTGCTGTTGTAGCTGCTGTTGTGGCTGCTGTAGTTGCTGCTGTTGTGGCTACTGTAGTTGCTACTGTTTTTGCTGCTGTAGTTGCAGCTGTTGTGGCAGCTGTGGTTTCTGCGGTTGTTGCTGCTGGTGTCACAATTGTGGTAGCGGCTGTTGTTGCTGCTGTTGTGGCTACTGTTGTGGCTGCTGTTGTTGCAGGTGTTGTTTCTGCTGTTGATGCAGGTGTTGTTTCTGCTGTTGTGGCTGCTGGAGTTGCTGCTGTTGTGGCAGCTGTTGTTGCAGATGTTGTTTCTGCTGTGGTGGCAGCTGTTGTAGCTGCTGTAGTTGCTGCTGTTGCTGCTGTTGTGGCTACTGTTGTGTCTGCTGTTGTTGCAGGTGTTGTTTCTGCTGTGGTGGCAGCTGTTGTGGCTGCTGTAGTTGCTGCTGTTGTTCCTGCTGTTGTAGCACCTGTGATAGCGGCTATTGTGGTTGCTGTTGTGGCTACTGTTGTGGCTGCTGTTGTTGCAGGTGTTATTTCTGCTGTTGTGGCTGCTGTAGTGGCCACTGTAGTTGCTACTGTTGTTGCTGCTGTAGTTGCAGCTGTTGTGGCAGCTGTGGTTTCTGCGGTTGTTTCTGCTGCTGTCCCAGTTGTGGTAGCGGCTGTTGTTGCTGCTGTTGTAGCTACTGTTGTGGCTGCTGTTGATGCAGGTGTTGATTCTGCTGTTGTGGCTGCTGTAGTTGCTGCTGTGGTTGATGCTGTCGTGGTAGCTGTTGTTGCTGCTGTTGTTGCTGCTGTAGTGGCCGCTGTTGTTGCAGATGTTGTTTCTGCTATGGTGGCAGCTGTTGTAGCTGCTGTAGTTGCTGCTGCTGTTGCTGCTGTTGTGGCTACTGTTGTGACTGCTGTTGTTGCAGGTGTTGTTTCTGCTGTGGTGGCAACTGTTGTGGCTGCTGTTGTTGCTTCTGTTGTAGCTGCTGTTGTGGCTGCTGTAGTTTCTCCTGTTGTGGCACCTGTGGTAGCAGCTGTTGTTGCTGCTGTTGTGGCTACTGTTGTGGCTACTGTTGTGGCTGCTGTTGTTGCAGGTGTTATTTCTGCTGTTGTGGCTGCTGTAGTGGCCACTGTAGTTGCTGCTGTTGTGGCTACTGTAGTTGCTACTGTTTTTGCTGCTGTAGTTGCAGCTGTTGTGGCAGCTGTGGTTTCTGCGGTTGTTGCTGCTGGTGTCACAATTGTGGTAGCGGCTGTTGTTGCTGCTGTTGTGGCTACTGTTGTGGCTGCTGTTGTTGCAGGTGTTGTTTCTGCTGTTGATGCAGGTGTTGTTTCTGCTGTTGTGGCTGCTGGAGTTGCTGCTGTTGTGGCAGCTGTTGTTGCAGATGTTGTTTCTGCTGTGGTGGCAGCTGTTGTAGCTGCTGTAGTTGCTGCTGTTGCTGCTGTTGTGGCTACTGTTGTGTCTGCTGTTGTTGCAGGTGTTGTTTCTGCTGTGGTGGCAGCTGTTGTGGCTGCTGTAGTTGCTGCTGTTGTTCCTGCTGTTGTAGCACCTGTGATAGCGGCTATTGTGGTTGCTGTTGTGGCTACTGTTGTGGCTGCTGTTGTTGCAGGTGTTATTTCTGCTGTTGTGGCTGCTGTAGTGGCCACTGTAGTTGCTACTGTTGTTGCTGCTGTAGTTGCAGCTGTTGTGGCAGCTGTGGTTTCTGCGGTTGTTTCTGCTGTTGTCCCAGTTGTGGTAGCGGCTGTTGTTGCTGCTGTTGTAGCTACTGTTGTGGCTGCTGTTGATGCAGGTGTTGATTCTGCTGTTGTGGCTGCTGTAGTTGCTGCTGTGGTTGATGCTGTCGTGGTAGCTGTTGTTGCTGCTGTTGTTGCTGCTGTAGTGGCCGCTGTTGTTGCAGATGTTGTTTCTGCTATGGTGGCAGCTGTTGTAGCTGCTGTAGTTGCTGCTGCTGTTGCTGCTGTTGTGGCTACTGTTGTGACTGCTGTTGTTGCAGGTGTTGTTTCTGCTGTGGTGGCAACTGTTGTGGCTGCTGTTGTTGCTTCTGTTGTAGCTGCTGTTGTGGCTGCTGTAGTTTCTCCTGTTGTGGCACCTGTGGTAGCAGCTGTTGTTGCTGCTGTTGTGGCTACTGTTGTGGATACTGTTGTGGCTGCTGTTGTTGCAGGTGTTATTTCTGCTGTTGTGGCTGCTGTAGTGGCCACTGTAGTTGCTGCTGTTGTGGCTACTGTAGTTGCTACTGTTTTTGCTGCTGTAGTTGCAGCTGTTGTGGCAGCTGTGGTTTCTGCGGTTGTTGCTGCTGGTGTCACAATTGTGGTAGCGGCTGTTGTTGCTGCTGTTGTGGCTACTGTTGTGGCTGCTGTTGTTGCAGGTGTTGTTTCTGCTGTTGATGCAGGTGTTGTTTCTGCTGTTGTGGCTGCTGGAGTTGCTGCTGTTGTGGCAGCTGTTGTTGCAGATGTTGTTTCTGCTGTGGTGGCAGCTGTTGTAGCTGCTGTAGTTGCTGCTGTTGCTGCTGTTGTGGCTACTGTTGTGTCTGCTGTTGTTGCAGGTGTTGTTTCTGCTGTGGTGGCAGCTGTTGTGGCTGCTGTAGTTGCTGCTGTTGTTCCTGCTGTTGTAGCACCTGTGATAGCGGCTATTGTGGTTGCTGTTGTGGCTACTGTTGTGGCTGCTGTTGTTGCAGGTGTTATTTCTGCTGTTGTGGCTGCTGTAGTGGTCACTGTAGTTGCTACTGTTGTTGCTGCTGTAGTTGCAGCTGTTGTGGCAGCTGTGGTTTCTGCGGTTGTTTCTGCTGTTGTCCCAGTTGTGGTAGCGGCTGTTGTTGCTGCTGTTGTAGCTACTGTTGTGGCTGCTGTTGATGCAGGTGTTGATTCTGCTGTTGTGGCTGCTGTAGTTGCTGCTGTGGTTGATGCTGTCGTGGTAGCTGTTGTTGCTGCTGTTGTTGCTGCTGTAGTGGCCGCTGTTGTTGCAGATGTTGTTTCTGCTATGGTGGCAGCTGTTGTAGCTGCTGTAGTTGCTGCTGCTGTTGCTGCTGTTGTGGCTACTGATGTGACTGCTGTTGTTGCAGGTGTTGTTTCTGCTGTGGTGGCAACTGTTGTGGCTGCTGTTGTTGCTTCTGTTGTAGCTGCTGTTGTGGCTGCTGTAGTTTCTCCTGTTGTGGCACCTGTGGTAGCAGCTGTTGTTGCTGCTGTTGTGGCTACTGTTGTGGCTACTGCTGTGGCTGCTGTTGTTGCAGGTGTTATTTCTGCTGTTGTGGCTGCTGTAGTGGCCACTGTAGTTGCTACTGTTGTTGCTGCTGTAGTTGCTGCTGTAGTTGCTGCTGTTGTGGCTACTGTTGTGTCTTCTATTGTTGCAGGTGTTGTTTCTGCTGTGGAGGCCATTATTGTGGCTTCTGTTGTGGCTGCTGTAGTTGCTGCTATTGTTGCTGCTGCTGTAGCTGCTGTTGTAGCTGCTGTAGTTGCTGCTGTTGTGTCTGCTGTTGTTGCAGGTGTTGTTTCTGCTGTGGCGGCAGCTATTGTGGCTTCTGTTGTGGCTGCTGTAGTTGCTGCTGTTGTTGCTGCTGTTGTAGCTGCTGTAGTTGCTGCAGTTGTTGCTACTGTTGTTGTAGCTGTTGTGGCTGCTGTAGTTGCTGCTGTTGTTGCTGCTGTTATGTCTGCTGTTGTTACAGGTGTTGTTTCTGTTGTTGTGGCTACTGTTATGTCTGCTGTTGTTGCAGGTGTTGTTTCAGCTGTGGTGGCAGCTGTTGTGGCTGCTGTTGTTGCAGGTGTTGTTTCTGCTGTGGTGGCAGCTGTTGTAGCTGCTGTCGTTGCTGCTGTTGTAGCTGCTGTTGTGTCTACTGTTGTGTCTGCAGTTGTGGATGCTGTTGTGGCTACTGTTGTGGCTGCTGTTGTTGCAGGTGTTGTTTCTGCTGTTGTGGCTGCTGTCGTTGCTACTGTTGTTTCAGGTGTTGTTTCTGCTGTGGTGGCTGCTGTTGCAGCAGCTGTTGTGGCTGCTGTAGTTGCTGCTGTTGTTGCTGCTGTAGTTGCTGCTATAGTTGCTGCTGTAGTTGCTGCTGTTGCGGGTACTGTTTTGTCTGCTGTTGTTGCAGGTGCTGTTTCTGCTGTGGTGGCCGCTATTGTGGCTTCTGTTGTGGCTGCTGTAGTTGCTGTTGTTGTTGCTACTGTTGTAGCTGCTGTTGTAGATGCTGTAGTTGCTGCTGTTGTTGCTGCTGTTGTTGCAGCTGTTGGTGCTGCTGTAGGTGCTGCTGTTGTTGCTACTGTTGTTGCTGCTGTTATGTCTGCTGTTGTTGCAGGTGTTGTTTCTGTTGTTGTGGCTACTGTTATGTCTGCTGTTGTTGCAGGTGTTGTTTCAGCTGTGGTGACAGCTGTTGTGGCTGCTGTTGCAGGTGTTGTTTCAGCTGTGGTGGCAGCTGTTGTGGTTGCTGTTGTTGCAGGTGTTGTTTCTGCTGTGGTGGCAGCTGTTGTAGCTGCTGTAGTTGCTGCTGTTGTAGCTGCTATAGTTGCGGCTGTTGTAGCTGCTGTTGTGTCTACTGTTGTGTCTGCAGTTGTGGATGCTGTTGTGGCTATTGTTGTGGCTGCTGTTGTTGCAGGTGTTGTTTCTGCTGTTGTGGCTGCAGTCGTTGCTACTGTTGTTTCAGGTGTTGTTTCTGCTGTGGTGGCAGCTGTTGCTGCAGCTGTTGTGGCTGCTGTAGTTGCTGCTGTTGTTGCTGCTGTAGTTGCTGCTGTAGTTGCTGCTGTTGTGGCTACTGTTGTGTCTGCTGTTGTTGCAGGTGTTGTTTCTGCTGTGGTGGCAGCTATTGTGGCTTCTGTTGTGGCTGCTGTAGTTGCTGCTGTTGTTGCTGCTGTTGTAGCTGCTGTTGTAGCTGCTGTAGTTGCTGCTGTTGTTGCTTCTGTTGTTGCAGCTGTTGTGGCTGCTGTAGTTGCTGCTGTTGTGGCTACTGTTATGTCTGCTGTTGTTGCAGGTGTTGTTTCAGCTGTGGTGGCAGCTGTTGTGGCTGCTGTTGTTGCAGGTGTTGTTTCTGCTGTGGTGGCAGCTGTTGTAGCTGCTGTCGTTGCTGCTGTTGTAGCTGCTGTTGTGTCTACTGTTGTGTCTGCAGTTGTGGATGCTGTTGTGGCTACTGTTGTGGCTGCTGTTGTTGCAGGTGTTGTTTCTGCTGTTGTGGCTGCTGTCGTTGCTACTGTTGTTTCAGGTGTTGTTTCTGCTGTTGTGGCAGCTGTTGCGGCAGCTGTTGTGGCTGCTGTAGTTGCTGCTGTTGTTGCTGCTGTAGTTGCTGCTATAGTTGCTGCTGTAGTTGCTGCTGTTGCGGGTACTGTTTTGTCTGCTGTTGTTGCAGGTGCTGTTTCTGCTGTGGTGGCCGCTATTGTGGCTTCTGTTGTGGCTGCTGTAGTTGCTGTTGTTGTTGCTACTGTTGTAGCTGCTGTTGTAGATGCTGTAGTTGCTGCTGTTGTAGCTGCTGTTGTTGCAGCTGTTGGTGCTGCTGTAGTTGCTGCTGTTGTTGCTACTGTTGTTGCTGCTGTTATGTCTGCTGTTGTTGCAGGTGTTGTTTCTGTTGTTGTGGCTACTGTTATGTCTGCTGTTGTTGCAGGTGTTGTTTCAGCTGTGGTGACAGCTGTGGTGGCTGCTGTTGCAGGTGTTGTTTCAGCTGTGGTGGCAGCTGTTGTGGCTGCTGTTGTTGCAGGTGTTGTTTCTGCTGTGGTGGCAGCTGTTGTAGCTGCTGTAGTTGCTGCTGTTGTAGCTGCTGTAGTTGCAGCTGTTGTAGCTGCTGTTGTGTCTACTGTTGTGTCTGCAGTTGTGGATGCTGTTGTGGCTATTGTTGTGGCTGCTGTTGTTGCAGGTGTTGTTTCTGCTGTTGTGGCTGCAGTCGTTGCTACTGTTGTTTCAGGTGTTGTTTCTGCTGTGGTGGCAGCTGTTGCTGCAGCTGTTGTGGCTGCTGTAGTTGCTGCTGTTGTTGCTGCTGTAGTTGCTGCTGTAGTTGCTGCTGTTGTGGCTACTGTTGTGTCTGCTGTTGTTGCAGGTGTTGTTTCTGCTGTGGTGGCCATTATTGTGGCTTCTGTTGTGGCTGCTGTAGTTGCTGCTGTTGTTGCTGCTGTGGTGGCAGCTGTTGTGGCTGCTGTGGTTGCTGCTGTTGTAGCTGCTGTTGTGTCTAGTGTTGTGTCTGCAGTTGTGGATCCTGTTGTGGCTACGGTTGTGGCTGCTGTTATTGCAGGTGTTGTTTCTGATGTTGTGGCTGCTGTCGTTGCTACTGTTGTTTCAGGTGTTGTTTCTGCTGTGGTGGCAGCTGTTGCGGCAGCTGTTGTGGCTGCTGTAGTTGCTGTTGTTATTGCTGCTGTAGTTGCTGCTGTTGCGGCTACTGTTGTGTCTGCTGTTGTTGCAGGTGCTGTTTCTGCTGTGGTGGCCGCTATTGTGGCTTCTGTTGTGGCTGTTGTAGTTGCTGCTGTTGTAGCTGCTGTAGTTGCTGCTGTTGTTGCTGCTGTTGTTGCTGCTGTTGTTGCAGCTGTTGGTGCTGCTGTTGTTGCTGCTGTTGTTGCTGCTGTTATGTCTGCTGTTGTTGCAGGTGTTGTTTCTTTTGTTGTGGCTACTGTTATGTCTGCTGTTGTTGCAGGTGTTGTTTCAGCTGTGGTGGCAGCTGTTGTGGCTGCTGTTGTTGCAGGTGTTGTTTCAGCTGTGGTGGCAGCTGTTGTGGCTGCTGTTGTTGCAGGTGTTGTTTCTGCTGTGGTGGCAGCTGCTGTAGCTGCTGTAGTTGCTGCTGTTGTTGCTTCTGTTGTAGCTGCTGTTGTTGCTGCTGTAGTTTCTGCTGTTGTGGCACCTGTGGTAGCAGCTGTTGTTGCTGGTGCTGTGGCTACTGTTGTGGCTACTGTTGTGGCTGCTGTTGTTGCAGGTGTTGTTTCTACTGTTGTGGCTGCTGTAGTTGCTGAAGTTGTTGCTGCTGTTGTGGTAGCTGTAGTTGCTGCTGTTGTTGATGCTGTTGGGGCAGCTGTTGTTGCAGGTGTAGTTTCTGCTGTGGTGGCAGCTGTTGTTGCTGCGGTTGTGGCTACTGTTGTGTCTGCTGTTGTTGCAGGTGTTGTTTCGGCTATGGTGGCAGCTGTTGTGGCTGCTGTTGTAGCTGCTGTTGTGGCTGCTGTAGGTGCTGCAGTTGTTGCTGCTGTTGTTGCAGCTGTTGTGGTGTCTGTAGTTGCTGCCGTTGTTGCTGCTGTTGTGGCTACTGTTGTGTCTGCTGTTGTTGCAGTTGTTGTTTCTGCTGTGGTGGCAGCTGTTGCGGCTGCTGTAGTTGCTGCTGTTGTTGCTGCTGTAGTTGCTGCTGTAGTTGCTGCTGTTGTGGCTACTGTTGTGTCTGCTGTTGTTGCAGGTGTTGTTTCTTCTGTGGTGGCCGCTATTGTGCCTTCTGTTGTGGCTGCTGTAGTTGCTGCTGTTGTTGCTGCTGTTGTAGCTGCTGTTGTAGCTGCTGTAGTTGCTGCTGTTGTGTCTGCTGTTGTTGCAGGTGTTGTTTCTGCTGTGATGGCAGCTATTGTGGCTTCTGTTGTGGCTGCTGTAGTTGCTGCTGTTGTTGCTGCTGTTGTGGCTGCTGTAGTTGCTGCTGTTGTTGCTGCTGTTATGTCTGCTGTTGTTGCAGGTGTTATTTCTGTTGTTGTGGCTACTGTTATGTCTGCTGTTGTTGCAGGTGTTGTTTCAGCTGTTGTGGCAGCTGTTGTGGCTGCTGTTGTTGCAGGTGTTGTTTCAGCTGTGGTGGCAGCTGGTGTGGCTACTGTTGTTGCAGGTGTTGTTTCTGCTGTGGTGGCAGCTGGTGTAGCTGCTGTAGTTGCTGCTGTTGTTGCTTCTGTTGTAGCTGCTGTTGTTGCTGCTGTAGTTTCTGCTGTTGTGGCACCTGTGGTAGCAGCTGTTGTTGCTGGTGTTGTGGCTACTGTTGTGGCTATTGTTGTGACTACTGTTGTGGCTGCTGTTGTTGCAGGTGTTGTTTCTACTGTTGTGGCTGCTGTAGTTGCTGCCGTTGTTGCTGCTGTTGTGGTAGCTGTAGTTGCTGCTGTTGTTGATGCTGTAGGGGCAGCTGTTGTTGCAGGTGTAGTTTCTGCTGTGGTGGCAGCTGTTGTTGCTGCGGTTGTGGCTACTGTTGTGTCTGCTGTTGTTGCAGGTGTTGTTTCGGCTGTGGTGGCAGCTGTTGTGGCTGCTGTTGTGGCTGCTGTAGTTGCTGCTGTTGTTACTGCTGTTGTTGCAGCTGTTGTGGTGTCTGTAGTTGCTGCCGATGTTGCTGCTGTTGTGGCTACTGTTGTGTCTGCTGTTGTTGCAGTTGTTGTTTCTGCTGTGGTGGCAGCTGTTGTGGCTGCTGTAGTTGCTGCTGTTGTTGCAGCTGTAGTTGCTGCTGTAGTTGCTGCTGTTGTGGCTACTGTTGTGTCTGCTGTTGTTGCAGGTGTTGTTTCTGCTGTGGTGGCCGCTATTGTGGCTTCTGTTGTGGCTGCTGTAGTTGCTGCTGTTGTTGCTGCTGTTGTAGCTGCTGTTGTAGCTTCTGTAGTTGCTGCTGTTGTTGCTGCTGTTGTTGCTGCTGTTGTGGCTGCTGTAGTTGCTGCTGTAGTAGTTGCTGCTGTTGTGGCTACTGTTGTGTCTACTGTTGTTGCGGGTGTTGTTTCTGCTGTGGTGGCAGCTGTTGTGGCTCCTGTTGTTTCAGGTGTTGTTTCTGCTGTTGTGGCTGCTGTAGTTGCTGCTGTTGTTGCTGCTGTTGTATCTGCTGTTGTTGCTGCGGTAGTTGCTGCTGTATTTGCAGCTGTTGTTGCAGATGTTGTTTCTGCTGTGGTGGCAGCTGTTGTGGCTGCTGTTGTATCTGCTGTTGTAGCTGCTGTAGTAGCTGCTGTTGTTGCTGCTGTAGTGGCTACTGTTATTTCTGCAGTTATTGCAGTTGTTGTTTCAGCTGTGGTGGCAGCTGTTGTGGCTGCTGTTGTTTCAGATGTTGTGTCTGCTGTGTTGACAGCTGTTGTGGCTACTGTTGTTGCTGCTGTAGTTGCTGCTGTATTAGTTGCTGCTGTGGTGGCTACTGTTGTGTCTCCTGTTGTTGCAGGTGTTGTTTCTGTTGTTGTGGCTACTGTTATGTCTGCTGTTGTTGCAGGTGTTGTTTCAGCTGTGGTGGCAGCTGTTGTGGCTGCTGTTGTTGCAGGTGTTGTTTCTGCTGTGGTGGCAGCTGTTGTGGCTGCTGTTGTTGCAGGTATTGTTTCTGCTGTGGTGGCAGCTGTTGTGGCTGCTGTAGTTGTTTCTGTTGTAGCTGCTGTTGTGTCTGCTGTTGTGTCTGCAGTTGTGGATGCTGTTGTGGCTACTGTTGTTTCAGGTGTTGTTTCTGCTGTGGTGGCAGCTGTTGCAGCAGCTGTTGTGGCTGCTGTAGTTGCTGCTGTTGTTGCTGCTGTAGTTGCTGCTGTAGTTGCTGCTGTTGCGGCTACTGTTGTGTCTGCTGTTGTTGCAGGTGTTGTTTCTGCTGTGGTGGCCACTATTGTGGCTTCTGTTGTGGCTGCTGTAGTTGCTGCTGTTGTTGCTGCTGTTGTAGCTGCTGTTGTAGCTGCTGTAGTTGCTGGTGTTGTTGCTGCTGTTGTTGCTGCTGTTGTTGCAGCTGTTGTGGCTGCTGTAGTTGCTATTGTTGTTGCTGCTGTTATGTCTGCTGTTGTTGCAGATGTTGTTTCAGCTGTGGTGGCAGCTGTTGTGGATGCTGTTGGTTCAGGTGTTGTTTCTGCTGTGGTGACAGCTGTTGTGGCTTCTGTTGTTGCAGCTGTTGCTGCTACTGTTGTGTCTGCTGTTGTTGCAGGTGTTGTTTCTGCTGTGGTGGCAGCTATTGTGGCTTCCGTTGTTGCTGCTGTAGTTGCTGCTGTTGTTGCAGGTGTTGTAGCTGTTGTTGTAGCTGCTGTGGTTGCTGCTGTTGTTGCTGCTGTTGTTGCTGCTGTTGTTGCAGCTGTTGTGGCTGTTGTAGTTGCTGCTGTTGTTGCTGCTATGTCTGCTGTTGTTGCAGGTGTTGTTTCTGCTGTGGTGACAGCTGTTGTGGCTGCTGTTGTTGCAGGTGTTGTTTCTGCTGTGGGGGGAGCTGTTGTTGCCACCGTGGTGGCAGCTGTTGTGGCTGCTGTTGTATCTGCTGTTGTAGCTGCTGTAGTTGCTGCTGTTGTTTCTGCTGTTGTGGCTACTGTTATTTCTGCAGTTATTGCAGGTGTTGTTTCAGCTGTATTGGCAGCTGTTGTAGCTGCTGTTGTTTCAGGTGTTGTTTCTGCTGTGTTGACAGCTGTTGTGGCTGCTGTTGTGGCTGCTGTAGTTGCTGCTGTAGTAGTTGCTGCTGTGGTGGCTACTGTTGTGTCTGCTGTTGTTGCGGGTGTTGTTTCTGCTGTGGTGGCAGCTGTTGTGGCTGCTGTTGTTTCAGGTGTTGTTTCTGCTGTTGTGGCAGATGTTGTGGCAGCTGTTGTGGCTGCTGTAGTTGCTGCTGTTGTTGCTGCTGTTGTAACTGCTGTTGTTGCTGCTGTTGTTGCTGCTGTAGTTGCTGTTGTTGTTGCTGCTGTAGTTGCAGCTGTTGTTGCAGGTGTTGTTTCTGCTGTGGGGGCAGCTGTTGTTGCCACCGTGGTGGCAGCTGTTGTGGCTGCTGTTGTATCTGCTGTTGTAGCTGCTGTAGTTGCTGCTGTTGTTTCTGCTGTTGTGGCTACTGTTATTTCTGCAGTTATTGCAGGTTTTGTTTCAGCTGTAGTGGCAGCTGTTGTAGCTGCTGTTGTTTCAGGTGTTGTTTCTGCTGTGTTGACAGCTGTTGTGGCTGCTGTTGTTGCTGCTGTAGTTGCTGCTGTATTAGTTGCTGCTGTGGTGGCTACTGTTGTGTCTCCTGTTGTTGCAGGTGTTGTTTCTGTTGTTGTGGCTACTGTTATGTCTGCTGTTGTTGCAGGTGTTGTTTCAGCTGTGGTGGCAGCTGTTGTGGCTGCTGTTGTTGCAGGTGTTGTTTCTGCTGTGGTGGCAGCTGTTGTGGCTGCTGTTGTTGCAGGTATTGTTTCTGCTGTGGTGGCAGCTGTTGTGGCTGCTGTAGTTGCTTCTGTTGTAGCTGCTGTTGAGTCTACTGTTGTGTCTGCAGTTGTGGATGCTGTTGTGGCTACTGTTGTTTCAGGTGTTGTTTCTGCTGTGGTGGCAGCTGTTGCAGCAGCTGTTGTGGCTGCTGTAGTTGCTGCTGTTGTTGCTGCTGTAGTTGCTGCTGTAGTTGCTGCTGTTGCGGCTACTGTTGTGTCTGCTGTTGTTGCAGGTGTTGTTTCTGCTGTGGTGGCCACTATTGTGGCTTCTGTTGGTGCTGCTGTTGTTGCTGCTGTTGTTGCTGCTGTTATGTCTGCTGTTGTTGCAGGTGTTGTTTCTGTTGTTGTGGCTACTGTTATGTCTGCTGTTGTTGCAGGTGTTGTTTCAGCTGTGGTGGCAGCTGTTGTGGCTGCTGTTGTTGCAGGTGTTGTTTCAGCTGTGGTGGCAGCTGTTGTGGCTGCTGTTGTTGCAGGTGTTGTTTCTGCTGTGGTGGCAGCTGCTGTAGCTTCTGTAGTTGCTGCTGTTGTTGCTTCTGTTGTAGCTGCTGTTGTTGCTGCTGTAGTTTCTGCTGTTGTGGCACCTGTGGTAGCAGCTGTTGTTGCTGGTGCTGTGGCTACTGTTGTGGCTACTGTTGTGGCTGCTGTTGTTGCAGGTGTTGTTTCTACTGTTGTGGCTGCTGTAGTTGCTGAAGTTGTTGCTGCTGTTGTGGTAGCTGTAGTTGCTGCTGTTGTTGATGCTGTTGGGGCAGCTGTTGTTGCAGGTGTAGTTTCTGCTGTGGTGGCAGCTGTTGTTGCTGCGGTTGTGGCTACTGTTGTGTCTGCTGTTGTTGCAGGTGTTGTTTCGGCTGTGGTGGCAGCTGTTGTGGCTGCTGTTGTTGCGGGTGTTGTTTCTGCTGTGGTGGCAGCTGTTGTGGCTGCTGTTGTTTCAGGTGTTGTTTCTGCTGTTGTGGCAGATGTTGTGGCAGCTGTTGTGGCTGCTGTAGTTGCGGCTGTTGTTGCTGCTGTTGTAACTGCTGTTGTTGCTGCTGTTGTTGCTGCTGTAGTTGCTGTTGTTGTTGCTGCTGTAGTTGCAGCTGTTGTTGCAGGTGTTGTTTCTGCTGTGGGGGCAGCTGTTGTTGCCACCGTGGTGGCAGCTGTTGTGGCTGCTGTTGTATCTGCTGTTGTAGCTGCTGTAGTTGCTGCTGTTGTTTCTGTTGTTGTGGCTACTGTTATTTCTGCAGTTATTGCAGGTTTTGTTTCAGCTGTAGTGGCAGCTGTTGTAGCTGCTGTTGTTTCAGGTGTTGTTTCTGCTGTGTTGACAGCTGTTGTGGCTGCTGTTGTTGCTGCTGTAGTTGCTGCTGTATTAGTTGCTGCTGTGGTGGCTACTGTTGTGTCTCCTGTTGTTGCAGGTGTTGTTTCTGTTGTTGTGGCTACTGTTATGTCTGCTGTTGTTGCAGGTGTTGTTTCAGCTGTGGTGGCAGCTGTTGTGGCTGCTGTTGTTGCAGGTGTTGTTTCTGCTGTGGTGGCAGCTGTTGTGGCTGCTGTTGTTGCAGGTATTGTTTCTGCTGTGGTGGCAGCTGTTGTGGCTGCTGTAGTTGCTTCTGTTGTAGCTGCTGTTGTGTCTACTGTTGTGTCTGCAGTTGTGGATGCTGTTGTGGCTACTGTTGTTTCAGGTGTTGTTTCTGCTGTGGTGGCAGCTGTTGCAGCAGCTGGTGTGGCTGCTGTAGTTGCTGCTGTTGTTGCTGCTGTAGTTGCTGCTGTAGTTGCTGCTGTTGCGGCTACTGTTGTGTCTGCTGTTGTTGCAGGTGTTGTTTCTGCTGTGGTGGCCACTATTGTGGCTTCTGTTGGTGCTGCTGTTGTTGCTGCTGTTGTTGCTGCTGTTATGTCTGCTGTTGTTGCAGGTGTTGTTTCTGTTGTTGTGGCTACTGTTATGTCTGCTGTTGTTGCAGGTGTTGTTTCAGCTGTGGTGGCAGCTGTTGTGGCTGCTGTTGTTGCAGGTGTTGTTTCAGCTGTGGTGGCAGCTGTTGTGGCTGCTGTTGTTGCAGGTGTTGGTTCTGCTGTGGTGGCAGCTTCTGTAGCTGCTGTAGTTGCTGCTGTTGTTGCTTCTGTTGTAGCTGCTGTTGTTGCTGCTGTAGTTTCTGCTGTTGTGGCACCTGTGGTAGCAGCTGTTGTTGCTGGTGCTGTGGCTACTGTTGTGGCTACTGTTGTGGCTGCTGTTGTTGCAGGTGTTGTTTCTACTGCTGTGGCTGCTGTAGTTGCTGAAGTTGTTGCTGCTGTTGTGGTAGCTGTAGTTGCTGCTGTTGATGCTGTTGGGGCAGCTGTTGTTGCAGGTGTAGTTTCTGCTGTGGTGGCAGCTGTTGTTGCTGCGCTTGTGGCTACTGTTGTGTCTGCTGTTGTTGCAGGTGTTGTTTCGGCTGTGGTGGCAGCTGTTGTGGCTGCTGTTGTGGCTGCTGTTGTGGCTGCTGTAGGTGCTGCTGTTGTTGCTGCTGTTGTTGCAGCTGTTGTGGTGTCTGTAGTTGTTGCCGTTGTTGCTGCTGTTGTGGCTACTGTTGTGTCTGCTGTTGTTGCAGTTGTTGTTTCTGCTGTGGTGGCAGCTGTTGTGGCTGCTGTAGTTGCTGCTGTTGTTGCTGCTGTAGTTGCTGCTGTAGTTGCTGCTGTTGTGGCTACTGTTGTGTCTGCTGTTGTTGCAGGTGTTGTTTCTGCTGTGGTGGCCGCTATTGTGCCTTCTGTTGTGGCTGCTGTAGTTGCTGCTGTTGTTGCTGCTGTTGTAGCTGCTGTTGTAGCTGCTGTAGTTGCTGCTGTTGTGTCTGCTGTTGTTGCAGGTGTTGTTTCTGCTGTGATGGCAGCTATTGTGGCTTCTGTTGTGGCTGCTGTAGTTGCTGCTGTTGTTGCTGCTGTTGTAGCTGCTGTTGTAGCTGCTGTAGTTGCTGCTGTTGTTGCTGCTGTTGTTGCAGCTGTTGTGGCTGCTGTAGTTGCTGCTGTTGTTGCTGCTGTTATGTCTGCTGTTGTTGCAGGTGTTATTTCTGTTGTTGTGGCTACTGTTATGTCTGCTGTTGTTGCAGGTGTTGTTTCAGCTGTTGTGGCAGCTGTTGTGGCTGCTGTTGTTGCAGGTGTTGTTTCAGCTGTGGTGGCAGCTGGTGTGGCTACTGTTGTTGCAGGTGTTGTTTCTGCTGTGGTGGCAGCTGGTGTAGCTGCTGTAGTTGCTGCTGTTGTTGCTTCTGTTGTAGCTGCTGTTGTTGCTGCTGTAGTTTCTGCTGTTGTGGCACCTGTGGTAGCGGCTGTTGTTGCTGGTGTTGTGGCTACTGTTGTGGCTACTGTTGTGACTACTGTTGTGGCTGCTGTTGTTGCAGGTGTTGTTTCTACTGTTGTGGCTGCTGTAGTTGCTGCCGTTGTTGCTGCTGTTGTGGTAGCTGTAGTTGCTGCTGTTGTTGATGCTGTAGGGGCAGCTGTTGTTGCAGGTGTAGTTTCTGCTGTGGTGGCAGCTGTTGTTGCTGCGGTTGTGGCTACTGTTGTGTCTGCTGTTGTTGCAGGTGTTGTTTCGGCTGTGGTGGCAGCTGTTGTGGCTGCTGTTGTGGCTGCTGTAGTTGCTGCTGTTGTTACTGCTGTTGTTGCAGCTGTTGTGGTGTCTGTAGTTGCTGCCGTTGTTGCTGCTGTTGTGGCTACTGTTGTGTCTGCTGTTGTTGCAGTTGTTGTTTCTGCTGTGGTGGCAGCTGTTGTGGCTGCTGTAGTTGCTGCTGTTGTTGCAGCTGTAGTTGCTGCTGTAGTTGCTGCTGTTGTGGCTACTGTTGTGTCTGCTGTTGTTGCAGGTGTTGTTTCTGCTGTGGTGGCCGCTATTGTGGCTTCTGTTGTGGCTGCTGTAGTTGCTGCTGTTGTTGCTGCTGTTGTAGCTGCTGTTGTAGCTTCTGTAGTTGCTGCTGTTGTTGCTGCTGTTGTGGCTGCTGTAGTTGCTGCTGTAGTAGTTGCTGCTGTTGTGGCTACTGTTGTGTCTACTGTTGTTGCGGGTGTTGTTTCTGCTGTGGTGGCAGCTGTTGTGGCTCCTGTTGTTTCAGGTGTTGTTTCTGCTGTTGTGGCTGCTGTAGTTGCTGCTGTTGTTGCTGCTGTTGTATCTGCTGTTGTTGCTGCTGTAGTTGCTGCTGTATTTGCAGCTGTTGTTGCAGATGTTGTTTCTGCTGTGGTGGCAGCTGTTGTGGCTGCTGTTGTATCTGCTGTTGTAGCTGCTGTAGTAGCTGCTGTTGTTGCTGCTGTAGTGGCTACTGTTATTTCTGCAGTTATTGCAGTTGTTGTTTCAGCTGTGGTGGCAGCTGTTGTGGCTGCTGTTGTTTCAGATGTTGTTTCTGCTGTGTTGACAGCTGTTGTGGCTACTGTTGTTGCTGCTGTAGTTGCTGCTGTATTAGTTGCTGCTGTGGTGGCTACTGTTGTGTCTCCTGTTGTTGCAGGTGTTGTTTCTGTTGTTGTGGCTACTGTTATGTCTGCTGTTGTTGCAGGTGTTGTTTCAGCTGTGGTGGCAGCTGTTGTGGCTGCTGTTGTTGCTGGTGTTGTTTCTGATGTGGTGGCAGCTGTTGTGGCTGCTGTTGTTGCAGGTATTGTTTCTGCTGTGGTGGCAGCTGTTGTGGCTGCTGTAGTTGCTTCTGTTGTAGCTGCTGTTGTGTCTACTGTTGTGTCTGCAGTTGTGGATGCTGTTGTGGCTACTGTTGTTTCAGGTGTTGTTTCTGCTGTGGTGGCAGCTGTTGCAGCAGCTGTTGTGGCTGCTGTAGTTGCTGCTGTAGTTGCTGCTGTAGTTGCTGCTGTTGCGGCTACTGTTGTGTCTGCTGTTGTTGCAGGTGTTGTTTCTGCTGTGGTGGCCACTATTGTGGCTTCTGTTGTGGCTGCTGTAGTTGCTGCTGTTGTTGCTGCTGTTGTAGCTGCTGTTGTAGCTGCTGTAGTTGCTGGTGTTGTTGCTGCTGTTGTTGCTGCTGTTGTTGCAGCTGTTGTGGCTGCTGTAGTTGCTATTGTTGTTGCTGCTGTTATGTCTGCTGTTGTTGCAGATGTTGTTTCAGCTGTGGTGGCAGCTGTTGTGGATGCTGTTGGTTCAGGTGTTGTTTCTGCTGTGGTGACAGCTGTTGTGGCTTCTGTTGTTGCAGCTGTTGCTGCTACTGTTGTGTCTGCTGTTGTTGCAGGTGTTGTTTCAGCTGTGGTGGCAGCTGTTGTGGCTGCTGTTGTTGCTGGTGTTGTTTCTGATGTGGTGGCAGCTGTTGTGGCTGCTGTTGTTGCAGGTATTGTTTCTGCTGTGGTGGCAGCTGTTGTGGCTGCTGTAGTTGCTTCTGTTGTAGCTGCTGTTGTGTCTACTGTTGTGTCTGCAGTTGTGGATGCTGTTGTGGCTACTGTTGTTTCAGGTGTTGTTTCTGCTGTGGTGGCAGCTGTTGCAGCAGCTGTTGTGGCTGCTGTAGTTGCTGCTGTTGTTGCTGCTGTAGTTGCTGCTGTAGTTGCTGCTGTTGCGGCTACTGTTGTGTCTGCTGTTGTTGCAGGTGTTGTTTCTGCTGTGGTGGCCACTATTGTGGCTTCTGTTGTGGCTGCTGTAGTTGCTGCTGTTGTTGCTGCTGTTGTAGCTGCTGTTGTAGCTGCTGTAGTTGCTGGTGTTGTTGCTGCTGTTGTTGCTGCTGTTGTTGCAGCTGTTGTGGCTGCTGTAGTTGCTATTGTTGTTGCTGCTGTTATGTCTGCTGTTGTTGCAGATGTTGTTTCAGCTGTGGTGGCAGCTGTTGTGGATGCTGTTGGTTCAGGTGTTGTTTCTGCTGTGGTGACAGCTGTTGTGGCTTCTGTTGTTGCAGCTGTTGCTGCTACTGTTGTGTCTGCTGTTGTTTCAGGTGTTGTTTCTGCTGTGGTGGCAGCTATTGTGGCTTCCGTTGTGGCTGCTGTAGTTGCTGCTGTTGTTGCAGGTGTTGTAGCTGCTGTTGTAGCTGCTGTAGTTGCTGCTGTTGTTGCTGCTGTTGTTGCTGCTGTTGTTGCAGCTGTTGTGGCTGTTGTAGTTGCTGCTGTTGTTGCTGCTATGTCTGCTGTTGTTGCAGGTGTTGTTTCTGCTGTGGTGACAGCTGTTGTGGCTGCTGTTGTTGCAGGTGTTGTTTCTGCTGTGGGGGGAGCTGTTGTTGCCACCGTGGTGGCAGCTGTTGTGGCTGCTGTTGTATCTGCTGTTGTAGCTGCTGTAGTTGCTGCTGTTGTTTCTGCTGTTGTGGCTACTGTTATTTCTGCAGTTATTGCAGGTGTTGTTTCAGCTGTATTGGCAGCTGTTGTAGCTGCTGTTGTTTCAGGTGTTGTTTCTGCTGTGTTGACAGCTGTTGTGGCTGCTGTTGTGGCTGCTGTAGTTGCTGCTGTAGTAGTTGCTGCTGTGGTGGCTACTGTTGTGTCTGCTGTTGTTGCGGGTGTTGTTTCTGCTGTGGTGGCAGCTGTTGTGGCTGCTGTTGTTTCAGGTGTTGTTTCTCCTGTTGTGGCAGATGTTGTGGCAGCTGTTGTGGCTGCTGTAGTTGCTGCTGTTGTTGCTGCTGTTGTAACTGCTGTTGTTGCTGCTGTTGTTGCTGCTGTAGTTGCTGTTGTTGTTGCTGCTGTAGTTGCAGCTGTTGTTGCAGGTGTTGTTTCTGCTGTGGGGGCAGCTGTTGTTGCCACCGTGGTGGCAGCTGTTGTGGCTGCTGTTGTATCTGCTGTTGTAGCTGCTGTAGTTGCTGCTGTTGTTTCTGCTGTTGTGGCTACTGTTATTTCTGCAGTTATTGCAGGTGTTGTTTCAGCTGTAGTGGCAGCTGTTGTAGCTGCTGTTGTTTCAGGTGTTGTTTCTGCTGTGTTGACAGCTGTTGTGGCTGCTGTTGTTGCTGCTGTAGTTGCTGCTGTATTAGTTGCTGCTGTGGTGGCTACTGTTGTGTCTGCTGTTGTTGCAAGTGTTGTTTCTGCTGTGGTGGCACCTGTTGTGGCTGCTGTAGTTGCTGCTGTTGTAGCTGCTGTTGTGTCTACTGTTGTGTCTGCAGTTGTGGATGCGGTTGTGGCTACTGTTGTGGCTGCTGTTGTTGCAGGTGTTGTTTCTGCTGTTGTGGCTGCTGTCGTTGCTACTGTTGTTTCAGGTGTTGTTTCTGCTGTGGTGGCAGCTGTTGCAGCAGCTATTGTGGCCGCTGTTGTTGCTGCTGTTGTTGCTGCTGTTGTGGCTACTGTTGTGCCTGCTGTTGTTGCTGCTGTAGTTGCTGCTGTGGTGGCTACTATTGTGTCTGCTGTTGTTACAGGTGTTGTTTCTGCTGTGGTGGCAGCTGTTGTGGCTGCTGTTGTTTCAGGTGTTGTTTCTGCTGTGGTGGCAGCTGTTGTGGCTTCTGTTGTGGCTGCTGTAGTTGCTGCTGTTGTTGCTGCTGTTGTAGCTGCTGTTGTAGCTGCTGTAGTTGCTGGTGTTGTTGCTGCTGTTGTTGCTGCTGTTGTTGCAGCTGTTGTGGCTGCTGTAGTTGCTATTGTTGTTGCTGCTGTTATGTCTGCTGTTGTTGCAGATGTTGTTTCAGCTGTGGTGGCAGCTGTTGTGGATGCTGTTGGTTCAGGTGTTGTTTCTGCTGTGGTGACAGCTGTTGTGGCTTCTGTTGTTGCAGCTGTTGCTGCTACTGTTGTGTCTGCTGTTGTTGCAGGTGTTGTTTCTGCTGTGGTGGCAGCTATTGTGGCTTCCGTTGTGGCTGCTGTAGTTGCTGCTGTTGTTGCAGGTGTTGTAGCTGCTGTTGTAGCTGCTGTAGTTGCTGCTGTTGTTGCTGCTGTTGTTGCTGCTGTTGTTGCAGCTGTTGTGGCTGTTGTAGTTGCTGCTGTTGTTGCTGCTATGTCTGCTGTTGTTGCAGGTGTTGTTTCTGCTGTGGTGACAGCTGTTGTGGCTGCTGTTGTTGCAGGTGTTGTTTCTGCTGTGGGGGGAGCTGTTGTTGCCACCGTGGTGGCAGCTGTTGTGGCTGCTGTTGTGTCTGCTGTTGTAGCTGCTGTAGTTGCTGCTGTTGTTTCTGCTGTTGTGGCTACTGTTATTTCTGCAGTTATTGCAGGTGTTGTTTCAGCTGTATTGGCAGCTGTTGTAGCTGCTGTTGTTTCAGGTGTTGTTTCTGCTGTGTTGACAGCTGTTGTGGCTGCTGTTGTGGCTGCTGTAGTTGCTGCTGTAGTAGTTGCTGCTGTGGTGGCTACTGTTGTGTCTGCTGTTGTTGCGGGTGTTGTTTCTGCTGTGGTGGCAGCTGTTGTGGCTGCTGTTGTTTCAGGTGTTGTTTCTCCTGTTGTGGCAGATGTTGTGGCAGCTGTTGTGGCTGCTGTAGTTGCTGCTGTTGTTGCTGCTGTTGTAACTGCTGTTGTTGCTGCTGTTGTTGCTGCTGTAGTTGCTGTTGTTGTTGCTGCTGTAGTTGCAGCTGTTGTTGCAGGTGTTGTTTCTGCTGTGGGGGCAGCTGTTGTTGCCACCGTGGTGGCAGCTGTTGTGGCTGCTGTTGTATCTGCTGTTGTAGCTGCTGTAGTTGCTGCTGTTGTTTCTGCTGTTGTGGCTACTGTTATTTCTGCAGTTATTGCAGGTGTTGTTTCAGCTGTAGTGGCAGCTGTTGTAGCTGCTGTTGTTTCAGGTGTTGTTTCTGCTGTGTTGACAGCTGTTGTGGCTGCTGTTGTTGCTGCTGTAGTTGCTGCTGTATTAGTTGCTGCTGTGGTGGCTACTGTTGTGTCTGCTGTTGTTGCAAGTGTTGTTTCTGCTGTGGTGGCACCTGTTGTGGCTGCTGTAGTTGCTGCTGTTGTAGCTGCTGTTGTGTCTACTGTTGTGTCTGCAGTTGTGGATGCGGTTGTGGCTACTGTTGTGGCTGCTGTTGTTGCATGTGTTGTTTCTGCTGTTGTGGCTGCTGTCGTTGCTACTGTTGTTTCAGGTGTTGTTTCTGCTGTGGTGGCAGCTGTTGCAGCAGCTATTGTGGCCGCTGTTGTTGCTGCTGTTGTTGCTGCTGTTGTGGCTACTGTTGTGCCTGCTGTTGTTGCTGCTGTAGTTGCTGTTGTGGTGGCTACTATTGTGTCTGCTGTTGTTACAGGTGTTGTTTCTGCTGTGGTGGCAGCTGTTGTGGCTGCTGTTGTTTCAGGTGTTGTTTCTGCTGTGGTGGCAGCTGTTGTGGCAGCTGTTGTGGCTGCTGTAGTTGCTGCTGTTGTTGCTGCTGTTGTAGCTGCTGTAGTTGCTGCTGTTGTTGCTGCTGTATTTTCTGCTGTGGTGGCAGCTGTTGTTTCCACTGCGGTGGCAGCTGTTGTGGCTGCTGTTGTATCTGCTGTTGTAGCTACTATAGTTTCTGATGCTAATAAACAAAAGAAATACACATTTAGCAATTTATATCCATCAAATATTAAGGTAAAAAGCACTTTGTGAAGGGAAAGCCACCAGTACACAGAAGCACAGACCTGGTGGCAACAGCCTCAATATGAGGTGAAATGAGCAAAGCCACCAAGCAGAGTGAAGGGCATGAAGATGGGAGATACAGAGCTTACAAGTAGAAGTGAAGTAATAAGGGGCACTAGTGGCATGGGGCAAAGGCCTGTGTCCAGTTGGAGAGATCATATGCACCAGGTAGGTGCTGCTCAGCAGCAGTCAGTGAAGAAGGCAGCTGAGAGCACAGCCTGCAAGCTGCAGCAGAGGCAGCTGAAGGGGGCACCAACAGCTGCATATCATCCAGGTAACAACAGGGAGTATAGATGTCCAGCTGGAGATCTGCCAGCTTAAGGGAGCACCACCAGCAGTAAGTCACTGTGGTAACATCAGGGAAAATAGATGTCCAAATGGAGAGGTGCCAGCTTAAGGGAGCACCACCAGCAGTATGTCACCGTGGTAACAGCAGGGAGCTGATGGAGCTGTGTTATCTTAAGGGAGCACCACCAGCAGTATGTCACCATGGTAAAACCAGGGAGCATAGATGTTCAGCTGTAACGGTGCCAGCTTAAGGAAGCACCACCAGCAGTATGTGTGAGAAAGTGTCTTCTTTCTAGCATGGTTACCCCCACTTTTACCCTGTTTGTGAGTGTGTGTCAGTGTGTTTTGCCTGCCTCACTGGGATCCTGTTGGTGAGGGCCCCAGTGCTCATAGGTTTTGGCCTAATGTGTGTGTTGTCAGTAGCGCTTAACTGTGTCACTGAGGCTATGCTAATCAGAACCTCACTGCTTATGCTCTCTCTGCTTTTAAATTTGTCACTATTGGCTAGTGACTTCATTTACCAATTCCAGTTGGCACACTGGATCCCCCTTATAAGTCCCTAGTATATGGTACCTAGGTACCCAGGGATTGGGGTTCCAGGAGATCCTTATGGGCTGCAGCATTTCTTTTGCCACCCATAAGGAGCTCAGACAAACCCTTTCACAAGACTGCCACTGCAGCCTTCGTGAAATAGTGCACATATCATTTCACAGCTATTTTCACTGCACTTAAGTAAGTTATGTCACCTATATGTCTAACCTTCATTTACTGAAGGCTAGGTGCAATGTTACTAAGTCTGAGGGCTCCCTTGCACTAGCAAGGTTGCCTCTATGCAGTCCAGGGACAATTTCCCCAGACTTTGTGAGTGCAGGGACGCAATTATACACATGCACTACATATAGGTCAATACCTATATGTAGCTTCACAATGGTAACCCCGAATATGGCCATGTGAGGTGTCTAAGATTATGGAATTGTCCCCCCATTCCAAATCTAGCATTGTGGAGCGAATTCCATGCATCCTGGGGCTCCACCATGGACCCCCCGTACTGCCAAACCAGCTCTCTGAGGCTTGCACTGCAGCTACAGCTGCTGCCACCTCACAGACAGGGTTTCGCCCTCCTGGGGTCAGAGCAACTCGGTCCCAGGAAGGCAGAACAAAGCATTTCCTTTGGGAGCAGGGTGTTACACCCTCTCCCTAAGGAAATAGGTGTTACAGGCTGGGGAGGGGTAGCCTCCCCCATCCTCTGGAAATGCTTTGAAGGGCACATAAGCCATCTACACCATTTCAGGGACCCCCAGTCCCTGCTCTTGCGTGAAACTGAACACAGGAAAGGGGAGTGACCACTCCCCTGTCCATCACCACCCCAGGGGTGGTGCCCAGAGCTCCTCCAGTGTGTCCCAGACTTCAGCCATCTTGCTTTGCAAGGGGTGGGGGCACCCTAAAGGCCTCTGAGTGGCCAGTGCCAGCAGGTGACGTCAGAGACCCCTCATGATAGGTCCATACCTGATAAGGTAGCCAATCCTCCTCTCAGGGCCACTTAGGGTCTCTCCTGTGGGTTTCTCTCCAGATTCTACTTGTAAGTTTTACAGCAGGATTCCACTACAACAACTACTACATCCTCTGACCTCGGATCGACCACAGACTGCTCCAGGGGACCGCTGTAACAGCAACAAAATATCCAGAAGGGCTACTTTTCCTCAGCAACTTCAGCTCCACCCAGCAACTGCAACAGTTTCCATGGTGATCACACTTTGGGGACTCCCTCTTTTCATCCTGCACCAGAAGGACAAAAGAAATCTCCTGTTGGGTGACGGAGTCACTCCCCTGCTCAAGCAGGCACCTTCTAAGTCGACGACCGGTAACTCCTGGACTCCTCTTCTGGCGACGAGCATGCTTCTTGGAACACAAGTGGTGGACCCCTTTGACACAGACTGTCCTAAGGTCCTGCTATCCAAATCTGGACGAGGTAAGAGCTTGCCTTCCCTGTTAGCGACAGTACCACTGTGTACCGCGTCATATTCACCTCCTGGGGCCTCTGTGCACTATTTGCAAGAATCCTTTGTGCACAGCCTGGCCCAGCACTCTATCCTGTGACTCTCAACTCGCTGAGTTGACCTCTGGCGGCATGAACTTCTTTTGTAATGCTGTACCATCCGCAATTTGCACCTTCTTTGTCCTCGTGTCTTGGGACTTTCGTGGGTGCTTCATGGTCATCTGTAGGTTCCCTCCAGTGTTGGGAGCCTCTTCTGCCTCCTCAGTCCGAGTTGAGGCCCCTAGGTGCTTCCTGGGTCCAGCCAGCGCCACTTTGACGCAAAACGTGACTTTGCTTGAACCAAGGCTTGTTGGACGAATCCAGCTCGGAAACTCACCTGCATCCAACATCTCTTCGTGGGACTTCCATTGCATCATGCAGGAACCCACAGCCATCTTCCTTTGGTGCATTTCTGTAGTCTTCGTCCAACCGGGGACTATTCTTGTTCACCCTCTTCTAGGTTGGCATGGGCTCCTGTCCTTCCTGGAACTTTTATCGACTTCTGGACTTGGTCTCCTTCTTTTGCAGGTATTCAGGTCCAGAAATCCACTGTTTGTTGTTTGCAGACTTGGTTGGTTCTTGCATTAATCCCAATCACAAGGTGTAGTGTGTCCTAAGGACACTTGCAGTACTTTACTCCTGCTTTGCTGGGCTCTGGGGATGGGTAATTTACTTACCTTTACTGTATTCTTACTCTCCCAGCAATTCTGCACACACTAAACTTTCTAGGGTGGAATTCGTGATTCGCATTCTACTTTCTTAGTATAAGGTTTGTGTTGACCCTAGACATATTTTCTCCCATTGCATTCTAGAGCATTTCCTATTGTTTGCACTATCCTATGTCTAATTACTTACCTTATTTTGGTGTCTAGTGTATATATTGTGTATAATAATTACCTCCAGGAGTATTGTCTCTAAGATATTTGTGGTACTGTGTCACCCAAATAAATACCTTTATTTTTGGTAACACTGAGTATTGTCTTTACTTGTGCATAAGTACTGTGTAACTATGGGCCAGATGTATGAAAGCTTTTTGCATTCGCAAACGGTGCGAACGCCCATTTGCGAATGCAAAAAGCCATTTCAGAATGTATGAAAGACATTGTGAACGCAATTTTAAGGAATCGCTAAAATAGCGATTCCTTAAAATTGCGACCCTGTTTAGCGAGTCGCAAATTGCGACTCTCTAAATAAGAAATCGCAAATCAGGATTCCTTATTTGCGATTTCTAAGCACATGTAAGAAGCAATTCCTAAAAGTGAATTGAGCATTTAGGAATCGCTATTTACCACTAAGTTGAACTTGATGGTAACCATGTGCAAATTAAAAAAATGCATTTAAAATGCATTTTTTCAATTTACACGTAAAGCACACATGCCCTTTTGGCATGTGTGCACCTTACATGTTGCAAAAAAATATTTTGGGGTGCAGCAGAGGGGGCCTGAGGCCCCCACCACCCTGAGGTTTTGCATTTCCAAAACTGCGATTTCTGGTTAAGAAATCGCAATTTTGGAAATGCAAAAAATTTGCAGATATGGGCCTAGAGGCCCATTGGTGCGAATAGGGCCGGTATCGCAATTTGGGATTTGGTAATAGCATTTGCGAATTTTAAGAAATTGCTATTACCGATTCACAAATGTGATATATTGCATTTTGTGAATCAGAAATAGCGATTTCTTAAAAATCGCTATTTCCAACTCACAAAAGGCCTCCTTGATACATCTGGCCCTATAAGTGGTATTGCATGAGCTTTGCATGTCTCCTAGTTCAGCCTAAGCTAGGGGCAGGCAGGTCTGTTCCTGGTCATTATTAGAGAGAGGTCGCTGCAGAGCTCGTACCACTAGGGGCAGGCGGGTCCGTTCCTGGTCATTAAGGAGAAAGGGCTCTGTAGAGCTCGTACCAATAGGGGCAGGCGGGTCCGTTCATGGTCATTATAGAGAGAGGGCGCTGCAGAGCTCGTACCTCTAGGGGCAGGCGGGTCCACCCATGATCATTAAAGAGAGAGGGCGCTGCAGAGCTCGTACCACTAGGGGCAGGCGGGTCCGTTCCTGGTCATTAAGGAGAGAGGGCACTGCAGAGCTCGTACCACTAGGGGCAGGCGGGTCCGTTCATGGTCATTAAAGAGATCAGGTGCTGCAGAGCTCGTACCACTAGGGGCAGGAGGGTCCGTTCCTGGCCATTAAAGAGAGAGGGCGCTGCAGTGCTCGTACTGCAAGGGCCAGGCAGGTCATTCCTGGTCATTAAAGAGAGAGGGCGCTGCAGAGCTTGTACCACTAGGGGCAAGCGGGTCCGTTCATGGTCATTAAAGAGAGAGGGCGCTGCAGAGCTCGTACCACTAGGGGCAGGCAGATCCGTTCCTGGTCATTAAAGAGAGAGAGCGCTGCAGAGCTCGTACCAGTAGGGACAGGCAGGTCCATTCCTGGTCATTCAAGAGAGAGGGCGCTGCAGAGCTCGTACCTCTATTGACAGGCAGGTCCGTTCCTGTTCAATAAAGAGAGAGGGTGCTGCAGAGCTAGTACCACTAGGGACAGGCAGGTCCGTTCCTGGTCATTAAAGAGAGAGGGTGCTGCAGAGCTCGTACCACTGGGGGCAGGCAGGTCCGTTCCTGGTCATTAAATAGAGAGGACGCTGCAGAGCTCGTTCAACTAGGGACAGGCAGATCTGTTCCTGGTAATGAAATAGTAAGGGCGCTGCAGAGCTCGTACCTCCAGGGACAGGCAGGTTTGTTTCTGATCATTAAAGAGAGAGGGCACTGCAGAGCTCGTACCTCTAGGGGCAGACGGGTCCGGTCCTGGTCATTAAAGAGTAAGGGCGCTGCAGAGCTCGTACGTCTAGGGACAGGCAGGTTTGTTTCTGATCATTAAAGAGAGAGGGCGCTGCACAGCTCGTTCCACTAGGGACAGGCAGATCTGTTCCTGGTAATTAAAGAGAGAGGGCGCCGCAGAGCTCGTATTACTAGGGGCAGGCAAGTCTGTTCCTGGTCATTATTAGAGAGAGATCGCTGCAGAGCTCGTACCACTAGGGGCAGGCGGGTCCGTTCCTGGTCATTAAGGAGAGAGGGTGCTGCAGAGCTCATACCACTAGGGGCAGGTGGGTCCGTTCATGGTCATTAAAGAGAGAGGGCGCTGCAGAGCTCGTACCACTAGGGGCAGGCGGGTCCGTTCATGGTCATTAAAGAGAGAGGGCGCTGCAGAGCTCGTACCACTAGGGGCAGACGGGTCCTTTCCTGGTCATTAAGGAGAGAGGGCGCTGCAGAGCTCGTACCATTAGGGGCAGGCGGGTCCGTTCATGGTCATTAAAGAGAGAGGGCGCTGCAGAGCTCGTACCACTAGGTGCAGGCGGGTCCGTTCCTGGCCATTAAAGAGAGAGGGTGCTGCAGAACTCGTACCGCTAGGGGGAGGCAGGTCATTCCTGGTCATTAAAGAGAGAGGGCACTGCAGAGCTCGTACCACTAGAAGCAGGCAGGTCCGTTCATGGTCATTAAAGAGAAAGGGCGCTGCAGAGCTCGTACCACTAGGGGCAGGCGGGTCCGTTCATGGTCATTCAAGAGAGAGGGCACTGCAGAGCTCGTACCACTAGGGGCAGGCGTGTCTGTTCCTGGCTATTAAAGAGAGAGGGCGCTGCATAGCTCATACCACTAGGGGCAGGCGGGTCCGGTCCTGGCCATTAAAGAGAGAGGGCGCTGCAGAGCTCGTACCTCTAGGGACAGGGAGTTCAGTTTGTACCACTAGGGACATGTGTGTCTGTTTCTGGTCATTAAAGAGAGAGGGCGCTGCAGAGCTCATACCACTAGGGACAGGCAGGTCCCTTCCTGTTCATTAAAGAGAGAGTGTGCTGCAGAGATAGTACCACTAGGTGCAGGCAGGTCCGTTCCTGATCATTAAAGAGAGAGGGCGCTGCAGAGCTCATACCACTAGGGACAGGAAGATCCGTTCCTGGTCATTAAAGAGAGAGGGTGCTGCAGAGCTCGTACCACTAGGGGCAGGCAGGTCCGTTCCTGGTCATTAAAGAGAGAGGGCGCTGCAGAGCTCGTACCTCTAGGACAGGCAGGTTTGTTTCTGATCATTAAAGAGAGAGGGCGCTGCAGAGCTCGTTCCACTAGGGACAGGCAGATCTGTTCCTGGTAATTAAAGAGTAAGGGTGTTGCAGACCTCCTACCTCTAGGGACAGGAAGGGTTGTTTCTGATCATTAAAGAGAGAGGGCGCTGCAGAGCTCCTACCGCTAGGGACAGGCAGGTCGTTCCTGGTCATTAAAGAGAGAGGGCGCTGCAGAGCTCGTACCTCTAGGGACAGGGAGGTCTTTCCTGGTCATTAAAGAGAGAGGGCGCTGCAGAGCACAAACCAGTTGGGACAGGCGGGTCCGTTCCTGGTCATTAAAGAGAGAGGGCGCTGCAGAGCTTGTACCACTACGGGCAGGCAGGTCGTTCCTGGTCATTAAAGAGAGAGGGCTCTGCAGATCTCGTACCACTAGGGACAGGGAGGTCTGTTCCTGGTCATTCAAGAGAGAGAGAGGTGCAGAGCTCATACCACTAGGGCCAGGCAGGTCGTTCCTAGTCATTAAAGATAGAGGGCGCTGCAGAGCTCCTACCGCTAGGGACAGGCAGGTCGTTTCTGATCATTAAAAAGAGAGGGCGCTGAAGAGCTGGTACCACTGGGGACAGGCAGGTCATTCCTGGTCATTAAAGAGAGAGGGCTCTGCAGAGCTCATACCTCTAGGGGCAGGCAGGTCGTTCCTGGTCATTAAAGAGAGAGGGTGCTGCAGAGCTTGTACCACTAGGGCCAGGCAGGTCCGTTCCTGGTCATTAAAGAGAGAGGGCGCTGCAGAGCTGGTACCACTGGGGACAGGCAGGTCATTCCTGGTCATTAAAGAGAGAGGGCGCTGCAGAGCTGGTACCACTGGGGACAAGCAGGTCATTCCTGGTCATTAAAGAGAGAGGGCGCTGCAGAGCTCATACCTCTAGAGGCAGGCAGGTCCGTTCCTGGTCATTAAAGAGAGATGGCGCTGCAGACCTCGTACCTCTAGGGGCAGACAGGTAGTTTCTGATCATTAAAGAGAGAGGGCACTGCAGAGCTCGTACCACTAGGGGCAGGTGGGTCAGTTCCTGGTCATTAAAGAGAGAGGGCTCTGCAGAGCTTGTACCACTAGGGACAGGTGGGTCCGTTCCTGGTCATTAAAAAGAGAGGGAGCTGCAGAGCTTGTACCACTAGGGCCAGGCAGCTCCGTTCCTGGTCATTAAAGAGAGAGAGCGCTGCAGATCTCATACCACTGTGGACAGGAAGGTCAGTCCTGGTCATAAAAGAGAGAGGGCGCTGCAAAGCTTGTTCCACTAGGGACAGGCAGGTCATTCCTGGTCATTAAAGAGAGAGGGCGCTGCAGAGCTCGTACCTCTAGGGACAGGCAAGTCGTTTCTGATCGTTAAAGAGAGAGAGCGCTGCAGAGCTCGTACCACTAGGGGCCGGCGGGTCCGTTCCTGGTCATTAAATAGAGAGGGCGCTGCAGAGCTCGTACCTCTAGGGACAGGCAAGTCGTTTCTGATCGTTAAAGAGAGCGCTGCAGAGCTCGTACCACTAGCGGCAGGCGGGTCCGTTCCTGGTCATTAAATAGAGAGGGCGCTGCAGAGCTCATACCACTAGGGGCAGGCCTTTCCGTTCCTGGTCATTATTGAGAGAGGGCGCTGCAGAACTCATACCACTAGGGGCAGGCAGGTCTGTTCCTGGTCATTAAAGAGAGAGGACGCTGCAGAGCTCGTACTACTAGGGGCAGACGGGTCCGTTCCTGATCATTAAAGAGAGAGGGCGCTGCAGAGCTCATACCACTAGGGGCAGGCGAGTCCGTTCCAGGTCATTAAAGAGAGAGGGTGCTGCAGAGCTCGTACCTCTAGGGGCAGGCAGGTCTGTTCCTGGTCAATAAAGAGGGAGGGCGCTGCAGAGCTCGTAACCTCTAGGGACAGGCGGGTCCCTTCCTGGTCATTAAAGAGAGAGGGCGCTGCAGAGCTCCTACCTCTAGGGGCAGGCGGGTCCGTTTCTGGTCATTAAAGAGAGAGGGTGCTGCAGAGCTCCTACCTCTAGGGGCAGGTGGGTCCGTTTCTGGTCATTAAAGTGAGAGGGCCCTGCAGAGCTCGTTCCGCTAGGGACAGACAGGTCCATTCCTGGTCATTAAAGAGAGAGGGCGCTGCAGAGCTCGTACCGCTAGGGCCAGGCAGGTCGTTCATGGTCATTAAAGAGAGAGGGCGCTGCAGAGCTCGTACCGCTAGGGACAGGCAGGTCTGTTTCTGATCATTAAAGAGAGAGGGCACTACAGACCTTGTACCGCTAGGGACAGGCAGGTCGTTCCAGGTCATTAAAGAGAGAGGGCGCTGCAGAGCTCGTCGCTCTAGGGGCAGGCGGGTCTGTTTCTGGTCATTAAAGAGAGAGGGCGCTGCAGAGCTCGTACCACTAGGGACAGGCGGGTCCCTTCCTGGTCATTAAAGAGAGAGGGCGCTGCAGAGCTCCTACTGCTAGGGACAGGCAGGTCGTCCCTGGTCATTAAAGAGAGAGGGCGCTGCACAGCTCGTACCTCTAGGGACAGGGAGGTCTTTCCTGGTCATTAAAGAGATAGGGCGCTGCAGAGCTCAAACCAGTTGGGACAGGCGGGTCCGTTCCTGGTCATTAAAGAGAGGGCGCTGCAGAGCTTGTATCACTAGGGGCAGGCAGGTCGTTCCTGGTCATTAAAGAGAGAGGGCTCTGCAGAGCTCGTACCACTGGGGACAGGCAGGTCATTCCTGGTCATTAAAGAGAGAGGGCGCTGCAGAGTTCATACCTCTAGGGGCAGGCAGGTCGTTCCTGGTCATTGAAAAGAGAGGGCACTGCAGAGCTCGTACCTCTAGGGGCAGGCAGGTCCGTTCCTGGTCATTAAAGAGAGATGGCGCTGCAGACCTCGTACCTCTAGGGGCAGGCAGGCCGTTTCTGATCATTAAAGAGAGAGGGCACTGCAGAGCTTGTACCACTAGGGGCAGGTCGGTCAGTTCCTGGTTATTAAAGAAGAAGGGCACTGCAGAGCTCGTACCTCTATGGGCAGGCAGGTCCGTTCCTTGTCATTAAAGAGAGATGGTGGTGCAGAGCTCGTACCACTAGGGGCAGGCGGGTCCGTTCCTGGTCATTAAAAAGAGAGGGCACTGCATAGCTTCTACCACTAGGGACAGGCGGGTACGTTCCTGGTCATTAAAGAGAGAGGGCGCTGCAGAGCTTGTACCACTAGGGCCAGGCAGCTCTGTTCCTGGTCATTAAAGAGAGAGAGTGCTGTAGAACTCATACCACTGGGGACAGGCAGGTCAGTCCTGGTCATTAAAGAGAGAGGGCGCTGCAAAGTTTGTGCCGCTAGGGACAGGCAGGTCATTCCTGGTCATTAAAGAGAGAGGGCGCTGCAGAGCTCGTACCTCTAAGGACAGGCAAGTCGTTTCTGATCGTTAAAGAGAGAGAGCGCTGCAGAGCTCGTACCACTAGGGGCAGGCAGGTCCGTTCCTGGTCATTAAAGAGAGAGGGCGCTGCAGAGCTCATACCACTAGGGGCAGGCCGGTCCGTTCCTGGTCATTAAAGAGAGAGGGCGCTTCAGAGCTCATACCACTAGGGGCAGGCAGGTCTGTTCCTGGTCATTAAAAAGAGAGGACGCTGCAGAGCTCGTACAACTAGGGGCAGACGGGTCCGTTCATGGTCATTAAAGAGAGAGGGCGCTGCAGAGCTCATATCAGTAGGGGCAGGCGAGTCCGTTCCTGGTAATTAAAGAGAGAGGGTTCTGCAGAGCTCGTACCTCTAGGGGCAGGCAGGTCTGTTCCTGGTCATTAAAGAGGGAGGGCGCTGCAGAGCTCCTACCTCTAGGGGCAGGCGGGTCCGTTTCTGGTCATTAAATAGAGAGGGCGCTGCAGAGCTCGTACCTCTAGGGGCAGGCATGTCTGTTTCTGATCATTAAAGAGAGAGGGCACTGAAGACCTTGTACCGCTAGGGACAGGCAGGTCGTTCCTGGTCATTAAAGAGAGAGGGCGCTGCAGAGCTCGTACCTCTAGGGGCAGGCGGGTCTGTTTCTGGTCATTAAAGAGAGAGTGTGCTTCAGAGCTTGTACCACTAGGGACAGGCGGGTCCCTTCCTGGTCATTAAAGAGAGAGGGCGCTGCAGAGCTCGTACCACTAGGGACAGGAGGGTCTATTCTGGTCATTGAAGAGAGAGGGCGCTGCAGAGCTCGTACCACTAGGGCCAGGCGGGTCCGTTCCTGGTAATTAAAGAGAAAGGGCGCTGCAGAGCTCGTACCTCTAGGGACAGACAGGTTTGTTTCTGATCATTAAAGAGAGAGGGCGCTGCAGAGCTCGTACCTCTAGGGGCAGGCGGGTCCGTTCCTGGTCATTAAAGAGTAAGGGCGCTGCAGAGCTCGTACCTCTATGGACAGGTAGGTTTGTTTCTGATGATTAAAGAGAGAGGGCGCTGCAGAGCTCATTCCACTAGGGACAGGCAGATTTGTTCCTGGTAATTAAAGAGTAAGGGCACTGCAGAGCTCCTATCTCTAGGGACAGGCAGGTTTGTTTCTGATCATTAAAGAGAGAGGGTGCTGCAGAGCTCCTACCGCTAGGGACAGACAAGATGTCCTGGTCATTAAAGAGAGAGGATGCTGCAGAGCCTGACCTCTAGGGACAGGCAGGTCTTTCCTGGTCATTAAAGAGAGAGGGCGCTACAGAGCTCACACTAGTTGGGACAGGCGGGTCCGTTCCTGGTCATTAAAGAGAGAGGGTGCTGCAGAGCTCGTAGCACTAGGTGCAGGCGGGTCCGTTCATGGTCATTAAAGAGAGAGGGCGCTGTAGAGCTCATACCACTAAGGACATGCAGGTCGTTTCTGATCATTAAAGAGAGAGGGCGCTGCAGAGGTCGTACCACTAGGGACAGGGAGGTCTGTTCCTGGTCATTAAAAAGAGAGGGAGGTGCAGAGCTCGTACCACTAGGGTCAGGCAGGTCGTTCATGGTCATTAAAGACAGAGGGCTCTGCAGAGCTCGTACCACTAGGGACAGGCAGGTCGTTTCTGATCATTAAAGAGAGAGGGCGCTGCAGAGGTCGTACCACTAGGGACAGGGAGGTCTGTTCCTGGTCATTAAAGAGAGAGGGAGGTGCAGAGCTCGTACCACTAGGGCCAGGCAGGTTGTTCCTAGTCATTAAAGAGAGAGGGTGCTGCAGAGCTCCTACCTCTAGGGGCAGGCGGGTCCGTTTCTGGTCATTAAAGAGAGAGGGCGCTGCAGAGCTCGTAGCTCTAGGGGCAGGCGGGTACGTTTCTGGTCATTAAAAGACAGGGCGCTGCAGAGCTCGTACCACTAGGGACAGGCAGGTCTGTTCCTCGCCATTAAAGAGAGAGGGAGGTGCAGAGCTCGTACCACTAGGGCCAGGCAGGTCGTTCCTAGTCATTAAAGAGAGAGGGCGCTGCAAAGCTCCTACCTCTAGGGACAATAACGTTGTTTCTGATCATTAAAGAGAGAGGGCGCTGCAGAGCTCGTACCTCTAGGGGCAGGCGGGTCCGTTCCTGGTCACTAAAGAGTAAGGGCGCTAAAGAGCTCGTACCTCTAGGGACAGGCAGGTTTGTTTCTGATGATTAAAGAGAGAGGGCGCTGCAGAGCTCTTTCCACTAGGGACAGGCAGATTTGTTCCTGGTAAATAAAGAGTAAGGGCGCTGCAGAGCTCCTATCTCTAGGGACAGGCAGGTTTGTTTCTGATCATTAAAGAGAGAGGGCGCTGCAGAGCTCCTACCGCTAGGGACAGACAAGTCGTTCCTGGTCATTAAAGAGAGAGGGTGCTGCAGAGCTCGTACCTCTAGGGACAGGCAGGTCTTTCCTGGTCATTAAAGAGAGAGGGCGCTGCAGAGCTCACACTAGTTGGGACAGGCGGGTCCGTTCCTGGTCATTAAAGAGAGAGGGCGCTGCAGAGCTCGTACCACTAGGTGCAGGCGGGTCCGTTCATGGTCATTAAAGAGAGAGGGCGCTGTAGAGCTCATACCACTAAGGACAGGCAGGTCATTTCTGATCATTAAAGAGAGAGGGCGCTGCAGAGGTCGTACCACAAGGGACAGGGAGGTCTGTTCCTTGTCATTAAAAAGAGAGGGAGGTGCAGAGCTCGTACCACTAGGGCCAGGCAGGTCGTTCCTGGTCATTAAAGAGAGAGGGCTCTGCAGAGCTCGTACCAGTAGGGACGGCAGGTCGTTTCTGATCATTAAAGAGAGAGGGCGCTGCAGAGGTCGTACCACTAGGGACAGGGAGGTCTGTTCCTGGTCATTAAAGAGAGAGGGAGGTGCAGAGCTCGTACCACTAGAGCCAGGGAGGTCATTCCTAGTCATTAAAGAGAGAGGGCGCTGCAAAGCTCCTACCTCTAGGGACAATAACGTTGTTTCTGATCATTAAAGAGAGAGGGCGCTGCAGAGATGGTACCACTGGGGACATGCAGGTCATTCCTGGTCATTAAAGAGAGAGGGCGCTGCAGAGCTCGTACCTCTAGGGGCAGGCAGGTTGTTCCTGGTCATTAAAGAGAGAGGGCGCTGAAGAGCTCGTACCTCTAGGGGCAGGCAGGTCCGTTCCTGTTCATTAAAGAGAGATGGCGCTGCAGACCTCGTACCTCTAGGGGCAGGCAGGTCATTTCTGATCATTAAAGAGAGAGGGCACTGCAGAGCTCGTACCACTAGGGGCAGGCGGGTCCGTTCCTGGTCATTAAAGAGAGAGGGCGCTGCAGAGCTCGTACCTCTAGGGGCAGGCGGGTCCGTTCCTTGTCATTAAAGAGAGATGGCGGTGCAGAGCTCGTACCACTAGGGGCAGGCAGGTCTGTCCCTGGTCATTAAAGAGAGAGAGCGCTGCACATCTCGTACCACTAGGGCCAGGCAGGTTGTTCCTGGTCATTAAAGAGAGAGGGCTCTGCAGAGCTCGTACCACTAGGGACAGGCAGGTCGTTTCTGATCATTAAAGAGAGAGGGCGCTGCAGAGGTCGTACCACTAGGGACAAGGAGGTCTGTTCCTGGTCATTAAAGAGAGAGGGCGGTGCAGAGCTCGTACCACTAGAGCCAGGCAGGTCGTTCCTAGTCATTAAAGAGAGAGGGCGCTGCAAAGCTCCTACCTCTAGGGACAATAACGTTGTTTCTGATCATTAAAGAGAGAGGGCGCTGCAGAGATGGTACCACTTGGGACATGCAGGTCATTCCTGGTCATTAAAGAGAGAGGGCGCTGCAGAGCTCGTACCTCTAGGGGTAGGCAGGTTGTTCCTGGTCATTAAAGAGAGAGGGCGCTGCAGAGCTCGTACCTCTAGGGGCAGGCAGGTCCGTTCCTGTTCATTAAAGAGAGATGGAGCTACAGACCTCGTACCTCTAGGGGCAGGCAGGTCATTTCTGATCATTAAAGAGAGAGGGCATTGCAGAGCTCGTACCACTAGGGGCAGGCGGGTCCGTTCCTGGTCATTAAAGAGAGAGGGCGCTGCAGAGCTCGTACCTCTAGGGGCAGGCAGGTCCGTTCCTTGTCATTAAAGAGAGATGGCGGTGCAGAGCTCGTACCACTAGGGGCAGGCGGGTCCGTTCCTGGTCATTAAGGAGAGAGGGCGCTGCAGAGCTTGTACCACTAGGGACAGGCGGGTCTGTTCCTGGTCATTAAAGAGAGAGGGCGCTGCAGAGCTTGTACCACTAGGGCCAGGCACGTCCTTTCCTGGTCATTAAAGAGAGAGAGCGCTGCAGAGCTCGTACCACTGGGGACAGGCAGGTCAGTCCTGGTCATTAAAGAGGGAGGGAACTGCAGAGCTCGTACCACTAGGGGCAGGCGGCTCCGTTACTGGACATTAAAGAGAGAGGGCGCTGCAGAGCTCATACCACTAGGGGCAAGCGGGTCCGTTCCTGGTCATTAAAGAGAGAGGGCGCTGCAGAGCTCGTACCTCTAGCGGCAGGCAGGACTGTCCCTGGTCATTAAAGAGAGAGAGCGCTGCACATCTCGTACCACTAGGGGCAGGCGGGTCCGTTCCTGGTCATTATAGAGAGAGGGCGCTGCCGAGCTCGAACCACTAGGGACAGGCAGATCATTTCTGATCATTAAAGAGAGAGGGCGCTGCAGAGGTCGTACCACTAGGGACAGGGAGGTCTGTTCCTGGTCATTAAAAAGAGAGGGAGGTGCAGAGCTCGTACCACTAGGGCCAGGCAGGTTGTTCCTGGTCATTAAAGGGAGAGGGCTCTGCAGAGCTCGAACCACTAGGGACAGACAGGTCGTTTCTGATCATTACAGAGAGAGGGCGCTGCAGAGGTCGTACCACTAGGGACAGAGAGGTCTGTTCCTGGTCATTAAAGAGAGAGGGAGGTGCAGAGCTCGTACCACTGGGGCCAGGCAGGTCGTTCCTAGTCATTAAAGAGAGAGGGTGCTGCAAAGTTCCAACCTCTAGGGACAGGCAGGTCGTGTCTGATTATTAAAGAGAGAGGGCGCTACAGAGCTGTTACCACTGGGGACAGGCAGGTCATTCCTGGTCATTAATGAGAGAGGGGCTGCAGAGCTCGTACCTCTAGGGGCAGGCAGATTGTTTCTGGTCATTAAAGAGAGAGGGCGCTGCAGAGCTCGTACCTCTAAGGGCAGGCAGGTCCGTTCCTGGTCATTAAAGAGAGATGGCGCTGCAGACCTCGTACCTCTAGGGGCAGGCAGGTCGTTTCTGATCATTAAATAGAGATGGCACTGCAGAGCTTGTACCACTTGGGGCAGGCGGGTCCGTTCCTGGTCATTAAAGAGAGAGAGGGCGCTGCAGAGCTCGTACCTCTAGGGGCAGGCGGGTCCGTTCCTTGTCATTAAAGAGATATGGCGGTGCAGAGCTCGTACCACTAGGGGCAGGCGGGTCCGTTCCTGGTCATTAAAGAGAGAGGGCACTGCAGAGCTTGTACCACTAGGGCCAGGCAGGTACGTTCCTGGTCATTAAAGAGAGAGGGCGCTGCAAAGCTTGCACCACTAGAGACAGGCAGGTCATTCCTGGTCATTAAAGAGAGAGGGCGCTGCATAGCTCGTACCTCTAGGGACAGGCAGGTCATTTCTCCTCATTAAAGAGAGAGGGCGCTGCAGAGCTTGTACCACTAGGGGCAGGCGGCTCTGTTCCTGGTCATTAAAGAGAGAGGGCGCTGCAGAGCTCATACCACTAGGGGCAGGCGGGTCCGTTCCTGGTCATTAAAGAGAGAGGGCGCTGCAGAGCTCGTACCTCTAGGGGCAGGCAGGCGCTGCAGAGCCTGTACCTCTAGGGGCAGGCAGGTCTGTTCCTGGTCATTAAGGAGAGAGAGCGCTGCACAGCTCGTACCACTAGGGGCAGGCGGGTCCATTCCTGGTCATTAAAGAGAGGGGGCGCTGCAGAGCTCATACCACTAGGGGCAGGCGGGTCCGTTCCTGGTCATTAAAGAGAGAGGGTGCTGCAGAGCTCGTACCGCTGGGGCAGGCAGGTCATTCCTGGTCATTAAAGAGAGCGAGCACTGCAGAGCTCGTACCACTAGGGGTAGGCGGGTCCGTTCATGGTCATAAAAGAGAGAGGGCGCTGCAGTGTTCGTACCACTAGGGGCAGGCGGGTCCGTTCATGGTCATTAAAGAGAGAGGGCGCTGCAGAGCTCGTACCACTAGGGACAGACGGGTTCGTTCATGGTCATTAAAGAGAGAGGGCACTGCAGAGCTCGTACCACTAGGGGCAGGCGGGTCTGTTCCTGGCCATTTAAGAGAGAGGGCACTGCAGAGCTCATACCGCTAGGGCCAGGCAGGTCATTCCTGGTCATTAAAGAGAGAGGGCGCTGCAGAGCTTGTACCACTAGGGGCAGGTGGGTCCGTTCATGGTCATTAAAGAGAGAGGGCGCTGCAGAGCTCGTACCACTAGGGGCAGGCTGGTCTGTTCCTTTCCTTTAAATAGAGAGGGTGCTGCAGAGCTCGTACCACTAGGGGCAGGCGGGTCCGGTCCTGGCCATTAAAGAGAGAGGGCGCTGCAGAGCTCGTACCTCTAGGGACAGGGAGGTCAGTTTGTACCACTAGGGGCACGCGGATCTGTTGCTGGCCATTTAAGAGAGAGGGCGCTGCAGAGCTCATACCGCTGGGGCCAGGCAGGTCATTCCTGGTCATTAAAGAGAGAGGGCGCTGCAGAGCTCATACCACTAGGGGCAGGCGGGTCCGTTCATGGTCATTAAAGAGAGAGGGTGCTGCAGAGCTCGTACCTCTATTGACAGGGAGGTCCGTTCCTGTTCATTAAAGAGAGAGGGTGCTGCAGAGCTAGTACCACTAGGGGCAGGCAGGTCCGTTCCTGGTCATTAAAGAGAGAGGGCGCTGCAGAGCTCGTACCACTAGGGACAGGCAGGTCCGTTCCTGGTCATTAAAGAGAGAGGGCGCTGCAGAGCTCATTCAACTAGGGACAGGCAAATCTGTTCCTGGTAATTAAAGAGTAAGGGCACTGCAGAGCTCGTACCTCTAGGGCCAGGCAGGTTTGTTTCTGATCATTAAAGAGAGAGGGCGCTGCAGAGCTCGTACCTCTAGGGGCAGGCGGGTCCGTTCCTGGTCATTAAAGAGTAAGGGCGCTGCAGAGCTTGTACCTCTAGGGAAAGGCAGGTTTTTTTCTGATCATTAAAGAGAGAGGGCGCTGCAGAGCTCGTACCTCTAGGGGCAGGCAGATCTGTTCCTGGTAATTAAAGAGGAAGGGCGCTGCAGAGCTCCTACCTCTAGGGACAGGCAGGTTTGTTTCTGATCATTAAAGAGAGAGGGCGCTGCAGAGCTCCTACCGCTAGGGACAGGCAGGTCGTTCCTGGTCATTAAAGAGAGACGGCGCTGCAGAGCTCGTACCTCTCGGGACAGGGAGGTATTTCCTGGTCATTAAAGAGAGAGGGCGCTGTAGAGCTCACACCAGTTGGGACAGGCGGGTCCGTTCCTGGTCATTAAAGAGAGAGGGTGCTGCAGAGCTTGTACCACTAGGGGCAGGCAGGTCGTTCCTTGTCATTAAAGAGAGAGGGCGCTGCAGAGCTCGTACCACTAGGGACAGGGAGGTCTGTTCCTGGTCATTGAAGAGAGAGGGAGGTACAGAGCTCGTACCACTAGGGCCAGGCAGGTCGTTCCTAGTCATTAAAGATAGAGGGCGCTGCAGAGCTCCTACCTCTAGGGACAGGCAAGTCGTTTCTGATCATTAAAGAGAGAGGGCGCTGCAGAGCTGGTACCACTGGGGACAGGCAGGTCATTCCTGAGAGAATGCGCTGAGAGAGCTCGTACCTCTAGGGGCAGGCGGGTCATTCCTGGTCATTAAAGAGAGAGGGCGCTGCAGAGCTCGTACCTCTAGGGGCAGGCAGGTCTGTTCCTGGTTATTAAAGAGAGATGGCGCTGCAGACCTCGTACCTCTAGGGGCAGTCAGGTCGTTTTTGATCATTAAAGAGAGAGGGCACTGCAGAGCTCGTACCACTAGGGCAGGCGGGTCAGTTCCTAATCATTAAAGAGAGAGGGCACTGCAGAGCTTGTACCTCTAGGGGCAGGCGGGTCCGTTCATTGTCATTAAAGAGAGAACGCAGTGCAGAGCTCGTACCACTAGGGGCAGGCGGGTCCGTTCCTGGTCATTAAAGAGAGAGGGCACTGCAGAGCTTGTACCACTAGGGACAGGCGGGTCCGTTCCTGGTAATTAAAGAGAGAGAGTGCTGCAGAGCTTGTACCACTAGGGCCAGGCAGGTCCGTTCCTGGTCATTAAAGAGAGAGAGAGCGCTGCAGAGCTCGTACCACTGGGGAAAGGCAGGTCAGTCCTGGTCATTAAAGAGAGAGTGCGCTGCAAAGCTTGTACCACTAGGGACAGGCAGGTCATTCCTGGTCATTAAAGAGAGAGGGCGCTTCAGACCTTATACCTCTAGGGACAGGCAGGTCATTTCTGATCATTAAAGAGAGAGGGCACTGCAGAGCTCGTACCACTAGGGGCAGGTGGGTCCGTTCCTGGTCATTAAAGAGAGAGGGCGCTGCAGAGCTCCTACCTCTAGGGGCAGGCGGGTCCGTTCCTTGTCATTAAAGAGAGATGGCGGTGCAGAGCTCGTACCACTAGGGGCAGGCGGGTCCGTTCCTGGTCATTAAAGAGAGAGGGCGCTGCAGAGCATGTACCACTAGGGACAGGCGGGTCTGTTCCTGGTCATTAAAGAGAGAGGGCGCTGCAGAGCTTGTACCACTAGGGCCAGGCAGGTCCGTTCCTGGTCATTAAAGAGAGAGAGCGCTGCAGAGCACGTATCACTGGGGACAGGCAGGTCAGTCCTGGTCATTAAAGAGAGAAGGCGTTGCAAAGCTTGTACCACTAGGGACAGGCAGGTCATTCCTGGTCATTAAAGAGAGAGGGCGCTGCAGAGCTCATACCTCTAGGGACAGGCAGGTAATTTCTCCTCATTAAAGAGAGAGGGCACTGCAGAGCTCATACCACTAGGGGCAGGCGCTCCGTTACTGGACATTAAAGTGAGAGGGCGTTGCAGAGCTCATACCACTAGGGACAAGCGGGTCCGTTCCTGGTCATTAAAGAGAGAGGGCGCTGCAGAGCTCGTACCTCTAGGGGCAGGCAGGCGCTGCAGAGCTCGTACCTCTAGGGGCAGGCAGGTCTGTCCCTGGTCATTAAAGAGAGAGAGCGCTGCACATCTCGTAACACTAGGGGCAGGCGGCTCTGTTACTGGACATTAAAGAGAGGGCGCTGCAGAGCTCATACCACTAGGGGCAAGCTGGTCCGTTCCTGGTCATTAAAGAGAGAGGGCGCTGCAGAGCTCGTACCTCTAGGGGCAGGCAGGTCCGTTCCTGGTCATTAAAGAGAGATGGCGGTGCAGAGCTCGTACCACTAGGAGCAGGCGGGTCCATTCCTGGTCATTAAAGAGAGAGGGCGCTGCAGAGCTCGTACCTCTAGGGGCAGGCAGGTCTGTCCCTGGTCATTAAAGAGAGAGGGCGCTGCAGAGCTCGTACCTCTAGGGACAGGGAGGTCTGTTCCTGGTCATTAAAGAGAGAGGGAGGTGCAGAGCTCGTACCACTAGAGCCAGGCAGGTCGTTCCTAGTCATTAAAGAGAGAGGGCGCTGCAAAGCTCCTACCTCTAGGGACAATAACGTTGTTTCTGATCATTAAAGAGAGAGGGCGCTGCAGAGATGGTACCACTGGGGACATGCATGTCATTCCTGGTCATTAAAGAGAGGGCGCTGCAGAGCTCGTACCTCTAGGGGAAGGCAGGTTGTTCCTGGTCATTAAAGAGAGAGGGCGCTGCAGAGCTCGTACCTCTAGGGGCAGGCAGGTCCGTTCCTGTTCATTAAAGAGAGATGGAGCTGCAGACCTCGTACCTCTAGGGGCAGGCAGGTCATTTCTGATCATTAAAGAGAGAGGGCACTGCAGAGCTCGTACCACTAGGGGCAGGCGGGTCCGTTCCTGGTCATTAAAGAGAGAGGGCGCTGCAGAGCTCGTACCTCTAGGGGCAGGCGGGTCCGTTCCTTGTCATTAAAGAGAGTTGGCGGTGCAGAGCTCGTACCACTAGGGGCAGGCGGGTCCGTTCCTGGTCATTAAGGAGAGAGGGCGCTGCAGAGCTTGTACCACTAGGGACAGGCGGGTCTGTTCCTGGTCATTAAAGAGAGAGGGCGCTGCAGAGCTGATACTACTAGGGCCAGGCAGGTCCATTCCTCGTCATTAAAGAGAGAGAGCGCTGCAGAGCTCGTACCACTGGGGACAGGCAGGTCAGTCCTGGTCATTAAAGAGAGAGGGCGCTGCAAAGCTTGTACCACTAGGGACAGGCAGGTCATTTCTCATCATTAAAGAGGGAGGGCACTGCAGAGCTCGTACCACTAGGGGCAGGCGGCTCCGTTACTGGACATTAAAGAGAGAGGGCGCTGCAGAGCTCATACCACTAGGGGCAAGCGGGTCCGTTCCTGGTCATTAAAGAGAGAGAGCGCTGCACATCTCGTACCACTAGGGGCAGGCGGGTCCGTTCCTGGTCATTATAGAGAGAGGGCGTTGCAGAGCTCGAACCACTAGGGACAGGCAGATCATTTCTGATCATTAAAGAGAGAGGGCGCTGCAGAGGTCGTACCACTAGGGACAGGGAGGTCTGTTCTTGGTCATTAAAAAGAGAGGGAGGTGCAGAGCTCGTACCACTAGGGCCAGGCAGGTTGTTCCTGGTCATTAATGGGAGAGGGCTCTGCAGAGCTCGAACCACTAGGGACAGGCAGGTCGTTTCTGATCATTACAGAGAGAGGGCGCTGCAGAGGTCGTACCACTAGGGACAGAGATGTCTGTTCCTGGTCATTAAAGAGAGAGGGAGGTGCAGAGCTCGTACCACTGGGGCCAGGCAGGTCGTTCCTAGTCATTAAAGAGAGAGGGCGCTGCAAAGCTCCTACCTCTAGGGACAGGCAGGTCGTGTCTGATTATTAAAGAGAGAGGGCGCTACAGAGCTGGTACCACTGGGGACAGGCAGATCATTCCTGGTCATTCAAGAGAGAGGGCGCTGCAGAGCTCGTACCTCTAGGGGCAGGCAGGTTGTTTCTGGTCATTAAAGAGAGAGGGCGCTGCAGAGCTCGTACCTCTAAGGGCAGGCAGGTCCGTTCCTGGTCATTAAAGAGAGATGGCGCTGCAGACCTCGTACATCTAGGGGCAGGCAGGTCGTTTCTGATCATTAAATAGAGATTGGCACTGCAGAGCTCGTACCACTTGGGGCAGGCGGGTCCGTTCCTGGTCATTAAAGAGAGAGAGGGCGCTGCAGATCTCGTACCTCTAGGGGCAGGCGGGTCCGTTCCTTGTCATTAAAGAGAGATGGCGGTGCAGAGCTCGTACCACTAGGGGCAGGCGGGTCCGTTCCTGGTCATTAAAGAGAGAGGGCACTGCAGAGCTTGTACCACTAGGGCCAGGCAGGTCCGTTCCTGGTCATTAAAGAGAGAGGGCGCTGCAAAGCTTGCACCACTAGGGACAGGCAGGTCATTCCTGGTCATTAAAGAGAGAGGGCGCTGCATAGCTCGAACCTCTAGGGACAGGCATGTCATTTCTCATCATTAAAGAGAGAGGGCGCTGCAGAGCTTGTACCACTAGGGGCAGGCGGCTCTGTTCCTGGTCATTAAAGAGAGAGGGCGCTGCAGAGCTCATACCACTAGGGGCAGGCGGGTCCGTTCCTGGTCATTAAAGAGAGAGGGCGCTGCTGAGCTCGTACCTCTAGGGGCAGGCAGGCGCTGCAGAGCCTGTACCTCTAGGGGCAGGCAGGTCTGTTCCTGGTCATTAAAGAGAGAGAGCGCTGCACAGCTCGTACCACTAGGGGCAGGCGGGTCCGTTCCTGGTCATTAAAGAGAGAGGGCGCTGCAGAGCTCATACCACTAGGGGCAGGCGGGTCCGTTCCTGGTCATTAAAGAGAGAGGGCGCTGCAGAGCTCGTACCGCTGGGGCAGGCAGGTCATTCCTGGTCATTAAAGAGAGCGAGCACTGCAGAGCTCGTACCACTAGGGGCAGGCGGGTCCGTTCATGGTCATAAAAGAGAGAGGGCGCTGCAGTGCTCGTACCACTAGGGGCAGGCGGGTCCGTTCATGGTCATTAAAGAGAGAGGGCGCTGCAGAGCTCGTACCACTAGGGACAGACGGGTCCGTTCATGGTCATTAAAGAGAGAGGGCACTGCAGAGCTCGTACCACTAGGGGCAGGCGGGTCTGTTCCTGGCCATTTAAGAGAGAGGGCACTGCAGAGCTCATACCGCTAGGGCCAGGCAGGTCATTCCTGGTCATTAAAGAGAGAGGGCGCTGCAGAGCTCGTACCACTAGGGGCAGGTGGGTCCGTTCATGGTCATTAAAGAGAGAGGGTGCTGCAGAGCTCGTACCACTAGGGGCAGGCTGGTCTGTTCCTTTCCTTTAAATAGAGAGGGTGCTGCAGAGCTCGTACCACTAGGGGCAGGCGGGTCTGGTCCTGGCCATTAAAGAGAGAGGGCGCTGCAGAGCTCGTACCTCTAGGGACAGGGAGGTCAGTTTGTACCACTAGGGGCAGGCGGATCTGTTCCTGGCCATTTAAGAGAGAGGGCGCTGCAGAGCTCATAACGCTGGGGCCAGGCAGGTCATTCCTGGTCATTAAAGAGAGAGGGCGCTGCAGAGCTCATACCACTAGGGGCAGGCGGGTCCGTTCATGGTCATTAAAGAGAGAGGGTGCTGCAGAGCTCGTACCTCTATTGACAGGGAGGTCCGTTCCTGTTCATTAAAGAGAGAGGGTGCTGCAGAGCTAGTACCACTAGGGGCAGGCAGGTCCGTTCCTGGTCATTAAAGAGAGAGGGCGCTGCAGAGCTCGTACCACTAGGGACAGGCAGGTCCGTTCCTGGTCATTAAAGAGAGAGGGCGCTGCAGAGCTCATTCCACTAGGGACAGGCAAATCTGTTCCTGGTAATTAAAGAGTAAGGGCGCTGCAGAGCTCGTACCTCTAGGGCCAGGCGGGTCCGTTCCTGGTCATTAAAGAGTAAGGGCGCTGCAGAGCTTGTACCTCTAGGGAAAGGCAGGTTTGTTTCTGATCATTAAAGAGAGAGGGCTCTGCAGAGCTCGTACCTCTAGGGGCAGGCAGATCTGTTCCTGGTAATTAAAGAGTAAGGGCGCTGCAGAGCTCCTACCGCTAGGGACAGGCAGGTCGTTCCTGGTCATTAAAGAGAGACGGCGCTGCAGAGCTCGTACCTCTAGGGACAGGGAGGTATTTCCTGGTCATTAAAGAGAGAGGGCGCTTTAGAGCTCACACCAGTTGGGACAGGCGGGTCCGTTCCTGGTCATTAAAGAGAGAGGGTGCTGCAGAGCTTATACCACTAGGGGCAGGCAGGTCGTTCCTTGTCATTAAAGAGAGAGGGCGCTGCAGAGCTCGTACCACTAGGGACAGGGAGGTCTGTTCCTGGTCATTGAAGAGAGAGAGAGGTACAGAGCTCGTACCACTAGGGCCAGGCAGGTCGTTTCTGATCATTAAAGAGAGAGGGCGCTGCAGAGCTGGTACCACTGGGGACAGGGAGGTCATTCCTGAAAGAATGCGCTGAGAGAGGGCGCTGCAGAGCTCGTACCTCTAGGGGCAGGCGGGTCATTCCTGGTCATTAAAGAGAGAGGGCGCTGCAGAGCTCGTACCTCTAGGGGCAGGCAGGTCCGTTCCTGGTTATTAAAGAGAGATGGCGCTGCAGACCTCGTACCTCTAGGGGCAGGCACGTCGTTTTTGATCATTAAAGAGAGAGGGCACTGCAGAGCTCGTACCACTAGGGCAGGCGGGTCAGTTCCTTGTCATTAAAGAGAGAGGGCACTGCAGAGCTTGTACCTCTAAGGGCAGGCGGGACCGTTCCTTGTCATTAAAGAGAGAACGCAGTGCATAGCTCGTACCACTAGGGGCAGTCAGGTCCGTTCCTGGTCATTAAAGAGAGAGGGCACTGCAGAGCTTGTACCACTAGGGACAGGCGGGTCCGTTCCTGGTAATTAAAGAGAGAGAGTGCCGCAGAGCTTGTACCAATAGGGCCAGGCAGGTCCGTTCCTGGTCATTAAAGAGAGAGAGCGCTGCAGAGCTCGTACCACTGGGGAAAGGGAGGTCAGTACTGGTCATTAAAGAGAGAGTGCGCTGCAAAGCTTGTACCACTAGGGACAGGCAGGTCATTCCTGGTCATTAAAGAGAGAGGGCGCTTCAGAGCTCATACCTCTAGGGACAGGCAGGTCATTTCTGATCATTAAAGAGAGAAGGCACTGCAGAGCTCGTACCACTAGGGGCAGGCGGGTCCGTTCCTGGTCATTAAAGAGAGAGGGCGCTGCAGAGCTCGTATCTCTAGGGGCAGGCGGGTCCGTTCCTTGTCATTAAAGAGAGATGGCGGTGCAGAGCTCGTACCACTAGGGGCAGGCGGGTCCGTTCCTGGTCATTAAAGAGAGAGGGCGCTGCAGAGCATGTACCACTAGGGACAGGCAGGTCCGTTCCTGGTCATTAAAGAGAGAGAGCGCTGCAGAGCTCGTATCACTGGGGACAGGCAGGTCAGTCCTGGTCATTAAAGAGAGAAGGCGCTGCAAAGCTTGTACCACTAGGGACAGGCAGGTCATTCCTGGTCATTAAAGAGAGAGGGCGCTGCAGAGCTCATACCTCTAGGGACAGGCAGGTCATTTCTCCTCATTAAAGAGAGAGGGCACTGCAGAGCTCATACCACTAGGGGCAGGCGCTCCGTTACTGGACATTAAAGTGAGAGGGCGTTGCAGAGCTCATACCACTAGGGACAAGCGGGTCCGTTCCTGGTCATTAAAGAGAGAGGGCGCTGCAGAGCTCGTACCTCTAGGGGCAGGCAGGCGCTGCAGAGCTCGTACCTCTAGGGGCAGGCAGGTCTGTCCCTGGTCATTAAAGAGAGAGAGGGCTGCACATCTCGTACCACTAAGGGCAGGCGGCTCCGTTACTGGACATTAAAGAGAGAGGGCGCTGCAGAGCTCATACCACTAGGGGCAAGCGGGTCCGTTCCTGGTCATTAAAGAGAGAGGGCGCTGCAGAGCTCGAACCACTAGGGACAGGCAGGTCATTTCTGATCATTAAAGAGAGGGGGCGCTGCAGAGGTCGTACCACTAGGGACAGGGAAGTCTGTTCCTGTCATTAAAAAGAGAGGGAGGTGCAGAGCTCGTACCACTAGGGCCAGGCAGATCGTTCCTGGTCATTAAATAGAGAGGGCTCTGCAGAGCTCGAACCACTAGGGACAGGCAGGTCGTTTCTGATCATTAAAGAGAGAGGGCGCTGCAGAGCTCGTACCTCTAGGGGCAGGCGGGTCATTCCTGGTCATTAAAGAGAGAGGGTGCTGCAGAGCTCGTACCTCTAGGGGCAGGCGGGTCTGTTTCTGGTCATTAAAGAGAGAGGGTGCTGCAGAGCTCGTACCACTAGGGAGAGGTGGGTCCCTTCCTGGTCATTAAAGAGAAAGGGCGCTGCAGAGCTTGTACGACTAGGGACAGGAGGGTCTATTTCTGGTCATTGAAGAGAGAGGGCGCTGCAGAGCTCGTACCTTTAGGGACAGGAAGGTTTGTTTCTGATCATTAAAGAGTAAGGGCGCTGCAGAGCTCATACCTTTAGGGACAGGAAGGTTTGTTTCTGATCATTAAAGAGAGAGGGCGCTGCAGAGCTCGTACCTCTAGGGGCAGGCGGGTCCGTTCCTGGTCATTAAAGAGTAAGGGCGCTGCAGAGCTCGTACCTCTAGGGACAGGCAGGTTTGTTTCTGATGATTAAAGAGAGAGGGCGCTGCAGAGCTCGTTCCACTGGGGACAGGCAGATTTGTTCCTGGTAATTAAAGAGTAAGGGCGCTGCAGAGCTCCTATCTCTAGGGACAGGCAGGTTTGTTTCTGATCATTAAAGAGAGAGGGCGCTGCAGAGCTCCTACCGCTAGGGACAGACAAGTCGTTCCTGGTCATTAAAGAGAGAGGGTGCTGCAGAGCTCGTACCTCTAGGGACACGCAGGTCTTTCCTGGTCATTAAAGAGAGAGGGCGCTGCAGAGCTCACACTAGTTGGGACAGGCGGGTCCGTTCCTGGTCATTAAAGAGAGAGGGCGCTGCAGAGCTCGTACCACTAGGTGCAGGCGGGTCCGTTCATGGTCATTAAAGAGAGAGGGCACTGTAGAGCTCATACCACTAAGGACAGGCAGGTCGTTTCTGATCATTAAAGAGAGAGGGCGCTGCAGAGGTCGTACCACTAGAGACAGGGAGGTCTGTTCCTGGTCATTAAAAAGAGAGGGAGGTGCAGAGCTCGTACCACTAGGGCCAGGCAGGTCGTTCCTGGTCATTAAAGAGAGAGGGCTCTGCAGAGCTCGTACCACTAGGGGCAGGCGGGTGCATTCCTGGTCATTAAAGAGAGAGGGCGCTGCAGAGCTCGTACCTCTAGGGGCAGGCAGGTCCGTTCCTGGTCATTAAAGAGAGATGGCGGTGCAGAGCTCGTACCACTAGGGGCAGGCGGGTCAGTTCCTGGTCATTAAAGAGAGAGGGCGCTGCAGAGCTTGTACCACTAGGGACAGGCGGATCTGTTTCTGGTCATTAAAGAGAGAGGGCGCTGCAGAGCTTGTACCACTAGGGCCAGGCAGGTCCGTTCCTGGTCATTAAAGAGAGAGAGCGCCGCAGAGCTCGTACCACTGGGGACAGGCAGGTCAGTCCTGGTCATTAAAGAGAGAGGGCGCTGCAAAGCTTGTACCACTAGGGACAGGCAGGTCATTCCTGGTCATTAAAGAGAGAGGGCGCTGCAGAGCTCATACCTCTAGGGAGAACAGGTCATTTCTCATCATTAAAGAGAGAGGGCACTGCAGAGCTCGTACCACTAGGGGCAGGTGGCTCCGTTACTGGACATTAAAGAGAGAGGGCGCTGCAGAGCTCATACCACTAGGGGCAAGCGGGTCGGTTCCTGGTCATTAAAGAGAGAGGGCGCTGCAGAGCTCGTACCTCTAGGGACAGGCAGGCGCTGCAGAGCTCGTACCTCTAGGGGCAGGCAGGTCTGTCCCTGGTCATTAAAGAGAGAGAGCGCTGCACATCTCGTACCACTAGGGGCAGGTGGGTCCGTTCCTGGTCATTAAAGAGAGAGGGCGCTGCAGAGCTCGAACCACTAGGGACAGGCAGGTCATTTCTGATCATTAAAGAGAGAGGGCGCTGCAGAGGATGTACCACTAGGGACAGGGAGGTCTGTTCCTGGTCATTAAAAAGAGAGGGAGGTGCAGAGCTCGTACCACTAGGGCCAGGCAGGTCGTTCCTGGTCATTAAAGAGAGAGGGCTCTGCAGAGCTCGAACCACTAGGGACAGGCAGGTCGTTTCTGATCATTAAAGAGAGAGGGCGCTGCAGAGGTCGTACCACTAGGGACAGTGAGGTCTGTTCCTGGTCATTAAAGAGAGAGGGAGGTGCAGAGCTTGTACCACTGGGGCCAGGCAGGTCGTTTCTAGTCACTAAAGAGAGAGGGCGCTGCAAAGCTCCTACCTCTAGGGACAGGCAGGTCGTGTCTGATTATGAAAGAGAGAGAGGGCGCTGCAGAGATGGTACCACTGGGGACAGGCAGGTCATTCCTGGTCATTAAAGAGAGAGGGTGCTGCAGAGCTCGTACCTCTAGGGGCAGGCAGGTTGTTCCTGGTCATTAAAGAGAGAGGGCGCTGCAGAGCTTGTACCTCTAGGGGAAGGCAGGTTTGTTCCTGCTCATTAAAGAGAGATGGCGCTGCAGACCTCGTACCTCTAGGGGCAGGCAGGTCGTTTCTGATCATTAAATAGAGATGGCACTGCAGAGCTCGTACCACTAGGGGCAGGCGGGTCCGTTCCTGGTCATTAAAGAGAGAGAGGGCGCTGCAGAGCTTGTACCTCTAGGGGCAGGCGGGTCCGTTCCTTGTCATTAAAGAGAGATGGCGGTGCAGAGCTCGTACCACTAGGGGCAGGCGGGTCCGTTCCTGGTCATTAAAGAGAGAGGGCACTGCAGAGCTTGTACCACTAGGGCCAGGCAGGTCCGTTCCTGGTCATTAAAGAGAGAGGGCGCTGCAAAGCTTGTACAACTAGGGACAGGCAGGTCATTCCTGGTCATTAAAGAGAGAGGGCGCTGCAGAGCTCGTACCTCTAGGGACAGGCAGGTCATTTCTCATCATGAAAGAGAGAGGGCGCTGCAGAGCTTGTACCACTAAGGGCAGGCGGCTCTGTTCCTGGTCATTAAAGAGAGAGGGTGCTGCAGAGCTCATATCACTAGGGGCAGGCGGGTCCGTTCCTTGTCATTAAAGAGAGAGGGCGCTGCAGAGCTCGTACCTCTAGGGGCAGGCAGGCGCTGCAGAGCTCGTACCTCTAGGGGCAGGCAGGTCTGTTCCTGGTCATTAAAGAGAGAGAGCGCTGCACAGCTCGTACCACTAGGGGCAGGCGGGTCCGTTCCTGGTCATTAAAGAGAGAGGGCGCTGCAGAGCTTGTACCGCTAGGGGCAGGCAGGTCATTCCTGGTCATTAAAGAGAGAGGGCACTGCAGAGCTCGTACCACTAGGGGCAGGCGAGTCCGTTCATCGTCATAAAAGAGAGTGGGCGCTGCAGTGCTCGTACCAGTAGGGGCAGGCGGTTCCGTTCATGGTCATTAAAGAGAGTGGCCGCTGCAGAGCTCGTACCACTAGGGGCAGGCGGGTCCGTTCATGGTCATTAAAGAGAGAAGCCACTGCAGAGCTCGTACCACTAGGGGCAGGCGGGTCTGTTCCTGGCCATTTAAGAGAGTGGACGCTGCAGAGCTCATACCGCTGTGACCAGGCAGGTCATTTCTGGTCATTAAAGAGAGAGGGCGCTGCAGAGCTCGTACCACTAGGGGCAGGCGGGTCCGTTCATGGTCATTAAAGAGAGAGGGCGCTGCAGAGCTCGTACCACTAGGGGCAGGCGGGTCCGGTCCTGGCCATTAAAGAGAGAGGGCGCTGCAGAGCTCGTACCTCTAGGGACAGGGAGGTCAGTTTGTACCACTAGGGGCAGGCGGGTCTGTTCCTGGCCATTTAAGAGAGAGGGCGCTGCAGAGCTCATACCGCTGGGGCCAGGCAGGTCATTTCTTTTCATTAAAGAGAGAGGGCGCTGCAGAGCTCGTACCACTAGGGGCAGGCGGGTCCGTTCATGGTCATTAAAGAGAGAGGGCGCTGCAGAGCTCGTACCACTAGGGGCAGGCGGTTCCGGTCCTGGACATTAAAGAGAGAGGGCGCTGCAGAGCTCGTACCTCTAGGGACAGGGAGGTCAGTTTGTACCACTAGGGACAGGCGTGTCTGTTCCTGGTCATTAAAGAGAGAGGGTGCTGCAGAGCTCCTACCTCTAGGGACAGGCGGGTCCGTTCCTGGTCATTAAAGAGAGAGGGCGTTGCAGAGCTCCTACCTCTAGGGGCAGGCGGGTCCGTTCCTGATCATTAAAGAGAGAGGGCGCTGCAGAGCTCATACCGCTAGGGCCAGGCAGGTAATTCCTGGTCATTAAAGAGAGAGGGCGCTGCAGAGCTCATACCTCTAGGGGCAGGCAGGTCCATTCCTACTCATTAAAGAGAGAGGGGGCTGCAGAGCTCGTACCGCTTGGGCCAGGGAGGTCTGTTCGTACCACAAGGGCCAGGTAGGTCCGTTCCTGGTCATTAAAGAAAGAGGGTGGTCCACTGTTTTAAACCCTGTTTTTTTTCCTCCCCCCAACAGTCTTATACAAGAGTCCCTTAAAACATGCCCCACCCTGACACCGCGACAAGAATGTTGTACGCTTCTGCCAGGCAGTCTCTTGTCTACCCCTTTAACAAATGATTATTTAAGACTCGAAGTCTGCTGGCAGTTGTGCTGTATTAGGTTTCCAGACCGCACGGTGACCATTTACTGCACACTGACCTGTCTATTAGACCATAAGTAATTCAAAACCTGAGCCATCAGCACTACAATTAAGGAATTCATTTTCTGTTTTAAGGCTTCTGTTTTGAGAGAAGTGAGGCTAATTTATTTTACTAGTCCCACCAGGTGTGCGTCACCGCTGGCACATCACCCTTCTAATAATAAATTACGACTCCGAGCCTGTCTTAAATCACTACAGCCTTTAACCAACATTTTTCTACAGGACCACAAACAGGTTCAACCCTATATCTCCATTCTTGTGTCTCACTGGACCTTGATACAGGTAAAATCAAAAGGCATTCAATTATCTCCCAAAGCGGTTACAATTTAGGGGTTTTCACACAGACCCTCCTTGTACCTTCCTTCTCTTTTTATCCCATCATCTCAATCTTTAAAAACTTCATTGTTCTCCGTATTCTTCAACATTCTTCAAAACTAAACAACATTTGAGCTACAGTCTGTGAGAAAGTCCTCCTTTTTGCGCTGATCATACCAATTTTTGCCTGATACTGGTGGTTACGGACTGTGATTGCACCCTGCGTCCTGCTAACCAGTCCCAGGGCCAGTGCCCTGTTTAAAAGGTTATATGGGAGTAGGAGTAATTACAATTGGTTCTGACAACCTACTAAGTCCTTAGAGGTCCGGTAGATTTAATGCACTTAAGTTTGCGCTGCTCTGTTGCCTGCTGTCATTTTAAGAGCCAGCCTGCCGAGCCCTGGCGTGCAGACTGCTTTTAAATTAAAACTACATGCAAAAGGAATTAAATGTACTCCCGAAATGTTTACATAAAAGTCACCCCTACGTTCCCTCCTAGGTGCCCCAGGAATAGGGTGCTTTACAATTAGAAGCATGGGCTTTATAAAGGATGTTTTCTCTGCCCTGGTGAGGGGAAAAATGACCAGTTTTGTTTTTCCCATTGTAGTGCATTAGCTCCATAAGGTAACAAGGGAGGACTTTGTTAACTTTAATACAGTCTAACCTTTGACTGGAGTGAGCTAAAATAATATTTCAAAGTATGTAAATATTAGTTAGAATAAATCCAACAACTTGCCAAGGTCAGAGTTATTATAACTCTGGCAGAAAAGAAGTTACAGAACTTGCTTTTCTGATGTGCCTAAATCCAGAGCTAGAGTAACCTCTTCATCTTTGAAAAATCATGGCTCCGGTTCTCTGCATTGGATTATTGTCATTTTGTTGTCCTCTTAATCAAAAAAATAAGTTCTATTCTTATAAAGTAGTATTTGATTTTTATTGTATGTTGTCTTACTTATTTACTGCATTGCTGTTTTCTAATACGATACACACCTGTCTCCTACGCTAAGCCTGTCTGCTCTCAGCTAGGCTACCAAGGGTTCAGCAGGGATTCATCCATTGAGATCTTGAGTGGAACTTATTTCTGATTGTGCTGTTATTACTAAGTGAAGGTACCTACCTCTCCTTAGTAATAAACCACCTTCCATCACAGTCCGAAAGCAAAACAGCAGACAACCTTCTGTTCATATCCCTAACCCCAAAACTCAACCCCCCTCCATATCCCACCAGACCTAGTTTGAGCCACTAGCCCCCTCACCCTAGCACCACTATCAGGTTTACACGACTTCCACAAGTTCTCCGTTCTGCCATTTACCCCAATGGATTTGATTCAAACCTGTTTTTATATAATACCCACTATTAATGCCTCCTGTAATCACACAGCTAACCCTACTGCCCTCTCAAACCTGAGTTTATGGTTCATCTACCTACTACCTTTATTTCAGCGCTAGATCACCCCAATACTATCAAAGGGCTTGTTTTCCCAGCAGTCCTTCTAGGTTCATTACTGTGGGGGAACCCTGTTGTTGGACAACAATTTACTCATGTATCTGACGCAGTTTTCTAAATAAATTCCTTGCTGTCCATTTCTAAGCGTACGTTGTTTTCCCTTCACAATTCTTTCAGCTCCAAACAATAGATTATCTCATGATGTATGCGGAAGGTCACCCTTGAGACACTTCTGTTACTTGACTAGCATGATTGTTGTGACACTAGTCTGACCACTGGCCACAAGGGATGATTTTAATACTTGAAAAAAGAATCATTCAATGTTTATCTCATCTGTTGATAATGTTGCAGCCTTGAGAAAGCCCTAGGCCTGAGCACATTAAAAGGGCGAAACACATGCTGTCTGTGGGATGTGCCTTCCACGTCACCTCTTATGGGTCCCAATAGGAGTATTTGTTCAGAACTAGACCACGGAAACGGACCAGATCTGACATCAAACACAGCTGTACCATTCGACTCTAGTGCCTCTGAGTATCTATGTTACTTAAGCACGAACACTGTACACATTTATGATTGCTTAAGGTGTAGAGCTTGCAAAACATAGAATATATAGCTATTTTCAAACAATTAAACTACATTTTTTCTTTCCCTGGTGCTTTGCACCAATGAAAGGAACAATACTTTGAAAGTATTGTGCTATTTTTTAATAAGTGCCAGCCAGCAGTGGTTTCTCCATGAGGGCAGGGGAGCGTTGCCCCCCCCTGCGACCACGGGTGACAAACATAAAATGGCAATGAAATTATTCCATTGCCATTTTTTCTTCCCCCCTCGTTTGTGTGCTGCAGTGCCCCCGGCTCTGAGGCAAAAGACATTGGGACGTGTTCACTGCTGCCGATTAGCATCAGAGGTCTGGAGCGGTGACTGGCTAGCTGCTCCAAAGTGCACATGCCACTTTGGCCGGCTAATTTTCGCCAGCAAAGTGACATGCGCACTTTGAAGCTCTCCAATCAGCTATCCAATCCAGGCACTTCTCTCATGCTGATTACAGCATGATAGCAGTGTCTGGACTGGTCATGGGAGCTCCACAGCAGACTTCAGTTTGCATAACACACAGGTGGATGTCCGGTGGTCGGTAAGTAAAATTTATTTTAATTTAACATCGGGGTTTCAAGGGAGGGGTTGTTTTATTATGGGCTTTTGGGGGGAGGGGTGTTTTATTTTCTTCTATGGGAAGTAGCGGGCACTTTGCTTGCCCCACAACCTTTTAAGGTTACTAACGGCCCCTGGTGCAGGTGCTCTCACATTCCTTTGATCTAGTAATTTCTGGGCTTGTGGGCATTACCCAGGCACTACTGGGTGCAACACAACACCACAGAATATTAAATATAAAGAATGGGCTACCACTAGTCAGACTTGGAGTAGAGGCCTCTTCTCTTTTACCATTAAGGAGGTGAGGGGGCTGACGCTGCAGGGCCCCGGAGACAGGCTAACACCAGCCTGGTATTAGAGGTCAGGGGCCCAGATCTGAGTGTTCCCTTTTTTAGGTGGTGCATGCAACCTCGGATTGATGATTCTTTCACATAATAAATATTTAGTGGCACTTAGATAACATAAATCATATTTGAAATCTGTATTTAGAGACTTCTGATTGGTCTAATTGATTTCATAACTATAAGAGCATGTGGTGTTTTGGTGGGTGATAGGGAAGCAGGAAGGCACCAATGAGAACACGAGGGTGGGTGATAGGGAAACAGGAAGGCACCAATGAGAACACGAGCGAGGGTGATAGGGAAGCAGGAAGGCAACAATGAGAACACGAGGGTGGGTGATAGAAACGCAGGGAGGCACCAATGAGAACACAAGGGTGGGTGATAGGGAAGCAGGAGAGTACCAATGAGAGCACGAGGGAAGGTGACAGAGGAGTAGGAATGCACCAATGAGAACACAAGGGTGGGTGATAGGGAAGTAGGAGGGCACCAATGAGAACACGAGGGTGGGTGTTAGGGAAGCAGGAGGGCACCAATGAGAACACGAGGGTGGGTGATAGGGAAGCAGGAAGGCACCAATGTGACCACGAGGGTGGGTGAGAGAGGAGCAGGAATACACCAATGAGAACACAAGAGTGGGTGATAGGGAAGCAGGAGGGCACCAATAGGAGCACAAGAGTGGGTGATAGAGGAGCAGGAAGGCACCAATAAGAACACAAGGGTGGTTGATAGGGAAACAGGAAGGTACCAATGAGAACACGAGGGTGGGTGATAGGGAAGCAGGAGGGCACCAACGAAAACAAAAGGGTGGGTGATAGAGACGCAGAAAGGCACCAATGAGAACATGAGGGTGGTTGATAGGGAAACAGGAAGGCACCAATGAACACACAAGGGTGGGTGATAGAGGAGCTGGATGGCGTTCTGCTCTAAAACTTTCTACAAAGTTTCTCAAAAGTTCTGAAAACTTTTACAAGTTTTCTAAAAGTTACAAAAAGTTTTTTTCTCTGTGCTTTCAAAAGTTCTAAAACTCTCTCTGTCCTAAACCTTTTCTATCATGTCTGCAGTAGAGCTCACTCCCAAAATTGTTCAAGCAACTTATGAGAGTTTAAACTTTAAAAGTTTGAGGGGTCTCTGCATAGAAAGAGGTTTCAGCATTGGTAAGAATCCTACCAAAGCCTTTCTGTTCAACCTTCTCCTAGAAAATGACCAGAACCAGTCTGGCCCAACCCAGGAACAGGAGGTAGGAGGGGAAGGTACCCAGTCAGACTCAGAGGAGTTCCCTGAAGAGATTGGAGAGGGTTCTTACAAAGACCTGACACCTAGCAGGCAACCTAGTGACACTGGTAGTGGGAGGGGGTCACACACTAGTAGGGCACATTCACCCCTAAAGGCAGGTTACTGGGGTCCAGCCAGTTAGGGACAGGTCTCTCTCTGCCAATACCCAAATTTCCTCTTCATCTAAACATTCCCAAGCCTCCCACCCTGAGGATAACTTAATGGAAAGGGAACTCAGAAAGCTGAGGTTGGAAGAGGCCAGGCTGAAGCTTAAACAGCAGCAGCTGGCCTTAGACAGGGAATCTCTGGATGTAGAGAGGGAAAGGCAGAGATTGGGGTTAGTTCCCCATGGTGGCAACAGCAGTGTTTGTGATAGCAATCCTGTTAGAGAGCAAGATTCCAGAAACCTGCATAAGATAGTCCCCCCTTACAAGGAGGGGGATGACATTAACAAGTGGTTTGCTGCACTTGAGAGGGCCTGTATGGTACAGTTGGTCCCTCAAAGGCAGTGGGCTGCTATTTTGTGGCTATCTTTCACTAGTTAGGGTAGGGATAGGCTCCTTACTATCAGAGAACGCGGTGCTAATAATTACAAAGTGTTGAAGGATGCACTCTTGGATTTTGGCTTAACCACTGAACAATACAGGATTAAGTTCAGAGACACCAGAAAAGAGTCCTCTCAAGACTGGACAGACTTTGTAGACTGTTCAGTGAAGGCCTTGAAGGGTTGGTTGCATGGCAGTAAGGTGACTGACTATGAAAGCCTGTATAATCTGATCCTGAGAGAGCATATACTCAACAATTGTGTGTCTGATTTGTTGCACCAGTACTTGGTAGACTCAGATCTGACCTCTCCCCAAGAATTGGGAAAGAAGGCAGACAAATGGGTCAGATCAAGAGTGAAGAGGGAGAGAGAGGGCACTGCAGAGCTTGTACCACTAGGGCCAGGCAGGTCCGTTCCTGGTCATTAAAGAGAGAGGGCGCTGCAAAGCTTGTACCACTAGGGACAGGCAGGTCATTCCTGGTCATTAAAGAGAGAGGGCGCTGCAGAGCTCGTACCTCTAGGGACAGGCAGGTCATTTCTCATCATGAAAGAGAGAGGGCGCTGCAGAGCTTGTACCACTTGTACCACTAAGGGCAGGCGGCTCTGTTCCTGGTCATTAAAGAGAGAGGGTGCTGCAGAGCTCATATCACTAGGGGCAGGCGGGTCCGTTCCTTGTCATTAAAGAGAGAGGGCGCTGCAGAGCTCGTACCTCTAGGGGCAGGCAGGCGCTGCAGAGCTCGTACCTCTAGGGGCAGGCAGGTCTGTTCCTGGTCATTAAAGAGAGAGAGCGCTGCACAGCTCGTACCACTAGGGGCAGGCGGGTCCGTTCCTGGTCATTAAAGAGAGAGGGCGCTGCAGAGCTTGTACCGCTAGGGGCAGGCAGGTCATTCCTGGTCATTAAAGAGAGAGGGCACTGCAGAGCTCGTACCACTAGGGGCAGGCGCTCCGTTACTGGACATTAAAGTGAGAGGGCGTTGCAGAGCTCATACCACTAGGGACAAGCGGGTCCGTTCCTGGTCATTAAAGAGAGAGGGCACTGCAGAGCTCGTACCTCTAGGGGCAGGCAGGCGCTGCAGAGCTCGTACCTCTAGGGGCAGGCAGGTCTGTCCCTGGTCATTAAAGAGAGAGAGCGCTGCACATCTCGTACCACTAGGGGCAGGTGGGTCCGTTCCTGGTCATTAAAGAGAGAGGGCGCTGCAGAGCTCGAACCACTAGGGACAGGCAGGTCATTTCTGATCATTAAAGAGAGAAGGCGCTGCAGAGGATGTACCACTAGGGACAGGGAGGTCTGTTCCTGGTCATTAAAAAGAGAGGGAGGTGCAGAGCTCGTACCACTAGGGCCAGGCAGGTCGTTCCTGGTCATTAAAGAGAGAGAGCTCTGCAGAGCTCGAACCACTAGGGACAGGCAGGTCGTTTCTGATCATTAAAGAGAGAGGGCGCTGCAGAGGTCGTACCACTAGGGACAGTGAGGTCTGTTCCTGGTCATTAAAGAGAGAGGGAGGTGCAGAGCTTGTACCACTGGGGCCAGGCAGGTCGTTTCTAGTCACTAAAGAGAGTGGGCGCTGCAAAGCTCCTACCTCTAGGGACAGGCAGGTCGTGTCTGATTATGAAAGAGAGAGAGGGCGCTGCAGAGATGGTACCACTGGGGACAGGCAGGTCATTCCTGGTCATTAAAGAGAGAGGGTGCTGCAGAGCTCGTACCTCTAGGGGCAGGCAGGTTGTTCCTGGTCATTAAAGAAAGAGGGCGCTGCAGAGCTTGTACCTCTAGGGGAAGGCAGGTCTGTTCCTGGTCATTAAAGAGAGATGGCGCTGCAGACCTCGTACCTCTAGGGGCAGGCAGGTCGTTTCTGATCATTAAATAGAGATGGCACTGCAGAGCTCGTACCACTAGGGGCAGGCGGGTCCGTTCCTGGTCATTAAAGAGAGAGAGGGCGCTGCAGAGCTTGTACCTCTAGGGGCAGGCGGGTCCGTTCCTTGTCATTAAAGAGAGATGGCGGTGCAGAGCTCGTACCACTAGGGGCAGGCGGGTCCGTTCCTGGTCATTAAAGAGAGAGGGCACTGCAGAGCTTGTACCACTAGGGCCAGGCAGGTCCGTTCCTGGTCATTAAAGAGAGAGGGCGCTGCAAAGCTTGTACCACTAGGGACAGGCAGGTCATTCCTGGTCATTAAAGAGAGAGGGCGCTGCAGAGCTCGTACCTCTAGGGACAGGCAGGTCATTTCTCATCATGAAAGAGAGAGGGCGCTGCAGAGCTTGTACCACTAAGGGCAGGCGGCTCTGTTCCTGGTCATTAAAGAGAGAGGGTGCTGCAGAGCTCATATCACTAGGGGCAGGCGGGTCCGTTCTTTGTCATTAAAGAGAGAGGGCGCTGCAGAGCTCGTACCTCTAGGGGCAGGCAGGCGCTGCAGAGCTCGTACCTCTAGGGGCAGGCAGGTCTGTTCCTGGTCATTAAAGAGAGAGAGCGCTGCACAGCTCGTACCACTAGGGGCAGGCGGGTCCGTTCCTGGTCATTAAAGAGAGAGGGCGCTGCAGAGCTTGTACCGCTAGGGGCAGGCAGGTCATTCCTGGTCATTAAAGAGAGAGGGCACTGCAGAGCTCGTACCACTAGGGGCAGGCGAGTCCGTTCTTCGTCATAAAAGAGAGTGGGCGCTGCAGTGCTCGTACCAGTAGGGGCAGGCGGGTCCGTTCATGGTCATTAAAGAGAGGCCGCTGCAGAGCTCGTACCACTAGGGGCAGGCGGGTCCGTTCATGGTCATTAAAGAGAGAAGCCACTGCAGAGCTCGTACCACTAGGGGCAGGCGGGTCTGTTCCTGGCCATTTAAGAGAGTGGACGCTGCAGAGCTCATACCGCTGTGACCAGGCAGGTCATTTCTGGTCATTAAAGAGAGAGGGCGCTGCAGAGCTCGTACCACTAGGGGCAGGCGGGTCCGTTCATGGTCATTAAAGAGAGAGGGCGCTGCAGAGCTCGTACCACTAGGGGCAGGCGGGTCTGTTCCTGGCCTTTAAATAGAGAGGGCGCTGCAGAGCTCGTACCACTAGGGGCAGGCGGGTCCGGTCCTGGCCATTAAAGAGAGAGGGCGCTGCAGAGCTCGTACCTTCAGAGACACCAGAAAAGAGTCCTCTCAAGACTGGACAGACTTTGTAGACTGTTCAGTGAAGGCCTTGAAGGGTTGGTTGCATGGCAGTAAGGTGACTGACTATGAAAGCCTGTATAATCTGATCCTGAGAGAGCATATACTCAACAATTGTGTGTCTGATTTGTTGCACCAGTACTTGGTAGACTCAGATCTGACCTCTCCCCAAGAATTGGGAAAGAAGGCAGACAAATGGGTCAGATCAAGAGTGAACAGAAAAGTTCATACAGGGGGTGACAAGGATGGCAAGAAAAAGGATGGTTAGTCTTCTGACAAGGGTGGGGACAAAGATAAAAAAACATTCTGAGTCTTCATCAGGCCCACAAATATCCTCTGGGGTGGTGGGTCCAAATCCTCTTCAAAGAATCAGAAAAAGCCTTGGTGTTATTTATGTAAAGTAAAAGGCCATTGGGCAAGTGATTCCACTTGTCCAAAGAAAAACACCAAACCTCCCACCACCACAACCCCAACTGCAACCTCTAGTGCCCCTAGTAATAGCAGTGGTGGTGGGAAGTCTACTACAAATAGCCAATCCAACAGTGTAGCTGGGCTCACTATTGGCAGTGTAGTTGGGGTTGGTCTTGTTAGGGAGACCACAGAGGCTGTTTTAGTCTCTGATGGTGGAATTGACTTTGCCACCTTGGTTGCTTGTCCCCTTGATATGGGTAAGTACAAGCAACTACCCCTAATCAACGGTGTTGAGGTTGAGGCCTACAGGGACACAGGAGACAGTGTAACTATGGTGATAGAGAAACTGGTTCACCCTGATCAACACCTACTTGGTCAGCAGTACCAAGTGACTGATGCTCATAATAACACACTTAGCCCCATGGTTGTTGTGAATCTCAACTGGGGGGGGGGGGTTTACTGGTCCAAAGAAAGTTGTGGTAGCCACTGAATTACCTGTAGATTGCTTACTAGGCAATGATTTGGAGACATCAGCTTGGGCTGATGTGGAGTTGGAGGCTCATGCAGCAGTGCTGGGCATTCCTGGGCATATTTTTGCTTTCACAAGGGCTCAGGCCAAAAAGCAAAAAGGACAGGGAAACTTGGATCCTGGAACAATGGACCAAGTGCTCCCAAAAGCTAGGGGTAGAAAGGGTAAATCCTTGCCCGCTATCCCTCCCTCTCCAGAAGATTCCCCTTTTGAGGAAGAGGAATCCTCTCCCTGTGCAGAACCTACACCAGATGAGCTGGCAGCAGACACTGCTGAGGTTTTGGGTGCAGGGGGGCCTGCTAGGGAAGAGCTGAGTGTGGCACAGCAGACCTGTCCCACACTAGAGGGTTTAAGACAGCAAGCTGTCAAACAGCAGAATGGGGATGTCAGTGATAGCCATAAGGTGTATTGGGAAGACAACCTCCTATATACTGAGTCAAGGGACCCTAAACCTGGAGCTGCCAGGAGATTGGTTATTCTCTTGCAGTACAGAGAGTTTCTTCTTACCTTGCCACATGACATTCCTTTGGCTGGGCATTTGGGACAGACGAAAACATGGGACAGGCTTGTTTCCCTGTTTCACTGGCCTCATTTGTCAGAGGACACTAAAGAGTTTTGTCGCACTTTTGTGACCTGCCAAGCCAGTGGCAAGACTGGTGACACTCCAAAGGCCCCCTTAATCCCACTTCCAGTGGTTGGGGTGCCCTTTGAAAGGCTAGGGGTTGACATAGTTGGCCGCCTTGACCCTCCAACAGCTTCAGGCAATAGATGTATCCTGAGGGTAGTGGACCATGCCACTAGGTACCCTGAAGCCATCCCCTTAAGACCACTACAGCTCTTGCAGTGGCAAAGGCCCTCTTGGGAATCTTTTCCAGAGTGGGTTTCCCTAAGGAAGTGGTGTCAGACAGAGGTAGTAACATCATGTCTGCATACCTCAAGGCAATGTGGAAGGAGTGTGGTGTAAATTACAAGTTCACTACCCTTTACCATCCACAAAAAAATGGTCCGGTTGAGAGGTTTAATAAAACTCTCAAAGGTGTGATAATGGGACTCCCTGAAAAACTCAAAAGGAGATGGGATGTCCTCTTACCTTGCCTCCTTTTTGCTTACAGGGAGGTACCCCAAAAAGGAGTGGGCTTGAGCCCCTTTGAACTCCTCTTTGGGCACCCTGTGAGAGGTCCCCTTGCTCTTTTTAAGGAGGGTTGGGAACAACCTTTAAAAGCTCCTAAACAGGACATTGTGGACTATGTACTTGTCCTAAGATCAAGAATGGCTGAGTATATGAAAAAGGCCAGTAAAAACCTTCAGGCCAGCCAGGAGCTGCAGAAGTAATGGCATGACCAGAAGGCTGTCCAAGGACCGAAGGTGTGGGTATTGGAGCCTGTGGCCCCAAGAGCACTCCAGGACAAATGGAGTGGATCCCATCTAATTGTTGAGAAAAAGGGTGAGGTTGCCTATTTGGTAGACCTTGGCACCTCCAGGAGTCCCCTTAGGGTGCTCCATGTCAACCGCCTAAAAGCCTACAATGACAGGGCTGATCTCACCCTGCTCACGGCAACTGATGAGGGACAGGAAGAAGAGAGTGACCCTCTCCCTGATCTCTTCTCCAGCACTGAAGCTGATGGCTTAGTGGAGGGAGTAGTACTTGCAGATTGTCTTACTGCAGAGTAGAAAGATAACTGTATAAATCTTTTATGTCAGTTTTCTGAACTCTTCTCACTGATACCAGGTACCACTACTTGGTGTGAGCATACAATTGATACTGGAGACAGTTTACCTGTCAAAAGTAAGATTTATAGGCAGCCTGACCATGTCTGGGACTGCATTTAACAAGAGGTTCAGAAAATGCTGGACTTAGGAGTGATTGAGCCTTCAGAAAGTTCATGGGCTAGCCCAGTGGTGCTTGTCCCTAAACCTCACAGTACAGATGGAAAAAGAGAAATTAGGTTTTCTGTTGACTATAGAGGGCTCAACCAAGTAACCAAGACAGATGCTCACCCTATACCCAGGGCAGGTGAGCTCATAGATGCACTGGCTTCTGCCAAGTATCTAAGCACTTTTTATCTAACTGCAGGGTATTGGCAGGTTATCACAAGATGCTAAACCAAAGACTGCATTTTCAACCTTTGGAGGGCACTATCAATTCACAGTAATGCCCTTTGGTATGAAAAATCACCTGCCACTTTTCAAAGGTTGGTGAACACAGTCCTGCAAGGGTTGGAATCTTTTAGTGCAGGATATATAGATGATATAGCTGTCTTTAGCTCAACCTGGGATGATCACCTGGTCCACCTTTGGAAAGTTTTTGAAGCCCTGCAAAAGGCAGGCCTCACTATCAAGGCCTCAAAGTGCCAGATAGGGCAGGGGAAAGTGGTTTATCTGGGCAACCTAGTAGGTAGGGAACAGATTGCACCACTCAAGGGGAAGATCCAGACCATTATGGCATGGGCTCCTCCTACAACTCAAACCCAGGTGAGAGGCTTTTTAGGCCTTACATGGTACTATAGGAGATTCATCAAGAATTATGGCTCCATAGCAGCTCCTCTTAATGATCTCACTAGCAAAAAGATGCCTAAAAAGGTATTGTGGACAACTAGCTGTCAAAAAACTTTTGATGAGCTCAAACAGGCCATGTGCTCTGCACCTGTCCTAAAAAGCCCTTGCTACTCCAAGAAATTCATAGTCCAAACTGATGCTTCTGAATTAGGGGTTGGGGCAGTGCAATCACAGCTGAATACTGAGGGCCAGGATCAACCTGTTGCTTTTATCAGCAGGAGGTTGACCCCTAGAGAATAGCGTTGGTCTGCCGTAGAGAGGGAGGCCTCTCCTGTGGTCTGGGCACTGAAAAAGTTGAGACCATACCTGTTTGGTACTCACTTTATTGTTCAGACAGACCACAAACCTCTACTTTGGCTAAAACAAATGAAAGGTGAAAACCCTAAATTGTTGAGGTGGTCCATATCCCTACAGGTGATAGAGAACAGGAAGGCACTAATGGGAATACGATGGTGGGACATAGAGAAACATAAAGGCACCAATGAGAACGCAAGGGTGGATGATGGAGAATCGGGAAGGCACCAATGAGAACACGAGGATGGATGATGGAGAACCGGGAAGGCACCAATGGGAACACGAGGGTGGGTGGTAGAGAACCAGGAAGGCACCAATGAGAACAAGAGGGTGGGTGATAGAGGAGCAGGAGGGCACCAATGGGAGCACAAGGGTGGGTGATAGAGAATAGGAAGGCACCAGTGAGAACACAAGGGTGGATGATGAACAATCGGGAAGGCACCAATTGGAACACGAGGGTGGATGATAGAGAACAGGAAGGCACCAATGGGAACATGAGGGTGAGTGATAGGGAAGCAGAAAGGCACCAATCAGAACAGGAGGGTGGGTGATAGGGAAGCAGGAAGGCACCAATGAGAACACGAGGGTGGATGATGGACAACCGGGAAGGCACCAATGAGAACACGAGGGTGGGTGATAGAGAACAGGAAGGCACCAATGAGAACACGAGGGTGACTGATGGAGGACCAGGAAGGCACCAATGAGAACACGAGGGTGGGTGATGAACAATGAGGAAGACACCTATGGGAACATGAGGGTGGGTGAATGAGGCCCAGGAAGGCACAAATGAGAACACAAGGGTGGGTAATAGAGGACCAGGAAGGCACCAATGAGAACATGATGGTGGGTGATGGACAATTGGGAAGGCACCAATGGGAACACGAGGGTGAGTGATAGAGGACCAAGAAGGCACCAATGAGAACACGAGGGTGGGTGATGAACAATCAGGAAGGCACCTATAGGAACATGAGGGTGGGTGAAAGAGGCCCAGGAAGGCACAAATGAGAACACAAGGGTGAGTGATTGAGGAGCAGGAGGGCACCAATGAGAACACAAGGTTGGGTGATAGAGATCCAGGAAGGCACCAATGAGAACATGATGGTGGGTGATGGACAATTGGGAAGGCACCAATGGGAACACGAGGGTGAGTGATAGAGTCAGTCAGTCAGTCAGTCAAAACCTTTTTTTCGGTGGTATGCCATAAAAGCACATATACATTTCAAAATAAAAAGTTTAAATAATTAGAATACAATACGAATAAATTAAAACAGTTATGACAAAACATCTTCAATCAACAATATTGCAAAACTATATATATTGCCTTTGTCAGTCTGTCCGGTGACCCATATAAATAAAAATATAATAATATGCATATACAAAAGTAAAATCCCAACATCAAGATAAAATGATATATTGCTGGTTTATGTTAGGGTGTAGCTGCTTCGACCAATTCATATTGATTCCTAATGGCCATGGCAGATTTAATAAAGCTTAAAACAGGATAGCACAATTGTTTTGAAGAAAGTCTTTGAATGCTAATCAGTGCTTCCTTATAAGAAGCAGTTTGCAATTTGTGCAAAACTGGCAATGTAAAAACTTTTCTGGGAACAGAATAGAGCGAACAGAATAGAAAAAAGTGCCAAGTGCTTTGCTTGTAAGAGTTATCACAGGGACAGCTCGGGAGCATTTGTTGCCATGTACATTTCTTTGGAAAAGCCATTCTAAAATGTATCAGATTTAATCTGAATAAGACAAGGAGAGAATTTGATGAGGAGGTCAGAAACCAAGTTAGATATGGTTCTACCAAAATTAAACTTTAGATCTGAACATAAGAATCAAATGTTTTCAATTTTACTGCCCCTTGATATCTGAGATTCGCAGCATACTCTATGTATTGTGTTTTAACCAATTCCTTAGTGTCCTTAGCGTTGATAGGCAGAGACCCTGGGTTAATAAACATGTTCTCCAGCCCTAAGTTCCGAAAAGAATTTTGCAAAAAAGTAAGCCACGGAATGTTATTATGGTGAGCTGATTGAATACAGTCTGTTAGACAGTCTTGTACCAAGCTAGCTACAGGGTTTGACCAGACTTTTACCATGACAGGAGTGGGGCGACGCCAATCAAGTCCTCAATATACCATGCTCCCAACTCCTCGTGGTAAATTATATTTGCTACATTCTTAGATACCAAAAGCAACCTGTGCAAAAATGTGCAAAAATGTATTCTCTGTATGTTGTAAACGGACTGGTTTGGTGTAACCCCAAAGACCCACCCCATAAGTAGCTGCAGTAACACATTTAGACTTGTAGAGCATGATAATCTGATGAACAGGCCTATGCCCCAGTTTACGGGAACAGCGAGAAATCGCCTCTATATTTCTATCCATTTGTTGGGTCTAAAAAATGAAAAGAGGGATCAACAGGGTAGAGCTTAAATATAGTCCTAAATAGCAAAAGTCTTTCACTTTATTTAAAATATTTCCACCCATGGTAAAACATTTGGTTCGTCTGTTTCGGGGGCCGCATGTCATGACGTGCGACTTTGTAAAATTATCTTTCACGTCAAGATCCTGCATGAAGGTAAGAAAGAGATCCAGTAAGTTCTGAAGGCCATTTGCTGTACGAGCAACTAAGACAGCGTCGTCGGCATACAGTAAGACCGGAAGTTGTCTAGATCCCATCCTAGGAAAGTCCTTACCATTCTTTACTAGAAATCTGTAAAGGCCATTAATATATAACAGAAATAAAAAAAGGTGCTAGAACACAATCCTGTCTAACTCCTCGCAAGGATGAAAAGGAAGAAGACCTCTCGCCATGCTGGCCATATTGGACTGAAATCGTGAGGTCAGTGTATAGACGTTTAATAAACTCAAGCACATCCTGGTTGACCCCCATTGCATCCATAAGTTGCCAAAGCTTCTCTCTATTCACCAAGACAAACATGCTAGATAGGTCAATAAAAGCTAAGTGAATAGATCCTCTCCTGGCGGTAACATATTTATTTAGAATGAGATGCAAATTTAAACCCTGATCCACTGTACCTAAGCCAGGCCTAAAACCATATTGGATTAGGGAGAGAATTTTAGTCTTTCCCACCCAGTCCTCAAGCCGGGTCAAGATGACACTCCCCAAAATCTTGGCAGTAGAATCTATAAGGGAAATTGGTCTATAACAAGTTGGATCTTGTCTATTTCCCTTTTTAAAAATAGGAACAATTATTGTCGTTTTCCATGAAGATGTTGCTTTTAGCTACGCTGATCAGTACATTTGTGATTAACGGGCCCCAGAGGTCAGGTATAGATTTAAAGAGATCAACCGGTACCCCATCCAGGCCAGGAGCTTTCCCTGATTTCTATTGTTTAATAGCTGTGATTACCTCATGTATCTCAAAGGATAAATCGTTCGTATTCAAGTTTGGTACGACCGTATTCGATTTACTACAATCCCCTTGTTCATGTTGGGGGTCATTTTCGGGCTGGAATACCTTTGTAAAATGTTTCACCCAGACCCCTTCAGGTATCAGACAGTCATCCTCCTTGTTATCATATTCCTGATAGAGTGATAGAGACCCAGGAAGACACAAATGAGAACACAAGGGTGGGTGATAGAGACCCAGGAAGGCACCAATGAGAACACAAGGGTGGGTGATAGAGACCCAGGAAGGCACCAATGAGAACACAAGGGTGAGTGATAGAGAACCAGGAAGGCACCAGGCTCTGGAAGCTGAACACTGAGATTTGAGATGCCTGGTTTGTTACAAGGCTCTAGAAGGAAGGTGTGTAGGTGTGATGGTAAAAACCTCAAACCACATGTCTAAAAGAAGTAAAAATGTTAAATAAAAGTAATGAGAGGCTTGACTTACTGGCGGTTTCATTTGTTACAGTTATTATTCCAACTGTGGAGATAAACAGTTATGATAGAACATTAGATCTTGGTAATAGGCTCAAGCCCTCGACCACGAAAAGCAAACATGCAGTCACAACCTGAAGCCAACTACTGCCCTAGAGTGAAGAAAGGAGAGGGTGTAGAACTATGAGAAGTTGAGTAATGATGTGGAATTTCACCACAGTTATACAAAATGATGTGTTTCTAGTGGAGTGTGACTTTTGTTCCTTGTGTTTTCTGGTCTTTTCTGCAGTTCAGCGGCGCCTGACCATTCGGAAGCTTATAGGAACTCATTCTGAAGATACTCATTACGGATGATATTCCTTCTTGCCCGTAGTCTACAAATCTTTCATTTGTATAAAAGTTCCAATACTATGCACATATGCGTGAAATGATTCCCAAAGTAAATTTATCATACATATTTACGTCATAGTGCATAATTTTATTTTGTTCAGGTGAAAATTCTATCAGAGGAGAAAGGGAACAATACAAATAAATAGCACGAGAGATGCTGCTGTCTGAGGCAGTTTTTTCTTCACACTATTCTTTTAGCGTGAAATGGACTCATGCTCAACATGGTCGTGAAAAAGTATTTAGCTTAAAAGTTTAGAATAAAATAACAATGTGATTTCTTTTTATTACACATCATTTTGGGAAATTGTGTGTTACTACACAAAATGAAATCATATGAATATTGCAGACCCCTATAATCTGGACCATGCTAGGACCTTAGATGTATCCTTAGTGTTCCATCATTTCACCAGTTATTTAAGTAAAGATATTACTAGCTAGACTCTTCGATTGGATCTGACATCATTAAAGTCTCAAATACTGAAATAACAGTTGTTAGCTAAACCCACCTCAAAGGCACACAGTATACTGACCTTGAAAGTACAAGAAGCTAAGTCCAATTACCAGGATTTAAAGTTGTTGGCAACTAATGTACTTCTCTAGTTGGAAGGCACGTTAATCATTTAAGCGTTCTTACCTGCTGTGTGAAGACATAGAACCAGCACCAAGATGATGCCCGCTAAGGGAACGTTTGATCCTGGTCCTCCCCGGGCCATGGCTCCTGAATCCCTTCCTTGGCTCCCTCAGAATCCACACTCCACAAATAGCTGGACCAGCAGCTTCAGACATGTATCCACAAGTAAGTGGGGTATTTGGTGACACCTCTAAATATGTAAGCATATGTATGAACACACGCCAGGCGATCATCCCTGACACACCCGCATTGTGTCTGAAATGATGGGAGTGTCTCTCAGTGCTGGCACAGAGTTAAGTCACTCATTTTCTGAAAACTCAATTATTGAAATTGACAGCACCAAAATAGAAGCTTTGGGATGTGATGAATGAGTGAAAAAAAATTGTTTGAAACTGGAATGTTGTGAGTCAGAGGGACCCAAAGTCAGATGAAACATCAGAATGACTGAGTGTCCAAAAGCCGAACATTACAGTGTGTTAAGTTAAAACTTTGTTTATTGGCTTGAATAAATATCCATGAAATAGTAATCCAGATACAGATTTCAAATACCACAATTTCAGAAACGCTCTTTATTAATGAATTACCATTTCAAAGAAAAACATCAACATTAAGGCCAAATCTACCACAACCTATGAACTATAAAACACCATTACAGAAACAGTCAGTACCAACAAAAATTCTCATATAACCAATCCAGAATAAAAATGAGGTCTACACATTAGATGGAAAAAGAATTTCAGAAAACTATTGGCAATAAAAAAAAACTATTCCGATGTGACCGTTGAACAACGAAACATGATTCCAGTTGAAACTGTTAAATTATAATACTACATTTCAAAAGCAGACAACTGCCAATTATGAAGTGTTCCAGATAAAATCAATTAGCAAGAATGCATAATTCCAGATTCAACGTCAGACAATACACTGTTATTCCAGATGCAAGCAGTCAACAGTTAAAAGTTTCAATTTACCATTGTCCAGGTATGCAACCAATCCAGAAACACGCTGACAAATTATGGGGGTCATTCTAACTCTGGCGGGCGGCGGAGGCCGCCCGCCAGAGTTCCCCCCTCCAGAATACCACACCGCGGTCAGGAGACCGCTGCGGGTATTCTGTGTTTCCCGCTGGGCTGGCGGGCGACCGGAATGGGAAGGTGCGACGGGTGCAGTTGCACCCATCGCGTATTTCAGTGTCTGCTGAGCAGACACTGAAATACTTTGTGGGGCCCTCTTACGGGGGCCCCTGCAGTGCCCATGCCATTGGCATGGGCACTGCAGGGGCCCCCAGGGGCCCCACGACACCCTATACCGCCATCCTGTTCCTGGAGGGCGAACCGCCAGGAACAGGATGGCGGTATGGGGTGTCTGAATCCCCATGGCGGCGCAGCAAGCTGCGCCGCCATGTAGGATTCAGCAGGGCAGCGGAAAACCGGCGGGAGACCGCCGGTTTTCCTCTTCTGACCGCGGCCAAACCGCCGCGGTCAGAATGCCCTGCGGTGCACCGCCAGCCTGTTGGCGGTGCTCCCGCCGACCCTAATCAGACAACCAATAAAACACCACTGCAGATACAATTTACAACTGTAGGAAGTTGGCTCTGTATGTGCTATTTCAAAGTAAGGAATAGCATGCACAGAGTCCAAGGGTTCCCCTTAGAGGTAAAATAGTGGTAAAAATAGATAATACTAATGCTCTATTTTGTGGTAGTGTGGTCGAGCAGTAGGCTTATCCAAGGAGTAGTGTTAAGCATTTGTTGTACATACACATAGACAATAAATGAGGTACACACACTCAGAGACAAATCCAGCCAATAGGTTTTTGTATAGAAAAATATCTTTTCTTAGTTTATTTTAAGAACCACAGGTTCAAATTCTACATGTAATATCTCATTCGAAAGGTATTGCAGGTAAGTACTTTAGGAACTTCAAATCATCAAAATTGCATGTATACTTTTCAAGTTATTGACAAATAGCTGTTTTAAAAGTGGACACTTAGTGCAATTTTCACAGTTCCTAGGGGAGGTAAGTATTTGTTAGGTTAACCAGGTAAGTAAGACACTTACAGGGCTTAGTTCTTGGTCCAAGGTAGCCCACCGTTGGGGGTTCAGAGCAACCCCAAAGTCACCACACCAGCAGCTCAGGGCCGGTCAGGTGCAGAGTTCAAAGTGGTGCCCAAAACGCATAGGCTAGAATGGAGAGAAGGGGGTGCCCCGGTTCCGGTCTGCTTGCAGGTAAGTACCCGCGTCTTCGGAGGGCAGACCAGGGGGGTTTTGTAGGGCACCGGGGGGGACACAAGCCCACACAGAAATTTCACCCTCAGCGGCGCGGGGGCGGCCGGGTGCAGTGTAGAAACCAGCGTCGGGTTCGCAATGTTAGCCTATGAGAGATCTCGGGATCTCTTCAGCGCTGCAGGCAGGCAAGGGGGGGATTCCTCGGGGAAACCTCCACTTGGGTAAGGGAGAGGGACTCCTGGGGGTCACTTCTTCAGTGAAAGTCCGGTCCTTCAGGTCCTGGGGGCTGCGGGTGCAGGGTCTCTCCCAGGCGTCGGGACTTTAGGTTCAAAGAGTCGCGGTCAGGGGAAGCCTCGGGATTCCCTCTGCAGGCGGCGCTGTGGGAGCTCAGGGGGGACAGGTTTTGGTACTCACAGTATCAGAGTAGTCCTGGGGTCCCTCCTGAGGTGTTGGATCGCCACCAGCCGAGTCGGGGTCGCCGGGTGCAGTGTTGCAAGTCTCACGCTTCTTGCGGGGAGCTTGCAGGGTTCTTTAAAGGCTGCTGGAAACAAAGTTGCAGCCTTTCTTGGAGCAGGTCCGCTGTCCTCGGGAGTTTCTTGTCTTTTCGAAGCAGGGGCAGTCCTCAGAGGATGTCGAGGTCGCTGGTCCCTTTGGAAGGCGTCGCTGGAGCAGGATCTTTGGAAGGCAGGAGACAGGCCGGTGAGTTTCTGGAGCCAAGGCAGTTGTCGTCTTCTGGTCTTCCGCTGCAGGGGTTTTCAGCTGGGCAGTCCTTCTTCTTGTAGTTGCAGGAATCTAATTTTCTAGGGTTCAGGGTAGCCCTTAAATACTAAATTTAAGGGCGTGTTTAGGTCTGGGGGGTTAGTAGCCAATGGCTACTAGCCCTGAGGGTGGGTACACCCTCTTTGTGCCTCCTCCCAAGGGGAGGGGGTCACAATCCTAACCCTATTGGGGGAATCCTCCATCTGCAAGATGGAGGATTTCTAAAAGTTAGAGTCACCTCAGCTCAGGACACCTTAGGGGCTGTCCTGACTGGCCAGTGACTCCTCCTTGTTATTCTCATTATTTTCTCCGGCCTTGCCGCCAAAAGTGGGGCCTGGCCGGAGGGGGCGGGCAACTCCACTAGCTGGAGTGTCCTGCTGGGTTGGCACAAAGGAGGTGAGCCTTTGAGGCTCACCGCCAGGTGTGACAATTCCTGCCTGGGAGAGGTGTTAGCATCTCCACCCAGTGCAGGCTTTGTTACTGGCCTCAGAGTGACAAAGGCACTCTCCCCATGGGGCCAGCAACATGTCTCGGTTTGTGGCAGGCTGCTAAAACTAGTCAGCCTACACAGATAGTCGGTTAAGTTTCAGGGGGCACCTCTAAGGTGCCCTCTGTGGTGTATTTTACAATAAAATGTACACTGGCATCAGTGTGCATTTATTGTGCTGAGAAGTTTGATACCAAACTTCCCAGTTTTCAGTGTAGCCATTATGGTGCTGTGGAGTTCGTGTTTGACATACTCCCAGACCATATACTCTTATGGCTACCCTGCACTTACAATGTCTAAGGTTTTATTTAGACACTGTAGGGGTACCATGCTCATGCACTGGTACCCTCACCTATGGTATAGTGCACCCTGCCTTAGGGCTGTAAGGCCTGCTAGGGGGGTGTCTTACCTATACTGCATAGGCAGTGAGAGGCTGGCATGGCACCCTGAGGGGAGTGCCATGTCGACTTACTCGTTTTGTCCTCACTAGCACACACAAGCTGGCAAGCAGTGTGTCTGTGCAGAGTGAGAGGTCTCCAGGGTGGCATAAGACATGCTGCAGCCCTTAGAGACCTTCCTTGGCATCAGGGCCCTTGGTACTAGAAGTACCAGTTACAAGGGACTTATCTGGATGCCAGGGTCTGCCAATTGTGGATACAAAAGTACAGGTTAGGGAAAGAACACTGGTGCTGGGGCCTGGTTAGCAGGCCTCAGCACACTTTCAATTGTAAACATAGCATCAGCAAAGGCAAAAAGTCAGGGGGCAACCATGCCAAGGAGGCATTTCCTTACACAACCCCCCCCCAAACGAAAGAGGATGAGACTAACCTTTCCCAAGAGAGTCTTCATTTTCTAAGTGGAAGAACCTGGAAAGGCCATCTGCATTGGCATGGGCAGTCCCAGGTCTGTGTTCCACTATAAAGTCCATTCCCTGTAGGGAGATGGACCACCTCAACAGTTTAGGATTTTCACCTTTCATTTGCATCAGCCATTTGAGAGGTCTGTGGTCAGTTTGAACTAGGAAGTGAGTCCCAAAGAGGTATGGTCTCAGCTTCTTCAGGGACCAAACCACAGCAAAGGCCTCCCTCTCAATGGCACTCCAACGCTGCTCCCTGGGGAGTAACCTCCTGCTAATGAAAGCAACAGGTTGGTCAAGGCCATCATCATTGGTTTGGGACAAAACTGCCCCTATCCCATGTTCAGAGGCATCAGTCTGCACAATGAACTGCTTAGAATAATCTGGAGCTTTGAGAACTGGTGCTGAGCACATTGCCTGTTTCAGGGTGTCAAAGGCCTGTTGGCATTCCACAGTCCAGTTCACTTTCTTGGGCATTTTCTTGGAGGTGAGTTCAGTGAGGGCTGTCACAATGGATCCATATCCCTTCACAAACCTCCTGTAATACCCAGTCAAGCCAAGGAATGCCCTGACTTGAGTCTGGGTTTCTGGAGCTACCCAGTCCAGAATAGTCTGGATCTTGGGTTGGAGTGGCTGAACTTGGCCTCCACCTACAAGGTGTCCCAAGTAAACCACAGTTCCCTGCCCTATCTGGCATTTGGATGCCTTGATAGAGAGGCCTGCAGATTGCAGAGCCTTCAAAACCTTCCTCAGGTGGACCAGGTGATCCTGCCAGGTGGAGCTAAAGACAGCAATATCATCAAGATAAGCTGTGCTAAAGGACTCCAAGCCAGCAAGGACTTGATTCACCAACCTTTGGAAGGTGGCAGGGGCATTCTTTAAACCAAAGGGCATAACAGTAAACTGATAATGCCCATCAGGTGTGGAGAATGCTGTCTTTTCTTTTGCTCCAGGTGCCATTTTTATTTGCCAGTACCCTGCTGTCAAGTCAAAGGTACTTAGAAATTTGGCAGCACCTAATTTATCAATGAGCTCATCAGCTCTTGGAATTGGATGAGCATCTGTCTTGGTGACAGAATTGAGCCCTCTGTAGTCCACACAAAACCTCATCTCTTTCTTTCCATCTGTGGTGTGAGGTTTGGGGACTAAGACCACTGGGCTAGCCCAGGGGCTGTCAGAGCGCTCAATGACTCCCAATTCCAGCATCTTGTGGACTTCCACCTTGATGCTTTCCTTAACATGGTCAGACTGTCTGAAGATTTTGTTCTTGACAGGCATGCTGTCTCCTGTGTCCACATCATGGGTACACAGGTGTGTCTGACCAGGGGTTAGGGAGAAAAGCTCAGGAAACTGTTGTAGGACTCTCCTACAATCAGCCTGCTGTTGGCTAGAGAGGGTGTCTGAGTAGATCACTCCATCTACTGTGCCATCTTTTGGGTCTGATGACAGAAGATCAGGGAGAGGTTCACTCTCTGCCTCCTGATCCTCATCTGTTACCATTAACAGATTCACATCAGCCCTGTCATGGAAGAGCTTAAGGCGGTTCACATGGATCACCCTCTTGGGGCTCCTGCTTGTGCCCAGGTCCACCAGGTAGGTGACCTGACTCTTCCTCTCTAGCACTGGGTAAGGGCCACTCCATTTGTCCTGGAGTGCCCTGGGAGCCACAGGCTCCAGAACCCAGACTTTCTGCCGTGGTTGGAACTCAACCAGTGCAGCCTTTTGGTCATACCAAAACTTCTGGAGTTGTTGGCTGGCCTCAAGGTTTTTGGTTGCCTTTTCCATGTACTCTGCCATTCTAGAGCGAAGGCCAAGTACATAGTCCACTATGTCCTGTTTAGGCTCATGGAGAGGTCTCTCCCAGCCTTCTTTAACAAGGGCAAGTGGTCCCCTTACAGGATGACCAAACAGAAGTTCAAAGGGTGAGAACCCTACTCCCTTCTGTGGTACCTCCCTGTAAGCGAAAAGCAGACATGGCAGGAGGACATCCCATCTCCTTTTGAGTTTTTCTGGGAGCCCCATGATCATGCCCTTTAATGTCTTGTTGAATCTCTCAACTAAGCCATTAGTTTGTGGATGGTAAGGTGTAGTGAATTTATAAGTCACTCCACACTCATTCCACATGTGCTTTAGGTATGCTGACATGAAGTTGGTACCTCTGTCAGACACCACCTCCTTAGGGAAACCCACTCTGGTAAAGATACCAATGAGGGCCTTGGCTACTGCAGGGGCAGTAGTCGACCTAAGGGGAATAGCTTCAGGATACCTGGTAGCATGATCCACTACTACCAGGATATACATATTTCCTGAGGCTGTGGGAGGTTCCAGTGGACCAACTATGTCCACACCCACTCTTTCAAAGGGCACCCCCACCACAGGAAGTGGAATGAGGGGGGCCTTTGGATGCCCACCTGTCTTACCACTGGCTTGACAGGTGGGGCAGGAGAGGCAAAACTCCTTAACCATGTTGGACATATTGGGCCAGTAGAAGTGGTTGACTAACCTCTCCCACGTCTTGGTTTGTCCCAAATGTCCAGCAAGGGGAATGTCATGGGCCAATGTTAGGATGAACTCTCTGAACAGCTGAGGCACTACCACTCTCCTAGTGGCACCAGGTTTGGGGTCTCTGGCCTCAGTGTACAGGAGCCCATCTTCCCAATAGACCCTATGTGTTCCATTTTTCTTGCCTTTGGACTCTTCAGCAGCTTGCTGCCTAAGGCCTTCAAGAGAGGGACAGGTTTCTTGTCCCTTACACAGCTCCTCCCTTGAGGGTCCCCCTGGGCCTAAGAGCTCAACCTGATAAGGTTCAAGCTCCAAAGGCTCAGTTCCCTCAGAGGGCAGAACTTCTTCCTGAGAAGAGAGGTTCCCTTTCTTTTGCTGTGTTGCAGTTGGTTTCCCAACTGACTTTCCTGTTCTCTTGGTAGGCTGGGCCATTTTTCCAGACTCCAGCTCTACTTTTTCACCCTGTGCCTTGCATTGTGCTCTTGTTTTCACACACACCAGTTCAGGGATACCCAGCATTGCTGCATGGGTTTTTAGTTCTACCTCAGCCCATGCTGAGGACTCCAGGTCATTTCCAAGCAGACAGTCCACTGGGATATTTGAGGAGACCACCACCTGTTTCAGGCCATTGACCCCTCCCCATTCTAAAGTAACCATTGCCATGGGATGTACTTTTCTCTGATTGTCAGCGTTGGTGACTGTGTAAGTTTTTCCAGTCAGGTATTGGCCAGGGGAAACCAGTTTCTCTGTCACCATGGTGACACTGGCACCTGTATCCCTCAGGCCCTCTATTCTAGTCCCATTAATTAAGAGTTGCTGTCTGTATTTTTGCATGTTAGGCGGCCAGACAGCTAGTGTGGCTAAATCCACCCCACCCTCAGAAACTAGAGTAGCTTCAGTGTGGACCCTGATTTGCTCTGGGCACACTGTTGATCCCACTTGGAGACTAGCCATACCAGTGTTACCTGGATGGGAGTTTGGAGTGGAACCTTTCTTGGGACAGGCCTTGTCTCCAGTTTGGTGTCCATGCTGTTTACAGCTATGACACCAGGCCTTTTTGGGATCAAAGTTTTTACCCTTGTACCCATTGTTTTGTGAAGAGGCTCTGGGCCCACCCTCCTGTGCAGGTTTTTGGGGGCCTGTAGAAGACTCTTTACTATTTTTAGTTTTGGTTGTCTCATCACCCTTCTGTTGGGGAGTCTTTGTGACCCCTTTCTTTTGGTCACCCCCTGTTGAAGTCTTGGACACCCTTGTCTTGACCCAATGGTCCGCCTTCTTTCCCAATTCTTGGGGAGAAATTGGTCCTAGGTCTACCAGATGCTGATGCAGTTTATCATTGAAACAATTACTTAACAGGTGTTCTTTCACAAATAAATTGTACAGCCCATCATAATTACTTACACCACTGCCTTGAATCCAACCATCTAGTGTTTTCACTGAGTAGTCAACAAAGTCCACCCAGGTCTGGCTCGAGGATTTTTGAGCCCCCCTGAACCTAATCCTGTACTCCTCAGTGGAGAATCCAAAGCCCTCAATCAGGGTACCCTTCATGAGGTCATAAGATTCTGCATCTTGTCCAGAGAGTGTGAGGAGTCTATCCCTACACTTTCCTGTGAACATTTCCCAAAGGAGAGCACCCCAGTGAGATCTGTTCACTTTTCTGGTTACACAAGCCCTCTCAAAAGCTGTGAACCATTTGGTGATGTCATCACCATCTTCATATTTAGTTACAATCCCTTTGGGGATTTTCAACATGTCAGGAGAATCTCTGACCCTATTTATGTTGCTGCCACCATTGATGGGTCCTAGGCCCATCTCTTGTCTTTCCCTCTCTATGGCTAGGATCTGCCTTTCCAAAGCCAATCTTTTGGCCATCCTGGCTAACTGGATGTCCTCTTCACTGGAGTTATCCTCAGTGATTTCAGAGTTGTTGGTCCCTCCTGTGAGGGAACCAGCATCTCTGACTATTATTTGTGGAGTCAGGGCTTGAGAAGCCCTGCTCTCCCTAAGTAGGACTGGAGGGGGGGAATTTCCCTCCAAATCACTATCTTCATCCTCTGAGTTGCCATCCTCAGAGGGGTTGGCCTTTTCAAACTCTGCCAAAAGCTCCTGGAGCTGTACTTTGGTAGGTTTGGGGCCCATTGCTATTTTCTTTAGTTTACAGAGTGACCTTAGCTCTCTCATCTGTAGATGGAGGTAAGGTGTGGTGTCGAGTTCCACCACATTCACATCTGTGCTAGACATTATGCTTCTAAAAGTTGGAATACTTTTTAAGAAACTAAAACTGGTTCTAGAATCTAATTCAAACTTTTACAAACTTTTAAACTCTAAAAGAAATGCTAAACAGGATCTAACACAAGGCCCTAGCAGGTCTTTTAAGAATTTAGAAAACTTTTCAAATTGCAAAAATCAATTTCTAATGACAATTTTGGAATTTGTCGTGTGATCAGGTATTGGCTGAGTAGTCCAGCAAATGCAAAGTCTTGTACCCCACCGCTGATCCACCAATGTAGGAAGCTCTGTATGTGCTATTTCAAAGTAAGGAATAGCATGCACAGAGTCCAAGGGTTCCCCTTAGAGGTAAAATAGTGGTAAAAATAGATAATACTAATGCTCTATTTTGTGGTAGTGTGGTCGAGCAGTAGGCTTATCCAAGGAGTAGTGTTAAGCATTTGTTGTACATACACATAGACAATAAATGAGGTACACACACTCAGAGACAAATCCAGCCAATAGGTTTTTGTATAGAAAAATATCTTTTCTTAGTTTATTTTAAGAACCACAGGTTCAAATTCTACATGTAATATCTCATTCGAAAGGTATTGCAGGTAAGTACTTTAGGAACTTCAAATCATCAAAATTGCATGTATACTTTTCAAGTTATTGACAAATAGCTGTTTTAAAAGTGGACACTTAGTGCAATTTTCACAGTTCCTAGGGGAGGTAAGTATTTGTTAGGTTAACCAGGTAAGTAAGACACTTACAGGGCTTAGTTCTTGGTCCAAGGTAGCCCACCGTTGGGGGTTCAGAGCAACCCCAAAGTCACCACACCAGCAGCTCAGGGCCGGTCAGGTGCAGAGTTCAAAGTGGTGCCCAAAACGCATAGGCTAGAATGGAGAGAAGGGGGTGCCCCGGTTCCGGTCTGCTTGCAGGTAAGTACCCGCGTCTTCGGAGGGCAGACCAGGGGGGTTTTGTAGGGCACCGGGGGGGACACAAGCCCACACAGAAATTTCACCCTCAGCGGCGCGGGGGCGGCCGGGTGCAGTGTAGAAACCAGCGTCGGGTTCGCAATGTTAGCCTATGAGAGATCTCGGGATCTCTTCAGCGCTGCAGGCAGGCAAGGGGGGGATTCCTCGGGGAAACCTCCACTTGGGTAAGGGAGAGGGACTCCTGGGGGTCACTTCTTCAGTGAAAGTCCGGTCCTTCAGGTCCTGGGGGCTGCGGGTGCAGGGTCTCTCCCAGGCGTCGGGACTTTAGGTTCAAAGAGTCGCGGTCAGGGGAAGCCTCGGGATTCCCTCTGCAGGCGGCGCTGTGGGAGCTCAGGGGGGACAGGTTTTGGTACTCACAGTATCAGAGTAGTCCTGGGGTCCCTCCTGAGGTGTTGGATCGCCACCAGCCGAGTCGGGGTCGCCGGGTGCAGTGTTGCAAGTCTCACGCTTCTTGCGGGGAGCTTGCAGGGTTCTTTAAAGGCTGCTGGAAACAAAGTTGCAGCCTTTCTTGGAGCAGGTCCGCTGTCCTCGGGAGTTTCTTGTCTTTTCGAAGCAGGGGCAGTCCTCAGAGGATGTCGAGGTCGCTGGTCCCTTTGGAAGGCGTCGCTGGAGCAGGATCTTTGGAAGGCAGGAGACAGGCCGGTGAGTTTCTGGAGCCAAGGCAGTTGTCGTCTTCTGGTCTTCCGCTGCAGGGGTTTTCAGCTGGGCAGTCCTTCTTCTTGTAGTTGCAGGAATCTAATTTTCTAGGGTTCAGGGTAGCCCTTAAATACTAAATTTAAGGGCGTGTTTAGGTCTGGGGGGTTAGTAGCCAATGGCTACTAGCCCTGAGGGTGGGTACACCCTCTTTGTGCCTCCTCCCAAGGGGAGGGGGTCACAATCCTAACCCTATTGGGGGAATCCTCCATCTGCAAGATGGAGGATTTCTAAAAGTTAGAGTCACCTCAGCTCAGGACACCTTAGGGGCTGTCCTGACTGGCCAGTGACTCCTCCTTGTTATTCTCATTATTTTCTCCGGCCTTGCCGCCAAAAGTGGGGCCTGGCCGGAGGGGGCGGGCAACTCCACTAGCTGGAGTGTCCTGCTGGGTTGGCACAAAGGAGGTGAGCCTTTGAGGCTCACCGCCAGGTGTGACAATTCCTGCCTGGGAGAGGTGTTAGCATCTCCACCCAGTGCAGGCTTTGTTACTGGCCTCAGAGTGACAAAGGCACTCTCCCCATGGGGCCAGCAACATGTCTCGGTTTGTGGCAGGCTGCTAAAACTAGTCAGCCTACACAGATAGTCGGTTAAGTTTCAGGGGGCACCTCTAAGGTGCCCTCTGTGGTGTATTTTACAATAAAATGTACACTGGCATCAGTGTGCATTTATTGTGCTGAGAAGTTTGATACCAAACTTCCCAGTTTTCAGTGTAGCCATTATGGTGCTGTGGAGTTCGTGTTTGACATACTCCCAGACCATATACTCTTATGGCTACCCTGCACTTACAATGTCTAAGGTTTTATTTAGACACTGTAGGGGTACCATGCTCATGCACTGGTACCCTCACCTATGGTATAGTGCACCCTGCCTTAGGGCTGTAAGGCCTGCTAGGGGGGTGTCTTACCTATACTGCATAGGCAGTGAGAGGCTGGCATGGCACCCTGAGGGGAGTGCCATGTCGACTTACTCGTTTTGTCCTCACTAGCACACACAAGCTGGCAAGCAGTGTGTCTGTGCAGAGTGAGAGGTCTCCAGGGTGGCATAAGACATGCTGCAGCCCTTAGAGACCTTCCTTGGCATCAGGGCCCTTGGTACTAGAAGTACCAGTTACAAGGGACTTATCTGGATGCCAGGGTCTGCCAATTGTGGATACAAAAGTACAGGTTAGGGAAAGAACACTGGTGCTGGGGCCTGGTTAGCAGGCCTCAGCACACTTTCAATTGTAAACATAGCATCAGCAAAGGCAAAAAGTCAGGGGGCAACCATGCCAAGGAGGCATTTCCTTACAACAACCATAAAAGAGCAACTGTAAAGACTATTGATAAAAATATCACTGCAAAAATAAAGAAACATTAGAGTTTCATTCAGTGAACAATAAAATGACCTTCCAATTGCAACTGTTGCAGCATTAAACAACTAAACTATGCACAGATAATCAAGAGTAATCACGGCTTCAGACACAACTGTTGAAAAATGACACCTCTTTTGATGAAATGGTTTTATTAATAACATTGTATCCCAGATTCCACCCAGCCGTGAACGTGTTTACAGATACAACTGCCCAGCAATAAAAACAATCCAAGAAACATTGAGAAACATTCTGCAAAGAACTGTTAAACAATAAAAGACCCTCTTAGACATGACTGTTGAACAATATAAGGGCCTTCTAGACATGAGTGTTGAGCGATAAAAGACCCTTCTAGATATGACTGTTGAACAATAAAAGATCCTTCTATACGTGACAGTTGAAAAATAAAAGGCCCTTCTGGACATGACGTTGAACATTAAAAAATGCATTGGGCATGAATGTTGAACAATAAAAGATCCTTCTAGACATGACTGTTGAACAAGAAAAGACCATTCTGGACATGACGGTAGAACAACAGAAGACCCTTCTAGGCTTGACTGTTGAACCATAAATCATCCTTCTTGATGACTGTTGAACAATATAAGACTGTTCCAGTGTTCTAGACATGACTGTTGAACAAGAAAAGACCATTCTAGGCATGAGTGTTGAACAATAAGAGACCCTTCTAGACATGACTGTTGAACAATAAAAGAACCTTCAAGGCATTACTATTGAACAAAAAACACATCCTTCGATATGGCTGTTGAATCATAAAAGACCCTTCAAGACATGAGTGTTGAACAATAAAACATCCTTTTAGACATGACTTTTGAACAATAAAAGACACAATTGAGACATGAGTGTTGAATAATAAAACATCCTTCAACATGGCTATAGAACTATAAAATACCCTTCTAGACATGACTGCTGATCAATAAAACAACGTTCTAGAGATTAGTGTTGAACAATAAAAGACCCATCTGGACATGAGTGTTGAACAATATAAGACCCTTCTAGACATGAGTGGGGACAATAAAAGATCCTTCTGGACAAGAGTGTTGAACAATAAAAACATCCTTCCTAGAAATGGACTGTTGAACCATAAAAGACCCTTCTAGACATAACTGTTGAACAATAAAACATCCATCGTGATGACTGTTGAACAATAAAACATCCTTCTAGACATGACTGTTCTACAATAACATACCCTTCTAGACATGACTGTTGAACAATAAAAGACATTTCTGCACATGACTGTTGAACAATAAAATATGCTTCGACATGCCTGTTGAATTATAAAAGACCCTTCTAGACTTGACTGTTGAACAATAAAAGACCCTTATAGACATGATTGTTGAACAATAAAAAATCCTCCTAGACAAGAGTGTTGAACAATAAAAGTCCCTTCTAGACATGAGCTTTGAACAATAAAATATCGATCGACGTGTCTATTGAATTATAAAAGAATGTTCTAGACATGAGTGTTGAACAATAAAAGCCCCTCCTAGGCATCAGTGCTGAACAATAAATAACCCTTCTAGGCATGACTGTTGTAACAATAAAAGACCTTTCTAGACATGAGTATTGAAAAATAAAACATCCTTCTAGACATGCCTGTTGAACAATAAAAGACTCTTCTAGAAATTAGTGTTAAACAATAAAAGGGCCCTTCTAGACATGAGTGTTGCATTATCAAAACATCCTTCTAGACCTGACTGTTGAATAATAAAAGACTCTTCTAAACATGACTGTAGAACAATAAAGACCCTTCTGGACAGGAGTGTTGAACATTAAAAACAGCCTTCTGGACATGACTGTTGAACAATAATAGAGCCTTCTGGACATGACTGTTAAACAATGAAAGATCCTTCTAGATATGACTGTTGAACAATAAAAGATCCTTCTAGACCTGACAGTAGAACAATAAAAGGCCCTTCTGGACATGACTGTTGAACATTAAAGAACGCATTGGACATGAGTGTTGAACAATAAAAGATCCTTCTAGACATGTCTGTTGAACAAGAAAAGACAATTCTGGAGATGACGGTAGAACAACAGAAGACCCTTCTAGACTTGACTGTTGAACCATAAAACATCCTTCTTGATGACTGTTGAACAATATAAGACTGTTCCATTGTTCTAGACATGACTGTTGAACAAGAAAAGACCATTTTAGGCATGAGTGTTGAACAATAAGAGACCCTTCTAGACATGACTGTTGAACAATAAAAAACCCTTCAAGGCATTACTATTGAACAATAAAACATCCTTCGATATGGCTGTTGAACCATAAAAGACCCTTCAAGACATGAGTGTTGAACAATAAAACATCCTTTTAGACATGACTGTTGAACAATAAAAGATACAATTGAGACATGAGTGTTGAACAATAAAACATCCTTCAACATGGCTATAGAACTATAAGATACCATTCTAGACATGACTGCTGAGCAATAAAACAACGTTCTAGACATTAGTGTTGAACAATATCAGACCCTTCTAGACATGAGTGCTGAACAATAAAAGATCCTTCTGGACAAGAGTGTTGAACAATAAAACATCCTTCTAGAAATGACTGTTGAACCATAAAAGAACCTTCTAGACATAACTGTTGAACAATAAAACATCCATCGTGATGACTGTTGAAAAATAAAACATCCTTCTAGGCATGACTGTTCAACAATGAAAGACCCTTCTAGACTTGACTGTTGAACAATAAAAGACCCTTATAGACATGACTGTTGAACAATAAAAAATCCTCCTAGACTAGAGAGTTGAACAATAAAAGTCCCTTCTAGACATGAGCGTTGAACAATAAAATATCGATCGACGTGTCTATTGAATTATAAAAGAATGTTCTAGACATGAGTGTTGAACAACAAAAGCCCCTTCTAGGCATCAGTGCTGAACAATAAATAGCCCTTCTAGGCATGACTGTTGAACAATAAAAGACCATTCTAGACATGAGTATTGAAAAATAAAACATCCTTAAAGACATGACTGATGAACAATAAAAGACCCCTCTAGACATGACTGTTGAACAATAAAAGACTCTTCTAGAAATTAGTGTTAAACAATAAAAGGGCCCTTCTAGACATGAGTGTTGCATTATCAAAACATCCTTCTAGACCTGACTGTTGAATAATAAAAGACTCTTCTAAACATGACTGTAGAACAATAAAGACCCTTCTGGACAGGAGTGTTGAACATTAAAAACAGCCTTCTGGACATGACTGTCGAACAATAAAAGAGCCTTTTGACATGAGTGTTGAGCAATAAAGACCCTTCTAGGCATGACTGTTGAACAATAAAAGATCTTTCTGACATGATTGTTGAACAATGAAAGATCCTTCTAGATATGACTGTTGAACAATAAAACATCCTTCTAGACGTGACAGTAGAACAATAAAAGGCCCTTCTGGACATGACTGTTGAACATTAAAAAAACGCATTGGACATGAGTGTTGAACAATAAAAGATCCTTCTAGACATGACTGTTGAACAAGAAAAGACCCTTCTGGACATGAAGGTAGAACAACAGAAGACCCTTCTAGACTTGACTGTTGAACCATAAAACATCCTTCTTGATGACTGTTGAACAATATAGACTGTTCTAGTGTTCTAGACATGACTGTTGAACAATAAAAGACCATTCTAGGCATGAGTGTTGAACAATAAGAGAACCTTCTAGACATGACTGTTGAACAATAAAAGACCCTTCAAGGCATTACTATTGAACAATAAAACATCCTTTGATATGGCTGTTGAACTATAAAAGACCCTTCAAGACAGGAGTGTTGAACAATAAAACATCCTTTTAGACATGACTGTTGAACAATAAAAGACACAATTGAGAAATGAGTGTTGAACATTAAAACATCCTTCAACATGGCTATAGAACTATAAAATACCCTTCTAGACATGACTGCTGAGCTATAAAAGAACATTCTAGACATTAGTGTTGAACAATAAAAGACCCTTCTGGACATGAGTGTTGAACAATATAAGACCCCTTCTATACATGAGTGCTGAACAATAAAAGATCCTTCTGGACAAGAGTGTTGAACAATAAAACATCCTTCTAGAAATGACTGTTGAACCATAAAAGACCCTTCGAGACATAACTGTTGAACAATAAAACATCCATCGTGATGACTGATGAACAATAAAACATCCTTCTAGACAAGACTGCTCAACAATAACATACCCTTCTAGACATGACTATTGAACAATAAAAGACCCTTCTGGACATGACTGTTGAACAATAAAATATGCTTCGGCATGCCTGTTGAATTATAAAAGACCCTTCTATACTTGACTGTTGAACAATAAAAGACCCTTATAGACATGACTGTTGAACAATAAAAAAATCCTCCTAGACAAGAGTGTTGAACAATAAAAGTCCCTTCTAGACATGAGCTTTGAACAATAAAATATCGATCGACGTGTCTATTGAATTATAAAAGAATGTTCTAGACATGAGTGTTGAACAATAAAAGCCCCTCCTAGGCATCAGTGCTGAACAATAAATAACCCTTCTAGGCATGACTGTTGAACAATAAAAGACCTTTCTAGACATGAGTATTGAAAAATAAAACATCCTTCTAGACATGCCTGTTGAACAATAAAAGACTCTTCTAGAAATTAGTGTTAAACAATAAAAGGGCCCTTCTAGACATGAGTGTTGCATTATCAAAACATCCTTCTAGACCTGACTGTTGAATAATAAAAGACTCTTCTAAACATGACTGTAGAACAATAAAGACCCTTCTGGACAGGAGTGTTGAACATTAAAAACAGCCTTCTGGACATGACTGTTGAACAATAATAGAGCCTTCTGGACATGACTGTTAAACAATGAAAGATCCTTCTAGATATGACTGTTGAACAATAAAAGATCCTTCTAGACCTGACAGTAGAACAATAAAAGGCCCTTCTGGACATGACTGTTGAACATTAAAGAACGCATTGGACATGAGTGTTGAACAATAAAAGATCCTTCTAGACATGTCTGTTGAACAAGAAAAGACAATTCTGGAGATGACGGTAGAACAACAGAAGACCCTTCTAGACTTGACTGTTGAACCATAAAACATCCTTCTTGATGACTGTTGAACAATATAAGACTGTTCCATTGTTCTAGACATGACTGTTGAACAAGAAAAGACCATTTTAGGCATGAGTGTTGAACAATAAGAGACCCTTCTAGACATGACTGTTGAACAATAAAAAACCCTTCAAGGCATTACTATTGAACAATAAAACATCCTTCGATATGGCTGTTGAACCATAAAAGACCCTTCAAGACATGAGTGTTGAACAATAAAACATCCTTTTAGACATGACTGTTGAACAATAAAAGATACAATTGAGACATGAGTGTTGAACAATAAAACATCCTTCAACATGGCTATAGAACTATAAGATACCATTCTAGACATGACTGCTGAGCAATAAAACAACGTTCTAGACATTAGTGTTGAACAATATAAGACCCTTCTAGACATGAGTGCTGAACAATAAAAGATCCTTCTGGACAAGAGTGTTGAACAATAAAACATCCTTCTAGAAATGACTGTTGAACCATAAAAGAACCTTCTAGACATAACTGTTGAACAATAAAACATCCATCGTGATGACTGTTGAAAAATAAAACATCCTTCTAGGCATGACTGTTCAACAATGAAAGACCCTTCTAGACTTGACTGTTGAACAATAAAAGACCCTTATAGACATGACTGTTGAACAATAAAAAATCCTCCTAGACTAGAGAGTTGAACAATAAAAGTCCCTTCTAGACATGAGCGTTGAACAATAAAATATCGATCGACGTGTCTATTGAATTATAAAAGAATGTTCTAGACATGAGTGTTGAACAACAAAAGCCCCTTCTAGGCATCAGTGCTGAACAATAAATAGCCCTTCTAGGCATGACTGTTGAACAATAAAAGACCATTCTAGACATGAGTATTGAAAAATAAAACATCCTTAAAGACATGACTGATGAACAATAAAAGACCCCTCTAGACATGACTGTTGAACAATAAAAGACTCTTCTAGAAATTAGTGTTAAACAATAAAAGGGCCCTTCTAGACATGAGTGTTGCATTATCAAAACATCCTTCTAGACCTGACTGTTGAATAATAAAAGACTCTTCTAAACATGACTGTAGAACAATAAAGACCCTTCTGGACAGGAGTGTTGAACATTAAAAACAGCCTTCTGGACATGACTGTCGAACAATAAAAGAGCCTTTTGGACATGAGTGTTGAGCAATAAAAGACCCTTCTAGGCATGACTGTTGAACAATAAAAGATCTTTCTGACATGATTGTTGAACAATGAAAGATCCTTCTAGATATGACTGTTGAACAATAAAACATCCTTCTAGACGTGACAGTAGAACAATAAAAGGCCCTTCTGGACATGACTGTTGAACATTAAAAAACGCATTGGACATGAGTGTTGAACAATAAAAGATCCTTCTAGACATGACTGTTGAACAAGAAAAGACCCTTCTGGACATGAAGGTAGAACAACAGAAGACCCTTCTAGACTTGACTGTTGAACCATAAAACATCCTTCTTGATGACTGTTGAACAATATAAGACTGTTCTAGTGTTCTAGACATGACTGTTGAACAATAAAAGACCATTCTAGGCATGAGTGTTGAACAATAAGAGAACCTTCTAGACATGACTGTTGAACAATAAAAGACCCTTCAAGGCATTACTATTGAACAATAAAACATCCTTTGATATGGCTGTTGAACTATAAAAGACCCTTCAAGACAGGAGTGTTGAACAATAAAACATCCTTTTAGACATGACTGTTGAACAATAAAAGACACAATTGAGAAATGAGTGTTGAACATTAAAACATCCTTCAACATGGCTATAGAACTATAAAATACCCTTCTAGACATGACTGCTGAGCTATAAAAGAACATTCTAGACATTAGTGTTGAACAATAAAAGACCCTTCTGGACATGAGTGTTGAACAATATAAGACCCTTCTATACATGAGTGCTGAACAATAAAAGATCCTTCTGGACAAGAGTGTTGAACAATAAAACATCCTTCTAGAAATGACTGTTGAACCATAAAAGACCCTTCGAGACATAACTGTTGAACAATAAAACATCCATCGTGATGACTGATGAACAATAAAACATCCTTCTAGACAAGACTGCTCAACAATAACATACCCTTCTAGACATGACTATTGAACAATAAAAGACCCTTCTGGACATGACTGTTGAACAATAAAATATGCTTCGGCATGCCTGTTGAATTATAAAAGACCCTTCTATACTTGACTGTTGAACAATAAAAGACCCTTATAGACATGACTGTTGAACAATAAAAAAATCCTCCTAGACAAGAGTGTTGAACAATAAAAGTCCCTTCTAGACATGAGCGTTGAACAATAAAATATCGATCGACGTGTCTATTGAATTATAAAAGAACGTTCTAGACATGAGTGTTGAACAATAAAAGCGCCTTCTAGGCATCAGTGCTGAACAATAAATAACCGTTCTAGGCATGACTGTTGAACAATAAAAGACCATTCTAGACATGAGTATTGAAAAATAAAACATCCTTCTAGACATGACTGTTGAACAATAAAAGACTCTTCTAGACATTAGTGTTAAACAATAAAAGGGCCCTTCTAGACATGATTGTTGAATTATCAAATCATCCTTCTAGACCTGACTGTTGAATAATAAAAGACCCTTCTAGACATGACTGTGGAACAATGAAAGACCCTTCTGGACATGTGTTTTGAACAATAAAACATCCTTTTAGACATAAGTGTTGAACAATAAAAGACCCTTCTAGTCATGACTGCTGACCAATGAAAGAACCTTCTGGATCTGACTGTTGAACAATAAAAGACACTTCTAGACATAACTGTTGAACAATAAAACATCCTTCTTGATGACTGTTGAACAATAAATGAACCTTCTAGACATGACTGTTGAACAATAAAAGACCCTTCTAGGCATGATGGTTGAACAATAAAAAACACTTCTGGACATGACTGCTGACCAATGAAAGAAACTTCGAGACCTGACTGTTGAACAGTTAAAGACCCTTCTAGACATGACTGTTTAAGAATAAAACATCCTTCTTGATGACTGTTGAACAATAAAAGACCCTTTGAGACATGACTGTTGAACAATAAAGGACCCTTATAGGCATGAGTGTTGGATAATAAAAGACCAATCTAGGCATCTGTGCTGAACAATAAAGGACCCTTCTAGTCATGACTGTTGTACAATAATATACCATTTTAGACATGAGTATTAAAGAATAAAACATCCTTCTAGACATGACTGTTGAATAAATGAAAGACCCTTCTAGACATGACTATCGAACAATAGAAGACCCTTCTGGACATGACTGATGAACAATAAAAGACCCTTATAGACATGACTGTTGAACAATGAAAGACTCCTCTGGATATGAGTGTCGAACAATAAAACATCCCTTTAGACATGAGTGGTGAACAATAAAAGACCCCTCTGAACATGACAGTTGAACAATAAAAGTCCCTTCTAGACATGACTGTTGAACAATGAAAGATCCTCCTAGACAAGAGTGTTGAACAATAAAATTCCCTTCTAGACATGAGCGTTGAACAATAAAACATCGATCGACGTGTCTATTGAATTATAAAAGAACGTTCTAGACATGAGTGTTGAACAATAAAAGCCCCTTCTAGGCATCAGTGCTGAACAATAAACAACCCTTCTAGGCATGACTGTTGAACAATAAAAGACCCTTCTAGACATTAGTACTGAACAATAAAACTTCCTTCTAGACATGACTGTTGAACAATAAAAGACTCTTCTAGATAATAGTGTTAAACAATAAAAGGGTCCTTCTAGACATGAGTGTTGAATTATCAAAACATCCTTCTAGACCTGACTGTTGAATAATAAAAGACTCTTCTAAACATGACTGTAGAACAATAAAGACCATTCCGGACAGGAGTGTTGAACATTAAAAGCAGCCTTCTGGACATGACTGTTGAACAATAATAGAGCCTTCTGGACATGACTGTTAAACAATGAAAGACCCTTCTAGATATGACTGTTGAACAATAAAAGATCCTTCTAGACGTGACAGTAGAACAATAAAAGGCCCTTCTGGACATGATTGTTGAACATTAAAAAACGCATTGGACATGATTGTTGAACAATAAAAGATCCTTCTAGACATGACTGTTGAACTAGAAAAGACCATTCCGGACATGACGGTAGAACAACAGAAGACCCTTCTAGACTTGACTGTTGAACCATAAAACATCCTTCTTGATGACTGTTGAACAATATAAGACTGTTCCAGTGTTCTAGACATGACTGTTGAACAAGAAAAGACCATTCTAGGCATGAGTGTTGAACAATAAGAGACCCTTTTAGACATGACTGTTGAACAATAAAAAACCCTTCAAGGCATTACTATTGAACAATAAAACATCCTTCGATATGGCTGGTGAACCATAAAAGACCCTTCAAGACATGAGTGTTGAACAATAAAACATCCTTTTAGACATGACTGTTGAGCCTTCTGGACATGAGTGTTGAGCAATAAAAGACCCTTCTAGGCATGACTGTTGAACAATAAAAAGACCCTTCTGGACATAACTGTTGAATAATGAAAGACCATTCTAGAAATAACTGTTGAACAATAAAAGACCCTTCTAGGCATGATGGTTGAACAACAAAAGACCTTTCTGGACATGTCTGGTGAACAATACAAGACCAGTTTAGACTATTAAACAATCAAAGGCCCTTCTAGACAAGAGTGTTGAACAGTAAAAGACTCTTCTAGACTTGACTGTTGAACAATAAAAGACCCTTCTAGACATGAGTGTTGAACAATAAAAGAACCATCTAGGCATCAGTGCTGAACAATACAGGACTATTCTAGGCATGACTATCGAACAATAAAAGACCTTTCTGGACATGACTGATGAACAATAAAAGACCCTTCTAGACATGACTATTGACCAATGAAAGAACCTTCTAGGTCTGACTGTTGAACAATAAAAGACACTTCTAGACGTGACGGTTGAAGAATAAAACATCCTTCATGATGAATGTTGAACAATAAAAGACCCTTCTAGACATGACTGTTGAACAATAAAAGAACCTTCCAGGCATGATGGTTGAACAATGAAAAACCTTCTGGACATGATTTCTGACCATGGAAAGAACCTTCTAGACCTGACTATTGAACAATAAAGGACCCTTCTAGACATGACTGTTTAAGAATAAAACATCCTTCTTTATGACTGTTGAACAATAAAAGACCCTTCTAGACATGACTGTTGAACAATAAAAGACCCTTCTAGACATGAGTGTTGAACAATAAAAAACCCATTTAGGCATCAGTGCTGATCAATAAAGGACCCTTCTTGGCATGACTGTTGAACAATAATATACCCTTCTAGACATGAGTATTGAACAATAAAACATCCTTCTAGACATGACTGTTGAATAATAAAAGACCCTTCCGGACATGACTATCGAACAATAAAAGACCCTTCTGGACATGACTGATGAACAATAAAAGACCCTTCTAGACATGACTGTTGAACAATGAAAGACTCTTCTGGATATGAGTGTTGAACAATAAAACATCCCTTTAGACATGAGTGTTGAACAATAAAAGACCCTTCTAGACATGACTGCTGACCAATGAAAGGACCTTCTAGAACTGACTGTTGAACAATAAAAGACCCTTCTAGACATGATAATTTAAGAATAAAACATCCTTCTTGATGACGGTTGAACAATAGAAGACCCTTCTAGGCATGACTGTTGAACAACAAAAGAACTTTCTGGACATGACTGTTGATCAATAAAAGAACCTTCTAGGCATGACTGTTGAACAATAAAATAACCTTCTGGATCTGACTGTTAAACAATAAAAGACCCTTCTGGACATGAATGTTGAACAATAAAAGACCCTTCTAGGCATGAGTTTTAAGTAATATATGACCCTTCTAGGCATGACTGTTGAACAATAAAAGACCCTTTTGGACATGAATATTGAACAATAAAATACCCTTCTAAAAATTACTGTTGAACAATAAAAGGCTCTTCAAGCCATGACGCTTAAACAATAAAAGAGCCTTCTGGGCATGAGTGTTGAACAATAAAAGACCCTTCTATGAGTGTCGAGCAATAAAACATCCTTTTAGACATGAGTGTTGAACAACAAAAGATTCTTCTGGATATGACTGTTGAACAATAAAAGACCCTTCTAGACACACGTGTTGAACATTAAAAAAAACATTGGACATGAGTGTTGAACAATAAAAGATCCTTGTAGACATGACTGTTGATCAATAAAAGACCATTCTAGGCATGACTATTGAACAATAAAACAACCTTCGAAAAAGCTGTTGAACTACAAAAGACCCTTCAAGACATGAGTGTTTGAACAATAAAACAACCTTTTAGACATGACTGTTGAACAATAAAAGACCATTCCAGACATGAGTGTTGAACAGTAAAACATCCTGCAACATGGTTATAGAACTATAAAATACCCTTCTAGACATGACGGCTGAGCAATAAAAGAACCTTCTAGACATTAGTGTTGGACACTAAAAGACCCTTCGGCACATGCGTGTTGAACAATATAAGACCCTTCTAGACATGAGGGCTGAACAATAAAACATCCTTCTGGACAAGAGTGTTAAACAATACAATATCCTTCTAGAAATGACTGTTGAACCATAAAAGACCCTTCTAGACATAACTGTTGAACAATAAAATATCCACTGTGATGACAGTTGAACAATAAAACATCCTTCTAGGCATGACTGTTCAACAATAAAAGACCCTTCTAGACTTGACTGTTGAACAATAAAAGACCCTTCTGGACTTCACTGTTGAACAATAAAATACCCTTCTAGACATCACTGTTGAACAATAAAATATCATCCTAGATAAGACTGTTGAACAATAAAAATCCCTTCTAGACAGGAGCGTTGAACAATAAAACATCGATCGACATGGCTCTTGAAATATAAAAGAACCTTCTAGACATGAGTGTTGAACAATAAAAGTCCCTACTAGGCATCAGCGCTGAACAATAAACAACCCTTCTAGGCATGACTGTCGAACAATTTTTTTATTAAGTTCATTCGGTCTAGAAATCTAGACCATTTAAAATAATAATAATAACAATCATACTTAAAAAGGGATGTAATAAAAACATGGTAACAATGTAAAACCAATAGACATCAAAACAGTGTAACAATAAGAATAACAAAACAAAGCATTTCATCAAATATATAAATACAATAAAATAAAACATGAATAAATATAGTAAAAAAGGGGACAGGGCTAAAAACTGAAGTATAAGACTTTTTTGTCTGGAGGACCAGTATGCACAACCAAAAGACAAAAAAGACAGAAGATAGTCTGATTGGACTAAAAGACGACATTATCAGAGTACCAATCAAAGAAAACAACAGGATAACTATATGAGAAGGCTATATGGGCTTGTGCAGTCTTGGTAGTCATAGGGAAAGCAACAAATTCATAATGGAAATTTCCAACTAAAAACAATACAAAAAGGATAAAAAAAGAAGATTAAAATCCTTCTGAAAACAAATATAGAAATGGCTCAGGAGCCTTTGGGTGCTATGAACTTGCGACGGATGTACCAGGCCTCCGATAAATATTTGGTAACTGGAATGGCAACCCTGGGAGAAGAATCATGCGTACAGATTCTAATGGCTGTTACTCTGTCCTGAAATGACATGTTTTTACAGAGGGGAATAATCCACCTCTTTCTTGGTGTCTTGTACAAAGGGCAGAAGAATAATACATGCTCTGATGTTTCTTTGCAAAGTTGACAGAAGATACACCTATCATTTGTAGCGATGTTAGATGGCCAATGGGCCGTGAAACCATTGGTAGGCAATGTGCCATATCTTAACTGCAGGTATAGAGCACGGGCATATGGAGGGATAGGGAGGTTCAGGAAAATCTCAGCCCAGGGTTCATGCTTAATTTGGAGAAAATCCATAGTTAACCTACCCGCCCTCTTTTGGTGCAGGGAATCTTTGTTAACTTTCTCCCAATATCTGTTCGTAACAAATCTCCTAGCCTTGTCAGGGATTTGATCGGGGTGATTCCAATAATGGGGAAGACCCATTTTGTCCCAGGCAGTTTTCATCTCTTTCAGCCAAGGGATTCTCTCCAATGCCTTAGGGGCGGCTATCAACTCTCTTACAGCCACCCTATATGGTTCTAGTTCAGCAGATTTCCATAGACGAATCCAGTAGGAAAGGGGTCTTAAGGCCGCTATAGTTTTAATGCCATTTAAACCAAGGTCAAGCCTTAAAGGGGTCATTGGAGTGCCCGTACCTAGCCTGGACACCTGCCTAAGGAAGATATTTTCCTTAGTTTGCAGAATGTCCAGGTTTTTGTGGGACCCCCAAAGTTCCGCTCCATATAGGGCTGCTGCTCTGATTTGAACATTATAAATCTCCGCAAGAATGTTCAGAGGGGGGCTTGGTGCCTTTCTAGATCTGCGGACTAAGGCCCCACCTCTTTGGCTTATGATCAGAGCCCCCTTGTCAATAGCTGCCTTCCATTTGCCCGATGTAGATAATCTGAAACCCAAATAATCAAACTCTTCAACTTTCTCCAATGGGGTCGAATTCATCTCAATATTAGTACGCAGTCGTTTTTTAGAGGTAGTGAATATCATAAATTTAGTTTTCTTAATATTTACATCTAAACCATAATCACTACAGTAAGCACAGAACTGGTTAATTAGGTGTTGAATTCCCATTGGTGATTTTGATAGTAGGATCGTATCATCTGCATAAAGCAGGCAGGGGATTTTTTTCCCACCTAGTTTTGGAGAATCATTTATGCAGTTCTCTAGGTAGTGGATGCAATTATTGATGTAGAGCAGAAAAAGAGTAGGTGCCAAAACACAACCTTGTCTAACTCCTTTTTTGATAGCTACAGGGTCAGTCAGCTCGCCCCCTTGTCCACACCTGATTTGGGCAAAGGTATTTTGGTGCAACTGGGCTATGAGTTTCAGGAGGCCAAATGGCACTCCCATGTTTAATAATGTTGACCACAGCAGATTCCTGGGGATCAGGTCAAATGCAGCTCTTAGGTCTATAAAGACCACGTAAAGGTTGCCCCCCCCCAGGTCAACATTCTTCCATTTTATTGACCTAAATCTTAGAGCTTGGTCAACTGTGCTCACAGCGGGTCTGAAGCCCGCTTGTAAATCAGAAAGGGCTTTAGACTCAATAATCCATTCCTCAAGGTGGGACAGAAGATGTTTAGCGTAAATTTTTTGGAAGTTATCGAGGAGACTAATTGGACGGTAGTTAGCCGGAATGTTTGGATTTCCTTTTTTGAAGATCGGTACAATTTCTGCCCTTTTCCAAGTAGATGGAACTGGAGCGCCTGCTGCAATAGTATTGCAGATAAAATTGAGGTAGGGAGCCCATATATCAGGTCTAGATTTATATAGATCACCTGGAATTTTATCTGGGCCAGGCGCCTTCCCCCATTTCAGGGAGTCTATTGCAGCTCTAGTTTCGGAAAGAGAAAAAGAAATTGGAATGATCTCTTGGTTTGATGAATCATTGGGGGGCCACAGAGAAACATCTGGTGGACCTCCATAAAGTTGCCCAAAATGCTCTACCCAAGTTGCTGAGAGGATTGTAGAGCCAGGCGCGGCTGGAGAGTCACTGTCATTATCAGCTATTAGTTTCCAAAACTTGGAAGTATTATTAGATGAGGCTGAAACCAGGATAGTGGCCCATCTGGCCTCCTCCCAACTTCTGCGTGCCTTTGAGCATTCCTTCTTATAAGCGGCCCTGGCTATTCTCAACGTCGCAGCATGGCCTTCTTTAATTGCATCCAGAAGAGCTAGTTGTGCTGATCTGCAGGAATTATTGAACCAAGGGGCATTGTGTTTTTTATTGGAATTGTTAACAGACTCTTTTGTAAAAAATTGTTTTAAAGATTGGAACAGATCAGTGTGGGCTGTAAGAAGGCTATCGCCCTCCTCGGACTCATCTAACCGGATCATACACTCCATTTGATTCGCAAGCAAACTGTAGATAGATGCTAAATGATTAGGGGAGGAGATAACAGATTCCCATTTTAGATTGCGTCTATTATTGGTTAGGGCCAGTTGGGACACGTTGGACCTAGAGTGAGGCACTATAAACGAAGGAAAAAGACCTCTGGTTGATAGAATCAGGGGATCGTGGTCGCTCACAGGCTGCTCATCTACCCTCATATCTACCATGTAACACCAAAGACGGATATCAAGAAGTATGTAGTCAATGCGACTGCTATGTACTCCGCGCCTAAAAGTGGGTCGCAAAATAGCATCCGAGTGTGAGCGGCCATTACAGGCTCGGAGGCCATGAGCTAGTGCGATGTCAGCCAAAAAGCGTGCAGATTTGTTCAATCTTGGTTTTTTGTTGGAGACTAACTGGGGGATGCCCCAATGGGCATCCTCTTCTTTACAGATTCCTTGGACTAAAGGATTAGGTTCGAAGGTAACATTAAAATCTCCACCAATTAAAACAAAAGAGGGGGAATTACTTTTAAGAACATAGTCCAAGTTTGACAGAACGTCAGACTCAAAGTGGGGACTCACATTCCTGTTATAGATATTAATTAAAAGGAGGGGTTTTTCTTCAGAAATCATTAACAATAGGGCTTGCAAGTCCGGGCAACCAGTGTCTAATTCTTCTATCTTGCACCTGAGAGAAATATTTAGCCACACGAGCAACCCTCCCGAAGGTCTCCCAGAAGATGACTTACGGGCCGGAACCCAGAAGCTTTTAAAACCGAGTCTGTATTTGGGTTCTAATGCCCATGTTTCTTGAAAAAGACAAATCAAGTGATCATCAATAAGGTTACCCCAACCTGGGCTGTGTAATTTGCTTTCCAATCCAGCTATATTCCAGCTGAGCACCTTATCGAGATCCTCTGGGCATGAGGACCCAACTCTATTCTGGGCATATGGAGTACTAGGGGAGGGACTGTCAAGGACCATGGTGCTTCCCTCGGGTGGATTAAGATCAGAAGGTTTCTCACTCTGAGTCTTTAAAACCTCGCTGGGTATATCCTCAATAGTGTTAGGATTTGATGGGTTGGCCATGCAGATGTGACCCAAGGTATAGGGAGCGTTTGACTGATTAGAAATGCATTCCTCAGATGCTTGGCATATTAAACTATTGGGTGAACCCGGGACAACAAAATCGGCCGAGATGTTAAGACCAATAGGGCAAATGGACTCAGCTTCGCAGTTAGACAAAACCGCATCCTGAAAGGCATCTCCTAGTCAGTCTGCATCGGAGAGGGAGGATAGAGGACGTCTAGAACCAATTACAGGGGTAGGCAGTGTGTGAGAGGCCGAGCCGGCCCCGTGTAAAGGTGGTGATTGAGTACTCCGGGACGACATAGAAGGAGGATAGAACACTTGTAACCTGCAAAGAGAAGTTTTGCCAGTTGTAGGGTAAAGTCTGTTGGCATTAAGAGAAAGTCGTTGGACTAGATCGGGAGAATTAAAATTAATGACGATACAATCCCCAAAACCGATCTTCGCTAGAGGGCCCACCCACCCTACCCTTCTCACCATCAGTATTGAAGATGACATGGAAAAAGCAAACCCCGCATTCACATGCAACCAGTGGATAACCTTATTTTTGAGTTCGGTGAAGGATTCGGAAAAATAAGGTTTGAGTTCAGGAACATTTGATATAATAAGAACATAAGGGCATGATTCAGGTGGTAAATGAAGCACTTTGGGTTCTTGAGAGTCCCAACTCTTATTCTTCTTCTGGTATGCTGGCTGTGAGGATTCCCTAAAGGGGGGGCCGTCTCCTGAATTAGTTGCTGGATTGTTCCATGAGGCGGTTCCTTTTAATAAGGGAGCTAAGGCCATATGGGGTTTGTTCGTCAGGATGCTGGGGGTTTTAGCAGAACTAGGCCAGACGTGATTTAGAGTAGGAGGAAAAGTTTTGGGAATTTGGCCTGTGTGACTAATGGCAACAGTAGAGTCATGATTAGGATGAATTTCTACAGGTAAAGAAATTGTTGGTAGCTGACTGCTCGTAAGACTTTCAAGTTTGTCCTCAATTCTTTGGAGACGGTTGGAGATAGGAAGAAGTAGTTTAGAGAGCTCATCTCTTATGAGATCCCTAATAAACTCGTTAGCATGGGAGTTATTGGTATTGTGTGAGGAGATTGATGCCATTTCATTAATAGAAGATTGGGCCAGATTGGAGGGACTCAAGGTTCTAGATCGTTTATTTTTGAGGACAGGTTCCCTACGCTTCCTTTTCCCTTTGGTATTAGATTCAGTTAAAGTAAGGGAACCTTCTATAGGGGGACACTGGGCCAATGAAGTTGATGCGGCACAAATGGCAGGTGCAATTGGAGTATCATCTTGGATCTCTTGAAAAATTTTGGACGGAGAAGGGGAATGGATAATCGGGGCAGACTGGAGCTCTAGTCGCAGGTGGGGCTGTGAGACTGGGCTATCATGGGCTGAGCTAATGGATGCAGAAGGAGGGACAGCAAGACGACGTTGTACTAGTTCTATTTCTCTTTCAAGTTCCCCAACGGCCTTTTGTAAAAAGCCGTCCAGGGTTTGGTTAGAGTGCAATTTCCCATCCAGCCCCCCCGCGTCGTCGACCCATTTTGCTAAGAACCAGGGGTCTTGGATTTAGTGGGAGAATCAAGTAAAATCACAGCGGGGCGAGCAAAGGCAGGTTAATATTGGAAATTGACCACTAACTAGGTAGAGGCCTAGAGCTTTGGGGGAAAGCTACCCCGCCACAGTGTAAATAGGCTTAAGTTTGTCCTTCGGGCAGTCAAATAGAAAGTGGTTATCTGGGACCACAGTTTAAAGTAAATGTCAGGGGGGTGGCCCTGCCCTGCCTCTTCCTGGCAATGACGGGCAAGGACGGGCCCGCCCTTGGCCCGGGCTTCGCCCGGGCGCCGCCCGCGCGCGTCCCGCGGAGCGGGAGCGCTTGCGTGTTTTTAAAGGGCTCCTGCCCTGGTTGATGGCAGCACACAGCTGCTGCCCACCTCCTCCTCCTCGAATCCCGGCAAGAAAGTTTCAGCGCGTCCCGCGGAGCGGGAGCGCTTGCGAGTTTTTAAAGGGCTCCTGCCCTGATTGATGGCAGCACACAGCTGCTGCCCACCTCCTCCTCCTCGAATCCCGGCAAGAAAGTTTCAGCGCGTCCCGCGGAGCGGGAGCGCTTGCGTGTTTTTAAAGGGCTCCTGCCCTGATTGATGGCAGCACACAGCTGCTGCCCACCTCCTCCTCCTCGAATCCCGGCAAGAAAGTTTCAGCGCGTCCCGCGGAGCGGGAGCGCTTGCGTGTTTTTAAAGGGCTCCTGCCCTGGTTGATGGCAGCACACAGCTGCTGCCCACCTCCTCCTCCTCGAATCCCGGCAAGAAAGTTTCAGCGCGTCCCGCGGAGCGGGAGCGCTTGCGTGTTTTTAAAGGGCTCCTGCCCTGGTTGATGGCAGCACACAGCTGCTGCCCACCTCCTCCTCCTCGAATCCCGGCAAGAAAGTTTCAGCGCGTCCCGCGGAGCGGGAGCGCTTGCGAGTTTTTAAAGGGCTCCTGCCCTGATTGATGGCAGCACACAGCTGCTGCCCACCTCCTCCTCCTCGAATCCCGGCAAGAAAGTTTCAGCGCGTCCCGCGGAGCGGGAGCGCTTGCGTGTTTTTAAAGGGCTCCTGCCCTGATTGATGGCAGCACACAGCTGCTGCCCACCTCCTCCTCCTCGAATCCCGGCAAGAAAGTTTCAGCGCGTCGAACAATAAAAGACCCTTCTAGACATTATTGATGAACAATAAAAGACCCTTCTGGACATGAGTGTTGAATTATCAAAACATCCTTCTAGACCTGACTGTTGAATAATAAAAGACTCTTGTAAACATGACTGTAGAACAATAAAGACCCTTCTGGACATGAGCATTGAACATTAAAAACAGCCTTCTGGACATGACTGTTCAACAATAAAAGAACCTTCTGGACATGAGTGTTGAGCATTAAAAGAGCCTTCTAGGCATGACTGTTAAACAATAAAGGAGTGTTGAGAAATAAAAGAGCCTTCTAGGCATGACTGTTGAACAATAAAAGACCCTTCTGGACATGACTGTTGAACAATGAAAGACCCTTCTAGAAATGACTGTTGAACAAGAAAAGACCAATCTAGGCATGATCGTTGAACAATAAAATACCCTTCTATACTTGACTGTTGAACAATAAAATACCCTTCTAGACATGAGTCTTGAACAATAAAACATCCTTCGACATGGCTGTTGAACTATAAAAGACCCTTCAAGGCATTAGTGCTGAACAATAAAGGTCCCATCTATGCATGAATTTTGAATAATAAAATACCCTTCTAGACATGACTATTGAACAGTAAAACATCCTTCTAGACATGACTGTTGAATAATAAAAGACCCTTCTAGACATGACTATAGAACAATAAAAGACCCTTCTGGACATGACTGATGAACAATGAAAGACCCTTCTGGAATGAGTGTTGAACAATACAACATCCTTTTAGACATGAGTGTTGAACAATAAAAGACCCTTCTAGACAGGACTGCTCACCAATGAAAGAAACTTCTAGACCTGACTGTTGAACAATAAAAGACCCTTCTAGACATGACTGTTGAAGAATAAAACATCCTTCTTGATGACTGTTGAACAATAAAAGACCCTTGTAGACATGACTGTTGAACGAAAAAAGACCCATTTAAGCATGAGTGTTGAATACTAAAAGACCCTTCTAGGCCTGACTGTTAAACAATAAAGAAGCCTTCTGGACATGAGTGTTGAACAATAAAAAAACTCTTCTAGGCATGAGTGTTGAATAATAGAAGACCCTTCTAGGCCTGACTGTTAACAATAAAAAACCCTTCTGGACATGAGTGTTGAACAATAAAAACTCTTCTAGGCATGAGTGATGAATAAAGAAGACCCTTCTAGGCATGACTGTTGAACAATGAAGGACCCTTCTGGACATGAGTGTGGAACAATAACACATCCTTCTAGATATGATTGTTGAACAATAAAATACCCTTCCGGATATGAGTGTTGAACAATAAACATCCTTTTAGACATGAGTGTTGAACAATGAAAGACCCTTCTGGACATGACTGTTGACTAATATACTACCCTTCTGGACGTGAGTGTTGAACAATGAAAGACCCTTCTAGACATGAGTGTTGAACAAGAAAAGACCCTTCTAGGCATGATGGTTGAACAATAAAATACCATTCTGGACATTTCTGCTGAACAATAAAAGACCAGTGTAGACATGACTGTTAAACAATCAAAGACCCTTCTGGACATGAGTGTCGAACAATAACACATCCTTCTAGATATGAGTGTGGAACAATAACACATCCTTCTAGATATGATTGTTGAACAACAAAATACCCTTCCGGATATGAGTGTTGAACAATAAAAGACCCTTCTGGACATGACTGTTGAATAATAAACTACCCTTTTGGACGTGAGTGTTGAACAATGAAAGACCCTTCTAGACATGAGTGTTGAACAAGAAAAGAGCCCTCTAGGCATGATGGTTGAACAATAAAATACCCTTCTGGACATGACTGTTAAACAAATAAAAGACCCTGATAGAGATGACTGTTAAACAATAAAAGACCCTTCTGGACATGAGTGTGGAACAATAACACATCCTTCTAGATATGATAGTTGAACAATAAAATACCCTTCCGGATATGAGTGTTGAACAATAAACATCCTTTTAGACATGAGTGTTGAACAATGAAAGACCCTTCTGGACATGACTGTTGAATAATAAACTACCCTTCTGGACGTGAGTGTTGAACAATGAAAGACCCTTCTAGACATGAGTGTTGAATAAGAAAAGACCCCTCTAGGCATGATGGTTGAACAATAAAATACCCTTCTGGACATTTGTGTTGAACAATAAAAGACCAGTGTAGACATGACTGTTAAACAATCAAAGACCCTTCTAGACAAGAGTGTTGAACAATAAAAGATCCTTCTATTCTTGACTGTTGAACAATAAAATACCCTTCTAGACATGAGTGTTGAACAATAAAACATCCTTCGACATGGCTGTTGAACTCTAAAAGACCCTTCTAGACATGAGTGTTGAACAATAAAAGACCCATCTAGGCATTAGTGCTGAACAATAAAGGTCCCTTCTAGGCATGACTGTTGAACAATAAAATACCCTTCTAGACATGAGTATTGAACAGTAAAACATCCATCTAGACATGACTGTTGAACAATAAAAGACCCTTCTAGACATGACTATAGAACAATAAAAGACCCTTCTGGACATGACTGATGAACAACAACAGACCCTTCTAGACATGACTGTTGAACAATGAAAGACCCTTCTGGAATGAGTGTTGAACAATACAACATCCTTTTAGACATGAGTGTTGAACAATAAAGTACCCTTCTAGACAAGACTGCTCACCAATGAAAGAAACTTCTAGACCTGACTGTTGAACAATACAAGACCCTTCTAGACATGACTGTTGAAGAATAAAACATCCTTCTTGATGACTGTTGAGCAATAAAAGACCCTTGTAGACATGACTGTTGAACAAAAAAAGACCCATCTGGGCATGAGTGTTGAATACTAAAAGACCCTTCTAGGATTGACTGTTAAACAATAAAGAACCCTTCTGGACATGAGTGTTGAACAATAAAAAACTCTTCTATGCATGAGTGTTGAATAATAGAAGTCCCTTCTAGGCATGACTGTTGAACAATGAAGGACCCTTCTGGACATGAGTGTTGAACAATAGAACAGCCTGCTGGACAAGACTGTTGATCAAAAAAAGACCCTTCTAGGCATGACTGTTGAATACTAAAGAATCTTCTGGACATGACTGTTAAACAAATAAAAGACCCTTATAGACATGACTGTTAAACAATTAAAGACCCTTCTGGACATGAGTGTGGAACAATAACACATCTTTCTAGATATGAGTGTGGAACAATAACACATCTTTCTAGATATGAGTGTGGAACAATAACACATCCTTCTAGATATGATTGTTGAACAATAAAATACCCTTCTGGATATGAGTGTTGAACAGTAAACATCCTTTTAGACATGATAGTTGAACAATGAAAGATCCACCTGGACATGACTGTTGAACAATAAACAACCCTTCTGGACATGAGTGTTGAACAATAAGATACTCTCCTAGCCATGAGTGTTGAACAATAAAATATCCTTCTAGACATGACTGTTGAACAACAAAATATCCTTCTAGACATGAGGTTGAACAATAAAAGACCCTTCAAGGCATGAGTTTTGAGTAATATAAGACCCTTCTAGGCATGACTGTTGAACAATAAAAGACACTTTTGGACATGAATGTTGAGCAATAAAAGGCACTTCTAAAAATGACTGTTAAACAATAGAAGACCTTTCAAGGCATGACTATTAAACAATAAGAGACCCTTCTGGGCATGAGTGTGGAATAATAACACATCCTTCTAGATGTGATTGTTGAACAATAAAGTTCCATTCTGGATGCGAGTGTTGAACAATAAACATCATTTTAGACATGAGTGTTGAGCAATTAAAGACCCTTCTGGACATGACAGTTGAACAATAAACGACCCTTCTGGACATAAGTATTGAACAATCAAAGACCATTCTAGACATGAGTGTTGAAAAATAAAACATGCTTCTAGACATCACTGTTGAACAATAAAATATCCTTCTAGACATGAGAGTTGAGCAATAAAATACCCTTCTAGGCATGAGATTTGAGTAATATAAGACCCTTCTAGGCATGACGGTTGAACAATAAAATACCCTTTTGGACATGACTGTTGAACAATAAAAGACCATTCTACAATTGATTGTTAAACAATAAAAGAACCTTCAAGGCATCACTGTTGAACAATAAAAAACCCTTTTGGACATGGGTGTCAAACTGTAAAAGACCCTTCTGGACATGAGTGTAGAGCAAAAAAAACAAACTTTTAGACATGAGTGTTGAAAATAAAAGATCCTTCCGGACGTGACTGTTGAACAATAGAAGACTCTTCTAGACATAAGTGTTGAATAATAAGATACTCTTCTAGCCATGTGTGTTGAACAATAAAACATCCTTGTAGACATGACTGTTGAACAATAAAAGACCCTTCTAGACATGAGTGTCGAGCAATAAAACATCCTTTTAGACATAACTGTTGAACAATAAAAGACTTGTCTAGACAAGACTGTTGAACAATAAAAGACCGTTCTGGATATGACTGTTGAACAATAAAAGACCCTTCTAGGCATGACTGTTGAAAAATAAAAGACCATTCTGGACATGACAGTTGGGCAATTAAAGATCCTTCTAGACATGAGTGTTTAACAATGTAAGACCCTCATGGACATGACTGTTGAACAATAAAAGACCCTTCTAGAAATGACTGTTGAACAATACAAGACCCTTCAGGTCATGACTGTGGAACAATAAAAGACCCTTCAGGATATGAGTGTGGAACAATAATAAATCCTTCTCGATATGATTGTTGAACAATAAAAGACCCTTCTGATATGAGTGTCAAACAATAAACATTCTTTTAGACATGAGTGTTGAACAATGAAAGACCCTTCTGGACGTGGGTGTTGAACAATGAAAGACCCTTCTAGACATGAGTGTTGAACAATAAAACATCCTTCTAGACATAACTGTTGAACAATAAAATATCCTTCTAGACATGAGGGTTGAACAACAAAAGACCCTTCTAGGCATGACTGTTGAACAATAAAAGACCTTTTTGGACATGAATGTTGAACAATAAAAGACACTTCTAAAAATCACTGTTAAACAATAAAAGACCCTTCAAGGCATGACTGTTAAACAACAAAATACCCTTCTGGGTATGAGTGTTGAACAATAAGAGACCCTTCTAGACACATATGTTGAACAATAAGATATTCTTCTAGCCATGTGTGTTGAACAATACAACATCCTTGTAGTCATGAATGTTGAACAATAAAAGACCCTTATGGACATGACTACTGGACAATAAATGACCCTTCTGGATATCACTGCTGAATAATAACAGGCGCTTCTAGACATGACTATTGAACAATAAAAGACTGTTCTAGGCATGTCTGTTGAACCATTTTAGACATGACTGTTAAACAATCAAAAACCGTTGTTGACATGAGTGTTTGAACAATAAAATACCCTTCTAGACATGTCTGTTGAAGAATAAAAGATCCTTCTAAAAAGGACTGTTGAACAATAAAAGTCCCTTCTAGATATGAGTGTTGAACTATAAAACATCGTTTGACATGGCTGTCAAACTATAAAAGACCCTTCTAGGCATCAGTGTTGAACAATCAACCACCCTTCTAGGCAAGAATGTTGAACAACAAAAGACCCTTCTAGATATGACTGTTGAACAATAAAGGACCCTTGTAGGCATGAGTGTTGAACAATAAAAAACCCTCTGGACACGAGTGTTGAACAACAAAACAGCCTTCTGGAAATGACTGTTCAACAATAAATGAACCTTCCGGAAATGGCTCTTGAGCAATAAAAGACCCTACTAGGCATTACTGTTAAACAATAAAAGACACTTCTACACATGACTGTTGAACAATAAAATACCCTTCTGGATATGAGTGTGGAACAATAACACATCCTTCTAGACATGATTGTTGAACAATAAAAGACCCTATTGATTGTGACTGTTGGACAATAAAAGACCCTTCTAGACATGAGTTTTGAACAATAAAAGACACTTCTGGACATGACTGTTGAACAATAAAAGACTCTTCTGCCCATGAGTGTTGAACAATGAAAGACCCTTTTAGACATGAGTGTTGAACAATAAAACATCCTTCTAGACATGACTTATGAACAATAAACATACTTTTAGACTTGACTGTTGAACAATAAAAGACCCTTCTGGACATGACTGTTGGACAATAAAAGACCCTTCTAGACCTGAGTGTTGAACAATAAAAGACTCTTCTGGACATGAGTGTTGAACAATAAAAGACCCTTCTAGACATGAGTGTTGAAAAATAAAACATCCTTCTAGACCTGACTGATGAACAATAAAACATCCTTCTAGATATGAGAGTTGAACAATAAAATACCCTTCTAGGCATGAGTTTTGAATAATAAAAGACCCTTCTAGGCATGACTGTTGAACAATAAAAGACACTTTTTGACATGACTGTTGAACAATAAAAGAACCTTCTACAAATGACTGTTGAAAATAAAAGATCCTTCTGGACATGACTGTTGACCAATAAAAGACCCTTCTGGACATGTGTGTTGAACAATAAAACATCCTTGTAGACATGACTGCTGAAGAATAAAAGTCCCTTCTGGACATGACTGTTGAACAATAAAAAACATTTCTAGGCATGACTGTTGAAAAATAAAAGACCATTATGGACATGACAGTTGGGCAATAAAATACCCTTCTAGACATGAGTGTTGAATAATAAAGGACCCTTCTTGACATGACTTTTGAACAACCCTTCCAGAAGACTCTTTTAGAAATGACTGTTGAACAATACAAGACCCTTAATTCATGACTGTTGAACAAAAAAAGACCGTTCTGGACATGAGAGTTGAACAATAAAAGACCCTTCTGGACATGAGTGTTGAGCAATAAAACACCCTTTTAGACATGAGTGTTGAACAATAAAATATCCTTCTGGACATGACTGTTGAACAATAAAAGACCCTTCTGGACTTGAGTGTTGAGCAATAAAACATCATTATAGACATGAGTGTTGAACAATAAGATACTCTCCTAGCCATGAGTATTGAACAATAAAACATCCTTGTAGATATGACTGTTGAACAATAAAAAGTAAAAGACCCATCTGGACATGAGTGTCGAGCAATAAAACATCATTTTAGACATGAGTGTTAAACATTCAAAGACTGTTCTAGACATGAGTGTTGAACAATAAAACACCCTTCTAGAAATGACTGTTGACCAATAAAAGATCCTTCTAACAGGACTGTTGAACAATAAAAGACCCTTCTAGACATGAGTTTTGAACAATAAAACGACCTTCTAGACATGACTGTTGAACAATAAAAGACCCCTCTGGTCATGACGATTGACAATAGAAGACCCTTCTAGACTTGACTGACGAACCATAAAACATCGTTCTTGATGAGTGTTGAACAATAAACATCCTTTTAGACATGACTATTGAACAATAAAAGACCATTCTGGACATGGCTGTTGGACAATAAAAGACCCTTCTAGACATGACTGTTGAGCAATAAAAGACCCTTCTAGGCATGACTGTTTAACAATAAAAGACCCTTCTTGACATGAGTGTTGAACAATAAAAAAAAGCCTTCTGGACATGACTGTTGAACAATAAAAGACCCTTCTACACATGAATGTTGAACAATAAACATCCTTTTAGACATGACTGTTGAACAATAAAAGACAATTCTGGACATGACTGTTGGGCAATAAAAGACCCTTCTACAAATGACTGTTGAATAATAAAAGACCCTTCAAGGCATGACTGTTGAACAATAAAAGACCCTTCTGGACTTGAGTGTAGAGCAATAAAACATCCTTTCAGACATGAGTGTTGAGCAATAAAATATCCTTCTGGACATGACTGTTGAACAATAAAAGACCCTTCTGGACATGATTGTTGAGCAATAAAAGACCCTTCTACAAATGACTGTTGAATAATGAAAGACCCTTCAAGGCATGACTGTTGAACAATAAAAGACCCTTCTGGACTTGAGTGTAGAGCAATAAAACATCCTTTTAGACATGAGTGTTGAGCAATAAAACATCCTTTTAGACATGAGTGTTGAACAATAATATACTCTCCTAGCCACGAGTGTTGAACAACAAAACATCCTTGTAGACATGACTGTTGAACAATAAAAAATCCCTCTGGACATGACTGTTGAACAATAAAAGACACATCTGGACATGAATGTCGAGCAATAAAACATAATTTTAGACATGAGTGTTAAACAATCAAAGACTGTTCTAGACATGAGTGTTGAACAATAAAACACCCTTCTAGACATGACTGTTCAACAATAAAATATCATTCTAAACAGGACTGTTGAACAATAAAAGACCCTTCTAGACATGAGTTTTGAACAATATAACAACCTTCTAGACATGACTGTTGAACAATAAAAGACCCTTCTAGACATGACTGTTGAACAATAGAAGACCCTTCTAGACTTGACTGTTGAACCATAAAACATCCTTCTTGATGATTGTTGAACAATAAAAGACCCTTCTAGACATGACTGTTGAACAATAAAAGACCCTTTTAGGCATGACTGTTTAACAATAAAAGACCCTTCTGGACATGAGTGTTGAACAATAAAAAAGCCTTCTGGACATGACTGTTGAAGAATAAAATACCCTTCTACACATGACTGTTGAACAATAAACATCCTTTTAGACATGGCTGTTGAACAATAAAAGACCATTCTGGACATGACTGTTGGACAATAGAAGACCCTTCTAGACATGACTGTTGAGCAATAAAAGACCCTTCTAGGCATGACTGTTTAACTATAAAAGACCCTTCTAGGCATGAGTTATGAATAATAAAAGACTCTTCTAGACATGACTGTTGAACAATAAAAGACCCTTTTGGACATGACTGTTGAACAATAAAAGACCCTTCTACAAATGACTGTTGAAAAATAAAAGACCCTTCAAGGCATGACTGTTGAACAATAAAAGACCCTTGTGGACATGGGTGTTAAACTGTAAAAGACCCTTCTGGACATGAGTGTAGAGCAATCAAACATCCTTTTAGACATGAGTGTTGAACAACAAAAGATCCTTCTGAACATGACTGTTGAACATTAAAAGACCCTTCTAGACATGAGTGTTGAACAATAAAATATCCTTCTTGACATGACTGTTGAACAATAAAAGACCCTTCTGTACATGAGTGTTGAGCAATAAAACATCCTTTTAGACATGAGTGTTGAACAGTAAGATACTCTCCTAGCCATGAGTGTTGAATAATAAAACATCCTTGTAGATATGACTGTTGAACAATAAAAAATCCCTCTGGACATGACTGTTGAACAATAAAAGACCCATCTGGACATGAGTGTTGAGCAATAAAACATCATTTTAGACATGAGTGTTAAACAATCAAAGACCGTTCTAGACATGAGTGTTGAACAATAAAAGACCCTTCTAGACATGACTGTTGAACAATAAAAGATCCTTCTAAATAGGACTGTTGAACAATAAAAGACCCTTCTAGACATGAGTTTTGAACAATAAAACAACCTTCTTGACATGACTGTTGAACAATAAAAGACCCTTCTAGCCATGTGTGTTGAACAATACAACATCCTTGTAGTCATGAATGTTGAACAATAAAAGACCCTTATGGACATGACTACTGGACAATAAATGACCCTTCTGGATATCACTGCTGAATAATAACAGGCGCTTCTAGACATGACTATTGAACAATAAAAGACTGTTCTAGGCATGTCTGTTGAACCATTTTAGACATGACTGTTAAACAATCAAAAACCGTTGTTGACATGAGTGTTTGAACAATAAAATACCCTTCTAGACATAACTGTTGAAGAATAAAAGATCCTTCTAAAAAGGACTGTTGAACAATAAAAGTCCCTTCTAGATATGAGTGTTGAACTATAAAACATCGTTTGACATGGCTGTCGAACTATAAAAGACCCTTCTAGGCATCAGTGTTGAACAATCAACCACCCTTCTAGGCAAGAATGTTGAACAACAAAAGACCCTTCTAGATATGACTGTTGAACAATAAAGGACCCTTGTAGGCATGAGTGTTGAACAATAAAAAACCCTCTGGACACGAGTGTTGAACAACAAAACAGCCTTCTGGAAATGACTGTTCAACAATAAATGAACCTTCCGGAAATGGCTCTTGAGCAATAAAAGACCCTACTAGGCATTACTGTTAAACAATAAAAGACACTTCTACACATGACTGTTGAACAATAAAATACCCTTCTGGATATGAGTGTGGAACAATAACACATCCTTCTAGACATGATTGTTGAACAATAAAAGACCCTATTGATTGTGACTGTTGGACAATAAAAGACCCTTCTAGACATGAGTTTTGAACAATAAAAGACACTTCTGGACATGACTGTTGAACAATAAAAGACCCTTCTGGACATGACTGTTGGACAATAAAAGACCCTTCTAGACCTGAGTGTTGAACAATAAAAGACTCTTCTGGACATGAGTGTTGAACAATAAAAGACCCTTCTAGACATGAGTGTTGAAAAATAAAACATCCTTCTAGACCTGACTGATGAACAATAAAACATCCTTCTAGATATGAGAGTTGAACAATAAAATACCCTTCTAGGCATGAGTTTTGAATAATAAAAGACCCTTCTAGGCATGACTGTTGAACAATAAAAGGCCCTTTTTGACATGACTGTTGAACAATAAAAGAACCTTCTACATATGACTGTTGAAAATAAAAGATCCTTCTGGACATGACTGTTGACCAATAAAAGACCCTTCTGGACATGTGTGTTGAACAATAAAACATCCTTGTAGACATGACTGCTGAAGAATAAAAGTCCCTTCTGGACATGACTGTTGAACAATAAAAAACATTTCTAGGCATGACTGTTGAAAAATAAAAGACCATTATGGACATGACAGTTGGGCAATAAAATACCCTTCTAGACATGAGTGTTGAATAATAAAGGACCCTTCTTGACATGACTTTTGAACAACCCTTCCAGAAGACTCTTTTAGAAATGACTGTTGAACAATACAAGACCCTTAATTCATGACTGTTGAACAAAAAAAGACCGTTCTGGACATGAGAGTTGAACAATAAAAGACCCTTCTGGACATGAGTGTTGAGCAATAAAACACCCTTTTAGACATGAGTGTTGAACAATAAAATATCCTTCTGGACATGACTGTTGAACAATAAAAGACCCTTCTAGACTTGAGTGTTGAGCAATAAAACATCATTATAGACATGAGTGTTGAACAATAAGATACTCTCCTAGCCATGAGTATTGAACAATAAAACATCCTTGTAGACATGACTGTTGAACAATAAAAAATAAAAGACCCATCTGGACATGAGTGTCGAGCAATAAAACATCATTTTAGACATGAGTGTTAAACATTCAAAGACTGTTCTAGACATGAGTGTTGAACAATAAAACACCCTTCTAGAAATGACTGTTGACCAATAAAAGATCCTTCTAACAGGACTGTTGAACAATAAAAGACCCTTCTAGACATGAGTTTTGAACAATAAAACGACCTTCTAGACATGACTGTTGAACAATAAAAGACCCTTCTGGTCATGACGGTTGACAATAGAAGACCCTTCTAGACTTGACTGACGAACCATAAAACATCGTTCTTGATGAGTGTTGAACAATAAACATCCTTTTAGACATGACTATTGAACAATAAAAGACCATTCTGGACATGACTGTTGGACAATAAAAGACCCTTCTAGACATGACTGTTGAACAATAAACATCCTTTTAGACATGACTGTTGAACAATAAAAGACAATTCTGGACATGACTGTTCGGCAATAAAAAACATTTCTAGGCATGACTGTTAAAAAATAATAGACCATTATGGACATGACAGTTGGGCCATAAAATACCCTTCTAGACATGAGTGTTGAATAATAAAGGACCCTTCTTGACATGACTTTTGAACAACCCTTCCAGAAGACTCTTTTAGAAATGACTGTTGAACAATACAAGACCCTTAATTCATGACTGTTGAACAAAAAAAGACCGTTCTGGACATGAGAGTTGAACAATAAAAGACCCTTCTGGACATGAGTGTTGAGCAATAAAACACCCTTTTAGACATGAGTGTTGAACAATAAAATATCCTTCTGGACATGACTGTTGAACAATAAAAGACCCTTCTGGACTTGAGTGTTGAGCAATAAAACATCATTATAGACATGAGTGTTGAACAATAAGATACTCTCCTAGCCATGAGTATTGAACAATAAAACATCCTTGTAGACATGACTGTTGAAAAATAAAAAATAAAAGACCCATCTGGACATGAGTGTCGAGCAATAAAACATCATTTTAGATATCAGTGTTAAACATTCAAAGACTGTTCAAGACATGAGTGTTGAACAATAAAACACCCTTCTAGAAATGACTGTTGACCAATAAAAGATCCTTCTAACCGGACTGTTGAACAATAAAAGACCCTTCTAGACATGAGTTTTGAACAATAAAACGACCTTCTAGATGACTGTTGAACAATAAAAGACCCTTCTGGTCATGACGGTTGACAATAGAAGACCCTTCTAGACTTGACTGACTAACCATAAAACATCGTTCTTGATGAGTGTTGAACAATACAACATCCTTGTAGTCATGAATGTTGAACAATAAAAGACCCTTATGGACATGACTACTGGACAATAAATGACCCTTCTGGATATCACTGCTGAATAATAACAGGCGCTTCTAGACATGACTATTGAACAATAAAAGACTGTTCTAGGCATGTCTGTTGAACCATTTTAGACATGACTGTTAAACAATCAAAAACCGTTGTTGACATGAGTGTTTGAACAATAAAATACCCTTCTAGACATAACTGTTGAAGAATAAAAGATCCTTCTAAAAAGGACTGTTGAACAATAAAAGTCCCTTCTAGATATGAGTGTTGAACTATAAAACATCGTTTGACATGGCTGTCGAACTATAAAAGACCCTTCTAGGCATCAGTGTTGAACAATCAACCACCCTTCTAGGCAAGAATGTTGAACAACAAAAAACCCTTCTAGATATGACTGTTGAACAATAAAGGACCCTTGTAGGCATGAGTGTTGAACAATAAAAAACCCTCTGGACACGAGTGTTGAACAACAAAACAGCCTTCTGGAAATGACTGTTCAACAATAAATGAACCTTCCGGAAATGGCTCTTGAGCAATAAAAGACCCTACTAGGCATTACTGTTAAACAATAAAAGACACTTCTACACATGACTGTTGAACAATAAAATACCCTTCTGGATATGAGTGTGGAACAATAACACATCCTTCTAGACATGATTGTTGAACAATAAAAGACCCTATTGATTGTGACTGTTGGACAATAAAAGACCCTTCTAGACATGAGTTTTGAACAATAAAAGACACTTCTGGACATGACTGTTGAACAATAAAAGACCCTTCTGGACATGACTGTTGGACAATAAAAGACCCTTCTAGACCTGAGTGTTGAACAATAAAAGACTCTTCTGGACAGGAGTGTTGAACAATAAAAGACCCTTCTAGACATGAGTGTTGAAAAATAAAACATCCTTCTAGACCTGACTGATGAACAATAAAACATCCTTCTAGATATGAGAGTTGAACAATAAAATACCCTTCTAGGCATGAGTTTTGAATAATAAAAGACCCTTCTAGGCATGACTGTTGAACAATAAAAGGCCCTTTTTGACATGACTGTTGAACAATAAAAGAACCTTCTACATATGACTGTTGAAAATAAAAGATCCTTCTGGACATGACTGTTGACCAATAAAAGACCCTTCTGGACATGTGTGTTGAACAATAAAACATCCTTGTAGACATGACTGCTGAAGAATAAAAGTCCCTTCTGGACATGACTGTTGAACAATAAAAAACATTTCTAGGCATGACTGTTGAAAAATAAAAGACCATTATGGACATGACAGTTGGGCAATAAAATACCCTTCTAGACATGAGTGTTGAATAATAAAGGACCCTTCTTGACATGACTTTTGAACAACCCTTCCAGAAGACTCTTTTAGAAATGACTGTTGAACAATACAAGACCCTTAATTCATGACTGTTGAACAAAAAAAGACCGTTCTGGACATGAGAGTTGAACAATAAAAGACCCTTCTGGACATGAGTGTTGAGCAATAAAACACCCTTTTAGACATGAGTGTTGAACAATAAAATATCCTTCTGGACATGACTGTTGAACAATAAAAGACCCTTCTAGACTTGAGTGTTGAGCAATAAAACATCATTATAGACATGAGTGTTGAACAATAAGATACTCTCCTAGCCATGAGTATTGAACAATAAAACATCCTTGTAGACATGACTGTTGAACAATAAAAAATAAAAGACCCATCTGGACATGAGTGTCGAGCAATAAAACATCATTTTAGACATGAGTGTTAAACATTCAAAGACTGTTCTAGACATGAGTGTTGAACAATAAAACACCCTTCTAGAAATGACTGTTGACCAATAAAAGATCCTTCTAACAGGACTGTTGAACAATAAAAGACCCTTCTAGACATGAGTTTTGAACAATAAAACGACCTTCTAGACATGACTGTTGAACAATAAAAGACCCTTCTGGTCATGACGGTTGACAATAGAAGACCCTTCTAGACTTGACTGACGAACCATAAAACATCGTTCTTGATGAGTGTTGAACAATAAACATCCTTTTAGACATGACTATTGAACAATAAAAGACCATTCTGGACATGACTGTTGGACAATAAAAGACCCTTCTAGACATGACTGTTGAACAATAAACATCCTTTTAGACATGACTGTTGAACAATAAAAGACAATTCTGGACATGACTGTTGGGCAATAAAAAACATTTCTAGGCATGACTGTTGAAAAATAAAAGACCATTATGGACATGACAGTTGGGCCATAAAATACCCTTCTAGACATGAGTGTTGAATAATAAAGGACCCTTCTTGACATGACTTTTGAACAACCCTTCCAGAAGACTCTTTTAGAAATGACTGTTGAACAATACAAGACCCTTAATTCATGACTGTTGAACAAAAAAAGACCGTTCTGGACATGAGAGTTGAACAATAAAAGACCCTTCTGGACATGAGTGTTGAGCAATAAAACACCCTTTTAGACATGAGTGTTGAACAATAAAATATCCTTCTGGACATGACTGTTGAACAATAAAAGACCCTTCTGGACTTGAGTGTTGAGCAATAAAACATCATTATAGACATGAGTGTTGAACAATAAGATACTCTCCTAGCCATGAGTATTGAACAATAAAACATCCTTGTAGACATGACTGTTGAAAAATAAAAAATAAAAGACCCATCTGGACATGAGTGTCGAGCAATAAAACATCATTTTAGACATCAGTGTTAAACATTCAAAGACTGTTCAAGACATGAGTGTTGAACAATAAAACACCCTTCTAGAAATGACTGTTGACCAATAAAAGATCCTTCTAACCGGACTGTTGAACAATAAAAGACCCTTCTAGACATGAGTTTTGAACAATAAAACGACCTTCTAGATGACTGTTGAACAATAAAAGACCCTTCTGGTCATGACGGTTGACAATAGAAGACCCTTCTAGACTTGACTGACTAACCATAAAACATCGTTCTTGATGAGTGTTGAACAATAAACATCCTTTTAGACATGACTATTGAACAATAAAAGACCATTCTGGACATGACTGTTGGCCAATAAAAGACCCTTCTAGACATGACTGTTGAACAATAAACATCCTTTTAGACATGACTGTTGAACAATAAAAGACAATTCTGGACATGACTGTTGGGCAATAAAAAACATTTCTAGGCATGACTGTTGAAAAATAAAAGACCATTATGGACATGACAGTTGGGCAATAAAATACCCTTCTAGACATGAGTGCTGAATAATAAAGGACCCTTCTTGACATGACTTTTGAACAACCCTTCCAGAAGACTCTTTTAGAAATGACTGTTGAACAATACAAGACCCTTAATTCATGACTGTTGAACAAAAAAAGACCGTTCTGGACATGAGAGTTGAACAATAAAAGACCCTTCTGGACATGAGTGTTGAGCAATAAAACACCCTTTTAGACATGAGTGTTGAACAATAAAATATCCTTCTGGACATGACTGTTGAACAATAAAAGACCCTTCTGGACTTGAGTGTTGAGCAATACAACATCATTATAGACATGAGTGTTGAACAATAAGATACTCTCCTAGCCATGAGTATTGAACAATAAAACATCCTTGTAGACATGACTGTTGAACAATAAAAAATAAAAGACCCATCTGGACATGAGTGTCGAGCAATAAAACATAATTTTAGACATGAGTATTAAACATTCAAAGACTGTTCTAGACATGAGTGTTGAACAATAAAACACCCTTCTAGAAATGACTGTTGACCAATAAAAGATCCTTCTAACAGGACTGTTGAACAATAAAAGACCCTTCTAGACATGAGTTTTGAACAATAAAACGACCTTCTAGACATGACTGTTGAACAATAAAAGACCCTTCTGGTCATGACGATTGACAATAGAAGACCCTTCTAGACTTGACTGACGAACCATAAAACATCGTTCTTGATGAGTGTTGAACAATAAACATCCTTTTAGACATGACTATTGAACAATAAAAGACCATTCTGGACATGGCTGTTGGACAATAAAAGACCCTTCTAGACATGACTGTTGAGCAATAAAAGACCCTTCTAGGCATGACTGTTTAACAATAAAAGACCCTTCTTGACATGAGTGTTGAACAATAAAAAAAAGCCTTCTGGACATGACTGTTGAACAATAAAAGACCCTTCTACACATGAATGTTGAACAATAAACATCCTTTTAGACATGACTGTTGAACAATAAAAGACAATTCTGGACATGACTGTTGGGCAATAAAAGACCCTTCTACAAATGACTGTTGAATAATAAAAGACCCTTCAAGGCATGACTGTTGAACAATAAAAGACCCTTCTGGACTTGAGTGTAGAGCAATAAAACATCCTTTCAGACATGAGTGTTGAGCAATAAAATATCCTTCTGGACATGACTGTTGAACAATAAAAGACCCTTCTGGACATGATTGTTGAGCAATAAAAGACCCTTCTACAAATGACTGTTGAATAATGAAAGACCCTTCAAGGCATGACTGTTGAACAATAAAAGACCCTTCTGGACTTGAATGTAGAGCAATAAAACATCCTTTTAGACATGAGTGTTGAGCAATAAAACATCCTTTTAGACATGAGTGTTGAACAATAATATACTCTCCTAGCCACGAGTGTTGAACAATAAAACATCCTTGTAGACATGACTGTTGAACAATAAAAAATCCCTCTGGACATGACTGTTGAACAATAAAAGACACATCTGGACATGAATGTCGAGCAATAAAACATAATTTTAGACATGAGTGTTAAACAATCAAAGACTGTTCTAGACATGAGTGTTGAACAATAAAACACCCTTCTAGACATGACTGTTCAACAATAAAATATCATTCTAAACAGGACTGTTGAACAATAAAAGACCCTTCTAGACATGAGTTTTGAACAATATAACAACCTTCTAGACATGACTGTTGAACAATAAAAGACCCTTCTAGACATGACTGTTGAACAATAGAAGACCCTTCTAGACTTGACTGTTGAACCATAAAACATCCTTCTTGATGACTGTTGAACAATAAAAGACCCTTCTAGACATGACTGTTGAACAATAAAAGACCCTTTTAGGCATCACTGTTTAACAATAAAAGACCCTTCTGGACATGAGTGTTGAACAATAAAAAAGCCTTCTGGACATGACTGTTGAAGAATAAAATACCCTTCTACACATGACTGTTGAACAATAAACATCCTTTTAGACATGGCTGTTGAACAATAAAAGACCATTCTGGACATGACTGTTGGACAATAGAAGACCCTTCTAGACATGACTGTTGAGCAATAAAAGACCCTTCTAGGCATGACTGTTTAACTATAAAAGACCCTTCTAGGCATGAGTTATGAATAATAAAAGACTCTTCTAGACATGACTGTTGAACAATAAAAGACCCTTTTGGACATGACTGTTGAACAATAAAAGACCCTTCTACAAATGACTGTTGAAAAATAAAAGACCCTTCAAGGCATGACTGTTGAACAATAAAAGACCCTTGTGGACATGGGTGTTAAACTAAAAGACCCTTCTGGACATGAGTGTAGAGCAATCAAACATCCTTTTAGACATTAGTGTTGAACAACAAAAGATCCTTCTGAACATGACTGTTGAACATTAAAAGACCCTTCTAGACATGAGTGTTGAACAATAAAATATCCTTCTTGACATGACTGTTGAACAATAAAAGACCCTTCTGTACATGAGTGTTGAGCAATAAAACATCCTTTTAGACATGAGTGTTGAACAGTAAGATACTCTCCTAGCCATGAGTGTTGAATAATAAAACATCCTTGTAGATATGACTGTTGAACAATAAAAAATCCCTCTGGACATGACTGTTGAACAATAAAAGACCCATCTGGACATGAGTGTTGAGCAATAAAACATCATTTTAGACATGAGTGTTAAACAATCAAAGACCGTTCTAGACATGAGTGTTGAACAATAAAAGACCCTTCTAGACATGACTGTTGAACAATAAAAGATCCTTCTAAATAGGACTGTTGAACAATAAAAGACCCTTCTAGACATGAGTTTTGAACAATAAAACAACCTTCTTGACATGACTGTTGAACAATAAAAGACCCTTCTGGACATGACTGTTGAACAATAAAAGACCCTTCTGGCCATGACGATTGAACAATAGAAGACCCTTCTAGACTTGACTGTTGAACCATAAAACATCCTTCTTGATGACTGTTGAACAATAAAAGACCCTTCTAGACATGACTGTTGAACAATAAAAGACCCTTCTAGGCATGACTGTTTAACAATAAAATACCCTTCTTGAGTGTTGAACAATAAAAAAGCCTTCTGGACATGACTGTTGAAGAATAAAATAATCTTCTACACATGACTGTTGAACAATAAACATCCTTTTAGACATGACTGTTGAACAATAAAAGACCATTCTGGACATGACTGTTGGACAATAAAAGACCCTTCTAGACATGACTGTTGAGCAATAAAAGACCCTTCTAGGCATGACTGTTTAACAATACAAGGCCCTTCTGGACATGACTGTTGAACAATAAAAAAGCCTTCTGGACATGGCTGTTGAGAAATAAAAGACCCTTCTACACATGAGTGTTAAACAATAAACATCAGTTTAGACATGACTGTTAAAAAATAAAAGACTCTTCTGGATATGAGTGTTGAACAATGAAAGAGTGTTTTAAACATGAGTGTTGAACAATAAAACATCCTTCTTGACATGACTGTTGAGCAATAAAACATCCTTCTAGACATGAGAGTTGAACTATAAAAGACCCTTCTACAAATGACTGTTGAAAAATAAAAGACCCTTCAAGGCATGACTGTTGAACAATAAAAGACCCTTCTTCAAATGACTGTTGAAAAATAAAAGACCCTTCAAGGCATGACTGTTGAGCAACAAAAGATCCTTCTGAACATGACTGTTGAACATTAAAAGACTCTTCTAGACACAAGTGTTGAACAATAAGATACTCTTCTAGCAGTGTGTTGAACAATAAAACATCCTTGTGGACATGACTGTTGAACAATAAAAGACCCTTCTGGACATGACTGTTGAACAATAAAAGGTCCTTCTTTACATGAGTTGGTAGCAATAAAACATCCTTTTAGAAATGAAGGTTGAACAATAAAATATCCTTTTGGAGATGACTGTTGAACAATAAAAGACCCTTCTGGACATGAGTGTTGAGCAATAAAACATCCTTTTAGACATGAGTGTTGAACAATAAGATATTCTCCTAAGCATGAGTGTTGAACAATTAAGCATCCTTGTAGACATGACTGTTGAACAATAAAAGACCCCTCTGGACATGACTGTTGAACAATAAAAGACCCTTCTAGGCATGACTGTTTAACTATAAAAGACCCTTCTAGGCATGAGTTATGAATAATAAAAGACTCTTCTAGACATGACTGTTGAACAATAAAAGACCCTTTTGGACATGACTGTTGAACAATAAAAGACCCTTCTACAAATGACTGTTGAAAAATAAAAGACCCTTCAAGGCATGACTGTTGAACAATAAAAGACCCTTGTGGACATGGGTGTTAAACTAAAAGACCCTTCTGGACATGAGTGTAGAGCAATCAAACATCCTTTTAGACATTAGTGTTGAACAACAAAAGATCCTTCTGAACATGACTGTTGAACATTAAAAGACCCTTCTAGACATGAGTGTTGAACAATAAAATATCCTTCTTGACATGACTGTTGAACAATAAAAGACCCTTCTGTACATGAGTGTTGAGCAATAAAACATCCTTTTAGACATGAGTGTTGAACAGTAAGATACTCTCCTAGCCATGAGTGTTGAATAATAAAACATCCTTGTAGATATGACTGTTGAACAATAAAAAATCCCTCTGGACATGACTGTTGAACAATAAAAGACCCATCTGGACATGAGTGTTGAGCAATAAAACATCATTTTAGACATGAGTGTTAAACAATCAAAGACCGTTCTAGACATGAGTGTTGAACAATAAAAGACCCTTCTAGACATGACTGTTGAACAATAAAAGATCCTTCTAAATAGGACTGTTGAACAATAAAAGACCCTTCTAGACATGAGTTTTGAACAATAAAACAACCTTCTTGACATGACTGTTGAACAATAAAAGACCCTTCTGGACATGACTGTTGAACAATAAAAGACCCTTCTGGCCATGACGATTGAACAATAGAAGACCCTTCTAGACTTGACTGTTGAACCATAAAACATCCTTCTTGATGACTGTTGAACAATAAAAGACCCTTCTAGACATGACTGTTGAACAATAAAAGACCCTTCTAGGCATGACTGTTTAACAATAAAATACCCTTCTTGAGTGTTGAACAATAAAAAAGCCTTCTGGACATGACTGTTGAAGAATAAAATAATCTTCTACACATGACTGTTGAACAATAAACATCCTTTTAGACATGACTGTTGAACAATAAAAGACCATTCTGGACATGACTGTTGGACAATAAAAGACCCTTCTAGACATGACTGTTGAGCAATAAAAGACCCTTCTAGGCATGACTGTTTAACAATACAAGGCCCTTCTGGACATGACTGTTGAACAATAAAAAAGCCTTCTGGACATGGCTGTTGAGAAATAAAAGACCCTTCTACACATGAGTGTTAAACAATAAACATCAGTTTAGACATGACTGTTAAAAAATAAAAGACTCTTCTGGATATGAGTGTTGAACAATGAAAGAGTGTTTTAAACATGAGTGTTGAACAATAAAACATCCTTCTTGACATGACTGTTGAGCAATAAAACATCCTTCTAGACATGAGAGTTGAACTATAAAAGACCCTTCTACAAATGACTGTTGAAAAATAAAAGACCCTTCAAGGCATGACTGTTGAACAATAAAAGACCCTTCTTCAAATGACTGTTGAAAAATAAAAGACCCTTCAAGGCATGACTGTTGAGCAACAAAAGATCCTTCTGAACATGACTGTTGAACATTAAAAGACTCTTCTAGACACAAGTGTTGAACAATAAGATACTCTTCTAGCAGTGTGTTGAACAATAAAACATCCTTGTGGACATGACTGTTGAACAATAAAAGACCCTTCTGGACATGACTGTTGAACAATAAAAGGTCCTTCTTTACATGAGTTGGTAGCAATAAAACATCCTTTTAGAAATGAAGGTTGAACAATAAAATATCCTTTTGGAGATGACTGTTGAACAATAAAAGACCCTTCTGGACATGAGTGTTGAGCAATAAAACATCCTTTTAGACATGAGTGTTGAACAATAAGATATTCTCCTAAGCATGAGTGTTGAACAATTAAGCATCCTTGTAGACATGACTGTTGAACAATAAAAGACCCCTCTGGACATGACTGTTGAACAATAAAAGACCCTTCTGGACATGACTGTTGGACAATAAAAGACCCTTCTAGACATGACTGTTGAACAATAAATGCGATTCCGGACAGAATAATCTTTAAATACAATTAATTATAGAAATAAACAATGCACAGCACAAGATGTTTTGGATAAATCCAACTACTACAATCTGTTACACCTACGACTGTTGATGAATAAAATGTCTTTGTGTAGAAAGATTTTCAACAAAAGCCACTAATGTTTTAAGATCCATGTGCTTTACAATAAACATTGTTTCAGATGCAGCCATATGAAACTTTACTCTAAACCACCTATCTAAACTGAGCTGTTCAGTATTAAAACACCAGCCAATGTTCAGCTGCTGTAAAATAAATCACAACGAGAGGCTCAACTGTTCAGCAACAAAATGCACTGATGTTGTCAATCAAATCAAACAGCAACCCAAACATATTGTTTAGTTGTGAAGCATTTATACACAGATATACAAAGATAAAAAAAAAACTTCCCAGAACCGAACAATATACTATCACATATAAATGAACCATCACTCCAGATTTTCTGTACAACTGTAAGACACCAGTGCAACTATACTGCACTCATGGAAGCACTATTCATGATGCAGCTCTTCCACAATAAACCTTCAATCCAGATGAAACTTTCAACAGCAAAATACTGTTCTAGAATCAAATGTTCTGCAATTACACACATTTCCAAGCACCATTCGAATCAGTGTTTTAGATATAGCTGAACAACAATAAAGTAACACTCCAGGTATAACGATCCAATAATAAAATATCATTGGGAATGTAACTATTTAACATACACAGTTGTATAATAGAAGTGGAAGATACAGTTATTCAGTAATAAACACAATTCCTCACACAAATGTTCATCAACATAGCTTAATATCAATTACAAATCTAGAACAATAAAACATTATTTCCAGGATAACCTTTCACTATAAAATACCAATTCACATACTCGCGAGGCTCTCATTCAGTATATAGAACAGCCTTTCCTATAGATTATGTGCCCCTAATCCTACTCTCCACTCAAACGAGTTCCCACCTTCTCCCTATCACTCCAATCTCACTGACATGCTGCATGTTCTGAGACATTGCTTGGACCGTTGCTATCTTTCAATGTGCACTGTTTCAAAAGCAACTTTCAGCCTTGTCCTGACAGAATTAGTTGGTGTCTCTTCAGTGAAGAGATAAATAATCTCCTTGATTGTGATAACTCTTGTAAACCCTCTACCAACTTTGATCACCCTAATCACAACCTTGTATCACACTTTCCTATCATCCCTCAACCTAGACCACCACATGTCATTCTTCTCATAGGAAAGTCAGTCATTAAAACCTCTTTAAGATGCCACTCAAGCCTATTATTCAAGACACCACTCACCAAAGTAGCCTCTTGCCCTCTTTAATGTCTTCCTAACATCTTTGGACCAGCAGCAAAGCTCTGAACAGAAGTGGCAGAAACTAATGTCAGTCTCACCCATGAAACCTTATTCCTGACTGTGACTCGGCTTCCTGCCTCTTCACAGAACAATATGGATATGTCACTTCTTTTGTATAGTGGATTATTTATTATATTTGTCATGGTAGCTCTGGTGGAGGCCTGCAGTTTCGGACCGGCCTGATGGGCATGTTGGCACTCTGGCAGGCACCACGTGCCCGACACACAGGTCTTGCTTTTTCTGCAACAACTCACTTCATTGCAAATGGCTTTGTGCTGACCCCACTCCTCCTTTGAAGGAAATAACCTGGTAATCAAATCTTCAAATTCTCATTATCAGATTAACTGTGATCCTCTACCACCTTGGGCAAGGATGGGCTCTTTCTGACACAGCTAATCCTTTCTTATTGCAAAGTGTTCCTATCTGGCTTTATCCTTCTCTGCAGCCATTCAAATGACACAGGTGCAGTTATGTCACCTCTTTCTTAGTGTACAACTGGCTTGACCAGCAGTGTTTTACACCTTCATATTAAAATATTCACTCATGATGTAATTATCTTTAACAACAATTTCTCCTCCTTGATTTCCTTGTCCATATTTATTTGTATGATTTGTCCATACCATACACATTCTCACCTATGATTTACACAAGGCAAAACATTTGCTCAAACTGAAAAGGATATTATTTTAACATCATCCACTTGGCACTAAAACCCTTTCAGTAATATTCCCCATACCTGGCACTCTCATGCTTTTAATGCCATCACCACTCACTATAGAAAATATTGCTAAAAATGAAATAGAAAGAGAACAACACCATCTGGTCCATGTTTCTCAAGAGTGACTTATGAAGGAAGGTAGTATTTAGGACGTACAGAAAACATGTGAGGATATTTGTAGGGGTGGGTAGAATATTCAGTTCCGCCTGTAGAATTGGTGGAATTTGGCGACTCAGCGTAGCTCTTGATATTGATATTGTTAAACTGTGCCAAATGTTGTAAGCAGGTTCTAACTATCAAAAAGGACAACATCGCGAAAGCCCAGAGGCATCTTGGTGCTGGTGTATCTGTATGTAGAACTAATTGGGCAACATAGATAAAAAAAAGCCAGGAGTTAAGTTGTTTTCTACAACAGATAAGCATAGCGTAGGATTTGAGATGTAGAGCCATCCTGTTCCAAAGTTTGCAAGTGGAGGAAGTAAAGCTTCTGCAACCCCAGGATGCTTTGTTTATTTGAGATGTTTCCACTGTTCTCAGGGTGGCTGATAGAAGAGCTTTTTTAGATGTGTACAAATGTACCTTGTAATATGGAGTTTCGCCAAATTCCACCAATCACCGCATGGCAGAATAATTTCTTGTGCAAGGCTCCAGAACGGTAACTACGCAAGCACAAGCGGGATTTGGCATCCCCTAACGCTATTTCCAGTTACTAGGAAGACATCCCACAAGATTTTTTGAATGCGGGAAGTCATTAGCATTCACAATCAGAAGGGAGTGCTTGAAGGAGAGTGAGGGGAGAGTATGAAAGGGAGGGGAAGTGAGTCAGTGGGGTAGCCATAAATGGTCCAGCAGGTGCACTTGCAGCAGGGCCAAGCTGCTTGAGGGACCCACTGCATCCTGTTAAACATTGAGCATGAAAGGCTAAATGTGTGTATTTTTTTTTCAAGTGAGAGAAAGAATTAATGTGTGTGAGTGCACCTGTGTGTATGTGTAACAGTGAGTAGGAATGAGGATGAGTGAGAATATGTAAGCAAGAAAGTTTGGGTTAGAGTGAGATTGAAGTGAATGAGAGAGGAAGTAGGTATAATTGAGAGTGAAAAGTGTGAGTGAGTAAGAGTGATTTTGTTTCCATAGTTTATCAATATAAATCTGGGATTACCGTGACACCTCAAGTTAACATGCTACCACTGACATTGGAGATACTTCTTTGAATAAGGAAGGACACACATGGCAAAATGCATACCCTGACATACTAGAAGTAATTCTTGGCATGGAGCATGGAAAAGGGATTGTGCTTGAACACTAGAAGATTTTTTCTTAAGGTTAGGGTTCCTCCCCATTTAAGGAACACCAAGGCCACAGTCTGGACAGTGGCCTGCCCTTGGCCTGTTTTTTTTTTACCTAAGAACTTCCCCTAGTAAATACTGACTGGGGAGATCAATCATTCCACTCCTGTGGTCTTGATGGCATCTAAATCTTTCAGAGCAGTGGAGGGACCCTGTTACCTGTGACCTGATCAAAGTGTTTACTACCACCTCCTGAGATCACCAGTTTACCACGTGGACCTGCCTCCCAACTGCAGGCTACCAATACTTTCTCATCTGAGGGCTCTTCCCTTCAGAGTATACTTGTTACGGTAGGGATAGTCTTTTTCGTGGGGCAAGAGGCCTCCTCTCACCTGTTATTGACTGATTACAGTCATAGCACTTGTACTCAAAGGGTTTCTTTACCCCTCGTTACCCACTTCCCTTCCTGACAGGAGTGGATTGGGCCTTTTTCCCTTCTTCAGGTCTTGGGAGTGGAGTCTAACTAGGTTTCCTTTGGAGGGTTACTGCTCTCCTCTTTTCTCACCTTTGAGACTAGACCCACAGTTTGGAATCACCCCCTTTGGGCTTTTTAGACTCCTGAGGGTGGGTCGACTCATCAGCCATCTTACGCAGCTCCCTGGCATTAGACAGCTTTTAATCTACTAGATGCTGCTTCAACTTCTCAGAGGAACAATTGCTGAAGGTGTGCTCTTATATAAAGCCTGTCATAAGTGTCCGCCTTGTTAACTTTTATCCAGCCTTCTAGTGGCTTTACTGACAGATCCCCATAATCCACCCAGGACTGTTGAAGGTCTTTGGTGGTGTAGCTAAACGTCTGCCTACATTGCTCAGCAGTGGGCCAAAAGCATATGGACCAAGGCACCCTTGTGCAGGAATAGGAGTCTGCCTCCCCTTCCTCTGAGGTCACTATGATGCCACAGACACTTTCCCTGGAAGAGATGAATTTGTTACCCTCACTGTAGAGAACTGCCAGAGTGAAGGAAGCTTTGAAATAACCCATAGGGAGCCTATTGTTCTAGGCTCGTTGCAGACTACTGCAGTGAACTGCAGTCATTTATTACTTATTTTTTTAATCTTTTACATTTCATAACTTTAAATCCCTATTATGTATTGTCATTTTAGAGTTTATTTAAATATAAAAAAAGCTACTTTCACAAATGAGAATGGGATTTTTATTGTGTTGTGCTCCCCATTTCTTGACTGTTTTGGTGTAGGTAAATGCTTTATACATTTGGTTCTCCTATGTTAGGCTTGGCTGCTCTGTGCCAAGCTACCAAGGGTTGAGCTAAGGTTAAACCTATCAAGACCTAACTGGACCTTATAGTAAATTGTGGCAGTGTTACCTGATGATGTCTCACAACCCTACCAACTAATAATCCAGCTCCTACAAGGACCAAGACACCTTTACTACAATATGTGCTAGGGATTCTTGACTGTGTTGCTGTATACCTGCAGCTGCTCCTTGGTTTATCAGTTGCCTTCAGTGCCATCAGTCATTCAATCCTAATCAGTACCGTCATGGAGCATACAGGTATTGATGACATTGTTTCTCAGGTGGTCAACTTCCTTTCTGACCATTCTCTCTAAAATTATTATAATCTAGACCCATTAACTTAGCCTAGGGTGTACCACAAGGATCCATTCTGTGGCCTACAGACCTTGCCCTGGTTGCTGTCCAAAAGGAACGTGGAATTATACTTTATTGGGGCGAAGTGACAACTCCAAACTTTCGTGATCTCTTTGTCACCTTTAACCTGGTTGGTCACACTTTATAGAGGTTAGATTAAAGGGCCTGCTCTGCATTGCTCACATTCCTTACTTATCAGAAGGAGCCAAAGAGTAATCATGCACCGCTCTGATCAATAACCACTATGTTACACTGTTGTGTTCCGCAGGGGGGTCTTTGAGTCAAGCTCTTTGTAATTTGTATGTGACCCCTCTTTCAGAGTTTATCAGGCACCACCATTTCTCCTGCATGTGCTATGCAGATACTCAATTATATTAGGAACTGATATAACTAAGATTTTGAGCAAGATAATTTTGTATTGGGGTGAAAAACAGTAGGAAATTTGAGGTCTTCAACTACTTGAAACTGAGCTCATTCAAGGCTGAGATGCTTGTTCTTGATGCAGGTCCTTCACTTTAAACTGATAGTTGGTGGCCTGCTGAACATGGCACATGCCCCTCCATGGTCCAAGCTATCACAAATCTGGAAATCACTATGGATGACACACTGGCACTCATTACAAGATTGGCGGCAAATGCTGCCTTCCTCCACAGCGACAGCCTCCAACATACCGTCGCCGTGGCTACCGACTGTTCGTCGAATTATGACCGTAGCCGGTATTCCGCCAGAAGGCTGGCGGAATTCTGACTACGGTCATGGTGGCAGACGGCGGGAAGGTGGTGCTGCTGAGAGCAGCAGCGCCACGCCAGCAAAATGCCGTCTACCGTATCTTGTATGATACTGCCTGGTGGTGTTTTGCTGGTGGACACTACTGCTGGCAGCAGCGTCGCGTCCAGTTTCCAACAGGAGAGGGGGTGGGGGTGTTGTGTGCGTGTGTGAGGGTGTGTATGACTGAGTTTGAATGCGTGCATGCATGTGTAATGCTTGTGTGCATGAGTGGGTGTGTGTGTATGTGCATGTTGTTTTGTGTGATTGCGTGTGTGCCTGGATGTATGTTTGTGAGTGTTGCTGTGAGTGTGTCTGAATGTATGCATGCGTGGGTGAATGTGTGTATACGTGTGTGTATGGGTGTGTATGAATGTGCGTGCATGTGTGTATATGTGGGGGGGTTCGGGAGGGGGCCATGGAGACCCCTATCAGTGCCAGGGAAGGAATTCCCGGGCACGGAAAGTGCCTACAGCCATGGTTTACGTTGCGGAACAGAAACCACGGAAACCATGGTGGTGGGTGGGGTCAAAATGCCGTTGGCAGCGTTGTGACGACCGCCGGGCTAGAGACTGTAGTCTCCAGCCCGGTGGTTGTTACCACCATGGCGGTCAGTGAGTTAACTTGGCTGTTTGGCTTTGGCCAAACCGCCAATGTCATAATAGTGGAGGTTTGTACCGCCAGCCTGTTGGCGGTACTACCGTCACTATTACACCGACAGCCGGGGTCATAATGACCCCCATTGTCTTCTTGCTTTTGTCACTTAAGATCATGTTAAAAAGTTTGGCTTTTCTCCCTACTTTGACCCATGTCCTCATTGTAGGAAGTCGGCTCTGTATCTACTATTTCAAAGTAAGAAATAGTGTGCACAGAGTCCAAGGGTTCCCCTTAGAGGTTAGATAGTGGCAATATTAGATAATTCCAATGCTCTATTTTGTGGTAGTGTGGTCGAGCAGTACACTTATCAGAGGGTAGTGTTAAGCATTTGTTGTACACACAAAGGCAATAAATGAGGAACACACACTCAAAGACTTACTCCAGGCCAATAGGTTTTTATATTGAAAAATATATTTTCTTAGTTTATTTTAAGAACCACAGGTTCAAGATTTACAGTTAATACTTTAAATGTAAGGTACTTCACTTAGATACTTTAGGAAATTTGAATAAAAGCAATATCACATACAGGCGGTCATTACAACATTGGTGGTAAAAGGCGCTTACTGCAGTGCAGAAGACCGCCAACACACCGCCGCGGAATTCCACTCAGCTATTATGACCTACATCTCGGAATCCGCCAAAGGTCAGACACCCACACAAGTCCGCCACACCAACGTTCAGTGATAAACTGGCAAAAACAAAACAGAAATACGCCCACACTATTACGACACACGAATCCACGCGGCGGTCTTTCAACCACGGTATTCCATTGGTGGTACACACCGCCGCGCTCAAAATACACACACTCTTATAAAACACAGCCACATTGGACAATTCAAAATACACACACCTGAGACACATACACACACCACTCCCACACACCCATTACAATATAAAACACACACCCACATCACCCACAAACCCCCACGACAAAAAATCCCGAAAGAAGGCCAGAGAGAGACACCACCAGCAAGAACAACAGCATCCACAGGCACACAACACCATCACCCACACAGCTTCCACGCACCTCACACAACACACCACTACATATCACCACACTTATCACCAAACACTCCACCCCACACATCACCTACACCACCCCATGCCAGGTTCTCGGAGGAGGAGCTCAGGGTCATGATGGAGGAAATCGTCCGGGTAGAGCCACAGTTATTCGGATCACAGGGGCAGCACACCTCCATAGCTAGGAAGATGGAGCTATGGCAAAGAATAGTGGACAGGGTCAACGCAGTGGACAACACCCAAGAAATCGGGAGGACATCAGGAAGAGGTGGAACGACCTACGGGAGAAGATGCGTTCCGTGGTCTCAAGACACCACCTGGCGGTTCAGCGGACTGGTGGCGGACCCCCACCTCCTCCCCCACAACTAACAACATGGGAGGAGCAGGTCTTGGCGATTCTGCAACCTGATGGCCTCGCAGGAGTAGGTGGAGGAATGGACTCTTGTAAGTCAAAGCTTTACTATTGCATCCCCCACCCTAGCTGAATGCTATCACATACCCCGACCCTCACCCTCACACCCAGCACCCCAACTCCTCACAAATGTCCCAACATCACAAACCACATATCCCAACACCAAGCCCTGCATGCAACAACAAAGCATGGACACCCATCACCAAAGCATGGCCACTGCACATCACATACCCATACACCCCCCTAAACCATCATCACACAAGCTCCCACACAGGAATGCTAGCACTGGGGTACACGGTCACCCACCCATTGCATACCATTACACACACAGATTTAATAAACATCCTTTTATACCCCTGCACGACCCCTACCCAACCTCACCGGACAGGAGGGTCCACACATGTCCACACCACCAACAGAAGAGGCCCACAGTGATGACACCACCTCTGTCCAACTGGATCTAGATGACCAGCCCGGACCATCGGGGACCTCTGGACAGTCGGTTCCCCTCACACAGGCATAGTCCACCACAGACCTTCCCCCCCTCTGGAAACACCAGCACAGCACCCACCCAGCGGGCCCATACCTCCGTCCCCAGGACACGTCAATCAGCTGTGTGTCCACCACTACAGGGAAGCCAGGCTAACCCACCACCCCAACAACAACAGGGACCTGGGGGCAGTGGTAGTGGGCACACGGTCCAGGGGACGGAGGCACTGGAACACAGGGGAACTGGGAGGGCTGCCGTACGGCAGGGGGCGGACAGGCCAAGGGAACCCACTCTCCACGAGGCCCTCTCCTCCATCATGGGAGCCTACCACAACTCCCAGGAGACGATGGCAACGGTATTGGGCAAGTTTCAGGAGACCCAGCGCATGCAGGAGGAACAGTATGTGGGCTTCAGGGAGGAACTCAGAACCATCAGCTCCACCCTGGGCACCATCGTAGGGGTGCTGTGGCACTACAAGGGGCCCCTGACACTAGCATGGACGATGAACTGCCCACCACCTCCGCCGGCGCTAGTGGACAGGATGCCCCACCACAGGACCACCACACCAGCACCCCACCCCTGCAGAGGGAGAAATACCCCGCAAACGGTCCCTGAGATCCAGGAACAAGACAGAGAACAATGCCAAGACCCCCGCCAAGAAATGAGACCACCCTGATTGTCATCCTACTGTCCCACTTTGTCACCCTGTCCATAATTAAACTGCCCCAGCTCCACTTCCTATGCCCAAATGGGCAATGCACCTGTGAGACTAATAGACTGGACTCTGCCATGGACACTCCTCCGCCATCCCCCCTCACCATTTCACTACCTCCTCCAATTTTGAGCATTTAAATAAACACACCTAAAGCACAAAATGATCTGGAGTCTGTCTGTGATTTCGAAATAGTGTATTAGCAATTACAGTGACAAAATGTTTTTTAAATAGTAATGTCAACATACCTATGTCACACAGCTCTAGTCCATGAGGAATCTAAGCAGATGTCACACAGTGGGACCCACATCTGTGAAACCGTAAGGTAAAGTGACAACTCAGTGACCATACACTGGATGAAAACGACAGGCAGGAGAGAGGTAGTATTGTTAAAGTACATGTAGTAGGCAATATTGTATTCTTACCTGTGTCTCACTGGAAATATTGCTGGATCACTGAGTCCCTGTTGTGCATCTCTTCATCCCCTGCTTCCTCCTCATCACTGTCCACAGGCTCCACAGCTGCAACAACACCACCATCTGGACCATCCTCCTGCAGAAACGCCACCTGGCGTCGCAAAGCCAAGTTGTGAAGCATACAGCAGGCCACGATGACCTGGCACACATTCGTTGGTGAGTAGAATAGGGATCCACCTGTCATATGGAGGCACCTGGCCTTCAGGAGGCCGAAGGTCCGCTCGATCACCCTCCTAGTTCGCCCATGGGCCTCATTGTAGCGTTCCTCTGCCCTGGTCCTTGGGATTCCTCACTGGGGTCAGTAGCCATGACAGGTTTGGGTAACCAGAGTTACCTGCAAATGGTGAGGGGCAACTGTTAGACACACACTAACCTGGAGGGATAACCTCAGACTCAGACAACCATTCCCACTGACTTGCTTCCAGGTGCTCACCTAATAGTCATACACAGTGCCTCTGGAGTTGACCCATCACATAAGGGATGCTGCTATTCCGCAGGATGTAGGCGTTATGCACTGAGCCAGGGAACATGGCATTCACATGGGAGATGTACTGGTCTGCCAAACATACCATCTGTTCATTCATAGAATGATAACTCTTCCGGTTTCTGTACACCTGTTCACTCCTCTGGGGGGGGGACCAAAGCCACATGGGTACCATCAATGGCACCTATGATGTTGGGGACATGTCCCTCGGCATAGAAATCACCTTTCACTGTAGGCAAATCCTCCACCTGAGGGAAAACGATGTAGCTCCGCATGTGTTTCAGAAGGGCAGACAACACTCTGGACAATACGTTGGAAAACATAGGCTGGGACATCCCTGATGCCATGGCCACAGTTGTTTGAAAAGAGCCATTTGCAAGGAAATGGAGCACTGACAGCACCTGCACTTGAGGGGAGATTCCTGTGGGATGGCGGATTGCTGACATCAGGTCTGGCTCCAACTGGGTACACAGTTCCTGGATTGTGGCACGGTCAAGCCTGTAGGTGATTATCAAATGTCGCTCCTCCATTGTAGACAGGTCTAACGGTCGGTACACCGGAGGGTGCCGCCATCTCCTCATATGTCCCAGAAGACGGTGCCTATGAAGGACAACAGCAAGCACAGAGTCAAACAACTCAAAGGTACGTTCCCACAGTTTACCGAGAACACCAATCATACACAAAAGGTGGCCTGTATGTGTGTTGAGACTAGGCCTGGGTATATATGACGCAGTTGAAAATAAAGCCATGTGGGCCCCTGTATTAGCAGCTGCCTGACCTGTAAAGTGGGACAATGGGATGTGAGGTAACTGCGCTGGCGTTGTACAACGTCGCGGTAGGCGGTCGAAGACCGCGGCGCAATGCTGCATTGGTTAACATTGGACCCTATGGGTCCCAGTAGCCAATGACGATGTACGCCGGCGGTGACGGTATGCACCACGGTGGACGTGACCGCCATTTTCTATCTGTTCAATCACTCGATACCTGATCTTCGACAGGAGAGGACCTACACTGCAAGTGCTGCTGTGACCTCGGTCTGGAAGAGACAATGGCTCGTGTGTCTGGGGTAAGGGCCCATCGGAGGAGTTGGAGAAGCTCGTGGATGGGGTCCTCCCCCAGTACACGCTACTCTACGGTCCTCCAGACAAACAGGTAAGTACACAGGGAGCATGTTGTATGGGCTATGCCTGTGTGGAGAGGGCTGGATGTAAGAAGGAAGGGGGCAGAGTGCTGCGTGCATGAAAGACGGTGAATGCATGTGCCACATGGCAAGGGTAGGGATGGGGGCCAATCACTTTGACGGTGCAGTTGGTAATGACTTCTCTTCTTCCCCTGTACATTTCATGTAGGTCAGCGCCCACCAGAAGAAAGATATTTGGCGTGCCATCGCCAAGGATGTCCGGGCCCTGGGGGTCTACCACAGACGGAGCACCCACTGCCGGAAAAGATTGGAGGACATTCGCCGCTGGAGCAAGAAGATGGCAGAGGCTCAGCTGGGGATGGCCTCCCAACGTGGGAGGGGTGGCCGTCGCACCATGACCCCATGATGTTCTGGATCCTGGCGATGGCCTACCCGGAGTTGGATGGGCGCTTGAGGGTATCACAGCAGACACAAGGGGGTGAGTACACTCTCATTCTGCTTACTTTGCGTGCAGTGGAGTTGTCTGGGTGGTTGAGGAGGGCTGTGGGTTTCCCTAGGCCAGGGAGAGTTCCGTAGGCAAGGCCCCTCGTAAGGCAGGCCATGTGGCACCCCAGCCCACCTCTGTAGAGTGCAAAGTACAGCTATTCATGCCCCTGTGTCATCTATGTGTGCAGATGTTGTCCATAGCCTTGTAGGCCATTACCCAGGAATTGAACAGTGGAGCCCAAGAGCGCTGCGTAGTGCAGGGGGCTTCCGTGTCTGTCTTGTCCGCCAACGGTAGCGGTAATCCATGCACTCAACATGTCTTTCTTCTGTCGTCCCCCCCCCTTTTTTTGGTCACCCTGTTCTTGTGTGCATTAGCATCATCAGGCAGAGGAGCAGTGGCACGGAGCACGAGGGAGCTCCATCCCACATGGCCCTGGAGGGCGAGACTATGGACTCGGAATTCACCAGTGGGACGGAGGGCGAGTGGATCTCCACGGCGGGGACAGGAGCTGACAGCAGCGACACGGACTCGTCCTCTGATGGGAGCTCCCTTGTGGTGGCGGCAACATCTTTGCCCCCCGCATCTACAGGTACAGCCGCCACCCCCCCTACCAGCACCGCCATCCCAGCAGCCCCTCAGCCTTCGCCCGTGCCCGCTCACCCAGCAGGGTGGGCATCACCTTCGCCCCAGGCACCTCAGGCCCTGCCCCAGTCACCCCTGCTGCCCTCAGTGAGGAGGCCATTGACCTCCTCAGGTCCCTCACTGTTGGGCAGTCTACCATTTTGAATGCCATCCAGGGTGTAGAAAGGCAGTTGCAACAAACTAATGCATTCCTGGAGGGCATTCATTCTGTTCAGGCGGCCCTTCACCGAGCTTTTCAAACTCTGGCCTCAGCACTGATGGCAGCCATTGTCCCCGTCTCTAGCCTCCCCCCTCCTACTTCCTCCACCCAGACCCAATCCCCTGTACCTCTGCCTATCCCAAGCACACCCTTAGACCAGCCTGCACACACCTCAACACACAAGGGAAGCTCAGGCAAACATAAGCACCACACATCCCACAGGCACTCACGAAAGCAACACACACATGCAGACACACCAACATTCACTGCCTCCACTGTGTCCCCCTCCTTGTCGTCTCCCTCCTCCCTCCCAGTCTCGCCTACACTCACACCTGCATGCACTACCTCTACAGCCACTACGTCCCTCACCAGCACACCCCGCTCACGTGCAGTCACCACCCCACTACCATTCACACGTCCCCTGTGTCCTCTCCCAGTGTGTCTGTGACGCCCCCTCCCAAGATACACAAACGCAGGCACACACCCACCCAACAGCCATCCACCTCACGACAGCCTCCAGCGCATGCACCTGCACCCAAAGTCACCAAACATACAACTCCTACTACCACCACCTCTTCCTCCACTCCCAAACCTCCTCCAGCTACACGTCCCAGTGTGTCCAAAAAACGTTTCCTGTCCAGCCTTGACCTTTTTCCCACACCTCCCCCACCCTGTCCATCTCATAGGTCCCGAAGTAGCACCTCAGCCACAACATCTCCCGGACCAGTGGTGCCTGTAGTCACCGGTATGTGGAGTGCACCGGCCACCAGGACAGCCAGTGTGGCACGGAGCCACAGCACAGACAGTCCCCCACCTGTGAAGCATCAGAAGCTGGCCAGTGCCAGGCAGGAGAGGGGGAAGTCTCCAGCCACCAAAGCCGCTCCCAGGGGTCCCGTTGGGAGTGTGGAGTCAGCTGTGACACCTTCCAAGGTAGGGAAGGGCCACAAGAAACCCGGCAAGTCTGGGAAGAGCTGCACTCCGGAGAAGACTGCCATCATCCCCGCTGCCCAGGAGGCCACCGCCAGCCCCAACCCAGCTGCCCAGGAGGCCACTGCCAGCCCCAGCACAGCTGCCCAGGAGGCCACTGCCAGCACCAGCCCCACTGATCCATGAGGGACCACCAGCACAAGACCCGCTGGGCCATGAAGGACTGCCAGCACAAGCCCCGCTGGGCCATGAAGGATGGCCAGCACAAACCCCGCTGGTCCATGAAGGACCGCCAGCACAAGCCCCGCTGGGCCATGAAGGACCACTAGCACAAGCACCGCTGAACATGGCACCGCCAACTCAAGCACCGCTGAACAGGGCACCGCCAACTCAAGCACCGCTGAACAGGGCACCGCCAACTCAAACACTGCTAGCCCATGAGCGGCAGGGGCACTGACGCAACTGGGTCCGTCACGGGGTGAGTGATGCACTCTGGGCACCAGTCCCCCTCCAGAACCAGTGGAGACATCCATCCACTACCTCTGTCCTACACAGGATGAAGCACTCTGGGCACCAGTCCCCCTCCAGAACCAGTGGAGACATCCATCCACTACCTCTGTCCTTCACAGGATGAAGCACTCTGGGCACCATTCCCCCTCCAGAACCAGTGGAGACATCCATCCACTACCTCTGTCCTACACAGGATGAAGCACTCTGGGCACCATGCCCCCTCCAGAACCAGTGGAGACTGTTATCCACTTGAGAGACTGTGGCTTTACACTCCCCAGGATATGGCAGTGGGCAACCCACCCACTGTAGAGACTTGAGAGACTGTGGCTTTGCACTCCCCAGGATATGGCAGTGGGCAACCCACCCACTGTAGAGACTTGAGAGACTGTGGCTTGGCACTCCCCAGAATTGAACAGTGGGCAGCCACCTACTGTAGAGACTTGAGAGACTGTGGCTTTGCACTCCCCAGAATTGAACAGTGGGCAAACCACCCACTTGTGAGACTTGAGAGACTGTGGCTTTGCACTCCCCAGGATTGAACAGTGGGCAAACCACCCACTGTGTAGACTTGAGAGACTGTGGCTTTGCACTCCCCAGGATTGAACAGTGGGCAACCCACCCACTGTATAGACTTGAGAGACTATGGCTTTGCACTCCCCAGGATTGAACAGTGGGCATGTGGCCCCCTCGTGGATTTGGTGTCGTGCACTGAAGCGGCTGAGGTGCCCCCCCCTTCCCTCCCCCTGAGGTGCCTGTTTTCTTGCTGTCTGATGCCCCTGCAGTGTTCTCTCCGTCATGGTCGGGGATCTTGTGTGGGCCTCGCCCATACCGTGTGGTCCCAGTGTTCCACTGACTTTCTTTGTGCAGAACCTGGACTACTATGTCTGGTATATATTTTGTACATTGTGTATTTATATATATCTGCCTACTTGTTTGTAATATATTCTGATGGTTACACTCATTTTCTTTGGTCTTTGCATTCTTCCGGGGGGGCTTGGGGGGTGTAACTGTGATGTATTGATATGCATTAGTGTGTGTGTTGTAGTGGATGAGGGTGGGGTTGGGGGTGGGGGTGTTGCATGTGTGTGTCCCTGTTTTTTGCCTCCTCCCTCCCCTGTGTCGTAGGTGTAGCACTCACCGTGGTCTTTGCCACCGGCGTTTGTGCTCCTGGTAGAGGAGCAGGAAGACTATCGCAGGTAGGATTTGGAGTTCCGGTTCCATGGTGTCCTCGTTCCTCGTGGAGTGTGTAGAGGTGAGCGTTTTCCCTTCGAAATTCCTGTTTCCGCCGTGTTTTTATCCGAGTTGTATCCGCCCCGGAAAAGGTGGCGGATTGGCCTGTCATAATAGTGTGGGCGGTACATTGTCTTCCGCCTGTCTGTTGGCGGTGACCGCAGCGCTGTTTGTTTGTACCGCCGTGGCGGTCGGAGTGTTAAAGTGGCTGTCTTTGTTGGCGGTTTCCGCCACAGTCGTAATTGGTATTTTTTTACTGCCGGCCTGTTGGCGGACTTACCGCCGCTTTAACACCGTCCGCCAGGGTTGTAATGACCACCACAGTCTTTGTAAAAATGGCAATAAGCTATTTTCAAAGTGGACACAGTACAAAAATCAACAGTTCCTGGGGGAGGTAAGTAAAGGTTAGATTAGGAGGTAAGTAAAATACTTACAAGTCTCAGTCCTGGGGCATAGGCAGCCCACCGTTGAGGGTTCAAGGCAACCCCAAAGTTACCACACCAGCAGCTCAGGGCCGGTCAGGTGCAGAGGTCAAAGGGGTGCCTAAAAAAACACAGATGCCTATGGAGAACAGGGGTGCTCCAGTTCCAGTATGCCAGCAGGTAAGTACCTGCGTCCTCAGGGCAGACCAGTGGGGTTTTGTAGAGCACTGGGGGGGACACAAGTAGGCACACAAAACTCACCCTCAGCGGCACAGGGGCGGCCGGGTGCAGTGTGCAAAGCAGGCGTCGGGTTTTGTATAGGTTTTCAATAGAGGCACCCAGGGGTCACTCTAGAGGTGCTGGCAGGCACGGGGGCTTTTCGGGACAGCCACCACCTGGGCAAGGCAGAGGGTCGCCTGGGAGTCACGCCTGCATCGAAGTTCGGTTCCTTCAGGTCCTGGGGGCTGCAGGTGCAGTGTTGATTCCAGGCGTCGGGTCCCTTGTTACAGGCAGTCGCGGTCAGGGGGAGTCACTGGATTCTCTCTGCAGGCGTCGCTGTGGGGTCGTCTCTGGTTACTCACGGGCTAGCAGTCGCCGGGGAGTCCTCCCTGAGGTGTTGGTTTTCTGCAGGTCGAACCGGGGGCGTTGAGTGCAGAGTGTAGAGTCTCACGCTTCCGGAGGAAAACGTGAAGTCTTTGGAAGTTGCTTCTTTGTTGCAAACAAGTAGCTGGTTTTGAACAGGGTCGCTGTTCACAGGAGTTTCTTGTAGTCCAGGGCAGTCCTCTAAGGCTTCAGAGGTTGCTGGTCCCTGTCGGATTCGTCGCGGGAGCAGGTTTTCGAAGTTGGAGACAGGCCGGTAGGGCTGGGGCCAAAGCAGTTGTGGTCTTCCTCCTTCTCTGCAGGCTTGAGGGTCAGCAGTCCTTCTTTCTTCAGGTTGCAGGAATCTGATTTCCTGGGATCTGGGGAGCCCCTAAATACTGAATTTAGGAGTGTGTTTAGGTCTGGGAGGGCAGTAGCCAATGGCTACTGTCCTTGATGGTGGCTACACCCTCTTTGTGCCTCCTCCCTGTGGGGAGGGGGCACATCCCTAATCATATTGGGGGAATCCTCCAAACTCAAGATGGAAGATTTCTCGAGTCAGGGGTCACCTCAGCTCAGGACACCTTCGGGGCTGTCCTGACTGGTGGGTGACTCCTCCTTGTTTTTCTCATAATCTCCTCCAGCCTTGCCGCCAAAAGTGGGGGCAGTGGCCGGAGGGGCGGGCATCTCCACTAGCTGGGATGCCCTGGGGCGCTGTAATAAAAGGGGTGAGCCTTTGAGGCTCACCACCAGGTGTTACAGTTCCTGCAGAGGGAGGTGAGAAGCACTTCCACCCAGTACAGGCTTTGTTCCTGGCCACAGAGTGACAAAGGCACTCTCCCCATGTCTGGTGTGTGGCAGGCTGGCAGAAACTGGTCAGCCTACAGTAGAAGTCGGGTAGGTATTCAGGGGGCATCTCTAAGATGCCCTCTGGTTGTATGTTACAATAAATTGCACACGGGCATCAGTGTGCATTTATTGTGCTGAGAAGTTTGATACCAAACTTCACAGTTTTTAGTGTAGCCATTATGGAACAGTGGAGTTCGTGTTTGACAAACTCCCAGACCAAATACTCTAATGGCTACCCTGCACTTACAATGTCTAAGGTTTTGCTTAGACACTGTAGGGGCATAGTGCTCATGCAGCTATGCGCTCACCTGTGGTATAGTGCACCCTGCCTTATGGCTCTAAGGCCTGCTAGAGGGGTGACTTATCTATGCCACAGGCAGTGTGAGGTTGGCATGGCACTCTGAGGGGCATGCCATGTCGACTTAGTCATTTTCTCCCCACCAGCACACACAAGCTGTGAGGCAGTGTGCATATGCTGAGTGAGGGGTCCCCAGGGTGGCATAAGACATGTTGCAGCCCTTAGAGATCTTCCCTGGCATCAGGGCCCTTGGTACCAGGGGTACCAGTTACAAGGGACTTACATGAGTGCCAGGGTTGTGCCAATTGTGGAGACAAAGGTACAGCTTAAGGAAAGAACACTGGTGCTGGGGCCTGGTTAGCAGGGTCCCAGCACACATTCAAATCATAACTTAGCATCAGCAAAGGTAAAGAGTTAGGGGGTAACCATGCCAAGGAGGCATTTCCTTACACAACCCCTCCCCCAAACGAAAGAGGACGAGACTAACCTTTCCCAAGAGAGTCTTCATTTTCTAAGTGGAAGAACCTGGAAAGGCCATCTGCATTGGCATGGGCAGTCCCAGGTCTGTGTTCCACTATAAAGTCCATTCCCTGTAGGGATATGGACCACCTCAACAGTTTAGGGTTTTCTCCTTTCATTTGCATCAGGCATCTGAGAGGTCTGTGGTCTGTTTGAACTATGAAGTGAGTACCAAAAAGGTATGGTCTTAACTTCTTCAGGGTCCAGACCACAGCAAAGGCCTCCCTCTCAATGGCACTCCAACACTGCTCCCTGGGGAGTAACCTCCTGCTAATGAAAGCAACAGGTTGGTCAAGGCCATCATCATTTGTTTGGGACAGGACTGCTCCTATCCTATGTTCAAATGCATCTGTCTGCACTATGAACTGCTTAGAGTAATCTGGAGCTTTCAAAACTGGTGCTGTGCACATTGCTTGCTTCAGGGTGTCAAAGGCCTTTTGACAGTCCAAGATCCAGTTAACTTTCTTAGGCATTTTCTTGGAGGTAAGTTCTGTGAGGGGTGTCATTATTGATCCATAATCCTTCACAAACCTCCTATAGTAACCAGTCAAGCCAAGAAATGCCCTGACTTGAGTCTGAGTTTTTGGAGTTACCCAATCCAGAATAGTCTGGATCTTGGGTTGGAGTGGCTGAACTTGGCCTCTACCTACAAGGTGTCCCAAGTAAACCACAGTACCCTGCCCTATCTGACATTTAGATGCCTTGATACAGAGGCATGCTGCTTGCTCCGTGCAGGGCCTGCAAAACCTTCTTCCGGTAGACCCGGTGATCCTGCCAGCTGGAGCTAAAGACAGCAATATCATCAATGTTATCAAGGTAAGCTGCACTAAAGGACTCCAAGCCAGCAAGGACTTGATTCACCAACCTTTCGAAGGTGGCAGGTGCATTCTTTAAGCCAAAGGGCATCACAGTAAACTGGTAGTGCCCATCAGGTGTAGAGACTACTGTTCTCTCTTTTGCTCCTGGTGCCATTCTTATTTGCCAGTACCCTGCTGTCAAGTCAAAGGTACTCAGGTATTTGGCAGCACCCAATTTATCAATCAGCTCGTCTGCCCTTAGAATGGTATGGGCATCTGTCTTGATGACAGAAGTAAGCCCTCTGTAGTCCACACAGAACCTCATCTCTCTCTTGCCATCTTTTGTGTGAGGTTTGGGGACCAAGACCACTGGGCTAGCCCAGGGGCTGTCAGAGTGCTCAATGACTCCCAATTCCAGCATCTTGTGGACTTCCACCTTGATGCTTTCCTTAACTTGGTCAGACTGTCTGAATGTTTTGTTTTTGACAGACATGCTGTCTTCTGTGTCCACATCATAGGTACACAGGTGTGTCTGACCAGGGGTTAGGGAAAAGAGCTCAGCAAACTGCGGGAGGACTTGCCTGCAGTCAGCCTGCTGTTGGCCAGAGAGGGTGTCTGAATAGATCACTCCATCTACTGAGCCATCTTTAGGGTCAGTGGAGAGGAGATCAGGGAGAGGTTCACTCTCTGCTTCCTGGTCCTCATCTGTAACCATTAACATGTTTACATCTGCCCTGCCATGGGAGAGTTTTAGGCGGTTAACATAGATCACCCTCTTGAGGGTCGTGCTAGTGCCTAGGTCCACCAGGTAGGTGACCTGACTCTTTTTCTCTAGCACTGGGTAGGGGCTACTACATTTGTCCTGAAGTGCCCTGGGGGCAACAGGCTCAGGAACCCAGACTTTCTGCCCTGGCTGAAACTCAACCATTGCAGCCTTTTGGTCACATCACATCATCTGGAGTTGTTGGCTGGCCTCAAGGTTTTTATTTGCCTTTTCCATGTACCATCCTAGAACGTAGGCCTAGTACATAGTCCACTGTGTGCTGCTTAGGCTCATGGAGAGGTCTCTCCCAGCCTTCTTTCACATGAGCTAGTGGTCCCCTGACAGGATGGCCAAACAGAAGTTCAAAGGGGGAAAACCCTACTCCCTTCTGAGGCACCTCTATGTAGGCGAAAAGCAGGCATGGCAAGAGGACATCCCATCTCCTTTTGATTTTTTCAGGGAGCCCCATGATCATGCCCTTCAATGTCTTGTTAAATATCTCAACAAGACCAGTGGTTTGTGGATGGTTTGGTGTGGTGAATTTTTAAGTCACCCCACGCTCATTCCACATGTGTTTCAGGTAAGCTGTCATGAAGTTGGTACCTCTCTCAAAAACCACCTCCTTAGGAAATCCCACTCTGGTAAAAATACCAATGAGTGTTGTGGCTACTGCAGGGGCAGTAGTGGACCTAAGGGGTATTGCCTCAGGGTACCTAGTAGCATGATCCACTACTACTAGGATATACTGATTATGCTGTGGGAGGTTCAAGTGAAAAATATATAATACACTGTTCCGAATGTGTGAGAGGAGACTAGAGGATACCGTAGAGGGGGTCCTAAATTTTAGGAGCAAGGCACCTCACGCATCCCAAGGGATGTCATGCTTCATCATCGGAGCTGCTCCTCGTCAGACCGGCGCTGCAATGTCTGACGGGCACCACCCCGAAAGTGGGGGGCTCTTTGCCAGAGATCTTTTGTAGTGGTGAAGCCGTGACCCCAAATGTGGGAGAATGTATAGAAGGAGATCAAAAAAAACAGATGGTTAAAATTGGCTCTCTAAATCGGCACAGGGTAACTACTTTATTAACCCAATGCAAAGAAAAAGGGGCCAAGGTTAAAAGCGGTCACAGGAGTGAAACCGAAATAATGTTCAGTCACTCTGTATCAAACTAATCAAAGAAAGGGTGGGGGAACCATCCCTATCGTGGGTCAACATGTTTCGCATCCTGGTGGTCCATACGGATCCAGTGATGCTTCATCAGGACCAATAAACAGCTATGAGTATCTCCTAGATATGAAAAGGGAGAGGTCTGGAAATATATTTAGAAATTATCATAAAGGTATCCAGTCACTTACATCAAAAAGGAAATTTTTCTTAACCGTCGCCCTAAAAATTAAAGGTACACAGGTTATGCATCAAAACGGACACTGAATAATGTCAAGGGAGGGAAAAGGTGATGGTGGGCAACCGTGCTGTACAGTGCTGGTGTAAAAAAGTGCGGAGTAAGATATATATGAATGTAAGTCATATCCAACTTACCAACCCAATTAGGGAAACGCACTTCATAGGGCCACACAGACCTTTGGTCGAGCGCAAAAAGAATCTGCAGGAAAAGTGCACGACAGAACAAAGAATTATTATATATATAACGGTTGGTTGTAGCAGGGATACACAAACCATGAGGGTATGGACAGATAGTTAAAACCTATATGTTGAGGTTCACATAATACGCTGAAGGAAGAACAACTTGCTACCCTTGAGTAGAATTCACAGGAGTTGTAGTAGTAAAACAAACCATCTGTAATGGCAGTAACATTTTTCTAAAGAAAAAGGAAAACGCACGGAATCAGTATAAATGGAACCAGGCATCTGTCAGGTTATAGAACATACTAGTTATGTAAAGAATGGACGTGGAAACAGGATAGAAAGCAGGCATTTTGTTAGCCAAAATCGGCATCATTAAGTCAAAAAACATATATAAACTGCCGTACGAGTCACGGTCGGTATAGGGTAAAACGAGTGAACAAACCCAAGTCTGTACGTAGTAAAGACGGGTTGTTTTGAAACCAGAAACCAAAGTCGCTTACTTGTTTTTGCTGCCGTCGCTGCTGGTACATCTACCCGGGTCCGTGTTCCCTGGAAAGTAAAGGGAATCACGGAGGCGCCGGTAATAAACAGTGTAACCCGGAACTAGGAAGTTACCGGGACGCATGCGTACCGGTCAGAGGTGTGTAGACAGAGAGAAAGGACTCGCAAGTTCAGAGTCCTGGATAATAAAAATAAACAAAGGACTCACAATGATTGCGGTAGTCCGATGTAGCTAGTTGAAAAGGTATGGAAGACGGGACAATGGAGGCAAATAAGATTTTTTTTTTTTTAATTTATAAATACTATGGACCAGTAAAGAGCAGGCTAGCTATGTGTAGTAACTGTAAATGTGGTCAGGGGAACAACACAGCACACATCTGAAATAAGTGTAGCCACTGCTGGGAATCAAAGGGTAAATAGGACATATCTACCAGAGTGTTTACTTGGTCTGACTAATCCACGGGATATCATCATTTAGACCCTTTACGTGAGTGCGCAGTTTGAACACCCACCGTTGCTCTAGTTCGAATAGGGAGTTACTGGAATTCAATGGGTTTGTTTGTAGAATAACCCACCACATCTCATCGGGACCATGTCCGACTTCAAGGAAATGGAGACTCAATTTGGTGGTAATGCGGCCACATCTAATGTTACTACGGTGTTCATTGATCCGCAGCTTAACTTCTCTGGAGGTCATCCCTACGTAACGTAATCCACAGGGACAGGTAATCATGTATATACAGTTACGGGTATTGCAATTGGTGTGGTTAACAAGTCGCCAAGTACCTATGGGGTCGAGGTCAACAGTTTTCAGTCTCTTCGTCAAGGTACAGACATTGCAATTCCCACATGGAAAGTGACCCACCACAGGGAGAGTATCCCACAGTACAGTCTGGCGGACCGGTGGGGGGGTGATACATGGTCTAGTGTGGACTAGTAAATCCTTGATATTAGTAGTTCGTTTGAAGGCAAAAAGAGGTTTGGGCATCTGTTCACCCCCACTGCATAGGATTGACCACCTCTTGTTCACGATTTTTTTGATGGAAATGGACAAAGGAGTAAAAGTAGACACACATGTGAGTTTAGTGTCCAATTTGCGAGGAGTGGTAGAAAGCAAAATATCCCTATTGCAGCACTTAGCCCGTTTAAATGCGGCCTTCACCAAGGAAACTGGATACTGACGGTTATCAAGTTTAGTGGAAAGATCTCTGGCCTGGGAGTTGAACATATGTGGGGTACTGCAGTTGTGTCTGAGTCGAAGGAATTGACCGTATGGGAGATTATCTCTTAGGGCGTTAGGGTGGTGACTATCATACAGCAAGAGACTGTTACGATCAGTATTTTTCTGATAGGTATGTGTATGTAGTTTGCCCCCTTCAATGTTGATATGAAGGTCGAGAAAAGGTATCTGAGTGTCAGACACAGAGGAGGTAAAGCGTAAGTAGGGGTTTAGAGTGTTAATCCATGTAGTAAAATGTTCAACCTCAGTGAGGGGGCCCTGCCACACTACCAGGATATCGTCAATGTACCTGCGCCATAGTTTGATGTTTGCCTGGAAAGGGTTAGTATCTGGAAGTATGAATTGAGATTCAAAATCAAACATGTATAAACAGGCAAGACTGGGGGCGAAGGTACTCCCCATTGAAGTCCCGCGGATCTGATGAAAAAGAAAATCCTCAAACTGAAAGAAATTTTCTTTCAAAGCCAAAGTTGCACAGTGCATAATGAAGTGTACTGGAGACGTCAAAGATTGGTTAGCTGATTGGAGAGCAGTTTCAACTACTTGCAACGTGGCTTCCTGCGGGATATTGGTATATAAGGCCTCGACATCCAGAGTGATTAAAGCGTGAACCTGCACAGATGAATTGATGGTATCTATCAAATTAAGGACGTCTTTAGTGTCTTTCAGGTAGGTGGTGGATGTCTGTACAATAGGTTGTAAGAAGTGGTCACAAAAAACAGAAAGGGGCTCAAGGACAGATCCTATACCCGATACTATCGGGCGACCCGGTGGAGGGATCTTGTTCTTGTGAATTTTAGGAAGGCAGTAGAAGTAGGGAGTACGTGGATTCTCAGTATCCAAGAACTCTGCTTCCTTGCGTGTAATTCATGAATTGCCTAAAGCCTCCTCTATCATGCCACGTATTTCAATTTGTAGTTTCTTCGTGGGATCAATGTTGATAGGGACGTAATAAGTCGAGTCACCAAGTAGGCGTAGACATTCCTGCCTGTAATCAGTGGAATTCATTACCACTATTGCTCCACCCTTGTCCGCAGGTTTGGTAACTATGCTCGTGTCAGAGGCCAGTGTTCGTAGAGCATCTCTTTCAATAGTAGAAACATTGGAGAAGCTGTGCTTTGGTTGTAGTGCAGACAGGTCTCTCAAGACTGCTTTTTCGAATGCCAGCACCTCACAAGGCATTGATGAGGCAGGGGGCATAAATTTTGATGGTTTTCTGAGGCCCGTGTCCATAGGTTGTTCAATGTTGGGTCTGTCATTAAAGAAATATCGTAATCTAATTTTCCTAAAAAAATTAGACATTTCACAGTGGAGACGAAAAGTGTCTTCTTTTGGTGTGGGTACAAAACCCAGTCCCTTGTTCAAAACCAGCATCTCAGTAGGTGAGAGAGTTCTGGAAGAGAGATTAACCACTAAATCCGATTTGGAGGATTCTTCCCCTGGCTGCGGGTCACCATTTGTGGCTCGTCCTGTGCCCAATGTACCCTCCTGCCTCTTCCTCTCCTTCTGCCTCTTCCTCTGCCCCGGCCGTGGCCTAAAAAAGGCAAGTATGGTAACATCGGGCGAGGTTGAAAAAAGGGAAAGGGTTGTTGCCAGGCTAAGGGTTGTCCCGGAGGGTATTGTGGATAGTGGTAGAATGGATGAGTGCCCTCATTGTCCGTGCTCCATCCGTCCGAGGAGGAACTATTGCTGTATTTCCGTGGTTTCTTCAATGATGAAAATGACTCGTCTGAGGAGACAGAGTGTGTTTCGCAGGTGTAGTCATCTGTAATATATGGCTAAACTTTCTCGCGGCTGAACCGCGAGATGTCTTTCTGTAGTTTTGTGATCTTCTGTTGGGTTAAGAACTCCTTAGTTTCGTTGAGTTCAGAGTTAATTTCTGTTAATCGGCTTTTGAAGGAGGCCAGTGTAACTGTGGCTTTGAGCATGCCCTCCATGTGTGTAATCTGCACCATAATAGAGTCAGCCAACCGTTTTGATGAATTGATCATCAGCACCAGCCAGTCCCTGGTGCATTTCCATGCTATCTGCGCCCAGTCTTTTCTAAAGGCCAAGTCCTGAATAAAGATCCTGGGCATATTGGAGACAAGGAGACCATTAGGGGCTATATTTGCTCTCAAGTATTCGGTCATAATAGTCCCATGTAGGACAGTTTTTACAAGGTCACGTTTAAGTGTAGACAATTTGTCCCACTCTTCCTTCGAAGGGCCCGAAGGTCCAGCACCATCACTTCCCAGAATGGAAGGAGTCTGAAGAATTGCAGATACTATGTCGTCGTCAAAACTCAGCCCTTGGAAATTATCCATCTTAGGGTGTTTAGTGATAAGAAAACAAAGAGAATCCCACAGCTAAGCTGCTGTACTAGTAAGTCGAAAAATAGGAGGGATGGGGAGGTATTGTGGTCCAGTGTATATCCTCCCAAGTAATACGTCAAAAATATATAATACACTGTTCCAAATGTGTGAGAGGAGACTAGAGGATACCGTAGAGGGGGTCCTAAATTTTAGGAGCAAGGCACCTCACACATCCCAAGGGATGTCATGCTTCATCATCGGAGCTGCTCCTCGTCAGACCGGCGCTGCAATGTCTGACGGGCACCACCCCGAAAGGGGGGAGCTCTTTGCCAGAGATCTTTTGTAGTGGTGAAGCTGTGACCCCAAATGTGGGAGAATGTATAGAAGGAGATAAAAAAAACGGATGGTTAAAATTGGCTCTCTAAATCGGCACAGGGTAACTACTTTATTAACCCAATGCAAAGAAAAAGAGGCCAAGGTTAAAAGCGGTCACAGGAGTGAAACCGAAATAATGTTCAGTCACTCTGTATCAAACTAATCAAAGAAAGGGTGGGGGAACCATCCCTATCATGGGTCAACATGTTTCGCATCCTGGTGGTCCATACGGATCCAGTGATGCTTCATCAGGACCAATAAACAGCTATGAGTATCTCCTAGATATGAAAAGGGAGAGGTCTGGAAATATATTTAGAAATTATCATAAAGGTATCCAGTCACTTACATCAAAAAGGAAATTTTTCTTAACCGTCGCCCTAAAAAGTAAAGGTACACAGGTTATGCATCAAAACGGACACTGAATAATGTCAAGGGAGGGAAAAGGTTTTGGTGGGCAACCGTGCTGTACAGTGCTGGTGTAAAAAAGTGCGGAGTAAGATATGAACCCACTAAATCCACTCCCACTCTTTCAAAGGGGACCCTCCACCACTGGAAGTGGAATGAGGGGGGCCTTTGGATGGCCCCCTGTCTTATCACTGGCTTGACAGGTGGCACAGGAGGCACAAAACTCCTTTACCTTCTGGGACATATTGGGCCAATAGAAATGATTCACTAACCTCTCCCATGTCTTGGTTTGTCCCAAATGCCCAGCAAGGGGAATGTCATGGGCTAATGTCAGAATAAACTCTCTAAACTTCTGAGGCATTACCACTCTCCTAGTGGCACCAGGTTTGGGATCTCTAGCCTCAGTGTAAAGGAGTCCATCTTCCCAATAGATCCTGTGGATTCCACTGACAATTCCCTTTTCTTGTTCAGCAGCTTGCTGTCTTAGGCGTTAAAGGGAGGGACAAGTTTCCTGCCCCTTGCATAGCTGTTCCCTTGAGGGTCCCCCTGGGCCCAAGATCTCAACCTGGTAAGGTTCTAACTCCATAGGCTCAGTTCCCTCAGGGGATAGAACTTCTTCCTGAGAAGAGAGGTTCTGTTTCTTTTTCTGTGCTGAAGCTGGTTCCCCAGTCTTCTTTACTTTTCTCTTGGAGGGTTGAGCCATTATTCCAGACTCCAACACCTCTTTTTCACCCTGAGCTCTGCACTGTGCCCTAGTCTTGACACACACCAGTTCAGGGATACCCAGCAGGGCTGCATGGGCTTTGAGTTCTACCTTAGCCATGCTGAGGACTCCAGATCATTTCCAAGCAGACATTCTACTGGTATAGCAGAAGAGACTACCTCCTGTTTCAGGCCAGTGACCCCTCACCATTCTAAAGTTACCATAGCCATGGGATGTACTTTAGTCTGATTGTCAGCATTGGTGACTGGATAAGTTTGTCCAGTCAGGTATTGTACTGGGGAAACCAGTTTGTCTATCACCATATTGACACTGGCTCCTGTATCCCGCAGGGCCTCTACTCTAGTCACATTAATAAAGAGATGCTGCCAGTATTTTTGCGTGTTAGGCGGCCAGGCAGCTAGTGTGGCTAAGTCCACCCCACCCTCAGAGACTAATGTAGCTTCAGTGTGGACCCTGAATTGCTCTGGGCACACTGTTGATCCCACCTGGAGACTGGCTATTCCAGTGCTAACTGGAGTAGTAGTTGAAGTGGAACCTTTCTTGGGACAGGCCTTGTCTACAGTTTGGTGTCCATGCTGACTACAGCTGCGACACCAGGCCTTTTTGGGATCAAAGTGTGTACCCTTGTACCCAAATGAGGATTGTGAAGAGGCTTTGGACCCACACTCCTGTGCAGGTTTTTGGGGCCCTGTAGAAGACTCTTTACTTTTTCCCTTGGATGTCTCAACACTCTTCCCCTGGGGAGGCTGTGTGACCACTTTCTTTTGGTCACCCCCTGTGGAAGTCTTGGTCACCCTTGTCTTGACCCAGTGGTCTGCCTTCTTTCCCAATTCTTGGGGAGAAATTGGACCTAGGTCTACCAGATGCTGATGCAGTTTGTCATTGAAACAATTACTTAAAAGGTGTTCCTTCATAAACAAATTATACAGCCCTTCATAATCATTTACACCACTGCCATCAATCCAACCATCTAGTGTTTTGACTGAGAAGTCAACAAAATCAACCTAGGTCTGGCTCGATGATTTTTGAGTCCCCCTGAACTTAATCCTGTACTCCTCAGTTGAGAATCCAAAGCCCTCAATCAGAGTAGCCTTCATGAGGTCATAGGATTCTGCATCTTTACAGAGAGTGTGAGGAGTCTATCCCTACACTTTCCAGTGAACATTTCCCAAAGGAGAGCACCTCAGGAAGAGCTGTTTACTTTTCTGGTTGCACAAGCCCTCTCAAAAGCTGTGAACCATTTGCTGATGTCATCACCATCTTCATATTTTGTTATAATTCCTTTGGGGATTTTAAGCATGTCAGTATTCTCTCTGACCCTATTTAAGTTGCTGCCACCATTGATGGGAGCTAAACCCATCTCTTGTCTTTCGCTCTCTATGACTAGGAGCTGTCTCTCCAAAGCCAATCTTTTGACCATCCTGGCTAACAGGAGGTCATCTTCATTGAGGATGCCCTCAATGCTTCCAGAGTTGCTGGACTCCCCTGTGGGAGAAGCAGCATCTCTGACTATCACTTGTGGAGTCAGGGTTTGAGGGACCCTGGCCTCCCTAAATAGGACAGGAGGGAGGGAATCGTCCTCCTGGTCACTAGTTTCTCCCTCTGTAAGGTTGTATTCAGAGGGGTGGTCTCTTGCAAACTCTGCCAAAAGCTCCTGAAGCTGTACTTTGGTTTGATCCAGTTTTTATATTTTTTATCTTACAGAGAGTCCTTAACTCTGACATCCTTAGATGCAGGTAAGGAGTGATGTTGAGTTCCACCACCATCTCTTCTGTCCTAGACATTATTTTTCTAAAAGTTTGGATACTTTTTAAGAATCTAAAACTATTTCTAGAACTTAATCCACTTTTACAAAACTTTTGAACTCTAAAAGAAATGCTAACTGGGAGTTACACAAGGCCCTAGCAGGACCTTTAAACATTTAGAAAAATAGCTCAAATTGCAAAAATCGGTTTCTAATGACAATTTTTGGAATTTAGTCGTGTGATCAGGTATTGGCTGAGTAGACCAGCAAATGCACAGTCTTAGACCACACCGCTGATCCACCAATGTAGGAAGTTGGCTCTGTATATACTATTTCAAAGAGTCCTAGGGTTCCCCTTAGAGGTAAGATAGTGGCAAAATTTGATAATTCTAATGCTCTATTTTGTGGTAGTGTGGTCGAGCAGTAGACTTATCAGACGGTAGTGTTAAGCATTTGTTGTACACACACAGGCAATAAATGAGGAACACACACTCAAAGATTTACTTCAGGCCAACAGGTTTTTATATTGAAAAATATATTTTCTTAGTTTATTTTAAGAACCCCAGGTTCAAGATTTACAGTTAATACTTTAAATGTAAGGTACTTCACTTAGATACTTTAGGAAATTAGAATAAAAGCAATATCACATACAGTCTTTGTAAAAATGGCAATAAGCTATTTTCAAAGTGGACACACTGCAAAAATCAACAGTTCCTGGGGGAGGTAAGTAAAGGTTAGATTAGGAGGTGAGTAAAACATTTACAAGTCTCAGTCCTGGGGCATAGGCAGCCCACCATTGGGGGTTCAAGGCAACCCCAAAGTTAACACACCAGCAGCTCAGGGCCAGTCAGGTGCAGAGGTCAAAGGGGGGCCTAAAACACGTAGGCGCCTATGGAGAACAGGGGTGCTCGGGTTCCAGTCTGCCAGCAGGTAAGTACCAGAGTCCTCAGGGGGCAGACTAGAGGGGTTTTGTAGAGCACTGGGGGGGGACACAAGTAGGCACAAAAAACTCACTGTCAGCGGCACAGGGGCGGCAGGGTGCAGTGTGCAAAGCAGGCGTCGGGTATTGTATGGGTTTCAATGGAGGGACCCAGGGGTCACTCTAGCGGTGCAGGCAGGCACAGGGGGGGCTTCTCGGGACAGCCACCACCTGGGCAAGACAGATGGTGTCCTGGGGGTCACTCCTGCGTTGAAGTTGAGTTCCTTCAGGTCCTGGGGGCTGCGGGTGCAGTGTTGGTTCCAGGCGTCGGGTCCCTTGTTACAGGCAGTTGCGGTCAGGGGGAGCCTCTGGCTTCTCTCTGCAGGCGTCACTGTGGGTGCTCAGGGGGGGGTCGTCTCTGGTTACTCAAGGGCTCGCAGCCGCCGGGGAGTCCTCCCTCAGATGCTGGTTTTCTGCAGGTCGAGCTAGGGGCGTCGGGAGCAGAGTGTAGAGTCTCACGCTTCCGGCGGGAAACGTGAAGTCTTTGGAAGTTGCTTCTTTGTTGCAAAGAAGTAGCTGGTTTTGAACAGGGGCACTGTTCACGGGAGTTTCTTGGTCCTGTAATCCAGGGCAGTCCTCTAAAGCTTTGTGTGCTGAGTGAGGGGTCCCCAGGGTGGCATAAGACATGCTACAGCCCTAAGAGACCTTCGCTGGCACCAAGGCCCTTGGTATCAGGGGTACCAGTTACAAGGGACTACCCTGAGTGCCAGGGTTTTGCCAATTGTGGAGACAAAGGTACAGTTTAGGGAAAGAACACTGGTGCTGGGGCTTGGTTAGCAGGTTCCCAGCACACTTTCAAATCATAACTTAGCATCAGCAAAGGCAGCAAAAAGTTAGGGGGTAATCATGTCAAAGAGGCATTTCCTTACACTCATCATTTGAGCACTGGTGTATTCTTAGTTGGACTATGCCAATGCTTTTTATCTAGATCTACCTGACTAATATCTTCATAGGCTTCAGATGGTGCTGAACTGTGCTGCTCGTTTGGTACTCATCCACCCCATGTCCACATCTCCAATCATCTGCATTTGCTCCACTAGCTTTAAGGGTCGAGAAATATTTTTATACGAAAGCCTTTACACAATTCAGGTTGTGCATTTATCAAACAAATGTTCACTCCCTACTGCTCAGAGAGAACTTTACGGCCATCCTCTCCTCAGTTCTTCAAGGCTCCCAAGATTACAAAATCACATCAAGACAGTAGATCCTGTGCCTCTCAGGTGGCCACAAAGTGGAAGTGTCATCATTTTCATTCACAATGCCAGATCAGGCTGACAGTTTTCACTCATAAAATGTGTGTAACTATTTACTTGTTTCCTGCTACCGCAAGGACACCCGCTGGGTATTTTCAGTTTTAGAAATTACATAAAGAAAGAAAGAACCCCAGCCTTGCAGAAAAACAAATCCTTCAAACAATCCTTCTCTGGAAGTGCTCCCAGAGGGTAGTAATCTATCTGACATTTAAAAACTCCATCCTGTGAATCATTAAAAAGAAGCTAAAAACCTTCTATCCCAGCACCATTTCCAGATATTGCTGGTGGAGTTACCTGGAGTTACCTGGAAGCAGTAATTCTATAGACTACCACAAGAGCTAATGTGGCTGAGCAATTCATCGTGCTTTCTTGGCTTCGGGATATTTCAGTGGTACCCGATCATGCGGAACCTTCTGACATTTGAAATATCATCAGTGATGTCACTGACCATGTCATGAGTGATGTAATATGTGAGGCCATAAGCACTAGATTACGAGGGCGTAAGTGATAGCTCAGGTAACCATAACTGCTGAATTTCTATGGTTTTGTGGGAGTAAAGTCTGAGCCGAACTATAACATCCCTGTAACCTTTGTGTTTTTCAGTGAATGTGTACATGCTTGTGTACACGCTCCTGGCGATCATCCCCGACACACCCACCTCACCTCTAAGTTTATGGGAGTGGCGCTCAGTGCACAGAGCCTAGTCACTCATTTTCTGAAAAGACAATTACTGCAATTGATGACGGCAAAATAGGATTTGGGATGTGGTGAATGAGTGAAAAATGTTGCTTGAAACTGGAATGTTGTGAGTCAGAGGGACCCAAAGTCAGATAAAACGTGAAAATCATATGACTTGCAAGCATTATTCCAGAGACAATCAGTAGTAACACAACTTCTAGATGCAACTAATCCAGAAGGAAAAGGAGGTCTACACATTATACGGAAAAAAGCTTCCTGAAAACGATCAACAATAAACAAAATATTTCTGATTTACATGATAACCAGCAAAACTGGATTCCAGTTTAAATTGTGTAATCATAAAAATAGATTCAGAGAGCAAACAATTGGAATGAACCAGTATTCCAGGTAAAACTAATTACCAAAAATTCATCATTCCAGCTTCAATGTTAGACCATACCCTGCTGCTCCAGATGCAAGCAGTCAAACCTTAACAGCTTCCACATACCAGTGTTCAACTATGTAAGCAATCCAGAAACACGCTGTGACAACACAGCATATTATTCATAATCTGATAACCAATAAAAGACCATTCCAGATACAATTGTTCAACCAGAAACATTGTAGAGACTATTGATCAAAACTTCATTCTAAAATATCGAAACGTAGGCCCTCATTACAACCCTGGCGGTAAATGCCGCCTACCGCCGTGCTGACTGGTGCCAACATACTGTGACCGCGGTGGTATTTCTCTACAGGTATTATGACCCTCACTAAGAAATCCACCACTATACAGACACCCACACAAGTCCGCCAGACCAAAGGCCTCAAAATACACACACACTTACAAAACTACACCACATTGGACAATTCAAACTACACACACCTGACACACATACACATACACAAACCACACCCACACACCCAATCCAATATACAACACACACCCACATTACCCACTCAATCAGAAGCACAATACATCATCACCCATACACCATCCACGCACCTCACAACACATCACCCCATACATCCTCACACATTCCACTCACACCACATCCATGGCACCCCAAAGACACCCCAGGTTTTCAGAGGAGGAGCTAAGGGTCATGGTGGAGGAAATCATCCGGGTAGAGCCACAGCTATTCGGATCACAGGTGCAGTAGACGTCCATTGCAAGGAAGATAGAGCTATGGAGGAGGATCGTGGACAGGGTCAATGACGTGGGACAGCACTCAAGAACTAGGGATGACATCAGGAAGAGGTGCAATGACCTATGGGGGAAGGTACATTCCGTGGTTGCAAGACACAAGGTAGCTGTACAGAGGACTGGCGGTGGACCCGCACCCCCTCCCCCACAACTAACAACATTGGAGGAGCAGGTCTTGGCAATCATGCATCCTTATGGCCTCGCAGGAGTAACAGGAGGATTGGTAAGTCAAATCTTCACTACTATATACCCTACCCGACCTGCATGCTATCACAAACTCCCACCGCTACCGTCACCCCCATCACTCCACCAACTCACACATACCCCACTATCACAATCCACCCATCCCAATACCAAGTCCTGCATGTAACACCAATGCATGGACCCCCATCACAGACCTGCATGGACACCCATCAACACAGCATGCCCAGTAGAGAGAATCACCCAGCCCACAAAATCACGACGCACACTAGGCAAAGCTGACAGGGAAATCACAATCATACAGGGAAACACACCCATGCACAAGATGAGATACACTAAAACTGCATTTGCATCCCCATAGGACCCCTACTCATCTTCACTGGAAAGGAGGTGCCAGCTACATCCAGTCCCCCCCCCAGAAGAGGCCCACAGTAACAACAGCAGCTCTGCACGCCTGGATCAGGATGACCAACCTGGCCCATCAGGGACCTCTGGACAGTTGGTTACCCTGCCACAGTCCCAACCTACCACAGAGCCTCCCTCCTCAGAAAACACCACCACAGCACCAACCCAGCGGGCACATGCCACTGTCCCCAGGACACGTCAATCAGCAGTGTGTCCACCACTACAGGGACCCCAGGAAACCCACAAACCCAGAACGATCAGGGACCTGGGGTCAGTGGCAGTGGGCACACGGTTTAGGGGACAGAGGCACAGGACAACAGGGAAGCTGGGAGGACTGCTGTGCGACAGGGGGAGGACAGGCCCAGGGAACCCACTCTCCAGGAGGCACTGACAAATATCCTGGGAGCAAACCACCATTCCCAGGAGACGATGGGGCAGATACTGGCCAAGTTGCAGGAGACCCAGCGGCTGCAGGAGGGACAGTTCCTGGGGATCAGGGAGGTCCTCAAACACATCTACACCATCCTGGTCACCATTGCAGGGGTGCTGGATGGCATGGCCAACACCATAAGGGAGGCAGTGGCATACCAACGGACCCCTGACACTAGCCACGTCGAAGAACAGACCTCCACCTCCGCCGGCGCTAGTGGACAGGAGGCACTGCCACTGGAACAACAGGCCATCAGCACCCCACCCCCTGCAGAAGGAGAACCACCCCTCAAACAGTCCTTGCAATCCAGGCAGAAGCCAGAGAACATTGCCAAGACCCCCGCCAGGAAATAAGACTCTCCTGATTGTCACCCTTCTGTCCCACTCTGTCACCCTGTCCACCTTGAACTGCCATTACTCCCCTTCCTAGGCCCCCTTGGACAATGCACCTGTAAAACCAAGAGACTGGACTCTAACTGGACATTCCTCCTCCACAACCCCAGCCCATTGCACAACCCCTCTACTTATGAGCACTTAAATTTAAATAAACACCCTTGGAACAAAGACAAATCTGAAGTCTGTCAAATGATTCACTTATGTATTAGTACAACATAATCAAAGCATTGCAAGTCACATGTGCAGTTAAATTTACATTGGAATGACCTTTAGTGGGCAGCAGAACATATACCAGGAGCCGGAGTGGGCCACAGAGATCTGAAAATAGAGATGCCAAAGGGTACAGTAAGTGTCCATAGACATAGGGAAATCAGGCTGCCATGTACAATGTCCAACACAAAATTGAAAAGTAAAGTGAAGTTACAGTGTCTTACCTGTGTGTCACTGGAAGTACTGCTGTATTATAATACTTCTGTTGTCAACATCTTCTTCCTTTGCCTCCTCTTCCTCACTGTCCACAGGCTCCACCGCTGCCACAAGACCATCTCCAGGCACATCCTCCTGCAGAAAAGGAACCTGGCGTCTCAAGGCCAGGTTGTGCAACATGCAATGATGACCTGGCACACCTTCTTGGGTGAGTAGTACAGGGATCCACCAGTCAGATGGAGGCACCATAACCTGGCCTTCAAGAGGCCAAAGGCCTTTCAATAATCCTCCTTGTACGCCCATGTGCCTCATTGTAACGTTCCTCTGCCCTTGTCCTGGCATTCCTCACTGTGGTCAATAGCCATGAGAGGTTGGGGTTCACCTGCAAATATCGAGGGACAACTGTTAGATATGAACTAACCCTTAGGGACAACCCCAGACCCAGGCACCTACTTATACTGTGTGGGGACCTTGGGCTCACCTATTAGCGACACCCGGTGCCTCTGGAGTTGGCCCATCACATATGGCATGCTGCTATTCCTCAACATAAAGTGTCATGCACAGAGCCAGGATATTTGACATTGACATGGGAGATGTACTGGCCCGCCAAACACACCATCTGCTCATTCATTGCGTGATAGCTTTTTCTATTCCTGAAAACTTGTTCATTTCTCCAGGGGGGGTGGAGAAATGCCACATGTGTACCATCAATGGCACCAATGATGTTGGAGATATGTCCCAGGGAAGAAAAGTTAGCTTTCACTGTGGCCAAATCCTCGACCTGGGGGAATACGATGTAGCTGCACAGGTGTTTCAGCAGGGCTGACAACACTCTGGTCAACACGTTGGAGAACGTTGGCTGAGGCATCCCTGATACCATGGCCACTGTTGTTTGGAAGGAACCACTTGCCAGGAAATGGAGCACTGACAGGACCTGCACTCGAAGGGGGATACCTGTAAGCTGGCATCAGGTCTGGCTCCAATTGGGCACACAGTTCTAGGATTGTGGCCCGATCAAGTCTGTATGTTATGATAATGTGTCTGTCCTACACTGTCGTAAGGTCCACCAGGGGTCTGTACACCGGAGGATGCAGCCATCTCATATTCAGCCTCAGCGGTTGAAGCCTATGGAAGAAAATGGTGAGCAGAGGGTCATATTCACACATCCATTACACTAATGATGCATTTTGTCCTTTACAGAACCAGTATGTTAATCAGAGAATCAGTTGCTGTGCCAGTGTCTGCTGTGACGCAGTTAGGTGCCATTCCTTGTGCCCCCCTGAAATGGCGGCTGCCTGACCTGTGAGACGGGACAAGTGGAAATGAGGTAATTCCGCTGGCGTTGTGTGCCGTCGCAGTAGGTGGTCGAAGACCGCAGCGCAACTTCGCATTGGTTATCATTGGGCCCTATGGGTTCCATGAGCCAATGGCGATGTAAGCCGGCGGTGAAGGTACGCACCGCTGCGGACGTGACCGCCATTTTCTATCTGTTCACTCACTTGCTACCTGACCTTCAACAGGAGAGGACCTACACTGCAAGTGCTGCTGTGACCTGGGTCTGGAAGTGACAATGGCTCATGTGTCTGGGGAAAGGGCCCCTGTCTTCACTGCGGAGGAGTTGGAGAAACTGATGGATGGGGTCTTACCCCAGTACACATTAGTCTACGGTCTTCCAGGCAAACAGGTGAGTTCACTGTGAGCACGATGTGTGGGCCATGAATGTATGGATTGCTGTGTGTGTAAGTCACATGTAGGGGGGGGCAGAGGCGTCCAGGCCAGAGTGCTGCATGTTTGGTGGTCAATGTAAGTGCTTCAGGGGGTGGGAGGGATCTGGTGGGCCACGAGTGTGACGGTCCAGACGGTTGACTAATTCCCTATTCAGCTGTCTTTTCATGCTAGTCAGCGCCCACCACAAAAAGGGTATTTGGCGTGCCATCGCCAAGGAGGTGCGGACCCTGGGGGTCGTTGACAGGCGGAGCACCCACTGCCGCAAGTGTTGGGAGGGTCGGCACCGCTGGGCAAAGAAGACGGTGGAGGCCCAGATAGGGCTGGCCTCCCAATGAGGAATGGGTGCCCGTCGTACCCTGACCCCCCTGATGTTCCGCATCCTGGCGGTGGCCTATCCGGAGTTGGATGGGCGCTTGAAGGCTTCACAGCAGCCACAAGGGGGTGAGTACAGATTCTGAATCTTGACTTTGCACGCGTTAAGAGTTACCTGGGGATGTGAGCTATGGGTGCCCCTAGGCCAGGGTTAAGATGGCAGGGTAGGTCCCTTGTTGGGCAGGCTCTGAAGCACTCCTACCGCAATAGTGTTAGTGGGCATCTACTACTGGGCAGGATCCAGTGGGTTTCAGGTGTGCAGCTAATGGCATTAGGCATTGTACCCCATGGGAGCAGGGGCACCTGCGACGGAGAGAGCTGCATCTCACATGGTCCTGGAGGCCGAATCCAATGAGGGTGAGGCCACCAGTGGGACGGAGTGCGAGGGGAGTACCACGAGGGGGACAGGATGGGAGACCACAGACAGCGACCCCTCCTCCGATGGAAGCTCCCTGGCGGTGGCAGACACCTCTGTGCCCACCCCAACAACAGGTACAGCCTCCAACCCCCCTACCTGCACCACCCTCCCAGCAGCCCCTCAGCGTGTTTCCTGTGCCTGCTCACCCAGGAGGGTGGGCATTTCCTTCACCCCACACACCTCAGGCCCTGCCCCAGTCAGCCCTCAGTGAGGAGGCTAATGACCTCCTGAGGTCCCTCACTGTTGGGCAGTCAGCCATTCTGAAAGCCATTGAGGGTGTCAAGAGGCATTTGCAACAAATAAATGCATACCTGGAGAGCATTCATTCTGGTGTGGCAGCCCAACAGAGAGCATTTCAGGCTCGGGCCTACTCCCTGATGGCAGCCCTTGTCCCTGTCTCTAGCCTCCCCCCTTTAACTTCCTCTACCCAGACCCAACCCCCTCAACCCCAGCCTATCTCAAGCACACCTTCAGACCAGCATTCACCCAAATCAACACATAAAAGTGGGTCAGGCAAACACAAGCACCACACTTCATCTCACAGGCACTCACTCAAGCACCATCCCCATGCAGCCACACCAACATCCACTGCCTCCACTATGTCCCCCTCCTCTTCGTCATCTACCTCCCTCCCAGGAGTATCTCCACTCACACCTGCATGCACTACATCCTCATCTACTACCTCCATCACCAGCACGCCCATCACAACACACCCCTGACAGGCAGTCACCACCACCACATCCATGCACACGCCCCCTGTGTCCTCTCCCAGTGAGTCTGTGACCCCTCCTCCCAAAGTACACAAACGCAAGCACCCACCCATCCAACAGCCATCCACCTCACAACAGCATCCAGCCCATGCACCTGCACCCAAACGCAGCAGACAGACACCTCCTACAACCACTCCCTCTTCCTGCACTCCCAAACCCTCTCCCTCTTCCCGTTCCAGTGTCTCTAAGAAGATTTTCCTGGCAAACATTGACCTCTTCCCTACCCCTCCCCCCGTCCTTCCCCTCGGTCCAGGGTGTCCAGAACCCAGGCCACCACTGCAGCCTCTAAGTCGACGTCCGCTCTGGTTCCTGCAGCTCACAGTGGCTCAAAGGGGGCACCCGTCAGCCCAGCCAGTGTGCCACCAACCCCTACAAAGGACAAAACCATTCCGCCACCTGCCAAGGTGAAGAGGTGGACACCATGCAGCAAGGGCAAGGAGCAGGAACCACCCAGCAATGCCACCTCAAAGACTCCAGCTGCCAGACCCAAGGTCACACTACCATCTGCCAAGGCGAGGAAGGAACAGAAAACACCAGGCAAGGCACTTCAGCCATCGGAGGCTGCAGGTGAAGGCCTGGTGGCTACCAGCACAACTGCCAGCCCCGCCACCTGCACCGCAGCCAGCACCACCACCAGCCCTGCCGCTAGCACCGCTGCAAGCACCACCACCTGTACCGCCACCTGCACCACCGCTAGCACCACTACTGTCAGCAGCAGCAGCCCCAGTGGGCAGCCGTCCGAGGCAGCAGGAGAAGGGCTGGAGCCTTCCTCCACCACTGGCACGCCGGCACATGCACCAAGGCCAACACCGCCGCCTGCACCGCCACCAGCACCGCCGAAGGCCCCGCCACAAGCACCACCACCTGCACTGCTGACAGTAGTACCACTACCAGCAACAGCAGCCCTAGTGGCCAGCCATCCAAGGCTGCAGGAGAAGGGCTGGAGCGTCCCACCACCACTGGCAGCACCTCCAGCAGCACCGGCACTACCACCAGTTTGCAGCCTTAGCAGCTGCAGGATTGAGTCTAGCCCTGCCTCCATGGACTTTCATACAACCTGTTCCCTGCAAATCTCATTCCTCAGACACCCCAAGTGTTGCATCCTGGCACAAGGCCCCCTCCAGAACCAGTGGAGACATGCATCCACTCACCCTATCCTTGGCAGGATGAAGCACACTGGGCACAAAGCCTCCTCCAGAACCAATGGAGATAGGCATCCACTCACTCTATCCTTGGGAGGATGAAGCACACTGGGCACAAGGCCCTCTCCAAGACCAGTGGAAGAAGCCATCCACTTGTGAGACTGTGGCCTTGCACTCCCCAGGACCAAGCATTGGGCAAACCACCCACTGGAGAGACTTGTGAGACTATGGCTTTGCACTCCCCACGATCAAGCAGTGGGCAAACCACCCACTAGAGAGTCTGCGGCTTTGCACTCCCCAGGACCAAGCAGTGAGCAAAACACCCACTGGAGAGACTTGTGAGACTGTGGCTTTGCACCCCCCAGGACCGAGCAGTGGACAAACCACCCACTACAGAGACTGTGGCTTTGCACTCCCCAGGACCAAGCAGTAGGCATGGAGCCCCCTTGAGGAGCAGTGGTGTTATTCCATCTTCCGGCTGAGGTGCCCCCCCCTTCACCATCCCCCTGAGGTGCCTGTGTGTTTTCGACCTGATGCCCCGGCAGTGTTCTCTCCATATTGAGGCAGGAGTCAAGTGTGGACTTGGCCCATGATTTTTGGCCCAGTGGCCCACCGACATTTTGAATGGACAATGTACCGTCTTATATATATATTGTATATTTTTGTAAATACTGTATTTCTATTTCTTCGGTATATCTGCCTATTTCTAAAATATCACTTTAACTCAATTTCTTTTGTAAATGCATTCTTCCAGATGGTTATGGGCTGTAATTGTAATGTTGATGCATGTGTTTGTGTGTATGGTGGTGTGGGTGAGGGTGGGGGTGTTGCGTGTTGCGTGTGTGTGTCATTCTCTCTTTCCTCCACCCTCGCCTGTGTACTAGGTGCAGTACTCACCGTAGTCGTCACCGCCTTTCGTATTCCTGGTAGATGAGGAGATAGACCAGTATAGGCAGGACCTGCAGCTCAGGCTCCATGGTGTCTTGGTTCTTCGTTGAATGTTGGGAGGTGAGTAGTTTCCCTTCCAAGACCTGTTTCCACCATGCTTTTGATGGCGCTGGTACCGCCCCGGAAAAGCTGGCGGATAGGCGGGTTGTGATGGGGTGGGCGGTACATTGTCTTCCGCCTGACTGTTCCGCCACAGTGTTTGTTGCTACCGTCGTGGCGGTCAGAGTGTTAAAGTGGCTGTCTGTGTTGACGGTTTCTGCTGTGGTCATGATCCCATTTTTTTTACCGCCGGCCTGTTGGCAGTATTACCGCCGCTTCAACACCGACCACCAGGGTTGTAATGAGGGCCATATTTTATTAAGTGAACTATAAAATACCATTCCAGTTACAAGTGTTGCAGTATTAAAGAGCAAAACTTTATACAAGTAATCAACATTAATCACCACTTCAGACACAAATGTGGAACAGTAATACATCATTCCATTATTGTATTTAAAACGGATATTAAAAAGAAATTGCAATATTTACTACTTTCTCTTATGTTTCTGAATCTGTTTCAGTTTACTGTGCAATCTGATAATAAGGTTGAAATGTCAGATTTCACCCAGTGAACAATGAACAATGCGAAACATTAAAGAATAAACCGTCATCAACAACATAGAGGGAGTGTACAAACAAGGCCAGCACAGAAGACTGTGGATAAATCCAGCCTTTAATTCTCATCATATACACCTTCTCACCAATGGTATGTTAGGATATGTGTAGAGTGCACACACATCAAAACGGTTTCAAGGTGCTAAACTGGGGTAGGTAGGGTAAGCGAGCTGCAGCCGAGGGGTATTGTGTGCTTGGGCGAATAACCAGGTTGTCACCTGTTTCCTGAGTTCCTGGTAGCGAGTGACAAATCTGATTTCTGAAGGGAAAGATTCCAGATGTTAGGCAGTATCTGGCTCCGTCCGTCCTCTTTTTTATAAATGTGGGTACCAACAGGTAATTCATGTATGTGGAGCGCCGAGTACGGCAGGGGGTGTATCTTTGAATGCGGGAGGCAATAAAAGCTGGACTTTCATTGTTGAGTCTTTTGAAGACGATACAGCCAGTTCTGAATATTGTTCTTTGTGCAATAGGTAGCCAATGACGTTTTTACCTGAGGGGGCAGTATGGCACCGATTTTGCTGTTTATATATTTAAGCAGCCGCGGCCCATCCTTTAGGGTGGAGGGACCACAGACCCCCACCTTTTGTCCCTCATGAAGAGTGCCTGTCAGGCTGAGCAAAGGTCAGCCTGACAGACACTCTTCATGTTCAGCACAGGCAGCCAGGAGTGAGACATGTGCGATTTGCGCAGACTCCTGGCTGCTTGAGCAGAACTTTGCTGGGCTGAAGAGGTCACAGCTCCTATGGGCGTGACCTCCTCGGCTCAGCAAAGGTGCCTCAAGGCCCTCCCCCTCGGCGACGAGGAAAGCGGCACCCATTGACTTCGACCTGGGCGCTTCAGGTTTAAGCCCTGAAGCATCCAGGGCGAGTGTCAATCAGTGACACTTTGTCACAGTGTGGGTTGGGGTCAGAAGTCTCACTGACCCCATCCCACTCTGTGATGAAGTTGGGACTGCTGCTTTCCCTCATTGGCTGACCTAAGGTCAGCCAGTGAGGGAAGACAGCAGTCCCAATCCTCCTGAGACCTCCAAGCTGAAGGTAAGTGTGTGTGTATATTTTTAAATGAATGTTTGGTGCATGTGTGTATGTTTGAATGTTGATGCGTGTTGTGAATGAATGGATGTGCATTTATGTGTGAATTAATGCTTGTGAGTGTGCTTCCCGCCCACCCCCCTCCCTCCTAAAATTGTATATAAGTTGGGCGGCCTGATTTTGAACAGGTTGTAGAATACTAATGAGGTATTTGTGGATGCCAGAGTGTAAGGAATTAGCTTAATCCATCCTTGAGATAGCAAGTGCAATAGCAGCTTGAATGAGGGCCACCGGAGTGAGAAATGTAGCCATCTTTGTCCACCGGAGCAAGAAGCAGCACATATGTACAGCACGCCATACCGATCTTGGCACAAACCCCACCCTCAATTGCCATAATCAACTCTAACACATATCTATGTTGCATCAGCATCACTCGCACTGCCCGTAGCTCTTCTTTGATTGCATTGAAACCATCTTCCGTTGCGTTGCTGGCTTTCATCGGTTCCCAATGTGTTATTTGCAGCCAACGAGCAGTGGCTTTAGCCTGAATGAATGGGAGGATGCTTCCAAAAGACAACTGGGCATCATTGAACAATCGATATTCTTGTGGAACATCTGCCCATGTTGCAGTGCCAAAGTATTCAGCAACTCTTCTTCTCCGATGATGGTGTAACAAAGCAGTTGGACGGCTCATAGAATGCTCATGTAACTTTGAAACATCCACTCCTGCAATCACTAAGGAGGGGGTGTGCACAGTGACTAAGGAACAGAGCATTCCATCCTGAAGGAAGTCGCAAATATAGCCATTCTCCATACTGCCAATAATAGTCCATTAAACTGGACGTGCCTCATTGCATATCATCATTATCTCTTGTGGTGATGCAATTGACATTTGTCCCTACAGGAAACTGTTCCGTTTCCCTTAAAACATAAGGAGAGAACTCTAGGTGTTCAACCCACTCAAAGAGTTGAAGGTGTTTCTACCCAGGTTAAACTTTGTATATTCTCATCCCACATAGCCTGACAATCCTGTTGTGTGTGAGTGTCATTTCCATTCCCTCTCCATAAAGTGAGAGCTCTACATCCAAATACTGCTCCATGGTGCCATTGACCATGGACATTTACTGAACCATTTGCCCTAAGATAAGGTCTCTCCTGACAGTCGTAGGGCTTAAGTGTGGCTGGGGATCCTTACATAGAAGAGTAGATCGTGATACCCCTAGGAATCCTTATCCTAATATTCTAGCCTTCCACCTATCTCCCTTGTATCTTGGAGCTCCTGTCCTCGTCATTGCTTCTATTTTTATTTCTATTTCTATTTCCTTACAGAACATTCGTTATGTCAGCTATCCCTTTCTCATACTGTGTGATGTTTATTAAAAATGTTCCCTGCTGCACTTGTGAAGGTTGCATCCATGCCCCCACTTTACAGAAAAAGATGGAGGAGACACTGTGTAACATTAGAAGATACTTCTTTAGATGAATGAAATCTATCTGAATCACTGGCATGTGAAATTAAAGAACATACTAGACAAGACTCATAAGTGCTTTGCATCCCTACGTCTGTCATATGCTGATACCACATATTATCGGACAACCTATGGTGTACAACATGAGACATATTCTCATGTTTATATGTCTCTCTTTTCAAACACACAATATTTAAACTTGATACTATACATGAACTAGAATACCTCTTCAAACCTGCAGTGAATATAAAAAAATATAAACAAACAAATAATACAATGGTCCAAAAAAGTCTGTTGGCTGAGCTAATATGGTGCTCCGCTTGCTCTTTGAAAAACAACGTTACTTCTCTTTTTGTTTGCTCTCCTCTAAAAGTTCCTGTCCCAATTATGATGTTTGACACAAGGCAGGGGCCAGTTGAATGTCCGACAAATGTATCCATGGTATCCTGCCCTCCACTTTCACTGCAGTGGGGGTGCTCTGGGTGACAGGATAAGGCCCCTTGAACTTGCTGTCTTTCCATCGCCTCACAAAGTTTCGTACATAAACGTGTTAACCACAGGAATTGGACTAATCTGCTGGGCTGCGGTGGTGCACTTCTGCTGCTGTTCACCTGCTTAAAAAATAACTTAGCAGATTTCAACAACTGAGACAAATACCCATTCATTTCCTCCCCAAAACTTCAGAGGTTTTATGAGCGTCTATCTTTTGCCTTGCTATCGTTAAAGGAGTCAGCATAGGCCATCCTGTCACTATCTGATGCGGTGCCAGGTGATGATCACTTCCTGGCTGATTTCCAAGAGCATACAAAGCTAATGGAAGGCAGTAGAACCAGTTCTTATGCAATGTAGCGCACACTTTACTTATTTTGTTTTTTAACAAGCCGTAAAGGCGTTTAACTATACTATTACTTTGGAGATGATAGAGAGATGACAATATATGCTTTATCCCCAGAGAGGTACAAATGTGATGAAAAAGGGCATTAACAAAATTACTGCCATTATCTGAGCGGATCGTTTCTGCAATTCCCCATCTAGGTGCTACTTCTCGAATCAAAAAATTAGCTGCTGTTTTAGCATCATTATGTACACATGTTCCTGCCTCAATCCAACTTGAAAAAGGACAGACTACGACTATCAAGTACCTGTAATTATTACATCCATCGATCAAATCAGCGAAATCTAAATGTAGATTCTTAAATGGACCTGTTGGGCAGGGGATTGTTGATGTAATAACTTTCAATGTAGTTCTTGGCCTGTATTGTTGGCATACTGCACATTCAGCAATATACATTGTAATTATTTTGGATATATGTGGGATAAACCAATCTGCCTTCAAAGTAGCTAGAAGATATTCTTAAGCCGCATGCGCAGGGACATGCAGGTGCTCCAGGGCTGACTACAACAGAACATGTGGCATTACCGGTTTCGCAGTACTTTCCTTTCTGTAGGTGAAATCTGTTGGTGATTGTATACATCCTCGCTGTTCCCACAATTCCCTTTCATGTAGTGGGGTCTGTTCCTGCAACTCACGTAAATGTAATTGTGCTGTCTCAATATTTGAGGGTGGTAATTCAGTATCATTCTGTTGTCTGCTTATCATTTCCAATGTGTTCTCTTCTGATTCACTATCATTTGGAGATGTCTTAGCTGCCTCCTTGGCTGCCCAGTCTGCCAGACATTACCCCTGGAGACAAGGTCCTGCTTGTTTGTATGTGCCGCACATTTTATTACCGCCACCTTAGATGGTAAGGTTAGAGCATGTATCAGTTTTGCCAATAAATCTTTGTGCATCACCGGAGACCCATGAGATTTCAAAAATGGATGCTCAAATGCACAGTAGTAGTAACATATGCTGAATCTGAATACATTGTAACTTCTAACCCCTCAGCATGTTGAATGCTTCAATAATAATCACTAATTCCGCAGCTTGCGCTGAAAACTGAGAGGGTAATGGTACTTGACTCACTGTCTGCAATGTGTCAGACGACCCCTGCTGTTCGGCTCTTACAACAGCTGCTCCTGAATGTCTAATCCCTGTTTCCTGGTCTATGAAAGAGGATCCATCCACAAGAGCAGCACACTCCCCGGGATGGGATCTTCTTCAACCTTACTCTCTTCTTCTGGCACATAATTGGCACAGTCATGCACAAGTTCGTCATCAGTAATTGGGTGCGCAAAGAACGTCGCTGGATTAACTGTAATGAAAGTATTACTTCTTACCCAGATACTCTCTGAGTCATGAGATTGCTTTTGCTTCTTTCAAAAATAGCGAATACCGCATGCTCTACATACATTGTTAAAGGTGATCCCATCACAATAGTGGTGCTCTTCTGAACTGCAAATGCTGCTGTAGCCAGGGCTTGCTCACATGGATAGTGGCCCTTCATGATAGGATCTAGCAGCCCACTGTAGTAGGCAATTGCCTTATGTCCCATAGATGTTTTCTGAGTCAGTACTGCAGTCATAGTCATTCCATTACAATGGCAAAAGAGGTAGAATTGTTTCTTGTAATCGGCTGTACCTAACAATGGAGCATTTATAATTACTTTACTTAGCTCCAGGAATGCTGTGTCTACTTCACCTGTCCAATGTATTTTATTTGCAGTCGCATGGGACTCCTATAATGCAGTGAGAAGCGGTGCTGTCAACGTAGCATAATCAAACACCAACTGCATCACATAATTACAGAGTACTAAAAACTGCTGCATCTGTTTGGTAGAGGTTGGCTTGGGCGCATTCTGTATGCCTTTTATTCTGTCAGGTGTCATCTTCCTCCCATTTTTAGATATTATCTGTCCCAAATAATGAACCTCTTTCTGCAAGTACTGCAACTTATTTTCATCCACCTTGTATCCTTTGTCTGCAAGCGTGCAGAGGAGGCTGATGCATTGTCTCTACATATATCTTCAGTGGCACTAAAAACCAAAATGTCATCCACGTATTGTAAAAGCGTACTTTTTCATTGATTGTTTGCTAAGTCCTTTTTAACTATTCGATTAAAAATACTTGGGGACTCGCAAAAACCTTGAGGAAGCCCACTATGGCAATATTGTGTATCTTTAAATGTAAATTCGGTCAAATATTGGTTATCAATATGCAATGGAATAGTGAAAAACACATTTTTCAAATTGATTACAGAGAACTGAGTGGAATCTATAGGAATATTTGTCAATATAACCGAAGGATCGAGCACTACAGGGAACTCCGGAATGACAATATCATTCAGAGAGCGTAAATCCTGAATCATTCTCCAAGTTCCCCCTTTGGCTTTTCTTATCGGGAAAATAGGCTTATTACATGGTGTTGATCTTTCATATATCACTCCTTGCTCAAGTAGCACCTGAAATGTAGGTAGAATACCTTCCTCTGCTTCTTTGGACAGAGGGTACTGGCGTGTCCTGCACAATATGGCTCCAGGTTTCAATGTCATTTTAACAGCCTCAGCTCCTTTAATCAATCCCACATAATGGGGTCCTGGTGTCAGAGTCACCAGATCCTCGGGGTCTGTGCACGTTCCCAACATGTCCACCACAAGACAGCTCCAATACTCTGATTAGAATGTCACAGAGTCTAAGAGAGTCCAAGTGGGGAAAAGGGGATTAGGTAGGGAACAACTGGGAAGGAGATCTGTAGGAAGCAAAAAGGTTAAAACACACAATATCAAGATTATATCATATTAATCATTACTAGGCAATGACTCTAAGCATTGTCATACTGGAAACATGAAAAACTTAAACATGGACTTAAATAACTAGGCCGCAAGATGTCTGGATACCTGTGAGGGAATCAAGAAAGATTAATACAACTTTCCAATGAACCACTCAATGAAATGTTACACATGGAATAGAAACATCAGAACCTTCCAGAAATACACTTTCAAATTCAAGTATAGTCTTTTGCATGAGGACCAGGAAATAATCTGAATGATTTCTATAACACCATAGGAATTGTACTTAAGAGACTTATTATGCACATACAATATAACATCTAGAATTCTAACACTTTAGTTTTCTTAAAATGCCAGAACATGAATTGCGCACATTGCAGATTTCCACAAAAGTTTGTAAATGCCATGAAATGATTGTGCACAAGGAATAACATAAGTTAGACTCGAGAAATGAATCGCGCATCTTGCCGATTCGAAGGCCACCAAGTAAATGCCATGAAGTAGTAGTGCACAATGAACATCGTGATTTAAGCACAAGAAATGAATCGTGCGTCTTGCCAATTCGAAGGCCACCATGTGAATGTCAAGAAATGGTAGGGCACACTGAATATCATAAATTAAGCACAAGAAATTAATCGTGAGACTTTCCGATTCAAATACCACCATATGAATGCCAAGAAATGGTAGCGTACAATGAATAACATGAATTAAGCACAGGAAATGAATCGCGTGTCTTGCCGATTCAAATGCTACAGTGTAAATGCCCTAAAATGGTAGCGCACAAAAAATATGAAGATTTGTACACAAGTGAAGAATCGTGCGTCTTGCCGATTCAAGTGTCAGCATGTAAATGCCATAAAACATCAAGCGCACTTTCACACGCACAAGAGCAAAATTGTTTTGTCATGCTAATTAGGCCCAAGAACTCGAAAACCTTTGATAACGGGATCGGGGTCCCAGCCTGACCTCTGTCTTACTGCCCTGATCAAGAATCACTGACAAAATGCAAGGGCATGGCCTCGAAGGTCAAGGTAGGCCTCCGGAACAGGAGTTCAGAAAGTTGCTGCTGCTCTGCACCGGGACCTCTGAATAGTGAGCACGTGGAGGTGGGCTGGCTCCCTTATATAGAGTCTGGCCAAGCCCACAAACCACACCCAGGCATGCTGCAGGGAAAGCTTCTAGAAGGCCCTGGAAAGGGACCACACCCTGACACACTCTGAAAGCTTGCAGCAATACATTGCAAATGAACGGTATTTAAAAGCACCTTGAACATAAATCTTCAGGATTAAATTCTGCAATGCAAAAGGTTAAACAACAGCATATCAGCACAATGCATAAATTACGTTATCTTGAAAGTGCTGGGTTTTTGCATTCTAGTCGCCCGTAGAGCGCGCACTGCCTGGATGTTGACAATACTCCCCTCTCCCAGACGCGCTCTAGGGCCTGGTTTGTCTGGATCAAGACAATGAAAACGCCTCACAAGTACTGGAGCATGAATATCAGATGTGGAAACCCATGAGTTACTTTCAGGGCCATAACCTTTCCATGAGATTAAGTACCATAGATTACACCCTTCGTATTCTACTTCCCCCTGTACTATAACTGGAGCTGAATGAGGGCGGACCTACTGGACTGCCTTTTTCAAGAGGGAAGTGTGGAACACTGGATGAATCTGTAATGATCTTGGCAATTGCAGTTTATAGGTCACAGGATTGATTTGCTGAAGGACAGTGTAAGGACCTATGAATTTAGGGTTGAACATGTGCTTCTTCTTCTTCTTCTTGAAGTCTATGGGGGTCATTACAACATTGGCTTACCGCCGTGCATAAGACCGCCAATACACCGCCGAAATTCAGACACCCACACAATACCGCCACACCAACGGTCAGCGATAAACATGCGGAAACGAATCCTCCACCTCCACGCCAACAGAAACACGCCCATGCTATTACGACCCACGAATCCATGCGGCGGTCCTTCAACTGCGGTATTCCATTGGCGGTACACACCGCCGCGCTCAAAATACACACACAGCTCCAAATCACTGCCACATTGGACAATTCCAAATACACACACCTGATACACATACAAACACCACTCCCACACACCCAACACAATATAAAATACACACCCACATCACCCACAAACCCCTACAACCAGAAATTCTGAGAGAAGGCGAGAGAGAGAGCACAGCTATTGACAACCCCATCACTCAGAGGCACACAACATCATCACCCACACAACATCCACGCACAAAACACCACATACCACTACACTCACAACACTCATCACCACATACACCACCCCACACCTCACCCACACCACCCCATGTCACGCCAAAGACACCCCCGCTTCTCCGAGGAGGAGCTCAGGGTCATGGTGGAGGAAATCGTCTGGGTAGAGCCACAGCTATTTGGCTCACAGGTACAGCACACATCAATAGCCAGGAAGATGGAGCTATGGCGCAGAATAGTGGACAGGGTGAACGCAGTGGGACAGCACCCAAGAAATAGGGAGGACATCAGGAAGAGGTGGAACGACCTACGAGGGAAGGTGCGTTCCACGGTCTCCAGGCACAACATCGCGGTTCAGCGGACTGGCGGCGGACCCCCACCTCCTCCCCCACAACTAACAACATGGGAGGAGCAAGTCTTGACCATCTTGCATCCTGAGGGCCTCGGAGGAGTCGGTGGAGGAACGGACACTGGTAAGTCAAATCTTAACTATCACATCCTCCACCCTACCTGCATGCTATCACACACCCCCACCCTCACCCCCTCCCCTATCACTCCAAATCCTCACTAATGTACCCATGACACCAACCACCCATCCCAACCCCAAGCCCTGCATGACACAACTAAGCATGGACACCCATCACTAAAGCATGCCCACTGCACATACCCAGAACACCCTCCCAACCATCAGCAAACGAGCCCCCACACAGGAATGCCTGCACTGGGGTTCACACACACCCAACCATTGTACACCATGAAACACACACATGCAATAATCATGTACTTATACCCCTGCAGGAACCTGAAAGAACGTCACCACACCAGAGGGTCCAGACAACACCACTCCACCCCCAGAAGAGGCCCACAGTGACAACAGCAGCTCTGCCCCACTGGATCTTGATGACCAGCCTGGACCATCGTCGGCCTCAGGACAGTCGGTTCCCCTTGCCCAGCCATAGCCCAACACCGAGCTTCCACCCTCTGGTAACACCAGCACAGCACCCATCCAGCGGGCCCAAACCTCCCTACCCAGGACAGGTCAATCAGCGGTGTGTCCACCACTACAGGGCACCCAGGGTAACCCACCACTCCAACAACAACAGGGACCTGGGGGCAGTGGTAGTGGGCACACGGTCCAGGGGACAGAGGCACAGGAACACCGGGGAACTGGGAGGGCAGCTGTGCGACAGAGGGAGGACAGGCCAAGGGAACCTCTTCTCCACGAGGCCCTCTCCTCCATCATGGGAGCCTACCACCACTCCCAGGAGACGATGGCGACGGTCCTGGACAAGTTGCAGGAGACCCTGCGTCTGCAGGAGGAGCAGTATTTGGGGTTCAGGGAGGAGCTCAGGACCATCAGCTCCGCCCTGGGCACCATCGTAGGGGTGCTGACGGACATTCAAAAGGACACCGTGGCACTCAAAGGGGCCCCTGAAACTAGCCAGGACGACGAACTACCCACCACCTCCGCCGGCGCTAGTGGACAGGACACCCCGCCACAGGACCACCACACCAGCACCCCACCCCCTGCAGACGGACAACCACCACGCAAGCGGGCCCTGAGATCCAGGAACAGGACAGAGCAAGATGGCAAGACCCCCGCCAGGAAATAAGACCACCCTGATTGTCCCCCCACTGTCCCACTTTATCACCCTGTCCAAATTGGAACTGCCCCAGCTCCACTTCCAATGCCCAGATGGGCAGTGCACCTGTGAGACTAATAGACTGGACTCTGCCATGGACATTCCTCCATCATCACCCATCCTCATTTTACAACCCCCCTTAATTTTTTGAGCACTTAAATAAACATCCTTGAAACACTAAAAAAACAGGAGTCAGTCTATGATTTGGAACATTGTATTATCAATTACAGAGTCATAATGGGTTAACCATTGTAAGGCTAACATACCAATGTCACACATCACAAGCCCTTCAAGGATGCAAGCAGTTGACACGTAGGTTACCACACTTGTGAAACTGAAATGGAAGGGTACAACTCAATTAACAAATAGTGAGTGAAATGTAGGTACAGGATAGAGGTAGACGTGTGAAAGTTAATGCAATGTTAAACCAGAAAATGTTCTCACCTGTGTGTCACTGGAAATATTGCTGAATCACTGACTCCCTGTTGTCGTTTTCCTCTTCCTCAGCTTCATCCTCATCACTGTCCACAGGCTCTACAGGCTCCACAGCTGCTACAACACCGCCATCTGGATCATCCTCCTGCAGAAAAGGCACCTGGCGTCGCAATGGCAAATTATGGAGCATGGCGAAGTCGATGATGATGTCGCACACCTTCTTCGGTGAGTAGAATAGGGATCCTCCTGTCATATGGAGGCACCTGAATCTGGCCTTAAGAAGGCCGAAGGTGCGTTCGGTAACCCTCCTAGTCCGCCCATGGGCCTCATTGTACCGTTCCTCTGGCCTGGTCCTGGGATTCCTCACTGGGGTCAATAGCCAGGAAAGGTTGGGGTAACCAGAGTCCCCCAATAGCCATACACAGTGCCTCTGGAGTTGACCCATCATATCAGGGATGCTGCTATTGTGCAGGATGTAGGCGTCATGCACAGAGCCAGGGAACATTGCATTTACCTGCGAGATGTACTGGTCTGCCAAACATACCATCTGGACATTCATCGAATGATAACTCTTCTTGTTCCTGTACACCTGTTCACTCCTGCGGGGTGGGACCAGAGCTACATGGGTGCCATCAATGGCACCTATGACGTTGGGGATATGTCCAAGGGCATAGAAGTCACCTTTCACTGTAGGCAAATCCTCCACCTGAGGGAATATGATGTATCTCCTTACGTGTTTCAGCAGGGCAGACAACACTCTGGACAACACGTTGGAAAACATAGGCTGGAACATCCCTGATGCCATGGCCACTGTTGTCTGAAATGACCCACTTGCAAGGAAATGGAACACTGACAGCACCTGCACGTCAGGGGGGATTCCAGTCGGATGGCGGATTGGTGACATCAGGTCTGGCTCCAACTGGGTACATAGTTCCTGGATAGTGGCACGGTCAAACCTGTAGGTGACGATGACATGTCTTTCTTCCATTGTCAACAGGTCCACCAGTGGTCGGTACACCGGAGGATTCCGCCATCTTCTCATATGTCCCAGCTGACGGTACCTACGAAGGACAACAGCGAAGAACCAGTCACTATTCCTCCAGGTATGTACGCACTGTTACACTCAAGACTACACCAGACACAAAACCCTTCCTGTATGTTTGTTGAGTGTAGGCCCAGCTATGTGTGATGCAGTAGTAAATGAAGCCATGTGGGCCCCTGAAATGGCGTCTGCCTGACCTCTAAACTGGGACAATGGGATTGTGGGTTAACTGCTCTGGCGTTGCACACCGTTGTGGTAGGCGGTCGTAGACCGCGGCGCACTGCTGCATTGGTTAACATTGGACCCTATGGGTCCCAGGAGCCAATGAACAGGTGCGCTGGCGGTGATGATGCGCACCGCCGCGGACCTCATCGCCGCGGACGACACCACCATTTTCTATCTGTTGAATCACTAGATACCTGACCTTCGACAGGAGAGGACCTACACTGCTAGTGCTGCTGTGACCTCGGTCTGGAAGTGACGATGGCTGCTGCGTCTGGGGAAAGGACCCCTGCCTTCACTGCACAGGAGTTGGAGAAACTTGTGGATGGGGTCCTCCCCCAGTACCGCTACTCTATGGTCCTCCAGAACAACAGGTTAGTACACTGGGAGCACGTTGGATGGGCTAGGCCTGGGTGGAGAGGGCTGGGTGGAAGAGGGAAGGGGGAAGAGTTCATAGAACATTAATGCATGGGAATGAATGGGCCACATGGCCAGAGTAGGGAGGGGGCCACTCACATTGACGGTGCAGTTGGTAATGACTGTTCCTCTTCACTTGTGCATGTCATGTAGGTCAGCGCCCACCAGAAGAGGGACATCTGGCGTGCCATCGCCAAGGAGGTCCGGATGCTCGGGGCCCACCAGAGACGGGGCACCCACTGCCGTAAGAGATGGGAGGACATTCGCCGCTGCAGCAAGAAGACGGCGGAGGCTCAGCTGGAGATGGCCTCCCAACGTGGGAGGGGTGCCCGTCGCACCATGACCCCCCTGATGTTCCGGATCCTGGCGGTGGCCTACCCGGAGTTGGACGGGCGCTTGAGGACATCACAGCAGACACAAGGGTGTGAGTACAACCTCATTCTGCGGACTTTGCGTGCAGTGGAGGGGTCTGGGTGGGGAGGTGGGCTGTGGGTGTCCCTAGGCCAGGGGGAATTCGGTAGGCACGGCCCCTCCGTAATGTAGGCCATTTGGCACTATACCCCACCTCAGCAGAGTGGCAAGTTGAGGTATAGTTGCCCCTTGGCATCTATGTGCGCACATGTCCACCATTGCCATGTAGGCATTATCCCAGAAATTGCATGTGCAGAGAGCAGGAGCACGGTGTAATGCAGTGGGCTGCTGCGTCTGTCTTGTTCGCCAACGGTAGCGGAATGCCAGGCACTAAAACTCTCTATCTTCTGTCTCCCCCCCTTTTCCTGCTCTCCCTGTCCTTTTGTACATCAGCATCATCAGGCGGAGGTACATTGGCACCGGAGCACGAGGGAGCTGCATCCCACATGGCCATGAAGGGCCACACCACAGACTCTGAATGCACCAGTGGGACGGAGGGCGAGGGGAGCTTCACGTCGGCCACCAGATCACCAACCAGCGACACGGACTCGTCCGCCGATGGGAGCTCCCCTGTGGTGGCGGCACCATCTTTGCCCCCTACTTCAACAGGTACAGCTGCCACCTGTAGGAAAGTACCATCTTGCCTGGCATGTTACCACCATTTTTCACTGTATATATGTTGTTTTAGTTGTATGTGTCACTGGGACCCTGTCACCCAGGGCCCCAGTGCTCATAAGTGTGCCTGAATGTGTTACCTGTGTAGTGACTAACTGTCTCACTGAGGCTCTGCTAATCAGAACCTCAGTGGTTATGCTCTCTCATTTCTTTCAAATTGTCACTAACAGGCTAGTAACCAATTTTACCAATTTACATTGGCTTACTGGAACACCCTTATAATTCCCTAGTATATGGTACTGAGGTACCCAGGGTATTGGGGTTCCAGGAGATCCCTATGGCCTGCAGCATTTCTTTTGCCACCCATAGGGAGCTCTGACAATTCTTACACAGGCCTGCCACTGCAGCCTGAGTGAAATAATGTCCACGTTATTTCACAGCAATTTTACACTGCACTTAAGTGCGGGGACACCATTACACGCGTGTACTACATATAGGTCACTACCTATATGTAGCTTCACAATGGTAACTCTGAATATGGCCATGTAACATGTCTATGATCATGGAATTGCCCCCTCTATACCATCCTGGCATAGTTGGCACAATCCCATGATCCCAGTGGTCTGTAGCACAGACCCTGGTACTGCCAAACTGCCTTTCCCGGGGTTTCACTGCAGCTGCTGCCAACCCCTCAGACAGGCATCTGCCCTCCTGGGGTCCAGCCAGGCCTGGCCCAGGATGGCAGAACAAAGGATTTCCTCTGAGAGAGGGTGTTACACCCTCTCCCTTTGGAAAATGGTGTGAAGGCAGGGGAGGAGTAGCCTCCCCCAGCCTCTGGAAATGCTTTCATGGGCACATTTGGTGCCCATTTCTGCATAAGCCAGTCTACACCGGTTCAGGGACCCCTTAGCCCTGCTCTGGCGCGAAACTGGACAACGGAAAGGGGAGTGACCACTCCCCTGACCTGTACCTCCCCTGGGAGGTGCCCAGAGCTCCTCCCGTGTGCTCCAGACCTCTGCCATCTTGGAAACAGAGGTGCTGCTGGCACACTGGACTGCTCTGAGTGGCCAGTGCCACCAGGTGATGTCAGAGACTCCTTGTGATAGGCTCCTTCAGGTGTTGCTAGCCTATCCTCTCTCCTAGGTAGCCAAACCCTCTTTTCTGGCTATTTAGGGTCCCTGTCTCTTGGGATTCCTTAGATAACGAATGCAAGAGCTCATGCGAGTTCCTCTGCATCTCTCTCTTCACCTTCTGCCAAGGAATCGACTGCTGACCGCGCTGGAAGCCTGCAAAACTGCAACATAGTAGCAAAGACGACTACTGCAACTCTGTAACGCTGATCCTGCCGCCTTCTCGACTGATTTCCTGGTGGTGCATGCTGTGGGGGTAGTCTGCCTCCTCTCTGCACTAGAAGCTCCAAAGAAATCTCCTGTGGGTCGACGGAATCTTCCGCCTGCAACCGCAGGCACCAAAAAGCTGCATTACCGGTCCCTTGGGTCTCCTCTCAGCATGGCGAGCGAGGTCCCCCGAATCCAGCAACTCTGTCCAAGTGACTCCCACAGTCCAGTGACTCTTCAGTCCAAGTTTGGTGGAGGTAAGTCCTTGCCTCCTCACGCCAGACTGCATTGCTGGGAACCAAAACTTTTGCAGCTACTCCGGCCCCTGTGCACTTCCGGCGGAAATCCTTTGTGCACAGCCAAGCCTGGGTCCACGGCACTCTAACCTGCATTGCACAACTTTCTAAGTTGGTCTCCGGCGACGTGGGACTCCTTTGTGCGACTTCGGGTGAGCACCGTTTCACGCATCCTTGTAGTGCCTGTTTCTGGCACTTCTTTGGGAGCTACCTGCTGCTGAGAGGGCTCCTTGTCTTGCTCGACGTCCCCTCTCTCTCCTGACGCAATTTGCGACATCCTGATCCCTCCTGGGCCATAGCAGCATCCAAAAACGCTTACCGCACGATTTGAAGCTAGCAAGGCTTGTTGGCATTCTTTCGGCGGGAAAACACTTCTGCTCGACTTTCCAATGTGAGTGGGATCCGTCCTCCAAAGGGAAAGTCTCTAGCCCTTTGCGTTCCTGCAGAAACCTCAGCTTCTTCTGTCCAGTAGAAGCTTATTTGCACCCACAGCTGGCATTTCCTGGGCATCTGCCCATCTCCGACTTGCTTGTGACTTTTGGACTTGGTCCCCTTGTTCCACAGGTACCCTAGATTGGAAATCCATAGTTGTTGCATTGTTGGTTTGTGTCTTTCCTGCATTATTCCTCTATCACGACTTCGTTGTCCTCTGGGGAACTTTAGTGCACTTTGCACTCACTTTTCAGGGTCTTGGGGTGGGCTATTTTTCTAACCCTCACTATTTTCTAATAGTCCCAGCGACCCTCTACAAGGTCACATAGGTTTGGGGTCCATTCGTGGTTCGCATTCCACTTTTGGAGTATATGGTTTGTGTTGCCCCTATCCCTATGTGTCCCCATTGCATCCTATTGTAACTATACATTGTTTGCACTGTTTTCTAAGACTATTACTGCATATTTTGGTATTGTGTATATATATCTTGTGTATATTTCCTATCCTCTCACTGAGGGTACACTCTGAGATACTTTGGCATATTGTCATAAAAATAAAGTACCTTTATTTTTAGTATAACTGTGTATTGTGTTTTCTTATGATATTGTGCAAATGACACTAAGTGGTACTGTAGGAGCTTCACCCGTCTCCTAGTTCAGCCTAGGCTGCTCTGCTAAGCTACCATTATCTATCAGCCTATGCTGCTAGACACCCTATACACTAATAAGGGATAACTGGGCCTGGTGCAAGGTGTAAGTACCCCTAGGTACTCACTACAAGCCAGTCCAGCCTCCTACACCACCTCCCCTACGAGCACCGCCCTCCCAGCAGCCCCTCAGCGTCGCCCCGTGCCCGCTCACCCAGGAGGGTGGGTATCACCTTCGCCCCAGGCACCTCAGGCCCTTCCCCAGTCACCCCTGCTGCCCTCAGTGAGGAGGCCATTGACCTCCTCAGGTCACTCACTGTTGGGCAGTCTACCATTGTGAATGCCATCCAGGGTGTAGAACGAGAGTTGCAACATGGTAATGTATTCCTGGAGGGCATTCACTCTGGTCAGGCTGCCCTTCAGCGAACCCTGCAATCTCTGGCCTCAGCACTGATGGCAGCCATTGTCCCTGTGTCCAGCCTCCCCCCTCCAACTTCCTCCACCCAGACCCAATCCCCTGTACCCCAGCCCATCCCAAGCACACCTACAGACCAGCATGCACACAAGTCAACACACACAAGTAGCTAAAGCAAACATAGGCACCACACACACCACAGGCACTCACGCAAGCCTCACCCACGTACAGACACAGTAACATCCACTGTCTCCACTGTGTCCCCCTCCTCCTCTTCTCCCTCCTCCCTCCCAGTCTTGTCTACACACACACCTGCATGCACCACATCTACAGGCACTAGGACTCGCACCAGGACACCCAGCACCACAAGCCGCTCACCTGCACTCACCACCTCCACTGCCATTTACACGTCCCCTGTGTCCTCTCCCAGTGTGTCTGTGATGCCCTCTCCCAAAGTACACAAACGCTGGCAATCACTCACCCAACATACATCCACCTCACGACAGCCTCCAGTACCTGCACCTGCACCCAAAACACCTAAAGTGACACCTCCTACAACCATCTCCTCTTCCTCCACTCCCAGACCCCCTCCAGCTACCCATCCCAGTGTCCGTCAGAAACTGTCCCTATGTCAAATTGACCTTTTTGCCCGCCCCCTCCAATTCATCAGTCCCGTCGTAGCGCCTCAGCCAAAAAGCCTCCAGTACCAGTGGTGCGTGTTCCAGGTTTGTGGAGTGCACCGTCCACCAGGGCAGGCAGTAGGACCCGGAGCCAAGGCACTGGCAGCCCACCCCCTGTAAAGGCTCTGAAATTGGAGAGTGGACGACGGGACCGTGTTAAGACTCCTGGTGGGACAACAAGTGACATGGGTTCGAAGGCGATTGGTGAGTCAGCTGTAACTCCACCAAAGGGGGGGAAGGTCCAGAGGAAGTCTGCCCAGCCTGTTGTGAGCGTCACAGCGGAGAAGTGCGCCATCATTTCCGGCGGTCCAGACACCACCGCCACTGCCGGAGTCACAGCCCAGGAGGGCCCAAGTATCATTACTGGTCCAGAATCCACTGCCAAAGTCACAGCCCAGGAGGGCCCAAGTATCGTCACTGGTCCAGAAACCACCGCCACCGCCGGAGTCACAGCCCAGGAGGGCCCAAGTATCGTTACTGGTCAGGAGACCACCGCAGGAGTCACAGCCCAGGAGGGCCCAAGTATCGTCACTGGTCCAGAAACCACCGCCACCGCCGGAGTCACAGCCCAGGAGGGCCCAAGTATCGTTACTGGTCCAGAAACCACCACCAGAGACACAGCCCAGGAGGGCCCAAGTATCGTCACTGGTCCAGAAACCACCGCCACCGCCGGAGTCACAGCCCAGGAGGGCCCAAGTATCGTTACTGGTCAGGAGACCACCACAGGAGTCACAGCCCAGGAGGGCCCAAGTATCGTCACTGGTCCAGAAACCACCGCCACTGCCGGAGTCACAGCCCAGGAGGGCCCAAGTATCGTTACTGGTCCAGAAACCACCGCCAGAGACACAGCCCAGGAGGGCCCAAGTATCGTCACTGGTCCAGAAACCACCGCCACTGCCGGATTCACAGCCCAGGAGGGCCCAAGTATCGTTACTGGTCAGGAGACCACCGCCGGAGTCACAGCCCAGGAGGGCCCAAGTATCGTCACTGGTCCAGAAACCACCGCCACCGCCGGAGTCACAGCCCAGGAGGGCCCAAGTATCGTCACTGGTCCAGAAACCACCGCCATAGTCACAGCCCAGGAGGGCCCAAGTATCGTCACTGGTCCAGAAACCACCGCCACCGCCGGAGTCACAGCCCAGGAGGGCCCAAGTATCGTTACTGGTCAGGAGACCACCGCTGGAGTCACAGCCCAGGAGGGCTCAAGTACCGTCACTGGTCCAGAGACCACCGCCTCCGCCAGAGTCATAGCCCAGGAGGGCTCAAGTATCGTTACTGGTCAGGAGACCACCGCCACTGCCGGAGTCACAGCCCAGGAGGGCTCAAGTATCGTTACTGGTCAGGAGACCACTGCCGGAGTCACAGCCCAGGAGGGCCTAAGTATCGTTACTGGTCAGGAGACCACCGCCGGAGTCACAGCTCAGGAGGGCCCAAGTATCGTCACTGGTCCAGAAACCACCGCCACCGCCAGAGTCACAGCCCAGGAGGGCCCAAGTATCGTCACTGGTCCAGAATCCACCGCCACCGCCAGAGTCACAGCCCAGGAGGGCCCAAGTATCGTCACTGGTCCAGAAACCACCGCCACCGCCGGAGTCACAGCCCAGGAGGGCACAAGTATTGTTACTGGTCAGGAGACCACCGCCGGAGTCACAGCCCAGGAGGGGCCCGGCTGCCACAGCCCCGCTGGGCAATGATGGAACGTCATACCACACACCAATGCCCATTGTAGAGATCGTCATGCCACACACCAATGCCCAGTGTAGAGATCGTCATGCCACACACCAATGCCCAGTGTACAGATCGTCATGCCACACACTAATGTCCGTATCAGAACCGCCAAGGCAAAGCACCTCTGAACAGTCCAGAACCGCCATGGCAAAGCACCGCTGAACAGTCCATAGACCGCCATGGCAAAGCACCGCTGAACAGTCCAGAACTGCCATGGCTAAGCACCGCTGAACAGTCCACAGACCGCCATGGCAAAGCACCGCTGAACAGTCCAGAACCGCCATGGCAAAGCACCTCTGAACAGTCCAGAACCGCCATGGCTAAGCACCGCTGAACAGTCCATAGACCGCCATGGCAAAGCACCGCTGAACAGGGCAAAGACCGTCATGGCAAAGCACCGCTGAACAGGGTAAAGCCCGCCATGGCAAAGCACCGCTGAACAGGGCAAAGACCGTCATGGCAAAGCACCGCTGAACAGGGCAAAGACCGTCATGGCAAAGCACCGCTGAACAGTCCTGAACCGCCATGGCAAAGCACCGCTGAACTGGGCAAAGACCGCCATGGCAAAGCACCGCTGAACAGGGCAAAGACCACCATGGCAAAGCACCGCTGAACAGGGCATGCACCGTGTAGGAATGAAGAGGCCGCCACATCAGGCATCCTTATCCCATGTGCAGCTGGGACAGTGACAGGACATGAACTTTCACGGGGAGACTCATCCAGTCTGGGAACCAGTCCCACCCAGTACAAGTAGAGAACTGCATCTACTTGAGAGATTGTAGCTTTGCACTCCCCAGAATGGCACAGTGGGCAATCCACCCACTGTAGAGACTTGAGAGACTGTGGGTTTGCACTCCCCAGGATATGGCAGTGGGCAAGCCACCCACTGTAGAGTCTTGTGAGACTGTGGCTTTGCACTCCCCAGGATGGTACAGTGGGCAACCCACCCACTGCAGAGACTTGAGATACTGTGGCTCTGCACTCCCCAGGATGTAACAGTGGGCAACCCACCCACTTGTGAGACTTGAGAGACTGTGGCTTTGCACTCCCCAGGATGTAACAATGGGCAACCCACCCACTTGTGAGACTTGAGAGACTGTGGCTTTGCACTCCCCAGGATGGTACAGTGGGCAACCCACCCACTGCAGAGACTTGAGAGACTGTGGCTTTGCACTCCCCAGGATGTAACAGTGGGCAACCCACCCACTTGTGAGACTTGAGAGACTGTGGCTTTGCACTCCCCAGGATGGTACAGTGGGCAACCCGCCCACTGCAGAGACTTGAGAGACTGTGGCTTTGCACTCCCCAGGATGGTACAGTGGACAACCCACCCACTGTAGAGACTTGAGAGACTGTGGCTTTGCACTCCCCAGGATACATCTATGGGCATGGAGCCCCGTCGTGGATCTGGGTTCGCATTCATCTGGCTGAGGTGCCCCCCCTCCCCTTCCCCCTGAGGTGCCTGGAGTGTTTCTATCTGATGCCCGGGAAGTGTTCTCTTCGATTTTGGTCAGGTATCTATTGTGGGCCTCGCCCATGCATTTTTGGACTGTTGGTGCACGGACATTGTTGTGTACATATCTGCACTACTTCTCGGATTGTATGTGTAAATAAGAGTGATTTTGAGTTATATATCTGTATATTTTTGTATGACATGTATATTAGCACATTACAATGTTTGCCCGAATTTCGCATTGTCTTTTCATTCTTCCGGGGGGATTGCGGGTTGTTACCGTGATTTTTGATAATGCATTGGTGTGTATGTTGTAATATGCAATGGTGGGGGTGTTTGGTGGGTGTCCCCCTAACTTTTGCCTCCCCCCTCCCCCGTGTCGTAGGTGCAGTACTCACCTGTGTCTTCTGTGCCTACGTAGCTGTTGGTCGTAGAGGAGCAGAAAGACAAGGGGAGGTAGGATTTGTAATTCGGCCTCCATGGTGTCCTGGTTCCTCGTGGGATGTGTTCAGGTGAGCGTTTTCCCATAGCAAAAGCTGTTTCCGCCGTGTTTTTATCCACGGTGAATCCGCCCCGGAAAAGGTGGCGGATTGGCGGGTTGAAATAGTGTGGGCGGTACATTGTCTCCCGCCTGTCTGTTGGCGGTAACCGCCGCGCTGCTTGTCTGTACCGCCGTGGCGGGCGGTGTGTTAAAGTGGCTGTCTTAGTTGGCGGTTTCCGCCAGGGTCATTATTCCCTTTTTTGTCCGCCGGCCTGTTTGCGGTATTACCGCACCTTTAACACCGTCCGCCAGGGTTGTAATGACCACCTATATGTTTTGTAGAAAGCAACACTTTATCACCTGGTTGATACTGCGGTCCCTCACAATGTTTCTTGTCCTAATGCTTTTTGTATTTTTGTTTGGCCTTTTTTTAAATGCTGTTGAATCAATATCTGGGTTTGGTGAAGATGTTGAATGGTTTCTGACACAGCTGGTGTAAGAGAACTTTCTTGAGGGATCGTGATGGGCAAGGTGTCAGGATGATAGCCAAACAAGCCAAAAAAGGGTGTAACGCCAGTAGAAGTGTGGAAGGAGTTGTTGTAGGCTAACCAGAGCATTGATGTCCAAGAATGAAGTGCTTTTTCAGCATAAGCATGCAGGTATTGCTTCAAAGTCTGATTTAGTCTCTCATTTTGACCATCTGTTTGATGATGATGGCTAGTAGATAGTGTGGATATCTCTTGAAGTGTTTTGCACCATGTCTTCCAGAAATTGGAGGCAAATTGCAACCCTCGATCGGAGAGGATCATTTTCGGCAGTCCATGATAACAAACCACTCTATTCAGTAAAATAGTTGTCAGTTCACTGGAAGTGGGCAAGTTCTTACAGGCAATGAAATGTCCATATTTCGTGAGACTATCTACCACCACCAGGATAACTGAATGTTGTTGAACCACTGGTAGACCTGTAATTCAAATTCCAGCAACGGTCATGGCGGCGGACAGCAGTAAGGAGGCGCTGCTGGCAGTGCCATGCAGCAAAACGTCACCTACTGTATCATGAGCCATGATACGGCCTGGCGGTGTTTAGCTGGCGGAGGCTGCTGCTGGCAGCAGCGCCGTTTCCCGTCTCCTGCCGGAGGACCACCTGCAGGAGAGGAGGGTGGGGGGTGTTGTGTTCGTGTGTGGGGGGGGGGTGATTGCTTGTGTGCCTGGATGTATGTTCGTGAGTGTTGCTATGAGTGTGCATGAATGTATGCATGCATGGGTGAATATGTGTATGCGTGTGTGTATAGGTGTGTATGTTTGTGCGTGTATGTATGTATTTGTGGGGGGAGGATGGAGGAGGACTCTGGGGAGGGTAGGGGAAGGGGGCGGGGGAGACCCCTATCAGTGCAAAGGAAGGAATTCCCTGGCACTGATAGTGCTCACCGCCATGGTTTCCGTGGCAGTACAAAAACCACGGAAACCATTGCGGTGGGTGGGGTCAAAATGCCATGTAGTCTCCAGCCTGGTGGTCGTTACCGCTGTGGCGGTCGGAGTGTTAACTTGGCGGTTTGTCCTAATAGTGGAGGCACTATTACACCGACCGCTGGGGTCATAATGACCCCCATAGTTGTTACCTGTGGGCTTTGTCATTCGACATAATTAGGTGTCAGTGCTCCACTAGATATTTGTGCAAAAGGGGTTACCTCCTTGCACCACTACTCCTCCTACCTGCCCTTGCGCTTGTCCACCCATGGTATTACTGCCACTCTGGGGTCCATGTTGCTGCAGTGGCCCCTGAGGTGCCATCCAATGAGCTTGAGGGGTCTTGCGGCACTCTTGTCTCGTAATTGTTGTGGTCTCCACTGCATCTGCGGCGGTCTCAATACTTGTCTTTGCGAGGTGGGCCACCCCTGCATACATTCATCTATCCTTTTAATTCTGCATTCTCTTACAAAATGACCCGACCTACAGCAATAATAACATGGCTGACCCCCTAGGCACCCTCCTTGCCTTCTCGCCTGCATTGCTCCTTGTTCTCCTGTCGGACCTCCTTGTCTTCTCACTGTTTCACTCACTACCTGTCCTCCTGGTACTTGCCCTTGCACTGGCGTTGTGACAGTCGCTGATGGTGCTGTCACAAGTGCTCCTTCTGTACTTGGTTTCTTAAGTTTCTTTTGCACTAATTTAGCAATAGCTCTCTCTGCCTGCTCCGTTCTCTCTTTATCTTACTCTTGTTTACATTTAAAATAATGTATTATGTGAGCCTGTGTTTCTGGCCATGGTTTAGCCTGAATTCGCACTACTCCATCTATATCTACCTGTATCACTGTGGGAAGGCCTCTCTTCAACACATTATAGAATCAAAGTGCATTTCCTCCCGTATTCTCTCAAGTACATACTACCTCCTGTATCCATTGGTCTTTCATTCTCGTAATAAACTCTGCAATGTCCTCAGATGGCTTAATACTTTCTGCCAGGAGAGCTCCAATATCTGGCCTATCTGGATATGTCTGCTGCAGAGCATCTTAAACATGCTGGCAGACATTATTAAAGGAAGATCTATCAAACTGTGTATTTGTGCTACGTAACTTGAGGAACCCTGCTCTCGTAAATATAGTATTCACCTCATCTCCTGCCAGAGAACTCAACAAACTCTTGACATCGCACAGAGCAAGTTTCACTCCAGCAGTATGTTTTTCAAAACTTCCTAACTATTTTCCTGCACCTTCAGACAGTGGGGGCTGTGCTCTCTTTAAATTGTTTTTGTCCATCTGTGGCCAAGGCACATATTATTGGTGCCTGTCCTTCCTTAAAAATGAGAGGCAGTTGGGTGATAGGCGGGGAGCCTGTTAACCTACGGCTTAACCTCAGGTCTGGCCTGTTACTGCATATCATTTCAGTCGGTTTGTCTTCGGCATACATGCCTCAAACTGCAAGACACTCTTTCATGTATGTCTAAACCTAACCCGGGGCACCCTGTCCCTGTCGTATACAGTCTTCTGCTATAGCTAAATCATAGGGTTGGAAAGACCCATGTTGGGTCCATGGTTTTCGCACCTCTTTTTCAGTCCATTCTGCTGATTAATCTGAAAAGGGTTGGCAAAAATACCTGCCCTCCTCTCGTTCAATTGTCTCAATAGGTGACACCCTTAATTTGGTTGTTTTCAGAATTGACTTTCTCTTTATTTCGCCTGAGTCTCGTGCTATTAGTTGTAACCTTCGAATAGGACGGGGTTGAAAGTTATACAGGCTTCTGTCTCTTCCTGCTGTGCCCCCATTCGTATCAGACTCGTCATCCCAATCCTCAACTGCTGCCTCAGCTCCCTTTTCTCTTCTTGTTTCTTCTAAACATCTATAATTTTGTGACCTTTCTGCATCTTCTTCCTTCTCTCTTTCCTCCAAATCCACTCTCCTGCTGCCTCTCTCAACGTATTCGCAGATGTATCTCCTCATTTGAGAATAATCCGCCCGTAGTTCATCACCCTCGAAGAGGGTCAACATTCTCAAATCTGTCTGCCCGTTCTCCAGTGCGTTGCACGCTAGGTATTGCTCCTCCCTTGCGTCTCTGTTCGTGCTCTGCCCGAGGAGCTGTCGGGACTAGGCTACGCGTTCTCTCCGCCTCCTTCACCTCTGTCTCACCTTCCTCAAATTCAACCCGTACTGGATTTTGATATCCGGCCGCTGGCCGAATAGGGTAGACACCATACAGTGGGGGTCCCTCTGGAGCTCCTTCTCTGGATATTTCTTGTGCTTCTGTCACTGTCCTTTCAAACATTGTCGATTTTATATTTGTCTTTGTATCGCAGAAAATCTGCGATAACGAAAAAATAGCTCCCTCTTCTTTCTCTTTTTCATCTGATATTTAGGTTTAATGTAAGTCAATGTATGTTCAACTATGTCCTCCTCAAATGTCCCTTCCTTAGGCAATGGCTGAGCATGGTCTTTGGTATCTCTAAACCATTGCTTACAATATTTCTGTGTTTTCTTCTTGTCAGACGAAAATGTTTTCATCATATGTTCCAGGGGAGCATCCATGATTTTCCCCAGGACATATGTTTCCTATATGTCTATATATTCTTTATTACCACCCTCTCCTTATGTCCTTTCTCTCCTCTGTATGTGTTCTTTTGTCATTCTCGCTAATCTATAGCACTTCTTCTATCTCAAGGTCGGGTGTGGGTGCATTTATAGAGGACGAAATAGATTGTTACCTAACGAATACAGGTTACACCATATTATGAATGAGAATTATCAACAGTGGCACTTGGGGACATAACGTCCCTTTCTTCATTTAAAACCCAAGACTCATATAAATCTGTAATGCATCTAGGAGGGCTTCTACCACAATAATTTCCCACGTTATTATGTGAAACTGAGGAGTGTCACACGGACAAGGGGGTTGGCAATGAGCCCATTGAAATGTTAAAACTAGATCGAGGGTGTCTGCTTCCTGCCACAGGGAATTATCAATCTCACTCATGAGGGTTTTTTATTTATCTCCACTAATCTTGATATCATATAATTTTTATTCTCCAGTTTTATTTCCACTGATGTTTCCCCACTCCCAGGACACTACAAGTTTTTCTATCGGGATATCAAAAATATGACAAAGATCTAACACTCTCTCTTCCTCACTTATTTCAGATTTTATAACCTTGGGCGAGAATCCTTGTCTGTTCTATACAATTTGCCCACTATGATTATGGAAATTCACATTATTTTTATCATCCTTACTAGACATTGTTAACATCACATATTTTAGTCATTATTATTACACTTTTTCTAGTTTTCAACGAAAGGTCTGACTGTGCTCCGGGTAAAGTCAATGGACACCGACCACTTGGCCGTCCCTTTGCCTTCTGTCAGACTTTATACATTACCTGATTCACTCCACTCTCTACTCTCACCCTCTGGACCTAACCGAGATACCTAATGGATACTAACTGTCCTTTCCAGGAACTATTTCCTAGGTTATCCACTATCACACACCTACATCATCCAGGAGCTATTCTCCTAGGTTATCCTCTAATAACCTAGTGTGTTTTCCAGGAGCTATTCTCCTAGGTTATCCACAAATACACATAGTGCATCTTCCAGCTTGGCTGGGATATTACATTTCATTTCTACATCAACATTATGGGGGTGATTCTAACTTCGGCGGGCGGCGGAGGCCGCCCGCCAAAGTATCCCCACCAAAATACCGCTCCGCGGTCGAAAGACCGCTGAGGGTATTTTGGGATTTGCCCTGGGCTGGCGGGCGGCCGCCAAAAGGCCGCCCGCCAGCCCAGGGCAAATCAACCTTCCCACGAGGACGCCGGCTCAGAATTGAGCCGGCGTAGTGGGAAGGTGCGATGGGTGCAGTGGCACCCGTCGCGTATTTCAGTGTCTGCATAGCAGACACTGAAATACTTTGTGGGGCCCTCTTACGGGGGCCCATGCCATTGGCATGGGCACTGCAGGGGCCCCCAGGGGCCCCGCGGCACCCCCTACCGCCATCCTGTAACAGGATGGCGGTAGGGGGTGTCAGAATCCCCATGGCATGGAGGATTCTGCAGGGCAGCGGGAAACCGGCGGGAGACCGCCGGTTTCCCGCATCCGACCGCTGCCGAACCGCCGCAGTCAGAATGCCCTGCGGGGCACCGCCGGTCTGTCAGCTGTGCTCCCGCCGACCCTGGCCCCGGCGGTCTCTGACCGCCGGGGTCAGAATGACCCCCTATATTTTTAAAAAGCCACACAAATCCTGCATGCACTTACTTCCCCATACTAAAATTACGACAGAATTATTCACTTTTAACTATCAGAGTTCGAAGCCCAACCCCTCCTCAACCTTAGGGAAGCAGCCGCTGGAACCTCGCCAGTCCGCTCGGACAGGCAGGTGTAATCCTAACCTGGTTTGCTCGCAATGTTCTATTCAAGCGTCACCGGCGGTGCTTCCTTCAGCCGCGTCCAGGGTCTTGAGAAAGTAGCGGGCTCCTGGCTGCCACTCGCCAAAATGTAGTCGAGTTTTTGTCAGAAATAAAGATGTGACACAATTCTAATAATAATTGAGTATATTTATAAGTAAATAAAATACAGCCGGGAGTACAGCACAGTTCTGAAATTGAAGCCATACTCAACTCAGCTCTTGCAAACAGCGATTTTTATACACTTGGTGGGCACCTCCACCTCCTTCATACATTTACAATTAACAAAAGACCATAATTCTTTAAATGCTATCTGACTGCTTGTTACAAATATACAGTTACTGCAGATATAATTCATATATCTTCCTACATTCACAGTGACCTTCGATCTTACCCTTTGAACTCTATCAATATGTCCACCCTACACATCTACGAGCCTTTGAGGTTTTACGGTCTGTCTCCCACTCGCTGCCAACCTTGAAACACAAACATCTAGTGCCATGTCTCCCTTTCAGCCTGTCATGATTTACCCCTTCTCCTAACCTTGGTATCAGAAAGTGGCTCAGACTCTCCTTTGTGTATGCATCCTTATAAATTATCTATGGCAAGCGAAGTCGGACTGTGACTGTTTTTACCCTGCACCTGGCCTCTCTCCTCATTCTCCTTTCTGTCCCTGCATCCCTACGTGACCATTTTATACAACCCGTGGCTTGTACTTTTCACGTATCATATACACTTCTGCACATTTGTTTTCTATGTTGTGTGTTGACCAGAATAGGCCTTCTGTCATTTTCTTGAGGCCTATTACAAAGGTGATTGCTCTTCATGCAGTTACCGATGAACAGCATCATGGTTTGGAACAATTCCATCCATTCTTGGGAGTTACCAATTGTAAATCATAGCTTCATGTCATCCACAGAGTCTCTGTTAGGGTGAAATACAAACAAACTCCAAATTAACCTATGCTTAACCCTCTGGTAACTTGGCACAAAAGCAGTCAGGCTCAACTTAGAGGCAATGTGTAAAGTATTTATGCATCACTTCAAACAGTAATAAAGTGAAAACATAACACAAGAAAAATCCCACACAAATTTTAAAATATGGAGTAAAATGTAATACATTATTTGAGACAAAAATGAAAAAAGATCCAATCAGTAGAGTGGAGAAATGCAATTTCAAAGGTAAGAATATCACCTAAAAGCACAAAGCACCACTCGTGATATATTTGGTCATGTGAGATCGGGTGAAAGTCACACGTTCTGGCTGAGTGTGATTGGGCATGGGCCTCATACATGGTCCATCAATCAATCAATCAAAAGCTTGTAAAGCGCAATACTCATCCATAGAGTCTCAAGGCGATGAGGGGTGACCTCAGAGATCAGTCGATGAGCCAGGTCTTGAGGTCCTTCCTGAACTGAGGCAGCAATGGTGACTGTCTGAGGTGTGGTGGTAGAGTGCGCCATCCTTTTGCTGACAGGTATGAAAAAAGGTTTTCCACCCACTGAGGACTTCTTTATGCGTAATACAGTGGCGAGGTACTGTTGGGATGAGCGGAGAGGTCTGGAAGGGGCGTACCGGTTGATGCGGTTGTTGAGGTAGTTGGGTCTGTAGTTGTGGAGGGCACTGTCATGTATGAGGAGTTTGAAGTTGATCCTCTTCTCAATGGTGAGCTTGTGGAAGTTTCTCAGGTGTTCTGTGATGTGTTCTCAGCGGGGAATGTCTAGGATGAGTCAGGCAGCGACATTCTGGATCTGTTGCAGCTTGCTCAGGTTCTTCTTAGAGGTTCCAGCATAGAGGGCGGTGGCGTAGTCAAGTCTGCTTGTGAGAAGAGCGTGTGTTACGGTTTTCCGGCAGTGGGTTGGTATCCATCTGATGATCATTCGTAGAAGTCGGAGGTAGTAGAAGCAGGAGGAGGCGACGGAGTTGACCTGCCTGGTCATGGTAAACGTTGAGTCGAGGATGACGCTGAGGTTGCGTACTAGGTCTGTTGAGGAAGGGAGTTTGCCGAGTGTAGAGGGCCACCAGGAGTCGTCCCAGGCTTTCAGTGATGGTCCCATGATCAGGATCTCGCTTTTATCGGAATTCAGTTTCAGGCAGCTTTCCCTCATCCAAGTTGCTAAATCTTCCATCCTGTCTCTGAAATTCTTCCTGGCTGTTGATGGGTTTTCGGTCTGGGAGATGATCAGCTGGGTGTAATCTCCACAGAAGACAATGTTCATCCTGTAGTTCCTGACGATGGGTGCATGTGGGATCATGTATATGTTGAACAGAGTGGGGCTCAGTGATGATCCTTGGGGTACTCCCCGGCTAATGTCGGTGGCTCCTGATCGTTGTCACAGGAGACTGACTCTGTGAGTTCTGCCTGTCAGGAAGAAGTGAATCCATTGAAGTGCTTTGCCTCAATTGCATGGTGCATGGAGTCTGGTGCATACTGTACGGTGAGATATCGCATCAAAGGCAGTTGAGAGACCGAGGAGGATGATGGCTGCTGTCTGTCCTTGGTCGAGAAGGGAGCCTATGTCATCTGTAGCTACGAGCAGAGTGGTTTCGGTATTGTGGTTGGTTCTGAATTCTGATTAGGAGACATCTAGGATGTTGTTGTCCTTGATGTGTTGATATAGCTGAGTGTTGATTGCTTTCTCTGCAACTTTAGCTTGCAAGGGTAGCAGTGAGATGGGGTAGTAGTTCTTGAGGTCAATTGGGTTGGCTGTGGGTTTCTTTAGAAGTGGGTGAATCTTGGCGTGCTTTCAGTCTTCAGGGTTGGTTGCTGCTTCAAGGGAGCAGTTGAAGGCCTTGCAGAGTTCTGGTACGATCGCAGCACTGGCCTTGTTGAAGATGTAGTGTGGGCAGGGGTCGGCCAGGGCTCCAGTTTGGATGCTTATCATGATGGAGAGGGTGTCATCTTCTGTGAGGGAGGTCCAGATGTGCAGGAGTTGAGGGGGTTCGGCTGATCCTGGCAGGGTTTTGTTTGGTGGTTCAGAGCATCTTGGGGCCAAAAAACTGTTGTAAATGTCCTGATTTTCCTGTGGAAGAAGGTGGCCAGTTTGTGGCAGAGTTCCTGAGATGAAGGGATGTTGGTGGTCTTGGCTGGTAGTTTGGCAAATTCTTTGATGAAAAATTTCTTTAGTGTTGTGAGAGGTGGATTTGATGCGGTCTTGAAGGGCATCCTTCCTGGTGTACCTGATCAGGCTGCGGCGGCTTTGAAGGTTGCCAGGTCTGGCGGAGACTTGCTGTTTCTCCACTTCTTCTTCAGCCTCCTGAATGCGCGCTTGGATTCCTAGAGTGGGGGGTTAACCAGCTGGCTTTTTTGAAGCAGTGTTTCTCCTTGGTCGGGTGCATGTTAGTCCCACTGAAAGAGTTACCTTAGAAAGTTCAGTGCAGAAAATTCCGTTCTCAGTGGAGGGGGCCCTGCGATTCAGAGAGAGTGTCGCAGATGGTTTGTCACCGTAGTGTGAGGAGCAGGCTTGGATTTTCTGATGGTCATTGCTGTAGCACAAAGATTCTGTTGGATGCTACAGATGGTCATTGTTGGAGATCTGCACGGCGGTCACCACGGGCTGTCGATGATGTAGCGTAAAGAGCATATCTCGCATTGACATGTGTCGCTGGTGGTCACTGTGGTGGGAAGAGTTGGGTTTACCAGAGCTTCGAATTAGACAGGTGGCAAGATATTGGTGCGAACAGGCCCCTTTGGGGTTTCAGACACCAAAGTTTTCATTACTACATGTTTCCAATTGAAAGTTATCCGTGATTAAATGTAATAAACTAACCTATTGTTAACCACTAAGAGAGGCCGACCTTGCAGTAGTGAAAGAAATTAAGAGTTTTTCACTAACAGGACATGAAAAAGTTAAAAGTACATGTCCTACTTTTTAACTACACTGCACCCTGTCCTCTGGGCTATTTAGGGCCCGCCCTAGTGGGAAGCCTATGTGTATTAAAAAGGATTTTTTAGGCTTGGCAAAAGGTTTATTTTGTCACATCTAAATAACCGTTTAAAACCACATTCATAGGCTGCAATGACAGTCCTGAGGCAAGTTTAAAGGGCTACCTAAATGGATGGCACAACAAGGGTTGCAGGACCTCTAGTAGCATTTAATTTACAGGCTCTGGGAACATGTAGGACCTCTTTACTAGGGTCTTACAAGTAAATGAATGTGCTAGTTGGGAGTAAGTCAATTGTATCCTGTTTAACGGATAGAGCACAAACATTTTAGCCCTGGTTAGCAGTGGTAATGTGTGCAAAGTCCTAAAGCCAGACAAAAACGTAAGTCAACAAAACCAGGAGAATGGAAGGCAAAGATTTTGGGGAAAACCATGCCAGGGATGTTGGGTCCAACAGACACAGCTTCAGACGCAGCTGTTCAAAATGTAAACGTTATTTAGATATAACAAAAAATCACATTCTAGTATTATCATTTTGAATGTGATTGTTCTGCAGTACAGTTGTACAATAATAAAAAACAGATCCAACTACTGATTATACAAACACCATTCCCAAATACAACTATAGAAAAATAAAGTATAATGCCCTAACTGCAAAATACAAATTCACATACTGCTGTGATCTCATAATTAATATATGGAACAGCCTTTCCTATACATCTGATCTCAGATTCACTCTCCACTCAAACAAGTTCCCACATTCTCCCTCTGATACCAAAGTCACTAACATGTTAGATGTTCTGAGGCATGATTTGGAGCGCTGCCCTCTTGCAATGTTCATGGTTCAGAACAGCAAAGTTCAGCGGTGTCCTATCAGAATTATTGTGCATCTCTTCGGTGAAGAGATATGTGGTATATTTGATTGAGATGGGTCCTGTAAACCCTGCTCTAAATGTGTTCACCCAAAACACAACTTTGCATCAGACTTTCTTATTGCCCCTCAACATAGACCACTACATATTGTTCTACTCTTAAGGAAAGTTTCATGAATACTTCTTTCGGGTGCCGCTGGTACCTATCCTTCATGACACCATTCACCAGACAGCCTTTTACACTCTTTCATGTCTTCTTCACAGCTTTGAACCAGTTGCAAACCTCTGACGAGAAGTGGCCACAACTTTTGTCATTCTTAATCATGAAACATTGAGTGAACTCTTGGTAAGTATTACACCACTTTCAAAGATCCCTCACCTCCACTGCTTGTAGGACTAATCCAGTTATCTTCCTGCACCACCTGTCTCATTGGAGGACCTACAATTGTCCAAGTATCACCTCTACTGAAGTATTACTCAGGATGCTGGAGATTTCAACCACGTCCTTCCGGGTTTTGGAATTTCAATGCTTTTCAAAGTCATTGAAAGCTGTGTAGACCCACAACGTAAGCATGGCTTTCATTCAGGGTTCAGAACAGGGGGCAACACCGAGACATCTCTGCTGCAGGATGTCAGAGCTCATGTCTTGGTGCATCTCTGCTACAGGATGCCAGAGCTCATGTCTTGGTGCATCTCTGCTACAGGATGACAGAGCTCATGTCTTGGTGCTGCACCCTTCTCTGAAGCCTGGCAGAGTTGATGCATGCCCAGGTGCTCCTTGGTTTATTTGCTGCCTCTAATGCCATCCGCTATTCAACGCTAATTAGTACTGCCAAGGTGCATATGTCATTAATGGGAGAGTTCATAGTTGACTTCATATATTACTCAAAAGCGGGTATACCAACAATACGCGTACAGGTCTCCACAGCGGGTGTTGCTCTAACAACCATGATCTAACCCTGAATCCAGCTGACTGTCACAGGAGGCTGCTGACAACGCACTGGTCCAACTGGAAGGGTGAATTAGAAGAAACATGGTACAACATGATAGGACAGACCAACAGAGAGGCAATGCGCTGGCAACAGCAAGTGAACCAGGCAGGAGGCAAGCAAGAAAAGCTAGGGAAACAAGTATTAGCACGAACTAAGCATAAACTGAAGACGGAGTGCAACTAACAACTCATTGCAGGCAAGGCCCACAATCCCTCATTGATCTCAATCATGGCTGTGCCACCAGTGATCTGCAGCTAGCCTAGTCTTGGAAGTGAACAGTGTTGGGGTAGTAGGCTAGCGGTCTATTGTTCCAAGTCATCTCAGTTTGCAGTGACCCGTCTTCCATCTCCCTAGACCCATCACAGGCGGTCGAGTGGTGTCTCTGTCCTAAAACCTTATGAGCAAAGTCCAAGTCCTTGATCTTCCAAAACTGACTTATGTTTAGTTCCTTTTGTGCTTACCTAGCACAGCTCTACCTGCTTCAGGCGGTCGCTTGCTCTGTCAGCTGAAAATGTGAGCGAATCACCTGCATCCTACTCAGGGTCCAATGGGTTTGTGTTGAAGCCAGATTGATGTGCAGCTCACAGAGCACATATTGATATCTAATGCAATACCATTCAAAAGCTTTGGTGGTCATTGGTATCTCAAGAGTGCAACAACTCCCTCCATCCTGCTCTCTGCAGCAGGTCCTCTTATCTCTCATCCAAAAGAAACATAGACATCCTCATCCTCAAAGAGGCTTCCAAGCTAGCTCTGAATGGAGAACCTTTGGATGCCTACCCCCCTCTGCTGGGTAGTGGAATCACGTGACATGTCAAGGCTCCTATTTCTGCTAAGCCTCGTTTTGCTTCCTGCCCTCACCAATTATTCCTGTTTCCTAATAAATGTGTCCCTGTCATTTGACTCCCCTTTCTTCTGCTATCCAGGCCCCTAGCCCCTTGTACTTGGTTACCATCTCACTTTTGTGTTTCTTTCTCATGATTCCATTTCCCCTCAGCCTCCTTCACTATTTCTGATGTTCACTTCATTTCCTGCACAACCCAGACTTGACAAGTCTCTAATTCTACTTCCCATCCTTTGAATAAAGGGCCACATTACAACATTGGCGGCAAATGCTGCGGCTACTAACCGTCCCCCAAAATATGACTGTAGCCGAAATTCCACCAGAAGGCTGGCGGAATTTCGGCTACAGTCATAGCAGCAGATTGCGGTACAGCGCCATTCCAGTAGAATGCCACCGACCGTATCATGAGACATGATGCGGCCTGGTGGTGTTCCGCTATTGGACGCTGCTGCTGGCAGCAGCGCCCTAACCCGTCTCCAGCTGGAGGACCCCCTTGAAGCAGATAAGTTTGGTTCTCCAACAGGGGATGGGTGTGGGGGGTGTTGTGTGTGTGTGTGTGTGTGATTGTGTTTGCATGCGTGGATGCGGGTGTGAGGCGTGTGTAATGTGGGTGTGCAAGAATGGCTGTGAGTGTGCGTGTATGTTGTGTCCTGTGATTGTGTGTGTGCCTAGATGTATGTTAGTGAGTGTTGCTGTATGTGTGCATGAATGTATGCATGCGTGGGTGAATGTAGGTATGCATGTGTGTATAAGTGTGTATGTATGTGTGTGTATGTGTGTGTATGTCGGGAGGCGGTCTCAGAAGGGGGAGGGGAGGTGGGAGGAGTAAGGGGGCAGGGGAGACCCCTATCAGTGCCAGGGAAGGAATTCCCTGGCACTGATAGTGCCTACCCCCATGTTTTTCGTGGCAGTACAGAAGCCACGGAAACCATGGCGGTGGGCAGGGTCATAATGCCAAGGGCGGCCTAGTGACAGCTGCCAGGCTGGAGACTGTAGTCTCCAGCCCAGTGGATGTTACCGCCGTGGCAGTCGGTGTTGGCTTTGACCAAACCGCCACTGTCATAATATGGCAGTATGTACCGCCATTGTATTGGCTGTACTACCGCCGGGGTCATAATGACCCCCAAAGTGCCTACATATTGTTTTTCTTTTGGTTTGTGTCATGTTAAACATATGAAATTATTTATTCTTGGAGTCCACACTTTGCTTTCCTGTTTGAGCTCTGTTAAGTGCTGTAATACTTTCATGTTCACATTATAGAAAAAGGCAAATAATCCTAAAAGCATTCACTAACTGCCAAACAGAAATTCAAGTACAACTATTCACAAAAAGAATGCCATCCCGCTACAGCCTATCAGCAATGTCCCTGGCTTTGCACACGATGAATAGATAACTCCACTCCAAAAGCACTGTTCAACAGAAAATCCCCACCCAAGCACAACCAGTGATAGTAAACGTGCTCCAGAAGCATCTCTCCATCAGTGGAGCAGCACTGCAGGCAAAAGCAGTCAGTAATGAAAAAAGAGCAATGTACTCCAGCTGTCACAGACACAGCTCCATTCCAAACAGAGCTGTTCAGCAGTAACAGATACATCTAGATAGATCAGTGATAGAAAGATGATAACTGATACACATGCTCACCATTAAATCATTATTCCAGACACAAGAGATCATCAAACCTCCAATCAATTCCCCACACTACTCCAGATAGCAAGCTTCAACCATAAATCACTGTGAGGTCGGCATCTGGGTCTTGTGACGGCTACTCACTAGTCCCAGATACCCCAAATAGTATATAGTGGGTTAACTGATAAGCAATCAAGGCTCTACCTCCTCATACCCTTCCTTCCCATCCTGAAGTCCACAATCAGATGCTTCGGACATGCTCCAGACCAACTAAAGGCATGGACACCCAGCACGCAGCACCAACAGCACATTCATGAAACTGGAAGCAACATACCAGCAGCACTGGCCAAAAATGGTCCCCACAGTCTACAGTCAGCTGATGGAGGGACTGAATGGACAAAGACAGACCCAGAAGGTGTCTATCTCCTTCCCTCTGGAAGACAAGCAGTGACAAGGCATGATGTGTATTTCAGGAAAGACACAACACCTGAGTTTCACGTTTATTGTATTTATGATTAGGAACTCCAAACGAGGTCCACATATAAAAGACGAAAAGATAAAATATCTACATAAGCAGTCAAATACTTTACCCATCCTCCCATAAAAACATAGCATTAAATATATAGAAAAGCAATCCCATACCTAGAACCTCCGTCCATAAAGTGCATTATAATAAAGTGCATCAAAGCGAGGTCCACATATAAAAGATCAAGAAAGCTAACATATTATATATGGACGTAAGCAGTCAAATATTCTACCCATCCTCCCATAAAAACATGGAATTAAATATTGCTACAAATAGGGTCTTTGGTTGGCAGTCAGGTTACCCCCTGTCCAAACAAGGACCCTCACTATAGTCACGGTAAGTCACACACAATCTAAATTATCCTGTGCCCACCCTATGGTAGCTTGGCACTGAGCAGTCAGGCTAAACTTAGAAGGCAATGTGTAAAGAATGTGTGCAATAATTCATGTAATAACACCGTAGAACACCACAAAAATACACCACGCAGTGTTTAGAAAAATATATAATATTTATCTGATAAGATGCAGGTCAAAACGATTAAAATGCAGTAAGTATATTTTGGAATATCACTGTAAAAATGATATAAAGTATCTTTAGTCTCTTAAAAGCAATAAATGTCTCTTGTAAGCACAAAGTACCTGGTTTGCGTTCAAAATATCCGCAAATAACCGCAGAGGAGATGCCTGGAAAACAAGGAGGTGCGCGTCGATTTCTCGGGCCGCACATGATAATGCGTTTATTTTCCACACAGGGAAGGCTGTATGTCGATTTCCGGTGCTGGGTCTTTGGCCCTCTTCGGGTTGCGGGGTTTTCGGAAGTCCCAGGGACGATACGCTGGATTCTGGTGCTAACAGGACGAAGTCACAGGGGCTGCGTCAATTTGGTGGATGTTGCGTGAAAATTTCTACTGCATGGCAGGCGCTGCATCGATTCCTCTCTGGAAGTCGGGCTGCATCTATCCGGTTCAGCTTATGTCGATCCAGTGGGCCGTGCATCGAATTTCCGGTCTCTACGCTGGCGCTGGGTTGATCTTCTCATTGCAAAATCGGTCTGCGTCATTTTGGTTCTGCGTGCAGTGAATTTTTCACCACGATGCACGCTGTGTGTCATTTCTGGCAGGCTGTGCATTGATTTTCGCCGTACGGGGAGTTCTTCTTACAGGAATGAAGTCTTTTTGGTCCTGAGACTTCAAGGAACAGGAGGCAAGCTTTATTCAAGCCCTTGGAGAGCACTTCTCAGCACAGCCAGTGAGCAGCAAGGCAGAGCACAGCCAGAGAGCAGCAAGGTAGGAGGGCAACAGCAAGGCAGCAATCCTTCACAGAAAGCAGTTAGGTGAATCCATTGGGCAGCCAGGCAGTTCTTCTTGGCAGGTTGCAGGTTCTGGTTCTGGTTCTCTTCTCCAGGAAGTGTCTGTGACAAGAGTGTCTTGTCAAGAAGTGTCTGATGAAGTAGGGTGTCTACCTCAGAAGTGTCAAAGTTGGTAGGGTCAGAAACCCTGCTTAACTACCCAAATGTGCCTTTGAAGTGGGAAGACTTCAAAGAGTGGCTTATAAGTGCACAAGGTCCCCTTTCAGTTCTATCCTGTCTGCCAGGGTCCCAGTAGGGGGTGTGGCAGTTCTTTGTGTGAGGGCAGGTTACTGTCGTTTGACATGTAAGTGTCCGGCCCTCCACCCTCCCAGCCCAGGAAGACCCTTTCAAAATGCAGATGTGTGCCAGTGAGGCTGAGCATCCTGTGTTTGGGGTTTGCCTGGGAGAATGCACAAGGAGCTGTCAACTAAACCCAGCCAGACGTGGATTGTAAGGCACAGAACAATTTAAGGGAAGCGAAATGCTCACTTTCTAAAAGTGACATTTCTAAAATAGTAATATTAAATCCAACTTCACCAGTCAGCAGGATTTTGTATTACCATCCTGGCCATACTAAATATGACCTTCCTACTCATTTCAGATCAGCAGCTACCATTCAAACAGTATATGAGGGTAGCCCTAATGTTAGCCAATGAAAGGGGCAGGCCTCACAGCAGTGCAAGAACGTTTTTAGGAGTTTTACACTACCAGGACATGTAAACTACACAGGTACATGTCCTGCCTTTTGTCTACACAGCACCCTGCCCAATGGGTTACCTAGGGCTTACCTTAGGGGTGACCTATATGTGGAAAAAGGGGAGTTTTAGGCTTGGCAAGTACTTTTAAATTGAAAGTCGAATTGGCAGTGAAACTGCACACACAGGCTAAGGTTAAGGGGATACTTAAGTGGGTGGCACAATCAGTGCTGCAGGCCCACTAGTAGCATTTAATCTACAGGCCCGGGCACATATAGTGCACTTTACTAGGGACTTATAAGTAAATTAAATAATCCAGTTGGGTAGGATCCAATGTCATCATGTTTAAAGGGAGAGAGCATATGCACTTTAGCGCTGGTTAGCAGCGGTATATTGTGCAGAGTCCTAAAACCAGCACAAACAGTATCCAAAAAGTGGAGGGAGGCAGGCAAAAAGTTATGGGTGACCACCCTAAGGCTGTCAGGTCTAACAAATATATAGAAAAACACTCACATACCTAGCCCGTCGGCACATAAATGTGTTACAATAAAGTGCATCAAAGCAAGGTCCACATATAAAAGATCAAGAAAGCTTACATATTGAGTTGAGTTCAAGCAAGCTTTATTCGGTCTGAATAACCATCAAAGCAATAACTTACAACAATAAAATCATGATCTATACATAATAAATATATAACAACAAATTTAAAAAGTAGGTAATAAGAATAAGATAAAAATACTGTAAAATGAGGGCTCTGCGAGTATACAAAAGGGAAAAAAAAATAAAAAAAAAATCTTCACATATATATCCCGTCCTATAAGTAAGGGGGAAGTGTCAAAAATCCTATTGTTGGCTACTTTTAACTTCCTCATCGATAATTTATAAGAAATTCAATGAAGAAAACAATTGGGTAGAGTAAGGTAAAATCAAAGATCAATTAATATCAAATCACTATAATCCTTTTTTAAAAAAAATATGTACGTATATTCCAAGCGGACGCAAGGAACTTGCTGACCGCACAAGTTAGAAGAGAGGAGCAATCTCTCAACATTAGCCTGAGGGCATCTCTACACGTTCTCAACCCCATGTTTCTACAAACGGGACAAAGCCATTTCCGCTGGGCAATGCCATAGGCAGGACAAATAAACATAAAGTGTACTACAGTTTCCACAGAACCATTACAGCAGGGGCATTTATCGGATAACAGGGTGGAGCTCCATGAACTAGAAAAGGACTTCAGAGGGAGGCATCTATACCTAAATCGAGCATACAAACTCTTACTTAGTTGATCGGTAATTAAGTCCAGAAAGGGTTCGAAGTGGGGAAACCACTTATAATCGAGGAAAAGAGACGTCAGCCTACCATGTGAAGTACAGAGCAGATATTTTTCCCTAACATGGGACCAATAAGCAGATTTTAGGTGGTCCTTGTGAGCCCTCCTTAAATTATTGGGCTGGCTCCAAAAGTGACTGAGTCCCAAGGTATGAAACCAATCTGAAATGTGCTTGAACCAGGGGATAGAAAGTACGTTTGGTCTATCCAATAAGTCTTGCAAAGATTCCTTGTATGTGACTAGTTCAGGGATAGTCCAAATACGAACCCAAAAAATGAAAGGCCTTAAAGCTATTACATCAGAAATGCGAGGGAACCCTAGATCCAAAAACACTGGAACCAGGGGCGTACTACGAAGACATGCCAAGAGTGATCTTGAAAAACTATTTTCCCCCAGAGATAACTTGCTAGATTTAGAGCAACCCCAGACCTCAGCGCCATAAACCGCGGCACTCTGAGCCTTGGCTAGATAAATTTTATTAGCTGGGGAAACAGCTTTCTCAATATTGGACATTTGAAAACGCAAAATTGCCCCTGACCTATGTGTTAGGAGGGCTGAGCTTTTCCCTACCTGGGCCTGCCAGTTCATATCATTGCTGATTCTCACCCCTAAATAATCAATAGAGCATACCTTGCTCAAGGGAACCTCATTATACAGAATGTTACATCGTTTTGAGCTACCAGGACCAAAGATCATAAGTTTTGTTTTACTAGAGTTAAGTTCCAATCCATGATCTGCACAAAACACACTAAACCAATCCAGGAGGGCCTGTAGGCCCATAGGTGTTTTGGAGATCAATAGGAAGTCGTCAGCAAATAAAAGAATTGGAACTTTTGAATTATTCAAGGAAGGGGCATCGTTGTGACAATCAGTTACAACTTGCACTACTTCATTAATAAACAACGAGAAGAGAGTAGGTGCCAGGACACAGCCCTGGCGTACTCCCGTCCTGATATTAATACGATCAGTAAGTTCCCCCTGGCTGCCCCATCTTACTCGAGCATAGGTGTTCTTGAGTAATCTTTTAATTAGATGCACCAAGTTCATTGGGACGCCAATTTTCTATAGGACTTCCCACATTTTCTGCCTTGGAACAAGATCAAACGCAGACTTAAGGTCAACAAAAGCAACATACAAGTTTTGTTTGCCCAAGGTAGCGTATTTCCAAAGTAACAAAAAAAATCTAAAAACTTGGTCCATATTGCTAATTTTAGAACGGAACCCAGCCTGAAGGGGAGATAGAACCTGGTTAGCTTGGACCCAGTCCATTAGCCTGTCTAGGAGTTGCTTAGAAAAAATCTTTTGAAGATTATCAATGAGGCTAATTGGGCGGTAATTAGCTGGCAGTCCCATATCTCATTTTTTGTAAATAGGGATAATTTCGGCTCTGAGCCACGAGTCCGGAATGGGGCTACCTGCTGCGATGGCATTTGATAAAGTATTAATGTACCACGCCCAAATAACGGGTTCAGACTTAAACAGGTCCCCTGGTATCTTATCGGGACCAGGAGCCTTCGCGGGTTTCAAAGAATTAATAGCTGCTGTGGTTTCAGCAATTGTAAAAACAATGTCCTCCGTGGGACCCTCAATGAGAGGTCTACATTTGCCACCCGTATAGGCCTCGTGATGCTGTTGCACAGATGAGGCACAAATCTCGGAAAAATGAGCCACCCATCTTTCAGGCTGGATGTGAAAATTAGAAATAACAGTAACCTCTCTTTGCCTGTGAGTCAACAACCTCCAAAAAGAACCCTCGTCTTGATTTTCGACTGCCTCCAGCAGCTTCTGCCATATCTCAAATTCCCAGTTTTTCTTTGCTAGATTCAGGGCCTGATCTCCTCCTGTGAGTGCTTGCGGAGGGCCAATTTAAGATTGAGCCTAGCAAGGTTGCAGTCATTGTTGAACCATACCCTGGATCGAATAGCATCTAGAGTATGTCTCACAGTGGTTTCTTTATAAAAAACATTCTGTAGAAAATGTATCAATTCAACATGAATTTTCATGATTGGAAGACTATCGACCACTTGCTTTTCAAGACCGGAGAACAGCTGTAGAAAGGAAGAATAAATTTGTTTAACCAGAAGTGGGTTAGATATAACCTTTGGCCAACTAACACGAGTTTGCCTGGAGTTTAGGGAAGGGAGCGGAACATCAGTGATCTCTAGATATTGAGTTCTCCCAAATGCTTTGTTGAATAGAGTAAGACATAGAGGGTAGTGATCGCTGTCATGACGGAGTTCAAACTTCATGTCCAGAATATGTGACCAAAGCCTGATGTCAACAAAAAAATAATCAATAGTGCTGGACGAACACCCCCGATTAAAAGTGGGGGCACGATTAAGATCAGATCTAGTCCGACCGTTACATTCCCTGAGTCCATAGCATAGGCAAAGGGAAGCCATCTGTGTAGCGGCACAAGAACCAATGCTAAGAGAATCATCCTTCACCTGGGGAATACCCCAGGAGTCATCTTCTTCAGATGTTAAATTACCTACGAGGTTCTTGAGTACAAAAGAACAATTTATATCGCCCCCTATCACCAGATGGTTAGAAGGATGCAAAGATTCCATATGCTCAACTAACTGGGCAAGTACCCTTGATTCCATATTGGGGGGGACAAACCTCGCGTACACGTTGACCAAGGTCACTGTGAAACCAGGGTGAAATATAAGTTTGACACCCAATAGATCTAATGAGTTAAGGGGTAATACAGAGTGGTCGCATTGCAGTTTTTTATTTACTAAAATTATGAGCCCACCCATAGGCCTACCAAAGCCTCCAGAGGCAGGCTGAGCTGCGACCGAATAAGTTGTAAACCCCTCAACATATATTAATTCTTCCGCCCAGGTTTCCTGAAAAAGGCATAAGTCTTGCTTAGAGATGAAGTTAACCCATCCAGGATCTCCCATCTTTTTCCTTATTCCAGACACATTCCAAGATACAATATTAAGTGCAGAAGGCACAGGTGTGGGTCTAGCTCTCGGGGATATGATTGTGTTCAGGACCCTTGGTCGTTTACCTCTATAAACCATAGCATCTGAGGTGGGGACACTGAGGGAGAAACATTGTTTAGTCAATCTAAATCAGGTAGCCGGGGGGAGCGAATCTTAGTGAAAGCTGATCGATTGCTATTTAGTAAACCCTGAGCCCTTCCCTCATGAATATTGGAAGGTCTATCGGTCCTTCGTGACTCTCCCCCCCCCCCCGGAGAATACATGCAGAGGCCAATTCCGATATTCCTACCAGATGTCAGAGAGTGAGTCCGTAGGTTGAAAGCCATGAGGTTATCAACCATAGAGGTGTCAAAAAAGAGGATAGAAATATAATCAAAATCTGAGTCTGGTTGAGCATGTCTACGTGCCTCCCTAATATCAGAACGAATAACAGACAGACATTTCCTCTGAATGCGAAACCAATAGACAACTTTATTAATGAGAGAATCATAAGACTCTCTCTGCCCAGCAAATAACCTGGGGACCCCTGTCATGTAGATGTGTGCATCCTTCCTACTCTGATCATTTCTCCCCTTTGGAACTGCCGTCTGAATGAATTTGGATTGACCTTGGCGTGGGACTCTGAGTGGACTTGTGGGCACCCGTGCACCCTTCCCAACCATAGCTCCCATAGACAGGGGATTTATACAGGGAGGACGTGGGTCGTTGTTTGTTGGAGCAAGAGTAAGCATGTGACCGGAGTCGGTGGGGTTGCCATCGGATAGAGAGAGGCAACTCCCCTTTTTAGGGTCGAGCCTGCGTTGCATGCGCCCGCGCATGCGTTCGCAGGGAGACTCTTTTGTATTTATAAAAGGGCTCGGAGCCCCGTCAACTTCACGTCAGTGTTTTTCATTGGTTCGTGGGCTTCCCTAATAAAATCTGCTTGCTTTCATTAGTCGAAGGCACGCACACGTCATGCCTTTTCCGGTGGCTAGCCCTCCTCCAGCGCAGCGACCAAGTACAGAAAACAGGCGAGGCTCGCTGTTTTCCATCGGGCTTGTGGACTTTTTTTTCTCTAATTTACGAGCCCGATCTCGCTTGGCAGAAGTCAAGCGGTTTACATACTTGATTTAACTTTTTCGGGTTATGTGCATAAATGCACTTTTGCCCGATAGGTGAAAAGTCGGGTTAGGAGTTTACAACGCTATCAGCTCTAACATGAGCAAACGTGAGACCTGATGCATTGTAAATGCTTGTTATATTTATGAATTAACTCCACCAGGCAAAAATACAGTGGATATAGTGGGATAGTTTCTGATTTAACATGGTTCACAGGCCTCAATGATGCAAATTCAGTGTATAAACTCAACAGGCACAATCTAGCGTGGCATCAGGCCCCCCTTAACAATTATAAACCCAAGGCCTCAGGTAGACCTTTGGCCTTTAAGACACACTGGAAAATACACCGAGATACTTTAAAGAAAGGATTAAAATGCATTTTTGACTGACACAAAGGTGTGAAAAAATAGCGTTAAAGGAGAATACACATTTCTATTTAGAATCCAGAAACGACTCTGCGCGTATTGCCTTTGTGGCACTTAAAAATGCATTGTAATCCTTCGTTTAAAGCAGCTCAGTGCATCACACTTACCCGAGTAATCTTCAATTCCATTTAACTTGACTATAAAGTGCTTTGCAGTTTGAGAACTACAGCCTACCTCTCACAACATGGATTAGACAAAGGCCCTCAAAATGAGCACCGAGGAAATTCCGGGTAGGCCAGGGGCAACCTCAGAATAGAATGTGATTGCAGAAAAATGCCCGAAGTCTCGGAACACAAGGGGAGACTGGTGCATAAGCACTGACTTCAGCTGTAACAGGGTATCACTGAGTGGAGCACTTGGAACAATATGGTCATTTGCCATTTGAGTATTACAAACCCTCCACAGTATCAGTAATTCTGGATTTAAACTACCTAAACTCTGTTCCCACGTTAGTTACAAGGAGGCCACAGTGTTGCTAAACGTTTTATAAGCAACGTTTCGATGCGTTATGCGATCGTGTTGCTTCAGCAAGGACCTTTGGATCAGACCCACTCCATCAAGGAGATCACAAATGTCACTTCTAGTGCTTCGAGGCGATTGCCACTCCCCGTTTCCTGCATTTGAATTCCTCAGTGAGTGTTAATCTGCTCATTGACATCCATCAGAACACGGTTGAACCTTTGGTCTGATGGAAACAATAAAATACAAAATAATTTGCACTAGTCAAAGTAGGCTCTGCCTGCCAGGGAAGAAAACCTGCTCAAATGATTTCCCCCTGAATATCAGTCACAGCTCTTCCTCTCTCATGTAAAATAGAAATGTGGGCCTCTTCAATAGGTGGGAGTCTGGCGAGGAAAGTGTCTTGAGGGCAGAGTATCTGAACACGTTGTTGAAAAGCAATTGGTAAACACAACTAAGGATCCGTGGGTGACTGAGGTGAGTTTAATGTTGAAGCTTCTGCCATGGAAGGTCAGTATAGAATGGAAAGTCTCAATGAGTCTCTTTCCTTCGCTCTGCCCAGACACACGTTTCTGTTGGAAGCACCATTACCTGTGGGAATTATCACAACTTGTCTCACATTATTATGTCGAAAGAATCACTCTTGCAGCCAAGTATATCTTGGAATTCACTCTTGCTTGCCTAACTTGCACACCGTTAATATTTTGAAAGAATCACTGTAACTTGTTCTGCATGCCTAACCTGAACAAATCACTATAGTTTGGCTGAAATTATAATCTGTGAGAACTGCAGTAACTGCGGTGCCTTTGTTACCTGTCAGAATCAAAGCAGCGGGGCCACCGTTAACGAGTGTCTGTCCCACCTATGATCTTGGTCATGAAGTGAGTTTTGATCCTTCCGGATTTTCTTTCATTTATTTTTGTTGATTTGCACGGTATTAAATAACACCGTTTTCCACCTTAGTTTTAATGAGACACTTGTGAGTAACTGACATAAGCTTTAGACACTATGCTGCATTCCCAATTGTGAAAATTTTAAATAGAGAATGGAGGAACATAAATGGAAGTTGATGGTCCAACCCCTCAAGACATGGAATTTCTCTGACACCACAGCAAATTAGCAAATTCACAAAACAGCTATTACTGCTATGCCATTAAATACTTGAGTGATTTTACAAAGTGCCCACTTGCTTTAAAGAGGACTCTAGATACATAAAGTTGGTAGAGAAATAAGAAAAATAATCCTCAGGTCTGAAGGCAAATGCAAGATAATGCCTGTTTTCTTGTATGAAAGAATGTTTAAAGAGATTTATGGTCCCCTCCAACCTCAAATGATTGACTGAAATACCACAAAGAAACACAAAGAGAAGAAATTCTCAAGATTGGCACATGTCTTTGACTGCACCTTGTTTTCATAAGCTCCTTCACTCAGTGAGACCCCTCTGCAGCAGGTTGCAGCCATAGAAAGGGGACATATTCCCAGGAATATCAGCACCAATAGGTCTCTTTCATGGTCAATGTCTTGTAACAAAACATCCTATAACAGCAACTGAAAATGGCTGAAGAGCTGACTGGGTTTGTTGGATGAGCAAGGTGCTTTTTAACTATTCTTTCCACTAATATAGCTTTATAGCCTGCTGTAGCGGGCTCTACTGGCCATTGAAGTCCCGCTCCAGCATTAAACACTGGAGCGGGACTTCAATTGCCGGTATAGCCCAGCTAGGGAGGGCTACATGGCTATTAGAACATTCTGCCACTAAAGGGCAGAATGTTCTAATTAATAAAACAAAGTCCTCACGGGACCCGAGGGGATCAAAATCCCCCCAGGATCCGTGAGGCTTTTGTTCACAGCTGTTGTTGTGAACAAACAACATTGGAATGTTGACGCTCAGGCCTTTTGCCACCCAGTAAAAGCCCAGAGCACTCCATTGGCTGCAGTGGAGCGCCCAATATTCCAATGTTCTAAAGGCAACTAGAACATTGCAGTGTTGGGAGCTTCATTGAAGACAATGATGTGGCTCACGGATAATCCAGCAACACTCAGTGAGCAGAAAGAGTCCAATGCTGTTGAAATGATAATGGTGCGAGACTTCTCTCAGTTGCCTTCTGAAGACTTTTATTGGCGTAAAGAACTTGTTATGACATAAGGTTCATATTAAAAAAGCAGCCAACGCGTTTCGCTCCATACAGATGGGCTTCTTCAGGGCTGCAAAGTAACATATAACCATGAAAAATGGGGGAATGATATAGTAATATCAATATGTCGCCAGAAAAAAACATACTAACATATAAAGTGCTATTTTACATACTAGTTACTGAACAAGAATATTTTATAATGATACATCAAAAATACAGTGCAAATAAGTTTTAAATACTGAATTGATCTAGAACAATATGAAATTGTACATGGTCAAAGGAACCGGCAAGGAAAGGGGATAAATGCCAAGGAAAATCCAAAAAGTGCAACGTGAATTGAGTATGGATAAGGGAAGAAGCGTGCAGACAACGTGATGAAACAGACTCCTTGTAGAAAAAAAGTGCACATAAGGTATTGAAAGTTCAAAACAGAGAATCCCTCCGCCAAGAGTCAAAACTTGCATAAGTGCAAAAGATGATATAAGTTAGAAAGAATAGTGTCAGATCGAAAAACATACCAAGATAGTATTCCAGTTGTTGCGAAAGTAATTTGAGAAGTGTGAGTACACAAAGGCATATGGTGGGTCTAATGGAAAAACCGAAATGATGATTGTCTTAATATATGGTAAAGAACAGGAACCACTGATCGCATAAAGAAGACAAAAATACTGGGAATGTAAAATATCTTCCCATCTGTCAGTTTAAATTAAAAAGAAACGGAAAAAAGTGCAAATAGAGTAAAAATAGATATTGTATGCAAGTATGTCAGTGATTATTCATCCAAAGGGACTGATATGAGGTAAATATCTCCCAGTGTTGATCACTCAAACAATATAAATAAGCTGTGCTATTTTTTTTGAAGGGCGGTACTTTGCTTATTATGAGCATTACAAGCCTTAGTATTTTTTGACTTTATCTTCGAGGATGCCGCTCATTTCAAAAGCATTGGACTCTTTCTGCTCACTGTGTGTTGCTGGATGCTCTGGAGTTGTGCACCCCCTGAATGTTTTTGTATCGCTGGGGCCTCATTTGCCCCTTGGGCTCTTCTTTGCAGCAGGGGCCTGGGTGGAGTTGCACACCATAAATTCTAAACAGTTATTGTATTTCACTGGGTACTTATAGGGATTGATGCGTGGTCCTTAGGCCTGCTGCATCCTGTCCTTATAATTCATTGGCTCATGGATAATAATCACTGGTATAAGTGTTTTGCTCCAACAATCCAATGTTTGAATTATATTTCTCCCTTGTTAATTTAGAACATCCTATCCTCGGTGAGTGGCATGTTTTAATAGCCCGATATCCCTTCTGCCTCAGGCTATACCAGTTGTTAAATACTCTTTCTCTTTTTATAAGCCAGAGCTGCAGTTCAGGGTCTTTAACACCCTGTATATCCCTTGCCAGAGGGATGTCAGACTATATTATAACATTTGAATGTTTGGTGGGTCACCGAAGACAATGGCATGGCAGAGTGATAATATTAGCTGTTTTTTGGTTTTCTGCTCCAACATTCCAATACTTGTTTTTCAATTTTTTCTGTTCAATGTAGAACATTCTAACTGTAGACGGTGGAATGGCCTGAAAGCATTACAGACATCTTTCATTGGGGTATGAGTGTTGGAAAAGTCCTTCTTGTTCATTATGACCCAGTAAAGAGGTGTTTAACAACTGGTATAGCCCTCAGAAGTGGGCTCTACGTAGAAAGAGTTTCTCCTGTCATACATTATAAGGATACTGCAATTTACCGAGGAGTTCTGTGACCATATGGTGGAATGAAGCCCGAGGCTGAGTTCCTTGAAAAGGTCATGGAACTCTGAGGTGACTTTCAATATCCGTATGTCAGAGGGTATTTTGGCCAGACGTATAAAGATACTGGTTGCAAAGAAGTGGTTGAAATTGGTGACCTGACTTTTTGCAGTCAATATCTAATTTTGCAAACCAATTTATTTTATAATAGGTTGTTTTGCAAAAAACCAAGTCAGAGGAAGTCACCAAATAACTTGCCTAAATAATATTCATTAGGCAGATCACAAATGTGACTCCATCTGATTGAGTACTTTTAAACGTTAGTGAGACCGCCTAGTTCCCCTAAGGCTGCCTCTATGATTCCCAAGTGATAACTGGTTCCAATGAGGATAACCGTAATTCCAGTCGCAAATCGTTGATACATATGGTACCAAACGCAAGTTGGTCCAAAACACCCCTTGTAAATTGCAAATCAGTAACCATTTCCAAAGCCATTTTATAAGATGGTAAAATATTTTTACCAGTTGCAAACCTTCTGATTTAGTGAATCGGCGAGTTTCCAGTTGGTAAACAGCTTTGTACACCTGGCCTATAATTCCTTATTAATATAAAGTGATAACATCAGCTTTGCCACGAAATGCTTAAAGCCTTTGTGCCTCCCTATTCCATATGAGTAAGACAGTCTGTTTGCAGAGATGAAGAATGCAAGTAAAACTGGTACGGTAAAATTAAACACACCAAAAAGCTGTTAAGAATTAGTTGCAAAATGTTTTAGTAATTTTAAAATAAATCAGATTTTTAAAAAATGCTGAAGCTCCATATATGTATAAACATGCATATCTTTCCTGTGGTTAAATTAAAAAAACAGATCAAAAGAAGTAAAAATAATTTCTAATTTTTCTTGTTTAAATGGTTTTATAACAATAAATTACATCCACTCCAACTAATGACTACTACAACAAAGTTACAACAGCTCATTTACCACAACAACACATCACATTCATAATGCATTTACGAGTTTACAGTGGGTGGGATGTGATGCACAGGAGTAGTGAGGAGTTTTTAGTGCCCAGGAATTTGTGGTGTATAGGGGTAGTAAGGGTTGTTTACTGTTCAGAGGTGGGCAGTGTATAGGGGTATTAAGTATTTTTGGGGCTCAGGGATGTGTACTGTATAGGCTAGTAAGAGTAATTAAAGACTAGTGAACAGGGATAGTAAGCAGTTTTTTTATAGTTCTGAGATAAGTAGTAAGGGTTTTTTAGGTTAAAGGGATAGGTAGTGTATAGAAGAATTAAAGGTTAAAGGATAAGTAGAATATAAGGAAGTAAGGAGCCTTTACCGTACATCAATGGGCAGTGTACAGGGATAGTAATTAAATGATGAGTTTTTATAAAGGGATTGCATGATACCATGCATTTTAATGCTATATAAAACGTTAGGGTACAATAGTATTGGAGTTCTTGGTTCATTGAAAATAGTAAAGGAGAGACAAAGTCTGACAGTACAGCAAGGGTGGTCTGTTGGGAGCCTCCAACTACGCGAGTCCTCTAGAGTTCTGTCTATCTCTTACTGGTTTTCAAATATCTCTTAAAGAAGATGTGCCAACATCTTTATCATTTGATTGTCTACTCAGCTGCACATTTCTTCACTTCGGTTTCAACCTACTAACTAGACGCCAACAAATCTTTGTTGAGACATTTGAAGTCTTCAGTGAACCCGAACGTAAGGTAAATATTCTGAGCTCTTTAGGCCATTTACGCCAAAATGTATCGGATGCAACATCGTTTGCATTAATACCTCACTTTTATATTTTTCTACTAATTTGTAAGACAACAGAGCCCTATATGCGCCCATTTTCAGGTATCTGAACTCATGTGCCTGTATATGGCCGTACTTCACAATAGGGGACATTTCTTGCATCACATAACTGTAATACACCATTATTCCTAACTACAGTTTAGTTATTTATGGAGCTGGTTGCTGATTTCAAGCATGCCCGCAAAGTACTGATAAAAACGTATGTACGGTTTGCTTAAGAACACAATATGTTCAAAACTCAGTACAAATGAAACCTAAAATCCTCAATGTTTTAAGAGAAGCAGAAATGATATTTTGGATTCTGACTAGATCATAAGCGATGAGCAGTAGTCCCCATGTCCCACATGTCTTTTGCTTTGACTCTAAGACCTTTCTCCTCCACTTTTTTTGAACTCCTGGACACTGACAACAGACTGGACTACAGTGTATTCGCAACTCACAGTAATAACAGTTCCTATGTTCCGAACATAGAGTAAAATACGGGTGATGTTCAAACTAAAAGGAGGCGTTAATGCGTCTCTCCTCAGAGTTACTCATTTTATCAAGCTCAGAGGATGAACAGTTTGGATCCTAGATGTGCCCTCCAAGGTACAAATGCATCTGTCCACATTACATGCATTAAGTCACCAAGCAATTTAACTAACATTACATGGGACAGGCTGCATATCCACACGGCATGGCAGATGGCAAGAGTAGCATTGCATCAGACCTCCTTCATACTGTACGGGTATCGGAAAACACGGCACAGTGTATAGTAGGAAAACTAAAAATACATGCGCACTGTTTGTCGGTGGACACGAGGCAAGGCACCTTAAGACTGTGTACTGTATAACAACGGGTACCACAAAAAGCCTTTTGGTGTGTTGCCTGGGCACGAGACACTAGACTATGCTTATTCTAGAGATTATTTTATGAGAAGTGGGTAATAGAACATGCATTCCCTACGCTGTTTAGTTAGTGGTCAGAGAATGGTTACTCAGCCTGTCTGGCAATGGACACTAGACATTACAGCTTCCGTATTCTATGACACTGAACGTTGGATGAGTCATCTTATGTACAGGACGGCAGCAGATAAAAGGTCATGATTCTTCCACATTGCATACCTTACGAACACTAAATGAACCCTGCAACGCCTGCTGTATGCACTAAATCACAAATCATGTCACCTCTACGCTGTATGCCACGTTCTGAGGCACGTTTCACACTAGACCACACTTTTTCCACACTCTGTGGGAAACGGGATCTAGGTGGCCCCAACCTGTTTCCCTTTCTACACGGAGTAAACTCATTGTCCTCAGTTACTTAAAGTCAAGGGTGTGGCCTCACCATATAGGTCAAAGTCATTAAATCACATTTTATTCTTTAGTTCTTTGTCAGCTGTGAGCATTACAGATTACTGCACAAAAAACCACAAAGGGCCGGATGTAGGTAGCTTGCAAATTGCGAGTCGCAAATTGCTATGCAGTACGGTGTCTCAGACACCTTCTGCATCTCGCAATGGGGTCGCAATGACCCACCTCATGAATATTCATGAGGTGGGTCGCAAATTGCGTCCCCATTGCGAGTATGGGCACTCGCTAACATGGAGGCCTGCTGACGTCAGCAGGCCTCCATGTTAGCGACCTGCTTGTCAATAAAGCAGGTTTTTTTTTTTTGAAGTGTAGCCCGTTTTCCCTAAGGGAAAACGAGCTGCACTACAAAAAAAAACCGAAACCTTTAGTTTCGGATTTTTCAGGGCAGGGAGTGGTCCCTTGGACCACTCCCTGCCCTGAAAAAATATTTTGGGGTGCAATCACAGGACCCCTTCCAATTTGCGACTGGGTTACCATCCACTTGAAGTGGATGGTAACTGCGATGCCATTTGCGACCGCATATGCGGTCGCAAATGGTATTGCATCCCAATGCGACTCGCAAATAGGAAGGGAACACCCCTTCCTATTTGTGAGTCTGAAATGCATTTTGCGAGTCGGTAACGACTCGCAAAATGCATTTCTGCATTGGGATATGCGTTTTGCGACTCGCAAAGGGCAGATTTTGCCGTTTGCGAGTCGCAAAACGTTTGGTACATCTGGCCCAAAGTTCCTTCTACCACTATACAAGGTGATGTTTGGTGGTATTTGGACAACATATCTGGAAAAAAATATCACGTGGACAAAATATTGTGCAATGAATACCTTCTCAATATTTTGGTCCTCTATATTTTTGGCACTATATCCTGCCCACACGATGTTTTTGGTTCCAATATTCTGCCAGTGGTCTATGTTTGGCAGTATTTTAAAATGTCCTCATCATTATATGAATGCGAGGCTTACACTATTTAATGTAAATAATATCACTAGAAAGATAATGATGTACATAAGAATGTATATTTTTTAATTTTGGTACGTGTGCCGATTTGCAAATAGTATAACAGAACATAATTTCATGTTTCTACAAATGAAAATAAAAAATAAAAAACAATCAGGAGGAACAAATCTCTGTAAACGACAACTGAAACCTCGATTAAAAAACACACAAACTTGGTGATGTAGTAATAATGTGCTAGTTGCCACACACAGCGAGACAAACACACACGTACATTTCTACTGAAAAAACAAAGGTTACAAGGTTACATGGACGTTATAGTTAGTTTTATGTTTTACTTACACAACACCATAGAAATCCAGCAGTTATGTTAGGAAAGTAGATCTCGTGGTCTAAAGTTACTTTCTGGCACAAGTTTTAGTTTCTTCATGACCACCAACTAAAAGGGTAGCCGCATCACTAATCCAATTTTACTTAATGGCCACTGCTCTTTAAAGCAATGGTCTGAAGTGTCGCTGCAACACTAATACTGAAATCTCTGTCTCTTTCTCAGAAAATATGATGAAGGGCTCATACCCCAGTCAAATTACTATCCAAATCAAAGGTGATAGGTAACATGCATGTAACAGAACTGGATAAGATTGCACTAAAAACCAGCACTAGCAAAGCCAACATGTTTTGCATTGTTACGGTGGTGAGATGGTTGCATTTTACCTAATTTTCATTTTATTGCAAACATATATCACAATAAAAGAAAAAAACAAAGATAATATACCACTGTCTAAATGTAGCAGCCACATGCTTTGAATAAAAAGTGCAAAGTAAAAAAAGAAAATAACCATTGGATATCATTTTAATAGAACAGTACAGATCCTTTGTATAAGGCAAGTATACTTAGCACTGGTAAAGATATCCTTTTTTTTTATTAAAAAAAGCCAGACATGATGATTTCCGGTTCAGAAAGTTGACAAATTGGAAGAGAAACTGATTGCACTCATTGAACAGTACACCAAAATATTATAGTAGGAAATATTGTTTGACATAAATAATGTAACCAAATATTGTTTGCAAAATTATTGTACTGGCGGGTGCAGACTTATGAAACAAAGATGTAGAAGTAGTCGAACCTGAAGGTTCTCAGCACGTAATAAAAGCACACTTTTTTTTTTCAAATAAATGACACAGACCTGCCAACCTCACAATAAAATTCAGTGTGAGGAGGGTGTAGGGCCTTGGAGGGGGCATGGCCTTGTGCCGAGAAGCACCTAAGAGGCACTTTTGCCCCGGCCCCAAACCCCCTCCTGAAAAAAAAAAAAAAGCAAAAATAAAAAGCTTCCCGAGGCTGCTGCTGATGTCCTGAGGTGTTGTCACACCCATTAATGGATATCAGCAGTTAAAAGCATGTGAAATTGAGTTGACAACCACTGTTTTCAGATCCTTTTCCCTGCCACTGTGTGATATTGGCTCCTCACCAGGTGTCCATGTGAGGGGAGACAATATTGTGTGTCACATAATGGCACGCTGATGATATGTGATGTATTTAGGGCCTGCTGTCCTCTTTAGGTCGAGCCTAGACAGCGCGCATTCGCTGTCTTCAAGACCTGTTGGAATGAGTAAAGGACTATGCTCTCGTTTGCCTCTGCCAGCCGCTTACTATAGATTGAAGGCAGTCTGGCTCTTGTTTTCTGCCTCCTAACTGATTTGGCAGCTGATACGTCACTTCCTGTACTTGGCTGAGGCGCACCGGCCAAGTACAGTTTAATTATGCCTGCATTGTTTTTTCTGTTGTTTGGACAGATTATTTTTTATTTCCTGCCTCTCGTGTTACTCAATAAGCACTCGAGTCCACGCGTGCTGTTGGGTTTTCGCATTTGCCCTTCACATGGTCCTTACTTAACATAATGAGTAAATACATGTAGTTGCGTCTTGTATGTGTGTTTGTACATTTTTTGTGGCTTTATAAAGCATGAAATCGACCCAGGTATTGAATCCACAACAGCAGCTCTCCCTGCACAACGGGAGAGCCGATATTACAAAATTCTCTGCAGTCTGGGAAACTCACCCCAAAATGATTTGCAGGCATTTCTTTTACAACACACTTTTGGCCCTAACTCAGCCTGTGGTGGTCCAAGGGCAATGGGATTACCATCAAAACATTCAGAACAATGTGCTTTTGCTGTCCAGGCTATCTTGTGGGTCACACTAGGTTAGAAGGGGCCCAAACAATCATAGCCTCTTCCACCATTTAATGCATATTTAAACTCACGTATAACTGGAACTTTTGTTTTTCCAGCTGAGAGGAGTTTGTGTTATAAGGGCCTTGTTTGTAATATTAGTCTGACAGCCTTGTTCTGCCTGCAAATGTGTCTATCTCTCGCTAATGCGAGATCTATTGCATTGCAAATGCTTGTTATTTGTTGCCATACTCAGACTTAGCCCCCAGCTTTGGACATTTGGGGTAAAAAGCTGAATTGTCCCCAGTGTCTAATGTAGCTAGCGCGTTGGGCCCTCCAATCAACTCAGGAAGGTGGTCATTCGTGCTAAGCGATTTACAATTACACAATACCTTCGTCTCAGATAGTCCAGAAAGTTTACCCAAAATAACCATTACCAAGGATTTTAAATTGTCCAGCTTCTGGGAAACATTTTCCAGTTCGAGTGACATCTTGCGTTGAGCCTGCCAGACCAGTTCCTCTGTATCAGGTTCCACAGAAGTTAAGGGCGGAGAACGACCTGGGCTCTCGCTAGAAGTGGATAGGAGTTGTAATCTATTGGAGCAGAGAATATCACTAGAAACTACAGACTTGGAACCCAAATGCAGAGAGTCCCTACATTCTGCAACTTCAACACTTGAAGTAGGCCTCATTGGCGGTGAGGAAATTGCAGCCTCAGATATAGGAGGGGGATGGAGGTCCGCTTCCACAGATAAAAAAGGTGTCCGTAGTTTTTTGATAAATAAATCTGGGATCTTCCTGATAGTCGAAGTAGCAGGAATGGAAGGAGCGATTATAGATGGACTCCTCAATATTGCCTCTACTTACTCAAACAAGGAGTCAATAGCTTGAAATTGATTCTTAATGGGCTTAGGAGGGTCATCAATTTTCCGACCAGCTCGTTTCTTGTGTTTTTTGGCGCCAGAAGGTGGCGCAGTAACATCATCTGCCTTGCGCTTTCCCATTATTCACTACGGCGTGTCCGAGCCAAGGACTGGGGCCCCCAAGAACGAAAACAAAAGAAAAAAATGTTATAATGATGACCCAGCCCACACGGATCCCCTAGGTGTAGGAAGAGAATAAGGGTACCTGGGACTGGAGGTCCCACCAGGCACTGACCAGGCACTGACCAGGCGCTGGCAAGCCTGCTACTACCACAGTGCAGATGAAAGAGGGGGGGCCCAGCCCAGCCTCCTCCGGTCTCTGACGGGCACAGGACGGGCCCGCCCTTGGCCCGCACGCTTCCCACATAGCGGGAGCGCGAGCAAGTTATTTAAAGGGCTCCTGTCCTGGCAAATGTCTCCGCCTCCTCCTCCTCCTCCTCCTCATCCTCCTCCTCCTTTTAGGAAACGCGCTTCCCGCGGTAGCGGGAGCGCGAGCGCGAGCTAGTTGTTTAAAGGGCTCCTGCCCAGGCAAATGTCACCGCCTCCTCCTCCTTTTAGGAATCGCGTTTCCAGTGGTAGCAGGAGCACGAGCAAGTTGTTTAAAGGGCTCCTGCCCCGGCAAATGTCACCGCCTCCTCCTCCTTTTAGGAATCGCGCTGCCCACGGTAGCGGGAGCGCGAGCAAGTTATTTAAAGGGCTCCTGCCCAGGCAAATGTCACCGCCTCCTCCTCCTTTTAGGAATCGCGCTTCCCAGCTTACATATTAAATATGGACATAAGCAGTCAAATGCTTTACCTGTCCTCCCATTAAAACAAGGAATTAAATATCTAGAAAAGCACTTCCATAACTAGCCCGTCAGCCCATAAAGTACGTTACAATAAAGTGCATCAAAGCGAGGTCCACATATAAAAGATAAAAAAAGCTTACATATTAAATATGGACATAATCAGTCAAATACTTTACCCATCGTCCCTTTAAAACATAGCGTTAAATATCTAGAAAAGCACTCCCATACCTAGCCCGTCTGCCCATAAAGTGCGTTACAATAAAGTGCATCAAAGCGAGGTCCACATATAAAAGATCAAAAAAGGTTACATATTAAATATGGACACAAGCAGTCAAATACTTTACTCATCTGCCCATAAAAACATATCATTAAATATCTAGAAAATCACTCCCATACCTAGCCCGTACGCCCACAAAGTGCAATTATAATAAAGTGCATCACAATAAGAGATCCGCCCACTTGCATTAAAAGAGTTCATATCACACCCATTACCCAACTTCCTATAGACGACAACGCACCATCTTTACGATGCATATTCTTAGAATAAATATAAGAAACATTTTTAAAAAATAACAAATTCTAAAACAAAACAATCATACAAGGCTTGAAGAAACTCGGGTGCAGACAGCAAAGAAAGCTGGAGACAAATACGTTCTAGCCATTTACGCTGAAGTGGGGCAAGGGATGGACATACAAATAAAACATGGTTTATGTCTTGGGTTTTGGAAAGGCAGAAGTTACACTCTTTAGCTGAGCCATTCCCTCTCGCCAGAAGCGCTTTCAAGGGTAGCAATCCCTTGCAAAGCAGCATCCAAAAACCTCTAACTTTATGTGGTATATTCTACGTAATGTAAGGTTGTGCTTTGTTTTACTATTAAGGAGTTTTCCAAGTTTGAAAAGGATCTCTTTTTTACACAACTCTCCAAGTCCAGTCGAAAGCTTAAGGACCACGTTGCCTGTTTCAGGCCAATTAGAGTATTATCCTCACTCATAGTGAGGGAAGCAGCCCACCGTACAACCCCAGCTAATCCCTGGACAAAACCACTTCTCAGACCCATTTCGAGCCTTAAGGCCACCACCTGAACAGCTGTATTAACAGACAAAAGCTTTCTAAGGATTTTACCTTCCAACAGATTCAAAAACCCCTTGTAGAGGAATCAATGAATTCCAAACCGTAAAGAAGGGATGCCGGAATTTTAGCTCGGTAAACAGCTAAGAGGTGTAAAAGATGCGTTCTTCCCCACACCATAGACAGGGCCCCTGAGCCTCTCGCTTGACAACTGGCTTTTGATTTGTTATATGTAATATGGGCTGTGTCACTAAGAATCCCGCAGACTATTTTCCCTAAGAAGGTATACAAGTTCACGATTTCAAACTTTTGATTACCTAATGACCAGTGGAAATCAGTGAACTTCATTTTCTTATTTCCATGGAAGCATACAACCTTACTTTTCAAGACATTAACCTTTACAAAGTGAGACTCAGAGTGCTTTGACAAAGACCGGAGCTGGTTCTATAAACCTTTAGGGGTTAAGTCAAAGATTGTAATATCATCAGCATACAGTAAACAACAAAAAGAGTGCCTGCCTCTTTGTGGGGAAAAGCCCTTGCTCTGAGAAAAGAGAGAGGGAAAATCTGAGATGTATAGGGAGAAAAGCAAAGGCGCCAGGAGACATCCTTGCTTTAGTCCATTCCGAGTGGATATCTCTCGGGATATGCCTTTGTCACCCACTACAAGAATTCTACACCAAGTAGAGGAGTGACGTGCTATCACAAACTCATAGTAGGCATACCCAAATTGGCCAGCTTTTCCATAACAAATCTCTACCCACTTTGTCAAACGCCATTGAAAAGTCGATGAATGTGGCATAGACTACACCTCTTAATTTCACTTACTTTTTGGTAATAACTTGTAATGCTGCAATATTATCCATAGTGATATGATTACGCCTAAACCCTGTTTGCTCCAGGGAAATAATATTGTTCTCCTCTGCCTGGAAAACAGACATTTAGTAAAGATTTTCCCAACTGCATCCTGAAGGGTGATCTGCCGATAGTTGGCAGGGCAATTGCTTTCGCCCTTCTTATATAAAGGCACAATAATACTACCAACCCAAGAGGGAGGAATGCTTCTGGAGAGGAAGCACCTTCTAAAGACCACAAATAAGATCTTCCTCCAGGAACAGATATCTTGTTTTATTTCAGAAATGGGCAGTTCGTCAGGACCCATTGCGGCAGAGAGGCACATAGAGCCAATGGCCAGTTCTAGCTCCTTTACTGAGGAGCAGGTGATGGAATGTATCCCATTACTTTCGGGGAGCCGAAATAATTCTACCCCATTTAAAGCATACAGGTAGGTGATAAATTCAGACCAACAAGCTTCAGCGATGGCAACGGGGGATGATCGAACTCTAGACTCGCAGCCTTCACCCACCAATGCCCAAAAACGTGTGGCCTGACCCTTTACCGCTGCTTCCCCGAGGTGGATCCAAAGCCTATCCCAAGAGTCTCTTGCAAGGCGGGCCTTCAAATGCCTTCTTCTCCTTTTTAACAAAGCCACCCTGGAATTCCTTTCAGTTGGATAGTCTAAATACGGGATCCTAAACAAACTGTTTATTTCCATATTCAGGTGAAGTAGAGGGCGAGGAATCACCCTCTGGCGATTTTTAGGAACTCTGAAAGAAGAGTTAATTAACAACTGCTTCATAAAGTTCATATATTTTTGCAATTCATTCCCCTCCCAGTTATCCAGGTCTGCGACCACAATCTCCAAAGTCTCCAATACACCTGAAATCCTTCTGAGTTCCCACTGGGACCTCACTGTCTTTTTTTCAAAGATCGGGATTGACCCGCCCAACTCCCAAGACCCCGTAATTGGCAAGTTAATTTCTAATGTGAAGAGGAGCGGGTTATGGTCACTGACAGAAGTATTTATAATCATTAAATCATCTAGCAGAAAAAAGCTGGAAATCCTAACACCAAGAAATCTAATTTTGCCTTTCCCCCCAAAGAAACATGCGTAAAGGAGGCGGGAGAATCAGAGGGAGACCTTCTGTTCGCAATAATACAATTGTTTTTCCTAAGAAGATTAAGCAGGACTTTCCCTCTTTTGTTTGTTCTTATCGAGGGGTTGAAGAAGCAGGCTGGAATTTGCAGTGCGGCCTTTCTCTCGGCCTCGCGAACTTGGCACAGGGTATGGTTGGATATCTTACAATTTAGATCTCCTACTAATACTATAAAAGGAGGGAACTCACTATCTAGAGCGTAAATCTTATGTAACAAGGCATCGTAAGCCGCTTCAGGAGTAATATAAGCATTGACCAGTAACAGGGGGGTGAAATCCCAAGAAATGTTATGCATCTGTAAGGTTACACCCATAAAGAGGTTACTGGGGTCTTTATAGCAATCATAATTGCACTTAAGTTTAGTTGACAACAAACAAGCAACTCCCCCTTTAGCATGCCCCCTTCTAGAGGGAGTGGCCTTACAGTCAATGACATAATAGACATCAAACAATAAATCCCTGTCGGACTAAGGCCCTTATTACAACCCTGGCGGTAAATCCCGGTGACCGCCGTGCTTACAGCCGCGAGCATACCGTGTCCACGGTGGAAATCCGCTAAGGGTATTATGTCCCACACTGAGAATTCTGCCACTATACAGACACCCACACAAGTCCACCACACCAAATGTCAGTGATAAACTGGCAGTACCAAAACCCACACCATTACGCCTAGAGAAACACGCCCACAGCATTATGACCCACGAATCAACGCAGCATTCTTTCAACCACGGTAAACCATTGGCGGTACACACCGTCGCGCTCAAAATACACACAGACTTACAAAACACAACCACATTGGACAATTCAAAAGACACACACCTGACACACATACACACACCACTATAAAACACACACCCACATTTCCCACAACCCTTTACAACAAAAGTTTTAAAGAAGCACAGAGAGAGAAAAGCAAAGACCACACCACCATCCAGAGGCACACAACACCATCGCTCATACACCATCCATGCATATCACACCACACACCCCAACACATCACCCCACACATCACATCAGCCATCACCTCACACATCACTCACACCACATCATGGCACCTCAAAGACACCCCAGGTTTTCTGAGGGGGAGCTCAGGGTCATGGTGGAGGAAATCATCCGGGTAGAGCCACAGCTATTCGGATCACAGGTGCAGCAGATGTCCATTGCTAGGAAGATGGAGCTATGGCAGAGAATTGTCAACAGGGGTACAGTGGGACATCATCCAAGAACAAGGGATGAGATCAGGAAGAGGTGTAAAGACCTACGGGGGAAGGTGCGTTCCGTGGTATCCAGACACCAGGTAGCCGTACAGAGGACTGGCAGTGGACCCCCACCTCCTCCCCCACAACTAACAACATGGGAGGAGCAACTCTTGGCGATCATGCATCCTGGGGTCCTCGCAGGAGTAGTAGGAGGACTGGACTCTGGTAAGGCAAATCTTTACTATTATATCCCCCCACCCTACCTGCATGCCATCACATACTCCCACCCTCACCCTCACTCCCATGACTTCACCATCTCCCACACACCCCACCATCACACCCCACCACTCCCACAACCAAGCCCGGCATGCAACAACAATGCATGGACACCCATCACAAACATGCATTGACACCCATCACCAAAACATGTCCAATAGAGAGACTCACCCAGGGCACACCATCACCACACAAGGGCCAAGGCGATAGTGCAAGCACAGTAATAGAGGAAAACACACCCATTGCACAAGATGCCACACACAGATAAAACAACAATGCATTTACACCCTAACAGGACCCCTACCCAACTTCACCGGAGAGGAGGTGCCAGGCATATCCGGTCCCCCCCACAAAAGAGGCCCACAGTGACGACAGCAGCTCTGCACGCCTGGATCAAGATGACCAGCCTGGCCCATCAGGGACCTCTGGACAGTCGGTTCCCCTGACACAGTCCCAACCCATCACAGAACCTCCCCCCTCAGGAAACACCAGCACAGCACCCACCCAGCGAGCCCATGTAGGAGGCTGGACTGCTGTGTAGTGAGTACCAAGGGGTACTTACACCTTGCACCAGGCCCAGGTATCCCTTATTAGTGTATAGGGGTGTCTAGCAGCTTAGGCTGATAGAAAAGGTAGCTTAGCAGAGCAGCTTAGGTTGAACTAGGAGACGAGTGAAGCTCCTACAGTACCACTAGTGTCACTTGCACAATATCATAAGAAAACACAATACACAGATATACTAAAAATAAAGGTACTTTATTTTTATGACAATATGCCAAAAAATCTCAGTGAGTAATCTCAGTATGAGGATAGCAAATATATACAAGATATATGTACACAATGCCAAAATATGCAGTAATAGCAATAGAAAACAGTGCAAACAATGTATAGTCACAATAGAATGCAATGGGGGCACATAGGGATAGGGGCAACACAAACCATATACTCTAGAAGTGGAATGCGAACCACGAATGGACCCCAAACCTATGTGACCTTGTAGAGGGTCGCTGGGACTGTAAGAAAACAGTGAAGGTTAGAAAAATAGCCCACCCCAAGACTCTGAAAAGTGGGTGCAAAGTGCACATAAGTTCCCCAAAGAGCACAGAAGACGTGATAGGGGAATTCTGCAGGAAAGACCAACACCAGCAATGCAACAACAATGGATTTCCAGACGAGAGTACCTGTGGAACAAGGGGACCAAGTCCAAAATTCACGATCAAGTCAGGAGTGGGCAGATGCCCAGAAAATGCCAGCTGTGGGTGCAAAGAAGCTGCCACTGGATGGTAGAAGCTGAGGATGTTGCAGGAACGACAAGGGCTAGAAACTTCCCCTTTGGAGGATGGATGTCCCACGTAGTGAAGAGTCGTGCAGAAGTGTTTTCCCGCAGAAAGACCGCAAACAAGCCTTACTAGCTGCAAAGGTCGCGGTTAGGGTTTTTGGATGCTGCTGTGGCCCAGGAGGGACCAGGATGTCGCCAATTGCGTGAGGGGACAGAGGGGGTGTCCAGCAAGACAAGGAGCCCTCTCAGAAGCAAGCATCACCCGCAGAAGTGCCGGAACAGGCACTACAAAGTGGAGTGAAACGGTGCTCACCCGAAGTAGCACAAGAGAGTCCCGCGCCGCCGGAGGAAAACTCAGGAGGTCGTACAATGCAGGTTAGAGTGCCGTGGACCCAGGCTTGGCTGTGCACAAAGAAAATCCTGGAAAAGTGCACAGGAGCCGGAGTAGCTGCAAAACATGCGGTTCCCAGCAATGCAGTCTGGCGTGGGGAGGCAAGGACTTACCTCCACCAAACTTGGACTGAAGAGTCACTGGACTGTGGGAGTCACTTGGACAGAGTAGCTGAGTTCAAGGGACCTCGCTCGTTGTGCTGAGAGGAGACCCAGAGGACCAGTGATGCAGTTCTTTGGTGCCTGCAGTTGCAGGGGGAAGATTCCGTCGACCCACGGGAGATTTCTTCGGAGCTTCTAGTGCAGAGAGGAGGCAGACTACCCCCACATCATGCACCACCAGGAAAACAGTCGAGAAGGCGGCAGGATCAGCGTCACAATGTTGCAGTAGTCGTCTTTGCTACTTTGTTGCAGTTTTGCAGGCTTCCAGCGCGGTCAGCAGTCGATTCCTTGGCAGAAGGTGAAGAGAGAGATGCAGAGGAACTCTGATGAGCTCTTGCATTCGCTATCTAAGGAATTCCCCAAAGCAGACACCCTAAATAGCCAGAAAAGAGGGTTTGGCTACTTAGGAGAGAGGATAGGCTAGCAACACCTGAAGGAGCCTATCAGAAGGAGTCTCTGATATCACCTGCTGGCACTGGCCACTAATAGAGCTATGCAGTGTGCCAGCAGCACCTCTGTTTCCAAGATGGCAGAGGTCTGGAGCACACTGGAGGAGATCTGGGCACCTCCCAGGGGAGGTGCAGGTCAGGGGAGTGGTCACTCCCCTTTCCTTTGTCCAGTTTCACGCCAGAGCAGGGCTGAGGGGTCCCTGAACCGGTGTAGACTGGCTTATGCAGAAATGGGCACCATCTGTGCCCACAAAAGCATTTCCAGAGGCTGGGGGAGGCTACTCCTCAACTGCCTTAACACCTTTTTCCAAAGGGAGAGGGTGTAACACCCTCTCTCTGAGGAAGTCCTTTGTTCTGCCTTCCTGGGCCAAGCCTGGCTGGACCCCAGGAGGGCAGAAACCTGTCTGAGGGGTTGGCAGCAGCAGCAGCTGCAGTGAAACCCCTGAAAAGGCAGTTTGGCAGTTCCCGGGTCTGTGCTAGAGACCCGGGGAGCCATGGGATTGTCTCCCCAATACCAGGATGGCATTGGGGGGCAATTCCATGATCTTAGACATGTTACATGGCCATGTTCGGAGTTACCATTGTGAAGCTACACATAGGTAGTGACCTATGTGTAGTGCACACGTGTAATGGTGTCCCCGCACTCACAAAGTCCGGGGAATTTGCCCTGAACAATGTGGGAGCACCTTGGCTAGTGCCAGGGTGCCCACACACTAAGTAACTTAGCACCCAACCTTTACCATGTAAAGGTTAGACATATAGGTGACTTATAAGTTACTTAAGTGCAGTGGTAAATGGCTGTGAAATAACGTGGACGTTATTTCACTCAGGCTGCAGTGGCAGGCCTGTGGAAAAATTGTCAGAGCTCCCTATGGGTGGCAAAAGAAATGCTGCAGCCCATAGGGATCACCTGGAACCCCAATACCCTGGGTACCTTAGTACCATATACTAGGGAATTATAAGGGTGTTCCAGTATGCCAATGTGAATTGGTGAAATTGGGCACTAGCCTGTTAGTGACAATTTGGAAAGAAATGAGAGAGCATAACCACTGAGGTTCTGATTAGCAGAGCCTCAGTGAGACAGTTAGTCATAACACAGGTAACACATACAGGGCACACTTATGAGCACTGGGGCCCTGGCTGGCAGGGTCTCAGTGACACATACAACTAAAACAACATATATACAGTGAAATATGGGGGTAACATGCCAGGCAAGATGGTACTTTCCTACACAACCCCCCCCCCCCCAAATGAAGGACAATAAGACTAGCCATTTCCTGATGAGTCTTCATTGTCTAAGTGAAAATATCTGGAGAGTCCATCTGCATTGGAGTGGGTACTCCCAGGTCTATGTTCCACTGTATAGTCCATTCCCTGTAGGGATATGGACCATCTCAACAATTTAGGATTTTCACCTTTCATTTGTTTTAGCCAAAGTAGAGGTTTGTGGTCTGTCTGAACAATGAAGTGAGTGCCAAACAGGTATGGCCTCAACTTCTTCAGTGCCCAGACCACAGCAAAGGCCTCCCTCTCTATGGCAGACCAACACTTTTCTCTAGGGGTCAACCTCCTGCTGATAAAAGCAACAGGTTGGTCCTGGCCCTCAGAATTAAGTTGTGATAAGAATGCCCCTACCCCTAATTCAGATGCATCAGTTTGGACAATTAATTTTTTGGAGTAACAGGGGCTTTTCAGGACAGGTGCAGAGCACATGGCCTGCTTCAGCTCCTCAAAAGCTTTCTGAAAATTTGCTGTCCATAATACCTTCTTAGGCATTTTTTTAGAAGTGAGGTCATTAAGAGGGGCTGCAATGGAGCCATCGTTCTTTATGAACCTCCTGTAGTACCCAGTGAGGCCTAAAAAGGCTCTCACCTGAGTCTGAGTTGTAGGGGGAACCCAATCTATAATAGTTTGGATTTTCCCCTGAAGTGGTGCAATCTGTTCTCCACCTACCAGGTGTCCCAGATAAACCACTTTCCCCTGCCCTATCTGGCACTTTGAAGCCTTGATAGTGAGGCCTGCCTTTTGCAGGGACTCCAAAACTTTCCATAGGTGGACAAGGTGATCATCCCAGCTGGAGCTAAAGACAGCTATATCATCTAGATATGCTGCACTAAAAGCTTCCAACCCTTGCAGGACTGTATTCACCAACCTTTGAAAAGTGGCAGGTGCATTTTTCAATCCAAAAGGCATTACTGTGAATTGGTAATGGCCTCCAATGGTTGAAAATGCAGTTTTTGCTTTTGCATCTTCTGATAATTTGATCTGCCAATACCCTGCAGTCAAATCAAAAGTGCTTAGATACTTGGCAGATGCCAGTGTATCTATTAGCTCATCTGCCCTGGGTATAGGGTGAGCATCAGTTTTGGTTACTTGGTTGAGACCTCTGTAGTCTACACAAAACCGCATTTCCTTCTTTCCATCCTTGGAATGAGGTTTTGGTACAAGTACCACAGGAGAGGCCCATGGACTTTCAGAGTGCTCAACCACTCCCAGTTCAAGCATGTTCTGTACCTCTTGCTTTATGCAGTCTCTTACATGGTCAGGCTGCCTATAGATCTTACTTTTGACAGGCAAGCTGTCTCCAGTATCTATAGTGTGTTCACACCAGGAAGTGGTGCCTGGCACAGTAGAGAAGAGTTCAGAAAACTGACCCAGGAGATTTATGCAGTGGTCTTTCTGCTCAGCAGTAAGACAATCTGCCAGTACTACACCTTCCACTAGAGCATCTTGTTCTGTGGAAGAGAAGAGATCAGGGAGAGGGTCACTCTCTTCTTCCTGTCCCTCATCTGTTGCCATGAGCAGGGTGAGATCAGCCCTGTCATAGTAGGGTTTCAGGCGATTGACATGGAGCACCCTAAGGGGACTCCTGGCAGTGCCTAAGTCAACTAAGTAGGTGACTTCACCCTTCTTTTCAACAATTATGTAGGGTCCACTCCATTTGTCTTGGAGTGCTCTTGGGGCCACAGGCTCTAAGATCCACACGTTCTGCCCTGGTTGGTACTGAACCAAAACAGCCTTCTGGTCATGCCATTGCTTCTGGAGCTCTTGGGTGGCCTGAAGGTTTTTAATGGCCTTTTTCATGTACTCAGCCATCCTAGATCTGAGGCCAAGTACATAGTCCACTATGTCTTGCTTTGGAGCTTTTAAAGGTTGTTCCCAACCCTCCTTAACAAGTGATAGAGGACCTCTCACAGGGTGTCCAAATAGGAGTTCAAAGGGGCGGAAGCCCACTCCTTTTTGGGGTACCTCCCTGTAAGCACAAAGGAGGCAAGGTAACAGGATATCCCATCTCCTGCGGAGTTTTTCAGGGAGTCCCATAATCATGACTTTGAGAGTTTTGTTAAATCTCTCCACCAGTCCATTTGTTTGTGGATGATAGGGTGTAGTGAACTTGTATGTCACACCACATTCCTTCCACATGGCCTTTAAGTAAGCAGATATGAAATTGCTTCCCCTGTCTGATACCACCTCTTTTGGGAAGCCCACCCTGGAAAATATTCCCAGAGGGCCTTTGCCACTGCAGGAGCTGTAGTGGTCCTTAGAGGAATTGCTTCCGGATATCTGGTGGCATGGTCCACTACCACCAAGATAAACTTATTGCCTGAAGCAGTAGGAGGGTCAAGGGGGCCAACTATGTCAACCCCCATCCTTTCAAAGGGAACCCCAACCACAGGCAGTGGAATAAGGGGTGCCTTTGGAGTGCCACCTGTCTTGCCAGTGGCTTGACAGGTTTCACAGGACTTACAAAATTCCTTTGTGTCCTCTGACATTCTAGGCCAATGAAACAAGGGGACAAGCCTGTCCCAAGTTTTCATTCGCCCCAAATGTCCAGCTAAGGGAATGTCATGGGCTAGAGTTAGGAGGAACTTTCTGTACTCCTGAGGAATCACCAATCTCCTGGCAGCTCCAGGTTTTGGATCCCTTGCTTCAGTGTACAAAAGGTTGTCCTCCCAGTAAACTCGGTGAGAGTCACTGACATCCCCATTTGCTTGTTTGACAGCTTGCTGCCTTAGACCCTCTAGTGTGGGACAGGTATGCTGTGCCACACTCAGCTCCTCCCTGGCAGGCCCCCCTTCACCCAAAAGCTCAGCAGTGTCTGCTTCCAGCTCCTCTGGTGTAGGTTCTGCACAGGGTGGAAATTCTTCTTCCTCAGAAGTAGAATCCACTGTAGAGGGAGGGATAGTAGATAGTGTTTTACCTTTACTACCCCTAGCTTTAGGGAGCACTTGGTCTATTCTTCCAGGATCCAAGTCACCCTGTCCTTTTTGCTTTTTGGCCTGAGCCCTGGTCAAAGCAAAAATATGCCCTGGAATGCCCAGCATTGCTGCATGAGCCTCTAACTCCACTTCTGCCCAAGCTGATGTCTCTAAATCATTCCCTAATAGACAGTCTACAGGTAATTCTGAGGCAACCACAACTTTCTTTGGACCAGTAACCCCCCTCCCAGTTGAGATTCACAACAGCCATGTGGTGGCTAAGAGTGTTGTTATGAGCATCGGTTACTTGGTACTGGTGACCAAGTAGGTGTTGTTCAGGGTGGACCAGTTTCTCTATTACCATTGTAACACTGGCACCTGTGTCCCTGTAGGCCTGAACCTCAACACCATTTATTAGGGGTAGTTGCTTGTACTTATCCATGTTAAGGGGACAAGCAACCAAGGTGGCTAAATCAATAGCCCCCTCAGAGACTAACACAGCCTCTGTGGTCTCCCTAATTAGACCAACCCCAACTAAGTTACCAAAAGTGAGCCCAGCTACTCCCTTGGATTGGCTATTAGTAGGTTTGCTCCCACCACCACTGCTATTACTAGGGGCATTAGGTGAAGCAGCAGGGGTTGTAGTGGTAGGAGGCTTGGTGCTTTTCTTTGGACAACTGGGATCTGTTGTCCAATGGCCTTTTATTTATTATTTTACATAAATAGCACCATGGTTTCTTTTCTTTGTTTTGATTTGAAGAGGATTTGGGTCCACCACCCCCACCAGAGTGTTTTTGTGGGCCTGATGAAGACTCATTTTTAGATTTGTCCCCACCCTTGTCAGAAGACTTATCATCCTTCTTCTTGCCATCTTTGTCACCCCCTGTATGAACTTTTCTGTTCACCCTTGTTCTGACCCATTTGTCTGCCTTCTTTCCCAGTTCTTGGGGAGAGGTCAGATCAGAGTCCACCAGGTACTGGTGTAACAAATCAGACACACAATTATTAAGAATATGCTCTCTCAGGATTAAGTTATACAGGCTTTCATAGTCAGAAACTTTAATGCCATGTAACCACCCCTCCAAGGCCTTCACTGAATGGTCAACAAAGTCTACCCAAGTCTTGTGAAGACTCCTTTTTGGTTTCTCTGAACTTCATCCTGTACTGTTCAGTGGTTAAGCCATAACCATCTAGGAGTGCATTCTTAAGAACTGTGAAATTATTGGCATCACTTTCCTTTACAGTAAGGAGCCTATCCCTACCCTTTCCACTGAAAGATAGCCATAGGATAGCAGCCCACTGCCTTTGAGGCACATCCTGTACAACACAGGCCCTCTCAAGTGCAGCAAACCACTTGTTAATGTCATCCCCCTCCTTGTAAGGGGGAACTATCTTGTGCAGATTCCTAGAATCATGCTCTCTTGCAGGATGACTATTGGGAATACTGCTGCTGCCACCATGGGGTTCACACCCCAATTTCTGTCTTTCTCTTTCTATCTCCAATGACTGCCTATCTAAATCCAGCTGTTGCTTCTTGAGCTTCAGCCTGGATTGTTCCACTCTCGATCTATTGAGCTCCCTCTCTAACATTTTTTCATCAGGGTGAGTGGGTGAGGCATGTCTGGAAACAGAAGTATGGTGAGAATGAACAGAAGGAGACCTGGCCCTAACAGATGGCACTCTAACAACCTGGCTAACAGAAGTAACACTCCTACTATGATGAGGAGGAACACTCTTACTGTGATGTGAGGCAACACTATTACTGTGATGTGAAATCACATCAGTACCAGTTATGCTAGGTGGTCTGCTAATGGGCAGGTTGAGAAGAGTCCCTCCCACATCTTTTGCTACGGGTGCCCCAGGATCAGATTGGGAACCATCAGCTAATTTCTCACCAGAAGTGCCACCTAATTTCTTATCTTGTTCAATGAGCATATTAACCAACAGTTGTCTTGAGGGATTCTTCCCTACCCCTAAACCTCTATCTATACAGAGACTCCTTGCTTCTTTCCAGCTAAGGTTGTCATAAGCTATGTTGGACAGATCAAGAGTTTGGCCTGTACCAGACATTTTAGACAGTGTTTAAGGGATAGAAAAAGTGAGAAAAAGTTTTTCAGAACTTTTTGAAAGACAGAAAAAAACTTTTACAACTTTTAAAGAACTTTTTAGAAAGTTTAGAGGTACTTTTCAGCACTTAGTAAAGAAGTGAGAGAAGAAAAGCAAAACTTTTTGGTTAGGTGTACATACACTGAACTTATTTTGTATATTTTTCTTTTATGAAAAGTACAATGACAAAAGTGGTAAGTAGTTGCAAAGTACTTATCCCACCGCTGCACAACCAATGTAGGAGGCTGGACTGGCGTGTAGTGAGTACCAAGGGGTACTTACACCTTGCACCAGGCCCAGGTATCCCTTATTAGTGTATAGGGGTGTCTAGCAGCTTAGGCTGATAGAAAAGGTAGCTTAGCAGAGCAGCTTAGTCTGAACTAGGAGACGAGTGAAGCTCCTACAGTACCACTAGTGTCACTTGCACAATATCATAAGAAAACACAATACACAGATATACTAAAAATAAAGGTACTTTATTTTTATGACAATATGCCAAAGTATCTCAGTGAGTACCCTCAGTATGAGGATAGCAAAAATACACAAGATATATGTACACAATACCAAAATATGCAGTAATAGCAATAGAAAACAGTGCAAACAATGTATAGTCACAATAGAATGCAATGGGGGCACATAGGGATATGGGCAACACAAACCATATACTCTAGAAGTGGAATGCGAACCACGAATGGACCCCAAACCTATGTGACCTTGTAGAGGGTCGCTGGGACTGTAAGAAAACAGTGAGGGTTAGAAAAATAGCCCACCCCAAGACCCTGAAAAGTGGGCGCAAAGTGCACCTAAGTTCCCCAAAAAGCACAGAAGTCGTGGTAGGGGAATTCTGCAGGAAAGACCAACACCAGCAATGCAACAACGATGGATTTCCAGATGAGAGTACCTGTGGAACAAGGGGACCAAGTCCAAAAGTTACGATCAAGTCGGGAGTGGGCAGATGCCCAGGAAATGCCAGCTGTGGGTGCAAAGAAGCTGCCACCGGATGGTAGAAGCTGAGGATTTTGCATGAACGACAAGGGCTAGAAACTTCCCCTTTGGAGGATGGATGTCCCACGTTGTGAAGAGTCGTGCAGAAGTGTTTTCCCACAGAAAGACTGCAAACTAGCCTTACTAGCTGCAAAGCTCGTGGTTAGGGTTTTTGGATGCTGCTGTAGCCCAGGAGGGACCAGGATCTCGCCAATTGCGTGAGGGGACAGAGGGGGCGTCCAGCAAGACAAGGAGCCCTCTCAGAAGCAAGCAGCATCCGCAGAAGAGCTGGAACAGGCACTACGAAGTGGAGTAAAACAGTGCTCACCCGAAGTTGCACAAGAGAGTCCCACGCCGATGGAGGAAAACTCAGGAAGTCGTGCAATGCAGGTTAGAGTGCCGTGGACCCAGGCTTGGCTGTGCACAAAGGAAATCCTGGAAAAGTGCACAGGAGCCAGAGTAGCTGCAAAACACGGGGTTCCCAGCAATGCAGTCTGGCGTGGGGAGGCAAGGACTTACCTCCACCAAACTTGGACTGAAGAGTCACTGGACTGTGGGAGTCACTTGGACAGAGTTGCTGAGTTCAAGGGACCTCGCTCGTCGTGCTGAGAGGAGACCCAGAGGACCGGTGATGCAGTTCTTTGGTGCCTGCGGTTGCAGGGGGAAGATTCCGTCGACCCACTGGAGATTTTTTCGGAGCTTCTAGTGCAGAGAGGAGGCAGACTACCCCCACAGCATGCACCACCAGGAAAACAGTCGAGAAGGCGGCAGGATCAGCGTCACAATGTTGCAGTAGTCGTCTTTGCTACTTTGTTGCAGTTTTGCAGGCTTCCAGCGCGGTCAGCAGTCGATTCCTTGGCAGAAGGTGAAGAGAGAGATGCAGAGGAACTCTGATGAGCTCTTGCATTCGTTATCTAAGGAATTCCCCAAAGCAGAGACCCTAAATAGCCAGAAAAGAGGGTTTGGCTACTTAGAAGAGAGGATAGGCTAGCAACACCTGAAGGAGCCTATCAGAAGGAGTCTCTGACGTCACCTGCTGGCACTGGCCACTCAGAGCAGTCCAGTGTGCCAGCAGCACCTCTGTTTCCAAGATGGCAGAGGTCTGAAGCACACTGGAGGAGCTCTGGGCACCTCCCAGGGGAGGTGCAGGTCAGGGGAGTGGTCACTCCCCTTTCCTTTGTCCAGTTTCATGCCAGAGCAGGGCTGAGGGGTCCCTGAACCGGTGTAGACTGGCTTATGCAGAGATGGGCACCATCTGTGCCCATGAAAGCATTTCCAGAGGCTGGGGGAGGCTACTCCTCCCCTGCCTTAACACCTTTTTCCAAAGGGAGAGGGTGTAACACCCTCTCTCTGAGGAAGTCCTTTGTTCTGCCTTCCTGGGCCAAGCCTGGCTGGACCCCAGGAGGGCAGAAACCTGTCTGAGGGGTTGGCAGCAGCAGCTGCAGTGAAACCCCTGAAAAGGCAGTTTGGCAGTACCCGGGTCTGTGCTAGAGACCCGGGGAATCATGGGATTGTCTCCCCAATACCAGGATGGCATTGGGGGGGCAATTCCATGATCATAGACATGTTAATTGGCCATGTTTGGAGTTACCATTGTGAAGCTACACATAGGTAGTGACCTATGTGTAGTGCACACGTGTATTGGTGTCCCCGCACTCACAAAGTCTGGGGAATTTGCCCTGAACAATGTGGGAGCACCTTGGCTAGTGCCAGGGTGCCCACACACTAAGTAACTTAGCACCCAACCTTTACCAGGTAAAGGTTAGACATATAGGTGACTTATAAGTTACTTAAGTGCAGTGGTAAATGGCTGTGAAATAACGTGGACGTTATTTCACTCAGGCTGCAGTGGCAGGCCTGTGTAAAAATTGTCAGAGCTCCCTATGGGTGGCAAAAGAAATGCTGCAGCCCATAGGGATCTCCTGGAACCCCAATACCCTGGGTACCTTCGTACCATATACTAGGGAATTATAAGGGTGTTCCAGTATGCCAATGTGAATTGGTGAAATTGGTCACTAGCCTGTTGGTGACAATTTGGAAAGAAATGAGAGAGCATAACCACTGAGGTTCTGAATAGCAGAGCCTCAGTGAGACAGTTAGTCATAACACAGGTAACACATACAGGGCACACTTTTGAGCACTGGGGCCCTGGCTGGCAGGGTCCCAGTGACACATACCACTAAAACAACATATATACAGTGAAATATGGGGGTAACATGCCAGGCAAGATGGTACTTTCCTACAGCCCATGCCACTGTCCCCAGGACACGTAAATCAGTAGTGTGTCCACCACTACAGGGACCCCAGGCAACCCCACTTACACAGGATGATCAGGGACCTGGGGTCAGTGGCAGTGGGCACTCAGTTCAGGGGACAGAGGCACAGGACAACAGGGAAGCTGTTAGGTCTGTTGTGCGACAGAGAGAGGACAGGCTCAGGGAACCGACCCTCAATGAGGCACTATCAAGCATACCACCATTCAGAAGGAGATGATGGGCAGGGTACTGGCCAAGCTGATGGAGACCCAGCGGCTGCAGGAGGGACAGTACCTGGGGATCAGGGAGGACTTGAAGGACATCAACACCACCCTGGTCTCCATTGCAGGGGTGCTGGCTGACATAGCCACCACCATGAGGGAGGCAGTGGCACAACAAAGGGCCCCTGACACTAGCCAAACCGATGAACAGCCTTCAACCTCCGCCGGCGCTAGTGGACAGGAGGCCCCACCACAGGACCAACAGACCACCAGCACCCCACCCCCTGCAGAAGAAGAACATCCCGCAAATGGTCCCTGCGATCCAGGCACAAGACAGAGAACATTGCCAAGACCCCTGCCAGGAAATAGGACCCTCCTGGTTGTCACCCTTCTGTCCCACTATGTCACCCTGTCCACATTGAACTGTAATTACTCCCCTTCCTATGCCCCATTGGAGAATGCACCTGTGATACCAAGAGACTGGACTCTACTATGGACCATCCTCCACCATCACCATCACCCCAGCCCCTTCCACATACCCCTATTCACGTTAGCCCCTAAATAAACACCCTTGAATCACAAACCAATCTAGAGTCAGTCTGATCTGTCACAAATGTATTATTACAACATCACCAACAAATATCAATGGAAATGTTAATTTGCTCATACCAATGTTTGACAGTTGTTGGGTAGCAGTACATATAGCAGAAGGCAGAATGAGGTACCCAGATCTGTAAAATTAAAAGGCAAAGTGAACTGTCAATGTCCATAGACAGAGGTTAAGAGGCTGACTTATACAATGTCCTACAGTATTCAGAAATGTGAGGAGCACTCACAGTCTCTTACCTGTGTGTCACTGAAAGTACTGCATGATGATGTTAGTTCGGTTGTCAATCTCTTCTTCCTTTGCCTCCTCTTCCTCACTGTCCACAGGCTCCTCCGCTGCCACAAGACCATCATCAGGCCCATCCTCCTGCAGAAAAGGCACCTGGCGTCTCAATGCCAGGTTGTGCAACATGCAGCATGCCACGATTATCTGGCACACCTTCTTGGGTGAGTAGTACAGGGATCCACTAGTCAGATGGAGGCATCAGATTCTGGCCTTCAGGAGGCCGAACGTCCTCTCAATAATACGCATTGTTCGCCCATGTGCCTCATTGTAGAGTTCCTCTGCCCTTGTCCTGGCATTCCTCACTGGGGTCAGTAGACATGAGAGGTTGGGGTAACCAGAGTCACCTGCAAAGGTTGAGGGATAACTGTTGACACACACTACCCCTTAGGGACTACCCCATACCCAGATACCTACTCCTACTGTGTGGGGACCCTGGGCTCACCTATTAGCCACACACAGTGCTTCTGGAGTTGGCCCATCAAATAAGGGATACTGCTATTCCTCTAAATGTAGGCGTCATGCACAGAGCCAGGATACTTGGTATTCACATGAGAGATGTACAGGTCCGCCAAACACACCATCTGCACATTCATCAAATGTAGCTTTTTTGGTTTCTGTACACTTGTTCAGTTCTGCAGGGGGGGACAAATGTGACATGTGTAAAATAAATAGCACCAATGATGTTGGGGATATGTGTCAGGATACTTCAATTCGATTTCCTCAGAAGCAGAAGATAACTCCTCAGTCCCGACCCGAGCTACTCACAACAAGTTTTAACCCTTCGTGCTGAGTACCCCGGAGGGGGAAAGGGGAATGGGATTGTAGAGAGACTGCCACAGAGAAGATGAACGTCAGTACTCAGTCTGCCTCTTCACGTCTAAGATTGGATGCAGCACCTGCAAGAGTCACAGTCGCAATTACTAGGGACATACAACATCAATTTTACACTTTCTACTCTTAACACTTAATTCTCTTTAATTCTATTATTTCTTCACTCACCCTGAGTTCTCTGTAGCCTTGCTTCTCTCTATGAATGATAAGCTCTTCTTAAAAATGCTTATTACTGATTCTGGAAGAACTTCTCAACCTTTGTTAGAGATTGGTTTTATGTTGCTATATATATATATATATATATAGTTGGTGATAATGCGTTCTCCAAATCAGCTGATGTTAGTTGGTTTCTACTTTACATTAGAGAGTTCAATTACGTTTATGGCATTGGTAATTCTTGCTTGTAAAAGTTTGTTTCTCCTGTCTTATTTTGACTTCTGTCAATACTTGTATTTGTAAATGCTTGTTTATTAAATTTCGTTTCTTCTTTCCTATTTCGACATCTGTTGATAACTTGTATTTGTAAATGCTTGTTTATTAAAGTTAGTTTCTCCTTTCTTACTTCGACATCTGTCGATAACTTGTATTTGTAAATGCTTGTTTATTAAAGTTTGTTTCTCTTTTAAACTCTACTTTGGTTTATTACCGTTGCATTTGTAAATGCTTACTTGTTCACATTAATTTCTCCGTTAAACTCAGCCTTCATTTATAACCTTGGTGTTAGAAATTGGGTTTTTGGTTGGCAGTTAGGTTGCCCTCTGTCCAAGCAAGAACCCTCACTCTAGTCAGGGTAAGTCACACACAATCCAAAATCAGCCTGTGCTCACCCTCCGGTAGCTTGGCACGAGCAGTCAGGCTTAACTTAGAAGACAATGTGTGAAGCATTTGTGCAATAAATCATACAACACCATAGCATAGCACCACAAAAATACACCACACAGTATTTAGAAAAATATATAATATTTATCTGGGTATCTTCAGGTCAAAACGGTCAAAGTTGCAATATGAATTTGTAAAGATATCACTGAAAAGTGATATAAAGTGTCTTAAGTCTTTAGAAAGTAAACAGAGTCTCTTTCAAACACAAAGTACCTGGTTTCTGGTGGAAAATCTCCTCAGAGGGCCACAAAGGAAGAGGTGCGTGGAAAAAGGGTGTGTGCGTCGATTTCTCCCCAGCACACACAGACTTGCGTCGTTATTTTCCACGCGGGGAAGTCGGGCGTCGTTTTCCGGCGCGCGGACAGTCTCTTTCTGTGGGTCGCGGGGATTACCAGATGTCCCGGCTCTGTGCGTGGATTTTCCTGCTTGTTTTCCGGCTGCGCGTTGTTCTGTGGGGCTGCGCGTCGAAGTTTCGATCTCACGGCAGGCGTCGCGTCGATTTCTCCTGCGGAGTCGGGCGGCGTTGTCCTTGCGAGGCCGTGCGTCAAAGTTTTGATCTCAAGGCAGGCGTCGCGTTGATCAGCGTCGGTGTGCGGCGTTTTTCTTGCCGCGGAACAAGCTGTGCGTCGAAAAGTTCGGCGCACGGAGCGTCCAAGAGGAAGAGTGAAGTCTTTTTGGTCCTGAGACTTCAGGGAACAGGAGGCAAGCTCTATCCAAGCCCTTGGAGAGCACTTTTACAGCCAGGCAAGAGTTCAGCAAGGCAGCAGGCCAACAGCAAGGCAGCAGTCCTTTGTAGAAAAGCAGACAGGTGAGTCCTTTGAGCAGCCAGGCAGTTCTTCTTGGCAGGATGTAGTTTCTGGTTCAGGTTTCTTCTACAGCAAGTGTCTGATGAGGTAGGGCAGAGGCCCTGTTTTATACTAAGTTGTGCCTTTGAAGTGGGGGTGACTTCAAAGAGTCTCTAAGAAATGCACCAAGTTCCCTTTCAGCTCAATCCTGTCTGCCAGAGTCCCAGTAGGGGGTGTGGCAGTCCTTTGTGTGAGGGCAGGCCCTCCACCCTCCCAGCCCAGGAAGACCCATTCAAAATGCAGATGTATGCAAGTGAGGCTGAGTACCCTGTGTTTGGGGTGTGTCTGAGTGAATGCACAAGGAGCTGTCAACTAAACCTAGCCAGACGTGGATTGAAGGGCACAACAAGATTTTAGTGCAAAGAAATGCTCACTTTCTAAAAGTGGCATTTCTAGAACAGTAATATTAAATCCGACTTCACCAGTCAGCAGGATTTTGTATTACCATTCTGGCCATACTAAATATGACCTTCCTGCTCCTTTCAGATCAGCAGCTGCCACTTCAACAGTGTATGAGGGCAGTCCCAATGTTAGCCTATGAAAGGAGCAGGCCTCACAGTAGTGTAAAAGCGAATTTAGGAGTTTCACACTACCAGGACATATAACTACACAGGTACATGTCCTGCCTTTTACCAACACAGCACCCTGCTCTAGGGGTTACCTAGGGCACACATTAGGGATGACTTATATGTAGTAAAAGGGGAGTTCTAGGCTTGGCAAGTACTTTTAAATGCCAAGTCGAAGTGGCAGTGAAACTGCACACACAGGCCTTGCAATGGCAGGCCTGAGACAGGGTTAAGGGGCTACTGAGGTGGGTGGCACAACCAGTGCTGCAGGCCCACTAGTAGCATTTAATCTACCTGCCCTAGGCACATGTAGTGCACTCTACCAGGGACTTACAAGTAAATTAAATAGTCAATCATGGATAAACCAATCAGTAGTACAATTTACCCAGAGAGCATATGCACTTTAGCACTGGTTAGCAGTGGTAAAGTGCCCAGAGGTCAAAAGCCAACAACAACAGGTCAGAAAAAATAGGAGGAAGGAGGCAAAAAGTTTGGGGATGTCCCTGTCAAAAAGCCAGGTCCAACACTTGGTATTTGTAAATACTTGCTTGTTAAAGTTCGTTTTTCTTTTGACTTTGGTATCTTAAACAGGAACCTTGTAAACATAAGGTTTATTCATACATTAAACTCTGTAGCCTTGCCAACCCTCCACTGGAATGGTCTACTATCAAACTCCTCGAATAAACCTTGACAATATTTATCACGTTTTCTGTAAACTAGTCTTTAAGGGTAATTTTACCTCACAGGGGTTTCTGCTCTGAAGTGCGCTCTCTCTCCACACAGCTGATTCCTGTCAGACCCCAGTTGAAGTGCAAAGCTTCCGAATGGTGAGCTCGTAACCTAGCAACCAACCATTTGCAAGACTAGAACTGTAACTGACCTTCAGGACTCACGACGGCCATCTTGAATATTCTCTTCTTGATTCTTCCTTTGAAATAAGCGCAAGATTACTCTGCAAAACTTCTTCCAGTTTGGGCTTTGCTGTCTCCACTGAGGATATCTTTTTGCTTTTCTCAAGCATTTCTTTGATTTGATTTGTCAAGTTTGTGTGGTCATGACAATATGTCCAAGGGCATAAAAGTCAGCTTTCACTGTGGGCAAATCCTTCACCTGGGGAAACACGATGTAGCTGTGCATGTGTTTCAGCAGGGCAAACAACACTCTGGTCACCACATTAGAAAACATTGGCTGAGACATCCCAGATGCCATGGCCATTATATTTTGAAAGGACACACTTGCCAGGAAATGGACCACTGACAGGACCTGCACTTTAGGTGGGGATTCTTGTGGGCTGGCTGATAGCTGACATCAGGTCAGGCTCCAATTGGGCACACAGCTCTTGGATTGTGGCACAATCAAGTCTGTAGGTGATAATGATGTGTCTGTCTTCCATTGTCACTAGGTCCACCACGAGTCTGTACACCGGAGGATGACACCATCTCATCATCTGGCCCAGTGGATGTGCCCTATGGAGGAGAATGGTGAGCAGAGGGTCATGTACCACATATGTTGCACAAGTGTGTTTGCAGTAATGTGAGTAAATCCGTATGTGGCTTAGTTTGTCCGTATATCTGCCAAATTGTGCTGTGATGCAGTTAGGTGCCATGGCATGTGTCCCCCTGAAATGGCAGATGCCTGACTTGTGAGGAGGGACAAGGGGAAATGAGGTAACTGCGCCGGCGTTGTGCAGCATCGCGGTAGGCAATCGAAGAACGCTGCACAATTCAGCATTGGTTATCATTGGGCCCTATGGGTTCCAGGAGCCAATGACGATGTACGCCGGCGGTGACAGTGCGCACCGCCGTGGACGTAACCGACATTTTCTATCTATTCACTCACTTGATAACTGACCTTCAACAGGAGAGGACCTACACTGTAAGTGCTGCTGTGACCTGAGTCTGGAAGTGACAAGGGCTCAAGTGTCTGGGGAAAGGGCCCCAGCCTTCACTGCAGAGGAGTTGGACAAACTGGTGGATGGGGGTCCTCCCTCAGTACACACTACTCTACGGTCCTCCAGACAAACAGATGAGTACACTGTGAGCATGATGCGTGGGCAATGCCTGTTTGGAGTTGTGTGGATGGAAGATACATGTGGGGGGGCACTGAGGCCTGCATGTGAGGATGGTGAGTGTATGTGTGTCAGGGCATGGGTGGGAACTGGTGGGCAATGAGTATGACGGTCTGGACGGGTGAGTAATTTCCTTTCCTCCTATACCTTTCCTCTAGGACAGCACCCATCAGAAGAAGGGTATTTGGCGTGCGATCGCCAAGGAAGTGCAGACCATGGGGGTCTATCATGGATGGGGCACCCACTCCTGCAAGAGATGAGAGGACCTGTGCCACTGGAGTAAGAAGACAGCGGAGGCCCAGCTGGACCTCCCTGATGTTCTGGATCCTGGCGGTGGCATATCCGGAGTTGGATGGGCACTTGAGGCCATCACAGCAGCCACAAGGGGGTGAGTACAGTGTCATTAAGCTGACTCTGCTCACATTTCAAAGTGTCTGGGTGGGGATGTGGGCTCCCCCTAGGCCAGGGCGAACTTGGTAGGGTAGGTCCCTTGTTGGGCATGCTCTGAGGCACTCCAACCCCAATATTTTTAGTGGGCATCTACAACTGGGCATGCCCATGTGGGTTCCAGGTGTGCAGCAAATGGTGTGAGGCTTTGTACCCAATGGCCTGGTGAATTTCCTACTAACTGCTAGTGCATGGCATAGTGCATAGGGCTGTTCCCTGTGTGTTGTGTCCGCCAAAGGTAGTGGTGTTGCTGGCATTGACCATGTGTGTTTTCTGTCTTTCCCCCCGTTTTTGTTTTGTCACCCTGTCCTTGTGTGCATTAGCATGATCTGCCGGAGGAGCAGAGGCACCGGCGACGGAGGGCTGCTGCATCCCACATGGCTCTGGAGGGTGAATCCACGGAGGGTGAAGGCCCCAGTGGGATGGAGGGCTGGGGGAGCTCCACAATGGGGACAGGCGGGGATACCAGCGACAGCGACTCCTCCTCTGATGGCAGCTCCCTGGTGATGGCGGACACCTCAGTGCCCACCCCAACAGCAGGCACAGCCGCCACCCCCCCTACCAGCACGGCCCTCCCAGCAGCCCCTCAGTGTGTTTCCCATGCTTGCTCACCCAAGAGGGTGGGCATCTCCTTTGCCCCAGGCACCTCAGGCCCTGCCCCAGTCAGCCCTGCTGCCATCAGAGAGGAGGCTATTGACCTCCTGAGATCCCTCACTGTTGGACAGTCAACCATTCTGAATGCCAACCAGGGTGTCGAGAGGCATTTGCAGCAAACAAATGCTCCTTCACGTCCTCCACCTCCCTCCCAGGCTCGTCTCCCCTCACACCTGAATGCACTACCTCATCAGCCACTTCCTACATCATCAGCACGCCCATCACTACACACCGCTCACGTGCAATCACCACCCCCACTACCATTCACACGGCCCCTGTGTCCTCTCCCAGTGTGTCTGTGAGCCTCCTTCCACAGTACACAAACGCAGGCACACACCCACTCAACAGCCATTCACCTCACAACAGCCTCCAACCCATGCACCTTCACCCAAACTCAACAGACATACACTTCCTACAACCACTTCCTCTTCCTCCACTCCCACACCCCCTCCATCTTCCTGTCCCAATGTGTCAAAGAAACTTTTCCTAGCTAACATTGACCTCTTCCCTACACCTCCCCCCCACGTCCTTCCCCTAGGGCCAGGATATCTAGATCCCAGCCCAGCACCTCAGCCACCAAATCTGCATCTGCTGTGGTCCCTGCTACACCAGTACAGGCTAAGGGTGCACCCGTCAGAGCTGCCAGTGTGCACCAACAGAAAAAGAAGGATTACCCTATTCCACCACCTGCAAAGATCAAAAAGGGGCTGGCTTCCAGCAGGGGACAGTCACACCACCCACCCAGCAAGGCCTCACCCAAACCCCCAGTGGACAGTGCCAAGGTCACTGCAGCGACTGTCAAGATGGGGAAGGCCCACAAGGCAAAGGGCACATCACCTCTGGGCACGATGTCTCCTGGTGAGGGGCTGGTGACCACCAGATCATCAGGGATGGCAGCCACATGCACCACAGTCACCACCGCCGCAACGACCGCCACCTGCACCGCCACCTGCACCGCCATCTGCACCACAGCTGCCACGACGTCAGTCAGCAGCATCTTCCTCAAAGATCATCCATCTGAGAATGCCTGAGACGGTATGGTGTCTCCAGCCACCACAACAGTCCCTTGCACCACGGCCAGCACTGGCACCATCCCCGCCACAGACACTGCCACCTGCACCACCATCAGCACCGCCATGTGCACAGCCGATGCCACTCTGTAAGACCTCAGCCCCATCCCCCATGTGCAGCCGTCAGAGTCTGCAGGTGATGTCCTGGACCCTGGACATGCCACTTAAGACACCACCTCCAGCAGTGACACGAACCAGCAATTGGCACTCAGTCCTTGGCAGGATGAAGCACTCTGGGCAGAAAGCCCCCTCCAGAACCAGTGGAGAAAGGCATCCACTCAACCAGTCCTTGGCAGGACGAAGCACTCTGGGCAGAAAGCCCCCTCCAGAACCAGTGGAGAAAGGCATCCACTCACCCAGTCCTTGGCAGAATGAAGCACTCTGGGCACAAAGCCCCCTTCTGAACCAGTGGAGAAAGGCATCCGTTTGAGAGACTGTGGTTTTGCACTTCCCAGGACCAGACAGTGGGCGGTGAACCCACTTGAGAAACTTGTGAGACTGTGGTTTTGCACTCCCCAGGACTAGGCAGTGGGCAGTGAACCCACTTGAGAGACTTGTGAAACTGTGACTTTGCACTCCCCAGGACCAGGCAGTGGGCAGTGAACCCACTTGAGAGACTTGTGAGACTGTGGCTTTGCACTCCCCAGGACCAGGCAGCGGGCGGTGAAACCACTTGAGTGACTGTGGCTTTGCACTCCCCAGGACATCGGTGTGGCATGGAGCCCCTTCGAGGAGCAGTGGCATTGTACCATCTTCCGGCTGAGGTGCCTATGTTTCTTTCGACCTGATGCCCCTGCAGTGTTCTCTCCGTTTTGAGGTAGGTGTCATGTGTGGGCTTGGTCCATGCTTTTTGGGTCCACTGGTCCACGGTATATTTCGTGGGACAGTGTACGGACTTGTGTACTTGCTGTAAATATTTATGTATACTGATTATTTGGTGTTCTCTTGCTTTTTCTGATTGTTACAATATTACACTGGTTACACTCATTTTGTTTGGTCCTTGCGTTCTTCCAGGGGGTGACGGGGTGTATCTGTGATGTTATTGGATATGTGTGTGTGTATGTTGTTGTGGGTGGGGGGGTGGAGGTGTTGCGTGACACATGTGTGTGTCACTCCCTTTTCCCTCCTCCTCTCCCCTGTGTGCTAGGTGCAGTACTCACCGTCATCATCGCTGCCACCGCCTTCTTTCCACTTCGCTGTGTATTAATAGATACAGCAACATGGGCAAGACCTGCAATTCGGGCTCCATGGCGTCCTGGTTCTTCCTTGGGTGTGGTGAGTGGTTTCCCTTCTATGTTCTGTTTCTGCTGTGCTTTTGATGTTGTTGGTACCGCCCCGGAAAAGTTGGCGGATTGGTGCCTTGTAATACTTTGGGCGGTACATTTTCTTCGGCCTGGCTGTTGGCGGTAACCGCCGCGGTGTTTGTTGCTCCCGCCGTGGCGGTAGGAGTGTTCAAGTGGCTGTCTATGTTGACGGTTTCCGCCATGGTCATGATCCCATTTTTTTGTTGGCGGTATTACCGCCGCTTTAACACCAACCGCCAGGGTTATAATGAGGGCCTAAGTCTCCTGGAGGCAGATTAAATCGGGATAATTTTTCCCTACTATGTTTTATCCCTGCTACATTCTGTGAAATAATGTTTAGGCCTATGCTAGTTAAAGGTTTGAGATGAGAACCTAGACCCCCACACCTGATTTAGAACACTCGAGAGCCCCCCCATCCAGATCATTACATTTTTGTGATCAGGGGCAGATCGTATTTCCTGCAGTAGCACCTGCCTACCATTCCCTACCAGGGAACCTTTGAGAGCCTGTAAATCTATCCTGGGCCTAAACTCATACTGGTCAGTATAATTAAAAGACTCAAGATAAGAGTAACAATCTATGAACCTTTCCGCTACCCTCTCCCCATCAGCACCAGCCTGATTCAAACCCAAGCAAGGGACCACATCAATCCCCCGATATTGCAGAAAATCAGCATTTTGAAGGACCAAATTTGCCAAACGCTTAAAGCGAAATGTGATCCTTGACTTGAGGCCTTCATTAGAGTCCAATAGAGAAACAAGGGAAATGTCATGGCTTTGAAATGACTTCAATAGACTGGATTCTGAGAAGCAGTTTAGCAAAGTAGATCTCTTCAGAATTAGATCTAGATCACAGATTGGAATAAAGTCTACTGTATGAGTGTCCACATTGTGTCCTATTGCAGAAACGCCCTACAAAGATAGAGGGTCATTAGAGTCTCCCAAAGCCCTGGGAGGCAGAAATATTGGAGCTGTTGGGTTCACTGCTGAAGAAAACCCAGGGGGTGGGTGGGGGGAAGCTCATTCTTGTGCTCCCCTCCAAACTCCCTGGAGGATGCACCAATTGACCCAAGTCTAGGCCGTGGCACCATGATAGAATGGGAGGTCATGTTTGGTGACTCTGGACATATTTGCAAGGAATCTGTCATCTCAGGAAAATGTACTTTCCTTTTGCCTTTCTTGTTGATCCTTCGAGTTGGTCTTTTCGGTCTTTTCACACCTTTAGAATTTTTTCTCGTGTTTTTCTCTCCTACTCTTAGAGAGGGACTACGCGAGTGCGTGGGGCAATTATTTTTATTAGACGAGATTTTAAAAATTGAGAATACTTCCTGTGCAGACTGATTAGGCTTTGCTGATCGTTTACATTTGACCGGAGGGGTGTCGAAAATAAATCGAATAAAGTCCACTGGGCTTTCCAATAGTGCCCTTTTATCACATGTCCTATTACACTGGGGTTTGCCAGCTTGTGTGCTCACCTCCACTCTAGAGGACACCCTCGGGTCACCTGATCATTTAATAACAACGGGGGGCAGACTCTGTCACTGAGGGGCCTAGGATCAGACTTCTATTTTTATGATCTTTAGTCAAATCCTGTAAAATGGCTGTCACGGAGTCGAGAATTCAGTCAGATCCTCCTACAAATGAATCCAAAAGTTTTAAAATTGATGAAAGAAGATTTTCCAAGCTGTTGAAGGAGGCAGAGAACCTGACCTCCTGGTTTGGAGGTCACCGCTGTTCTTGGCTTCACAGGCTTCCCAGTGGCTCAACTGCACAGCAGCTAGCGACCAAAAGGCACTACTGCCTCATCCTCGCTCTGTCCAGTGACAGGCCCGCTATCTGCATCCATGGAGATTTAGGGCCTCATGATGAGTGTGGCGGGTGGCAGAGGCCGTCTGCCAAACTCTTCCCACCATCAGGCCGACCCTCTTAGGAGTTCACAGCAAGGCCATTTACTTCTTGAGCTGGAGTCAAAGATAGGTGAGAGTACACAGAGGCCCTCATTATGACATTGTCGGTAATGGCGCTTACCACAGTGCTTATGGCCGCCACCTTACCGCTGCGCTGGCGAATATCTGTTCACCATAATATGACACACACCCTCCAATCTGACAGAATACAGCCACATACACAAATCTGCCAGACCAAAGGTCAGTGATAAAGTGGCAGTCCCAAAACCCACACCAACAATTCAAACACACAGCTGACACCCGTACATACACCACACCCTCACACCCACACCACTTTAAAACAAACACCCACATTACCCACAGCCCTTTACCAACAACAATTACTGCCAGGAGATTGACAGGAACAGCACAGAGGCAACTAGACACACACACCACTCACACCCATACACTCCTCACGCACTCCACATCACACACCCCACCACATTACCCAACACACCCTCACCAATACACATCACACGACACCCATGGCACCACAAAGGCACCCCTTTTCACTGAGGAGGAATTAAGGGTCATGGTGGAGGAAATCGTCAGGGTAGAGCCACAGCTCTTTGGAGCACAGGTGCAGCAGATATCAATAGCAAGGAAGTTGGAGCTATGGCGGAGAATCGTGGACAGCATCCAAGAACAAGGGACAACATCAGGAAGACGTGGAATGGCCTACAGGGGAAGGTACGTTCTATAGCAGCAAGACACCAGCTCCCCATCCGGAGGGTTCATCCAGAGGTGGACCCATATCTCCTCCCCCACAACTCACAGCATGGGAGGAACAAGTCTTGGCATTACAGCATCCTGAGGGACTTGCCGGAGTTGGAGAAGAACTGGGCACTGGTAAGTCCACTTTTAACAATTATCACCCCCCATACCTGCATGCCATCACACACCCTCACCCTCACTCCCATCTCTCCACCACATCCCACACACTCCATGATCACATCTCACTAATCCCAATACCAAGCCCTGCATGCTGTACCAATTTATGGACACCCCTCTAAGCCCTGCATGGACACTCATCACCAAAGCATGCACAGCATAGGGAAACTAACATAACCACAATACACCAACATACACAAGCAAAAGCTGGCAGGAGAACAACAACCATAGAGTGGAAGCTACAAAAGTACACATGTCAGACACCTGAAGCGTGATGCATAATTTACATCCTCACAGGTACCCCAGCCAATGTCAGTGGAGAGGAGATGCCACCACTATCCAGTCCCCCAACAGAAGATGCCCACAGTGATGACAGTAACTCTGGACTTCAGGATCTGGACGATCTACCTGGCCAATCAGGTACCACTGGACAGCCAGTCACCCAAGCCCAGCCACAGACCACATCAGGAACCAACACCACAGCACCCACCCAGCGTACCCACACCTCAGTCTCCAGGACACATCAATCAGCAGTGTGCCCACCTGTACAGGGACCCCAGGACACACCACACACACAAGACAATCAGGGACCTGGGGTCAGTGGCAGTGGGCACACAATTCAGGGGACAGAGGCACAGGCCATCACGGACACTGGGAGGACTGCTGTGCGCCAGGGGGAGAACAGGACTAGGGAACCGACTATTCCAGGAGGCACTCTCTGAGATCCTGGGAGCCTACCAATATTTCCCAGGACACGATGGGCCAGATCCTAGACAACGTGCAGGAGAGCAGGCGGCTGCGGGAGGGACGATATCAGGGAATCAGGAAGGAGTTGCAGGCCATTAGCAACACCCTGATCTTCATAGCAGGGGTGCCGGCAGGCATGGCCAACATCATGAGGGAGGCAACAGCACACCAGTGGGCCCCTGCCACTAGCCAATCATCTGAACAGCCCTCCACTTCTGCTGCTGCTAGTGGCCAAGAGGCTCCCCCACAGAACCAACAGGCCACCAGCACCCCTCCCCCTACAGAAGGTGAACCACCCCACAAACATTCCTTGCGAACCAGACAGAAGCCAGAGACACTTGCCAAGACCACCGCAAGGAAATGAGTCTCTCCTGATTATCCCCCTTGTGTCCCATTCAGTCACCTTGCCCACCTTGAACTGCCATTGCTCCCCATCCTATGTCCCCCTGGACAATGCACCTGTGCTACAAACAGACTGGAACAATACCCTGGGCTTTCCTCCATCATCACCCCATTCCATTGCACTTTCCCTTCTATATTTTAACACAAAAATAGACACCCTAGGATAAAACTCGACTACTAGTATTTCATGTAATGCAACTTTGTATTAATTGAAACAGCTACAACCAGTGCAAATGAACTGTAAATAGAATGAGCATAGAATTAATGACTTGTAGCTGGCTGTTGTGATTACACAATGAGAATGTTGTCATATCACCAACATCTACAAAAATAATATCCATAAGTAACAGTAAGTAGGGCAAAGAAGTGGGTAGTGCCAGCATGCCAATGCCACACAGAATACACCAATACTCATAGAAATGTGAAGTTGCACTGTCTCACCTGTGTGTCATTGGAAGTACTGAAGTATCACTGATGTTCTGTTGTCTACATCCTCATCCTCTGCCTCCTCATCCTCACTGTCCTCAGGGTCCATGCTGCAACAGGGGTATATCCAGTCTCCTCCTCCTGCAGAAAAGGTACATAGCATCTGAGGGCCAGGTTGTGCAACATGCAGCATGACATTTCTATCTGGCAGACCTTCTTGGACAGGTAGCACAGGGATCAACCTGTAAGATGGAGGCACCTAAACCTAGTCTCCAGGAGGCCAAAGGTCCTTTCAATGATCCTTCTTTTTCACCCATGTGCCTCATTATAATGTTCTTCTGCCCTTCTCCTGGCATTCCTCACAGGGGCCAGCAGCCATGATAGGTTTGGGTAACCAGAGTCACCTGCAAATATTGAGGGACAACATTTAGCCACACATTATCCTATATGACCAACACCATAGGCATACACCAACATATTTTGGGTGGGAAACAGAGCTCACATATTAACCACACCCTACGCCTCTGTAGTTGGGACATCACCTTTGGGATGCTGCTATTTCTCAGGACAAAGGCATCATGCACCGACCCTGGATACTTAGCATTGACGTGGGAGATGTACTGGTCCGCCAAGCACACCATTTGCACATTCATGGAGTTGAAACTCTTACGATTCCTGAACACCTGTTCATTGTAGCGGGGGGACAAATGCAATAAGTGTTCCGCCAATCGCCCCAATTATATAGGGGATATGTCCAATTGCATAAAACCGTGCCTTCACAGTGGCCAAATCCTCAACCTGGGGGAAAGCAATGTAGCTACACATGCGTTTTATCAAGGCAGACAAGACTCTTGTTAGCACGATTGAGAACATTGACTGTGACTTTCCTGCTGCCAAGCCGATTGGCACTTGGAAAGAACCACTTGCAAGGAAATGGAGCGCTGATTGCATTTGCACAAGAGGAGGCATCCCAGCTAAATTATGGATGGTTGATATCAGGTCAGGTTCCAAATGGGCATACAGCTCTGTAATTGTAGCCCTGTCCAGTCTATAGGTGAGTATTATGTTCCTGTCTTCCAATGAAGCCAAGTCCACCAGTGGTCTGTACACAGGGGTATGTCTCCATCTCCTATTCATCCACAGCGGTAGGTATCTAAAGGACACAAGAGTGAGTAGGCTGTTTCAGACTGAACAATGGAGCCATAACAGAAGTCAACAATATGCAAACATGTTATTGGGCAGTGTCATTTGTGAAGTATGTGCCTATTGATCATGTGACGCAGCAATTATCAATAGGCCTGTCTCCCCCCTGAAATGGCGTCCGCCTGTCCTGTGTGGAGAGATAGGTGGAAGTGAGGTAATTCCTCCGACGTTGTGCGCAGTGGTGGTAGGCCGTCATGAACCGCCGTGCAATTCCTCATTGGTTAATATTGGCCCCTGTGGGGTACAGTGGCCAATGGGGATCTACGCCGGCGGCGACTGTACGCACCGATACGGACGTGACCGACATTTTCTATCTGATTCCTCACTTGATTCCTGACCTTCCATAGAAGAGGAGCTACACTGCATGTGATGCTGTGACATTTGTCTGGAACCTACCATGGCCCGTGTGACTGGAGAAATGGCCCCAGCCTTCACTTCTGAGGAGTTGGAGCTACTGGTGGATGGGGTCCTACTACAGTAGGGACTGCTGTATCGGCCTCCAGACCAACAGATGAGTACACTGTGGGCACAATGCATGTGGCATGAAGGCATAGAGTTGTGTGTGAAGGCCTCGTGTAAGTGGGGTGTGTGGATGTCCTCTTGGTGGTGTACATGTTGTGGGCTGGGCTATGTGTGTGACAGTGGTGATGAAAATGGGTATGGTGGGCCATTTGTGTGACAGGCTGGATTGTTTGTCTAATGGTGTACTCCTGTCTGTATTGCCTCAGCACCCATCAAAAGAAGGGAATATGGCGCGCCATCCGCAAGGAGGTGCAGACCTTGGGGGTCTATAGCAGGCGGAGCACCCACTGTTGCAAACGGTGGAAGGACCTGAGACGTTGGGCATGGAAGACCGCGGTGGCCCAGCTGGGGATGGCCTCCCAATGAGGAAGGGGTGCCCATCGGACCCTGACCCCCCTGATGGCCCGCATACTGGTTGGTGACCTACCCGGAGCTGGATGGGCACTTGAGAGCATCACAGCAGCCACAAGGGGGTGAGTACAGTGACTATCATTGCAACTTACGGCTGGTGGGGTGGTATCCGGGTGGTGGTTGTGTGTCAGTGGGTGCCCTTAGGCCAGGCCAGACATAGCAGCGTAGGTCCTCTGGTGGCAAAGGGTTTGAATGTGAAGTACTGCTTAACTTGCTTTTTAGTATTCACTTCTAGGCAGGGCTGCGTGGGTCCCAGGTGTCCTGCAGTTGGCGGTGTGTGCCCCTCCTCATTCATTGGTGACTAGCAATTTAATTGGTAGTGCCATGGATAGTGCGTAGGCCTGTCCCATGTGTGTGAGGGTGCTGTGTACGCCAACGGTGGTGTTGGTGCTGTCATTGACTCAGTGTATCCCTTGTCTCTCCTCCCCATTCTTTTTTTGTCATTCTGTCCTTATGTGCATTAGCATCATCTGGTGGAGGAGCAGAGGTACCGGTGACAGAGGGAGCTGCATCCCACAGGACCTTGGAGGCAGAGTCCACAGACGCTGAGGGCACCAGCGGGACGGAGGGCGAGGGGAGCACCATAGCGAAGACTGGAGGGGACAATAGAGACTCTGATACCTCCACCGATGAGAGCTCCCTGGTGGTGGTGGACACCTCTGTGACCACCCCAGCTGGAGGTCAAACCGCCACCCCGTACCAGCACTGCCCTCCCAGTAGCCCCTCTGCACGTTGCCAATACCAGCTCACCCTGGAGGGTGGGAATCTCCTTCACCCCAGGCACCTCAGGCCCTGCCCCAGTGAGCCCTGCTGCCCTGAGTGAGGTGGCTATTGACCTCCTGAGATCCATCTCTGTAGGGCAATCAACCATTGTGAATGCCATCCAGGGGCTGGTAGCCCAGATGCAGCAATGCAATGCATTCCTGGAGGGCATTCACAGTGGATTGGCGGCCCAACAGAGATCGATTCAGGCTCTGGCCTCCTCTCTGATGGCAGCCATTGCCCCTGTTTCAGCCGTCTCCCCTCCAACTTCCACTTCCCAGTCCCATTCTCCTTAACCCCAACCCATCCCAACCACACAGACAGATGAGCATGCACACAAGACAACACCCAAGAGTGCCACAGGCAAACACAAGCACCACACTTCATCCCACAGGCACTCACACAAACACCATTTAGTTACAGACATGACAACATCCACTGTCTCCACTGTCTCCCCCACCTCCACCTCCCACCCGGTTACATCTACACTCACACCTGCATGCACTACATCAATATCCACTGCCAGCATAATCACCACACCAAGCAGAACACACACCTCACTGGCAGATACCTCCACAACATCCATGCAAGCGTCCCCTGTGTCCTCCCCCACCGTGTCTGTCCACCCCTCCTAAAGGACACAAGCACAAGCACAAGCATTCAGGCACCCAACAGCCATCCACCTCACCACAGCATACAGCCCATGCACCTGCACCCAGATCCAGCAGACATACACCTCCAACAACCACTCTCTCATCCTCCACTCCCATTACTCCTCCCTCTTCCTGCCCCAACAACACTAAACAGCTTTTCCTTTCCACAATTGACCTCTTCCCTACCCCTCCCTGTCCTGCATGTATGGGCACGGTAGCAAGGATGCACTTCAGCCAAACAGTCCACGGGGCCAGTGATAGCACCACCTACTCGTGGTGGTAGAGATTACAGACCAACAATACTGAAGGGGAAGGAGCCTTCACTAGCTGGTGAGCGGGGAAGGAGCCTGCACCAACTGGAAAGAAGGGGAAGGAGTCTGCACCAGCTGGAAAGAAGAGGAAGAAGCCTGCACCAGCTGGAAAGAAGGGGAAGGAGCCTGCACCACCAGGCAGAGGGGGAAGAGCCCATCAACCCCTGCCAGGAAGGGTAAGGGATCCCCAACCCATGACCAGGAGGAAAGGAGGCAATCTACACCAGAGGAAGCTGTCAGGCAAACACCACCATCAGCAGCTGTCACAGGGCCCCCACCGCCAGCCGTGGTTGTGCAGCCATCAGAGAGTGCAGGGGCTGACCAGGAGCCTCACACATCCACCACCACAGTGCAGCCATCAGAGAGAGCAGGGGCTGACCAGGAGCCTCCCACAACCACCACCACAATGCAGCCATCAGAGAGTGCAGGAGCTGACCAGGAGCCTCCCACAACCGCCACCACAGTGCAGCCGTTAGAGAGTGCAGGGGCTCACCAGGGGCCTCCCACATCCACCACCACAGTGTAGCCATCAGAGAGTGCAGGGGCTGAACAGGAGCCTCCCACATCCACCACCACAGTGCAGCCGTCACTGCTGGCAGACGCCATGTAGTCCAGCCTCCGGTGGCTACTGTGCGGCCTGCCCCCTCTAGAACCAGTGGGGAAGACACCCACTTGAGAGACTGTGGCTTGCACTCCCCAGGACAGAACACAGGACATGTTGCCCTCTCCAGAACCAGTGGCCAAGACACCCACTTGAGAGACTGTGGCCTTGCACTCCCCAGGACAGAGCAATGGGCATGTTGCCCCCTCCAGAACCAGTGGGTAAGACACCCACTTGAGAGACTGCAGCCTTGCACACCCCAGGACAGAGCAATGGGCATGTTGCCCCCTCCAGAATAAGTGGTGATGCACCCACTTGAGTGACTGTGGCCTTGCACTCTTCAGGACAGAGAAATGGGCATGTTGCCCCCTCGAAAACCAGTGGGGAAGACACCCACTTTAGAGACTGTGGCCTTGCACTCACCAAGACAGAACACAGGGCATGTTGCCCCCCCCAGAACCAGTGGGGAAGACACCCACGTGAGAGTCTGTAGCCCTGCACTCCCCAGGACAGAACACAGGGCATGTTGCCCCCTCCAGAACCAGTGGTGAAGACACCCACTTGAGAGACTGTGGCCTTGCACTCCCCAGGACAAAGCACAGGGCATGTTGCCCCCTCCAGAACCAGTGGGCTTGTTGCCGCATCCGACTGACGTGCCCTCCCTCCCCATGAGGTGCCTGCCTATTTGACAACTGATGGCCCTGCAGTGTTCCATCCGGATTGGTGTAGGATTCGAGTGGGCGTTGGACTGTGCCCTGTGGCCATGTGGGCCCTTTGAAAAATGGACTGGCCAGTGTCCCTTGTTTATACAAGCGTACATATCTGTTTCATGGCCAAATCGGATTGTTGATTTTATTGTTGGGCTGATTACAATCACTTTTGTCAATTCCTATTGTCCTTGCATTATTCTGTAGTTTTTCGGGGTCAAATTGTTTCTGTAATGCATCTGATTGTGTGTATGGCATGTGCGTGTCGGGTGTGTGTTGTGCATGTGTGTGTCACTCTCTTTTTCCTCCCACCCTCCCTTATAAGCTAGGCAGCTGTACTCACCTTCGTCGTCTTTGCCGACGTTGATGTTCCAGGTGGAGCATAAAGTAGATGATCATGAGGAAGACTTGCAGTTTGGGTTCCATGTCAGCGTCGTTCTTCCCTGTATCTCCAATGGTGAGTCATTTGACTTTTGTGCTCTGTTTCCGTCAGGCTTTTGATGGGTCAGTACCGCCCAGGAAAAGGTGGCAGATTGTAGTGTTATAATATGGTGGGAAGAACTTTGGCCCTCATTACAACCCTGTTGGTCAAAGACCGCCAGGGCTGTTTTGACAATTGCACCGCCAACACGCTGGCGGTGCAATCCTTGGTATTACGCCCGTGGTGGAAGCGTTGAGGTCGCATTGCCAGGACCGGCGGTTTACCGCCATGTTGGTCCCGGCGGTTGTAATTCTCCCAGGCAGGGCTGCTTGCAGCGCTGCCCAGGGGATTACGAGTCCCCCTCCTGCCAGCCTTTTCATGGCGGTAGGAACCACCATGAAAAGGCTGGCGGAATGTGGAGTCGCGGGGCCCCTGGGGGCCCCTACACCTTCCATACCTTTGGCATGGGCAGTGCAGGGGCCCCCTGCCACAGCCCCATGGACCTTTTCACTGTCTGCATAGCAGACAGTGAAAAGCGCGATGGGTGCAACTGCACCCGTCGCACCGCCGCAACACCGCCGTCTCCATTTGGAGCCGGCTCCCGTGTTGCGGCCGACATCCCCGCTGGGCCACCGGGTGGAAACTCGGTTTCCACCCGCCGGCCCAGTGGGGATGTTGTGATGGCCACTGCGGAAGTGCGGCCACATTGGCGGCCGCGCAGCGGTTATAACTTGGCTGGTGGCGGTTGCCGCCCGCCAAAGTTGTAATGAGGGCCTTTGTTTTCCCCCTGGCTGTAGGCGGCTACTGACGTGGTGACTGTTGTTTCTGCCCTGGTGGTTGGTGTGGGACATTGGCTGTCTTTCGGAGATATCACTGCCATGGTCATAATTTGGAGGTACTTATCGCCAGTCTGTTGGCGGTATTACCGCCATTTTATCACCCACCGCCAAGGTTGTAATGAGGGTCAGAATCTTGTAAGGATGGAGTACTATTAAACAAATGGAGACCTGTGGATGGAGGCATAGGCATGGAATCCCCATGAGGCGGAGAGTGTTCTTTAGCCTGATACCCATATCTCCTACAGAGATCTAAATCCAAATCAGGCAAGGTAAAGTCTTGGGGACCGGTATCCGGTGCCATCCAATGGAATCTGTTGATGGAAGAGGGCTGACTAGCAGTAGGGGAGAGGAGGGAGAAGTGGACGAGCCTGTGTCGTGGACAGACTGTGAATGTTCTGAGTGTTCTCAATGATCTCTAGGGGAGACTCCAGGAGAACTAAGGGCCAGATGTAGCAAAGTTGGGAATTGCGACTTGCAATTTGCGAGTCGGAGCGACTCGCAAATTGCAAGTCGCAATTTCCAATGCAGAACGGTGTCTCAGACACCGTCTGCGACTCGCTATGGGGTCGCAATGACCCACCTCATCAATATTCATGAGGTGGGTCACAAATTGCGGCCCCATAGCGAGTCTAGGCACTCGCAAACATGGAGGCCTGCTGTCGTCAGCAGACCTCCATGTTCGTGACTGCTTTTAAATAAAGCAGTTTTTTTTTTTTTTAAGTGTAGCCTGTTTTCCTTAAAGGAAAACGAGCTGCACTTAAAAAAAAATCCGAAACCTTTAGTTTCGGTTTTTTTTCAGGGCACGTAGTGGTCCCTTGGAGCACTACCTACCCTGAAAAAATATTTGTGGGTCCATTCACAAAGCCAATTTGCAAGTGGGTTACCATGCACTTGAAGTGGATGGTAACTGTGACACCATTTGCGACCGCATATGCGGTCGCAAATGGTATTGCATGCCACTCCGAATCGAAAATAGGAAGGGAACACCCCTTCCTATTTGCGATTCTGAAATGCATATTGCGAGTCGGTACCGACTCGCAATATGCATTTCTGCATAGGGAAACGCGATTAGCGAGTCGCAAACGGCAATTTTTGCCGTTTGCGAGTCGCTATCCGTTTCCTGCATCTGGCCCTAATTCCTCTACTCCCCACCCAGACATTTTTCACCGGGGTAGGCCTCCTTTGAGACCCCCTGGGGAAAGGTCCCACTTATCTCCATACCATCAGTCATGCCAGAGGGGGGTTCCTGCTTTGACTCCTTCTGAGAGATTTTTTCTTTTTCCCAAAAAGTAAATATTTAATTCTTGCCCTTCAACTGAAGGGCTGGATTGACCTTACTCGAAAGAGGGTTAGATTAATTTTTACATTTGACCTTCCTAGGAGCAAACGCCCTGAGCATAATTTCTTTGTGGTCATAATTTTACCTCTTCGACGAACCCCTGGAACCAAATCGAAGCAGAGGGGAGAAGACGTGGGCTCCGACTTTATTGAAGGGCAATAATTGCAGTGTGGACTTAGGGGGCCCGTCTGCCCGAGCTCTTGTGCTCTCCAAGAACGACAATGCGCTCCCAGGGTGCTTCCAAGGCACTTCCAAAGCGCTACACTGCGTTACGTTGCGTCCATCCCTTCTAGTGCTGGAAGTCCCAGGTGGAGCAGAGCAGCAAAGCGTGGCAAGCCGCACTGGCCTGATGCCGGCCGCTTGTGCTCCTAACAAGCTGCCTGCTGCACCCCGCTCGTTACAGGCATGCTAAATGCCAAGCTCCAATCTCCAAGCTCCGGGGCACAGGGCGCTCTGCCACTCACTTGGGGCTTACAGCGGAGGCCGTTGCACCTCTCGCTGTTGCTTCTCCACAAAGCTTTGGGATCCCCAACCCCCTCCCCCTTGATCCAGTAACGTGGGTGGGTGCAGGGTGCCGGAGCAGGGGGCAACACAGTATAGAGCTGGCTTTAATCTGAAAGGTTTTCATCCAAAAGGACAGCAAAGATGTGAAGAGTCCAGGAGCAAAGCTCAGAGGAGCCGCAGGCAGATGGAACTCACCCGTTTTACTCCCTACTTTAGACTGGATGATGGAAGGCCAGGGCTGGTCGGGCGAAGCAGCAGAGCAGAATGGAGAATGGAACAACAGGCTGTGCTGGCTGGAACAGCAGGCAAGCAGGCAGGTAGGAAGGCTGGCTGGATGGTGGAGTAGCCGGCGGTAGGCAGGCAGGCAGGCTTCACCCTCTCCCATTCCCCTCCGCTGTTTTCCTCTTCCACGTGCCTCTGCGTACCTCCGCGAACCCTCCCGGGTCCCGGGTTCCGGGCTCCCAGATCTCAGTAGTAGACCTGCGCGCTAGGCTCCCGGCTCCCGGCTCCCGGCTCCCAGCGGGCTCTTGACCCCTCAGCTCATCACCTCTACTCCTCCTCGGCCGCCATAGCGGCCACTCGGCTCTTCTGCTGTGACCCGGCAACGACCAGCCACCAAAGCTGCTGCTGTTCTCGTATCCCAGGCTTCCCAGTGGCTCAATGGCACAGCAGCGAGCGACCTAGAGGCCCTGCTGCCTCACTGCGCCCTTCGTCCAGTGACAGGTGCGCTACCTACATCTATGGAGTTTACTGCCCAGTGACAACTGCGTTATTGACACATCTATGGAGGTTTATTGTCCAGTGACAGTCGCACTGTCTACATCTATGGAGGTTTACTGCCCAGTGACAGACGCGCTATCTACACATCTATGGAGGTTTATTGTCCAGTGACAAGCGCACTGTCTACATCTATGGAGGTTTACTGTCCAGTGACAGGCACGCTATCTACACACTTATAGAGGTTTACTGCCCAGTGACAACTGCGTTATTGACACATCTATGGAGGTTTACTGTCCAGTGACAGACGCGCTATCTACATCTATGGAGTTTACTGCCCAGTGACAACTGCGTTATTGACACATCTATGGAGGTTTACTGCCCAGTGACAGCCGCACTATCTACATCTATGGAGGTTTACTGCCCAGTGACAACTGCGTTATTGACACATCTATGGAGGTTTACTGTCCAGTGACAGTCGCACTGTCTACATCTATGGAGGTTTACTGCCCAGTGACAGACGCGCTATCTACACATCTATGGAGGTTTACTGTCCAGTGACAGGCGCACTGTCTACATCTATGGAGGTTTACTGCCCAGTGACAGACGCGCTATCTACATCTATAAAGGTTTACTGTTCAGTGACAGCCGCAATATCTACATCTATGGAGGTTTACTGCCCAGTAACTGACATGCTATCTACACATCTATGGAGATTTACAGTCCAGTGACAGACGCGCTATCTACATCTATGGAGGTTTACTGCCCAGTGACAGGTGCGCTACCTACATCTATGGAGGTTTACTGCCCAGTGACAACTGCGTTATTGACACATCTATGGAGGTTTACTGCCCACTGACAGACGCGCTATCTACATCTATGGAGGTTTACTGCCCAGTGACAGACGCGCTATCTACACATCTCTGGAGGTTTACTGCCCAGTGACAGGTGCGCTATCTACACATCTCTGGAGGTTTACTGTCCAGTGACAGCGGCGCTATCTACATCTATGGAGGTTTACTGTCCAGTGACAGCCGCACTATCTACATCGATGGAGGTTTACTGCCCAGTGACAGCCGCGCTATCTACATCTATAAAGGTTTACTGTTCAGTGACAGCCGCAATATCTACATCTATGGAGGTTTACTGCCCAGTGACAGGCGTGCTATCTACATCTATGGAGGTTTACTGCCCAGTGACAGGCGTGCTATCTACATCTATGGAGAGTTACTGCCCAGTGACAGCCGCACTATCTACATCTATGGAGGTTTACTGCCCAGTGACAGGCGCGCTATCTACATCTATGGAGGTTTACTGCCCAGCGACAGCCGCGCTATCTACATCTATGGAGGTTTACTGCCCAGTGACAGGCGTGCTATCTACATCTATGGAGAGTTACTGCCCAGTGACAGCCGCACTATCTACATCTATGGAGGTTTACTGCCCAGTGACAGGCGCGCTATCTACACCAATGGAGGTTTACTGCCCAGTGACAGCCGCACTATCTACATCTATGGAGGTTTACTGCCCAGTGACAGGCGCGCTATCTACATCTATGGAGGTTTACTGCCCAGTGACAGGCGCGCTATCTACACCAATGGAGGTTTACTGCCCAGTGACAGCCGCACTATCTACATCTATGGAGGTTTACTGCCCAGTGACAGGCGTGCTATCTACATCTATGGAGAGTTACTGCCCAGTGACAGGCGTGCTATCTACATCTATGGAGAGTTACTGCCCAGCGACAGGCGCACTATCTACATCTATGGAGGTTTACTGTCCAGTGACAGCCGCGATATCTACATCTATGGAGAGCTACTGCCCAGCGACAGGCGCGCTATCTACATCTCTGGAGGTTTACTGCCCAGTGACAGGGGCGCTATCTACATCTATGGAGGTTTACTGTCCAGTTACAGGTGCGCTATCTACACCTATGGAGGTTTACTGCCCAGTGACAGGGGCGCTATCTACATCTATGGAGGTTTACTGCCCAGTGACAGGGGCGCTATCTACATCTATGGAGGTTTACTGCCCAGTGACAGGTGCGCTATCTACACATCTATGGAGATTTACTGCCCAGTGACAGGTGCGCTATCTACACATCTATAGAGGTTTACTGCCCAGTGACAGGCGCGCTATCTACATCTATGGAGGTTTACTGCCCAGGGACAGGGGCGCTATCTACACATCTATGGAGATTTACTGCCCAGTGACAGGTGCGCTATCTACACATCTATGGAGATTTACTGCCCAGTGACAGGTGCGCTATCTACACATCTATGGAGGTTTACTGCCCAGTGACAGGTGCGCTATCTACATCTTTGGAGGTTTACTGCCCAGTGACAGGGGCGCTATCTACATCTTTGGAGGTTTACTGCCCAGTGACAGGGGCGCTATCTACACCTATGGAGGTTTACTGCCCAGTGACAGCCACGCTATCTACATGTATGGAGATTTACTGTCCAGTGACAGAGGCGCTATCTACATCTATGGAGATTTACTGCCCAGTGACAGTCGTGCTATCTTTGCATCGATGGAGGTTTACTGCCCAGTGACAGATGCGCTATCTACATGTGTAAAGATTTCCTACCCAGTGACAGGCACACTATCTACATCCATGGAGGTTTACTGCCCAGTGACAGACACGCCCTCCACATCTATGGAGATTTACTGTCCAGTGACAGGCAAGCTATCTACATCTATGGAGATTTAGGTGGTCATTACAACCCTGGCGGACGGTGTTAAAGCTGCGGAAATACCGCAAACAGGCCGGCAGACAAAAAAAGGGAATTACGACCCTGGCGGAAACCGCCAACAAAGACAGCCACTTTAACACATCGCCCGCCACGGCTGTACAGACAAACAACGCGGCGGTCACGGCCAACAGACAGGCGGGAGACAATGTACCGCCCACACTATTATGACAGGCCAATCCGCCACCTTTTCCAGGGCGGATTCTCTGTGGATAAAAACACGGCGGAAACAGCTTTTGCTATGGGAAAACGCTCACCTTAACACACTCCATGAGGAACGACGACTCCATGGAGCCGGAACTCCAAATCCTACCTGCCTTTGTCTTTTTGCTCCTCTACGACCAACAGCGACGTAGGCACAGAAGATACCGGTGAGTACTGCATCTACGACACAGGGAGGGGGGAGGCAAAAGTTAGGGGGACACCCACCAAACACGCCCACCCCCACCCTCGCATATCACAACATACACACCAATACAGTCAAAAATATCACATGAACAACCCACAATCCCCCCGGAAGAATGCAAAGACAAAGCGAATTTCGGTCAAACATTGTAATGTGCAAATATACATGTCATACAAAAAAATACTGATATATATCTCGAAATCTATCATAATTATATATACAATACAAGAAGTAGTGCAGATATGTACACAACAATGTCCGTGCACCAACAGTCTAAAAATGCATGGGCGAGGCCCACAATATATACCTGACCAAAATCCGAGAGAACACTGCCGGGGCATCAGATAGAAACACTACAGGCACCTCAGGGGGAAGGGAAGGGGGGGCACCTCAGCCACATGAATGCGAAGCCAGATCCACGACGGGGCTCCATGCCCATTGATGTATCCTGGGGAGTGCAAAGCCACAGTCTCTCAAGTCTCACAAGTGGGTGGGTTGCCCACTGTGCCATCCTGAGGAGTGCAAAGCCACAGTCTCACAAGTCTCACAAGTGGGTGGTTTGCCCACTGTGCCATCCTGGGGAGTGCAAAGCCACAGTCTCACAAGTCTTTACAGTGGGTGGTTTGCCCACTGCTGCATCCTGGGGAGTGCAAAGCCACAGTCTCACATGTCTCACAAGTTGGTGGTTTGCCCACTGTGCCATCCTGTAGAGTGCAAAGCCACAGTCTCACAAGTCTTTACAGTGGGTGGTTTGCCCACTGTTACATCCTGGGGAGTGCAAAGCCACAGTCTTACAAGTCTCTACAGTGGGTGGTTTGCCCACTGTTACATCCTGGGGAGTGCAAAGCCACAGTCTCACAAGTCTCTACAGTGGGTGGGTTGCCCACTGTTACATCCTGGGGAGTGCAAAGCCACATTTTCCCTAGTATCTGCAGTTCTCTACTGGTACTGGGTGGGACTGGTGCCCAGACAGGATGAGTCTCCCCGTGAAAGTTAATGTCCTGTCACTGTCACAGCTGCACATGGGATACGGATGCCTGATGTGGCGGCCTATTCATACCCACACGGTGTTTGCCTTGTTCAGCGGTCTTCACCATGGCAGTCTTTGCCCTGTTCAGCGTTCTTCACCATGGCGGTCTTTGCCCTGTTCAGCAGTGCTTAGCCATGGCAGTCTTTGCCCTGTTCAGCTGTCTTCACCATGGCGGTCTTTGCCCTGTTCAGCGGTGCTTAGCCATGGCAGTCTTTGCCCTGTTCAGCGGTGTTCACCATGGCGGTCTTTGCCCTGTTCAACGGTGCTTAGCCATGGCAGTCTTTGCCCTGTTCAGCGGTCTTCACCATGGCAGTCTTTGCCCTGTTCAGCGGTGCTTTGACATGGCGGTCTTTGCCCTGTTCAGCGGTGCTTAGCCATGGCAGTCTTTGCCCTGTTCAACGGTCTTCACCATGGCGGTCTTTGCCCTGTTCAGCGGTGCTTTGACATGGCAGTCTTTGCCCTGTTCAGCGGTGCTTAGCCATGGCGGTCTTTGCCCTGTTCAGCAGTGCTTTGACATGGCGGTCTTTGCCCTGTTCAGCGGTGCTTAGCCATGGCGGTCTTTGCCCTGTTCAGCGGTGCCCTGACATAGCGGTTCGGATACTGACATTGGTGTGTGGCATGACGATCTCCACACTGGACATTGGTGTGTGGCTTGACGTTCCATCATTGCCCAGCGGGGCTGTGGGATCCTGGTCCCTCCTGCGCTGTGACTCTGGCGGTGGTCTCCTGACCAGTAACAATACTTGGGCCCTCCTGGGCTGTGACTCTGGCGGTGGTCTCCTGACCAGTAATGATACTTGGGCCCTCCTGGGCTGTGACTCTGGCGGTGGTCTCCTGACCAGTAACGAGACATGGGCCCTCCTGGGCTGTGACTCTGGCGGTTGTCTCCTGACCAGTAACGAGATTTGGGCCCTCCTGGGCTGTGACTCCGGCAGTGGTCTCCTGACCAGTAACGACGGTGCTGGCGGTTGTGTCTCGACCGCCGAAATGATGGCGCACTTCTCCGCCGTGACACTCACAACAGGCTGGGCAGACTTCCTCTGGACCTTCCTCACCTTATTTGGAGTTACAGCTGTCCAATCACCTTCGATCCCATTTCAGTTGTTGTCCCACCAGGAGTCTTGGCACGGTCCCGTCGTCCACTCTCCAATTTCAGAGCCTTTACAGGAGGTGGGCTGCCAGTGCCTTGGCTCCGGGTCCTACTGCCTGCCCTGGTGGACGGTGCACTCCAAAAATCTGGAACACGCACCACTGGCACTGGAGGCTTTTTGGCTGAGGCGCTACGACGGGACTGATGAACTGGAGGGGGGGGGCAAACAGGTCCATTTGACAGAGGGACAGTTTCTGACGGACACTGGGATGGGTAGCTGGAGGGGGTCTGGGAGTGGAGGTAGAGGAGGTGGTTGTAGGAGGTGTCACTTTAGGTGTTTTGGGTGCAGGTACTGGAGGCTGTCGTGAGGTGGATGGATGTTGGATGAGTGATTGCCGGCGTTTGGATACTTTGGGAGGGGGCATCACAGACACACTGGGAGAGGACACAGGGGACGTGTAAATGGCAGTGGAAGTGGTGAGTGCAGGTGAGCGGCTTGTGGTGCTGGGTGTCCTGGTGCGAGTCCTAGTGCCTGTAGATGTGGTGCATGCAGGTGTGTGTGTAGACGACACTGGAAGGGAGGAGGGAGAAGAGGAGGAGGGGGACACAGTGGAGACAGTGGATGTTGCTGTGTCTGTATGGGTGTGATGCTTGTGTGAGTGCCTGTGGTGTGTGTGGTGCCTATGTTTGCTTGAGCTACTTTTGGGTGTTGACTTGTGTGCATGCTGGTCTGTAGGTGTGCTTGGGATGGGCTGGGGTACAGGGGATTGGGTCTGGGTGGAGGAAGTTGGAGGGGGGAGGCTGGACGCAGGGACAATGGCTGCCATTAGTGCTGAGGCTAGAGATTGCAGGGTTCGCTGAAGGACAGCCTGACCAGAATGAATGCCTTCCAGGAATGCATTACCGTGTTGCAACTCATTCTACACCCTGGATGGCATTCACAATGGTAGACTGCCCAACAGTGAGTGACCTGAGGAGGTCAATGGCCTCCTCACTGAGGGCAGCTGGGGTGACTGGGGCAGGGCCTGAGGTGCCTGGGGCGAAGGTGATGCCCACCCTCCTGGGTGAGCGGGCACAGGGCGAACGCTGAGGGGCTGCTGGGAGGGCGGTGCTGGTAGGGGAGGTGGCGGCTGTACCTGTAGAAGTGGGGCACACAGATGGTGCCGCCACCACAGGGGAGCTCCCATCGGCGGACGAGTCCGTGTCGCTGGTTGGTGATCCTGTGGCCGACGTGAAGCTCCCCTCGCCCTCAGTCCCACTTGTGCATTCTGAGTCTGTGGTGAGGCCCTCCATGGCCATGTGGGATGCAGCTCCCTCGTGCTCCGGTGCCACTGTACCTCCGCCTGATGATGCTGATGTACAAAAGGACAGGGAGAGCAGGAAAAGGTGGGGAGACAGAAGAAAGAGAGTTTTAGTGCATGGCATACCGCTACCGTTGGAGGACAAGACAGAAGCAGCAGCCCCATGCATTACGCCATGCTCCTGCCCTCTGCACATGCAATTTCTGGGATATGGCCTACATGGCAATGGTAGAAATCTGCGCACATGGATGGCAAAGGGGCAACTATACATCAACTTGCCTCTGTTCTGAGCTGGGGTAGAGTCCCACATGGCCTACATTACGGAGGGGCCTTGCCTACCTAGCTCACCCTGGCCTAGGGACACCCACAGCCCACCTCCCCCACCGAGACACCTCCACTGCACACAAAGTCCACAGAATGAGGTTGTACTCACCCCCTTGTGTCTGCTGTGATGCCTTTAAGCGCCCATCCAACTCCGGGTAGGCCACCGCCAGGATCCAGAACATCAGGGGGGTCATGGTGCGACGGGCATCCCTCCCACGTTGGGAGGCCATCCCCAGCTGAGCCTCCGCCGTCTTCTTGCTGCAGCGGCAAATGTCCTCCCATCTCTTCCGGCAGTGGGTGCCCCGTCTCTGGTGGGCCCCCAGGGTCCGGACTTCCTTGGCGATGGCACGCCAAATGTCCCTCTTCTGGTGGGCGCTGACCTACATGACATGCACAAGGAAAGAGGAACAGTCATTACCTATTGCACCGTCAATGTGAGTGGCCCCCTCCCAACTCTGTCCATGTGACCCATTCATCCCCATGCATTTCTGTCGTAAGGACTCTGCCCCCTTCCCTCTCCCACCCAGCCCTGTCCACCCAGGCCTAGCCCATCCAACGTGCTCCCTGTGTACTAGCCTGTTGGTCTGGAGGACCGTAGAGTAGCATGTACTGGGGGAGGTCCCCATCCACAAGTTTCTCCAACTCCTGTGCAGTGAAGACAGGGGCCCTTTCCCCAGACGCAGCAGCCATCGTCGCTTCCAGACCGAGGTCACAGCAGCACTAGCAGTGTAGGTCCTCTCCTGTCGAAGGTCAGGTATCTAGTGATTGAAGAGATAAAAAATGGTGGTGAGGTCCGCGGCGGTGACGTCCGCGGCGGGGCGCATCATCACCGCCAGCGCACCTGTTCATTGGCTCCTGGGACCCATAGGGTCCAATGTTAACCAATGCAGCATTGCGCCGCGCTCTACGACCGCCTACCGCGACGGTGTCCAACGCCAGCGCAGTTACCCCACAATTCCATTGTCCCAGTTTAGAGGTCAGGCAGCCGCCATTTCAGGGGCCCACATGGCTTCATTTATTACTGCGTCACACATACCGAGGCCTACACTCAAAACATTTCCCGGATGGGTTAATTGTCTGTTGTAGTCTTGTGTGTGACTGTGGGTACATACCTGGAGGAATGGTGACAGTTTCTTCGCTGTTGTTCTTCTTAGGCACCGTCAGTTGGGACATATTGGAAGATGGCGGAATCCGCCTGTGTACCGACCGCTGGTGGACCTATTGACAATGGAAGAGAGACATTTGATCGTGACCTACCGGTTCGACCGTGCCACAATCCAGGAACTATGTACACAGTTGGAGCCAGTCCTGATGTCACCAATCCGCCATCCGACTGGAATCCCCCCTGACGTTCAAGTGCTGTCAGTGCTCCATTTCCTTGCAAGTGGGTCATTTCAGACTACTGTGGCTATGGCATCAGGGATGTCCCAGCCTATGTTTTCCAACGTGTTGTCCAGAGTGTTGTCTGCCCTGCTGAAACACGTAAGGAGAAATATCATTTTCCCTGAGGTGGAGGATTGGCCTACAGTGAAAGGAGACTTCTATGCCCTTGGACATATCCCGAACGTCATAGGTGCCATTGATGGGACCCATGTAGCTCTGGTCCCCCCCCCGCAGGAGTGAACAGGTGTACAGGAACAGGAAGAGTTATCATTCGATGAATGTCCAGATGGTCTTTTTGGCAAACCAGTACATCTCGCAGGTAAATGCTATGTTCCCTGGCTCAGTGCATGACGTCTACATCCTGCGGAATAGCAGCATCCCTGATATGATGGGTCAACTCCAGAGGCACCGTGTATGGCTATTGGGGGACTCTGATTACCCCCGACCTGTCCTGGCTATTGACCCCAGTGAGGAATCCCAGGACCAGGGCAGAGGAACGGTACAATGAGGCCCATGGGCGGACTAGGAGGGTGATCGAACACACCTTCGGCCTCCTGAAGGCCAGGTTCAGGTGCCTCCATATGACAGGTGGGTCCCTATTCTACTCACCGAAGAAGGTGTGCGACATCATCATCACCTGCTCCATGCTCCATAATTTGGCATTGCAACGCCAGGTGCCTTTTCTGCAGGAGGATGATCCAGATGACGGTGTTGTAGCAGCGGTGGAGCCTGTGGACAGTGATGAGGATGAAGTTGATGAAGAAGAAAACGACAACAGGGAGTCAGTCATACAGCAATATTTCCAGTGAGACACAGGTGAGTACATTTTCAGGTTTAACATAACATTAACTTTCACACGTCTACCTCTATCCTGTACCTACATTTCACTCACTATTTGTTAACTGAGTTGTCCCCTTCCATTTCAGTTTCACAAATGTGGTAACCTACGTGTCAACAGCTTGCACCCTTGAAAGGCTTGTGATGTGTGACATTGGTATGTTGGCCTTCCAATGGGTAACCATTTTTGACACTGTAATTGACAATACAAAGTTCAAAATCATTGACTGACTCCAGTTTTATTAGTGTTTCAAGGATGTTTATTTAAGTGCATAACAATGAAGGGGGGTTGTGAAATGGGGATGGGTTATGGTGGAAGAATGTCCATGGCAGAGTCCAGTCTATTAGTCTCACAGGTACATTGCACATCTGGCCATTGGAAGTGGAGCTGGGGCAGTTCCGATTTGGACAGGGTAACAAAGTGGTACAGTGGGGGGACAATCAGGGTGGTCTTATTTCCTGGCGGGGGTCTTGCAATCTTGCTCTGTCCTGTTCCTGGATCTCAGGGACCACTTTCGTGGTGGTTGTCCGTATGCAGGGGGTGGGGTGCTGGTGTGTTGGTCCTGTGGCGGGGCATCCTGTGCACTAGCGCCGGCGGAGGTGGTGGGCATTTCATCATCCTGGCTAGTGTCAGGGGCCCCATGGAGTGCCACGGTGTCCCTGAAGGTCTTTTGAATGTCCGTCAGCACCCCTTTAATGGTGCCCAGGGCGGAGCCGATGGTCCTGAGCTCCTCCCTGAACCCCAAATACTGCTCCTCCTGCAGACGCAGGGTCTCCTGCAACTTGTCCAGGACCGTTGCCATCATCTCCTGGGAGTGGTGGTATGCTCCCATGATGGAGGAGATGGCCTCGTTGAGAGTAGGTTCCCTTGGCCTGTCCTCCCTCTGTCGCCCAGCAGCCCTCCCAGTTCCCCTGTGTTCCTGTGCCTCCGTCCCCTGGACCGTGTGCCCACTACCACTGCCCCCAGGTCCCTGTTGTTGTTGGGGTGTTGGGTTAGCCTGGGTGCCCTGTAGTGGTGGACACACCGCTGATTGACCTGTCCTGGGTAGGGAGGTATGGGCCCGCTGGGTGGGTGCTGTGCTGGTGTTACCAGAGGGAGGAAGTTCGGTGTTGGGCTGTGGCTGGGCAAGTGGAACCGACTGTCCTGAGGCCCACGATGGTCCGGGCTGGTCATCAAGATCCAGTAGGGCAGAGCTGCTGTCGTCACTGTGGGCCTCTTCTGGGGGTGGAGTGGTGTTGTCTGGACCCTCTGGTGTGGTGACGTTCCTTCGGGTTCCTGCAGGGGTATAAGTACATGATTATTGCATGTGTGTGTGTGATGGTGTGCAATGGTTGGGTGTGCGTGTACACCAGTGCAGGCATTCCTGTGTGGGGGCTTGTGTGCTGATGGTTGGGGGGTGTTCTGGGTATTTGCAGTGGGCATGCTTTAGTGATGGGTATCCATGCTTAGTTGTGTCATGCAGGTCTTGGGGTTGGGATGGGTGGTTGGTGTTATGGGTATATTAGTGAGGAGTTAGGGTGATAGGGGAGGGTGTGAGGGTGGGGGTGTGTGATAGCATGCAGGTAAGGTGGGGGATATGATTGTTAAGATTTGACTTACCAGTGTCCGTTCCTCCAACGACTCCTACGAGGCCCTCAGGATGCAAGATGGACAAGACTTGCTCCTCCCATGTTGTTAGTTGTGGGGGAGGAGGTGGGGTCCGCCGCCAGTCTGCTGAACCGCGATGTGGTGCCTGGATACCGTGGAACGCACCTTCCCCCGTAGGTCGTTCCACCTCTTCCTGATGTCCTCCCTATTTCTTGGATGCTGTCCCACAGATTTGACCCTGTCGACTATTCTTTGCCATAGCTCCATCTTCCTGGCTATGGATGTGCGCTGTACCTGTGAGCCAAATAGCTGTGGCTCTACCCGTAGGATTTCCTCCACCATGACCCTGAGCTCCTCTTCGGAAAAACGGGGGTGTCTTTGGCGTGCCATGGGGTGGTGTGTGTGATGTGTGAGGTAGTGTATGTGGTGATGAGTGTGGTGGTATGTGGTGTTTTGTGCGTGGATGTTGTGTGGGTGATGGTATAGTGTGCCTCTGTGTGATGGGGTTCTCTATTCTGTGCTGTCTCTCTCTGGCCTTCTCTCTAATTTTAGGTCGTAGGGGTTTGTGGGTGATGTGGGTGTGTGTTTTATATTGTGTTGGGTGTGTGGGAGTGTTGTTTGTATGTGTATCAGGTGTGTGTATTTGGAATTGTCCAATGTGGCGGTGCTTTGGAGCTGTGTGTGTATTTTGAGCGCGGCGGTGTGTACCGCCTATGGAATACCACGGTTGAAAGACCGCCGCGTGGATTCGTGGGTCGTAATAGCATGGGCGTGTTTCTGTAGGCGTGGAGGTGGAGGATTTGTTTCCGCATGTTTATCGCTGACCTTTGGTGTGGAGGGATTGTGTGGGTGTCTGAATTTCAGCGGATTCCGTGATGTGTGTCATAATAGCTGTGGCGGGCTCCCGCCGCCGTGGTGGTGTGTTGGCTGTCTTCTGCACGGCGGTAAGCGCCTTATACCGCCAATGTTGTAATGACCCCCATACTACCAAGTGACAGCCGCGCTATCTACATCTATGGACGTTTACTGTCCAGTGACAGATGCGCTGTCTACATCGATAGAGGTTTACTGCCCAGTGACAGCCGCGCTATCTACATCTATGGAGATCTACTGCCCAGTGACAGCCGCGCTATCTACATCTATGGAGGTTTACTGTCCAGTGACAGCCGCGCTATCTACATCTATGGAGATTTACTGCCCAGTGACAGCTGCGCTACCTACATCTATTGAGGTTTACTGCCCAGTGACAGGCTCGCTATCTACATCTATGGAGATTTGCTGCCCAGTGATAGGCGCACTAGAAGAGTGAATTTACACTGTGGCATCTTATATTATTGTGTCAGTAATTGTGCGCTCAGTTATTGACACACGTCTTCTTATATTTATTATTCTGCATGAAATCAGTGACCTACTGACCTTCTCCGTAAAATCATATAAACTATGGTGAATTTCTAGTTTTCTTTTTTTATCTACATCCACAGACAACACCGACTATTTTATGTTCTAGCTACATCCCGAGACAACGTTTGTTTTCGTAGCTTATTTATTTATTAACAATGTTTTCTTCTAAAGAAAAGTGTCATGTATTGTTCCACCACCTATGTCCTTTTGAGCTGCAGGGGATCCACCAATGGATTGGGAACCATGGGAAGGAGTATACTTAGCACACATAGAAGTTTTGGAGAGGGACTCATGTGACCCAGAAAGAAAACTGTCACTGTTGAAGCGTTGCCTGGTGGTTTTGGTTTAAAAGAGTGTACGAATTTACTACGTTTAGACAGACACAGTAATATGGATATATATATTGATTCGCGTCCAAACAAATTGATATAAGCTACTGGAAGAAAAACAATGTAGTTATGGAAAGGTTTAGGCTCAACTGTAGAAGTCAAGGCAAATTTGAGTCAATTGAAAAATTTGTGTGAGCTTTGAAAGCATTAGCAACTACTTTTGACTTTGAACACGTTAACTATGAACAAGCTCTATAAGACCAGATTCTGATGAATACTAACAGTAATAAAGTGCAGAAAATGTTGTGGGTGTTAGCGAATATGTCATTGAATTCTGTAATAGAAATAGCCAAAAGGCAGAACATTCAGAAAAATGTGTACAAGAACTGGGGAATGATTTAAAACCTCGGGTGATTCTAGTATACAAAAAACATAAAAATGAAAAAACGTAAAAAGTACTGGTTTGAGCGCAAAGAATACTGGTATGGGGAAAGCGAAAAAAGGTAACCCCTTACAATGTTATTGATCTGCAAGCCAGACACATTTAGGAAATACTACGAATTGTCCAGCTGTACACGACATTTGCTCCAAAGGTAGAAAAAGAGGTAATTTTAACAGAGCTTGAAGTTCATTTGATTTTAAAAAAGTCAATTTAGTGGCAGATGAGGAGGGTAATGAATATTTGTCAGAAACAGAACTTGACCCAAATGTGATCTTGCATGTTGACGACAAAGGAAGAGAGCACAAGAGCAGAAGCTTTCTTTCATGTACCATTAATATCGATGGGAAACCTTCTGTTGTATATGTTGACTCTAGTGCAGGGTATACTATACTCAGTAAGGATATGGTACTGGGAATACATAGGAATAAGGTACTGAAACCTCCTGATATATCACCTAGAGGGTATTCTGGGCATAAGATACATTTATTAGGCTAGTTTTGAGCAAATTTGGAATTTTCCAGAAGACCCACTCATGGACGGTTTATGTGGACGATCATGGGCAATCACTGTTGGCGTGGCCACATCAAGACAAAATGGGTATTAGGCAAGACCCAGGGCTGATTCTCCCATATATGGAGTTAATTCTAATACAACAAATACACAGTAGTTAAGAGTACAGATAATGAGTCTCCCAATATTTGCTCTGAGGATTTTGTAGAACAATTAAGATATTCAGTAAGGTGTTTAGTGATAAATTGCATGAGTATAATGGTTTTAAATACTGGATAATTCTGAAGGAAAATGCTATTTAATTAGACATAATGTAAAGAATGTTCCACTGACATAAAGCAAAAAAAACTTTTTAAAAATGTTGAAGGATTTATGCAAGCAGAGAATAATAGAACCAGTAGAGTCCTCTTCTTGGCAGTCACCGGTAGTCATTTCGATCAAGGCTTCAGGGAAATTGAGATTGTGTATTGATCTGCAGAGTTTAAATGATGACATTTGGATGGATTCATATCCATTACCCAATCTTCATGGGATGGTATCGTCCTTGGCTGTTTCTCTACTTTAAACTTAAATAATGCACATAATCAAGTAGTGTTAGATGATCATTCCAAATACCTCATGACGTTTATCACTCCAGAAGGAATGTTTCGCTGCTGGAGAAACCCCGTTGGTCTGGCTAGTGCAGCTTCAGTATTTCAAAGATTTACGAGGGACACCTTGGAAGGGATTCCTGGAGCTGTTGCTTTTCAAGATGACTTGTTGGTCTTTCGAATAATTTGAGAAAAGTCTTGCAAGCGCTTCAAGAGAAAGGATTGACTTTGAAATTGTTAAAATGTATATTTCCTAAGCAACAGGTTGTACACCTAGGACATACATTCTATGATTCTGGTATAAGACCAAAAATGTCCTGTGACATCCATTATGAATGCCCTTAAGCCTACCTCCAAAGAGCAATTGTTAGATTTTTTTGGTGCTGAATGAGTTTTATGCCAATCATACATAATTATGTGTGTTAATGCTCCGTGTTTGAAACCTTTTGAAGCTGGAAAATAATGCTTGACAAGAATTGATGCTAGCATTTGTGGATTAGGAGTGTGTTAGAAATTAGGTTTTTGGTTGGCAGTCAGGTTATCCTCTGTCCAAGCAAGGACCCTCATTCTAGTCAGGATAAGTCACACACAATCCAAATGCCCACCCTCTGGAAGCTTGGCACTGAGCAGTCGGGCTTAACTTAGAAGGCAATTTGTAAAGTATTTGTGCAATAAATCATACAATAAGACAATATAGCACTAAAAAATACGCCACACAGTGTTTAGAAAAATATATAATATTTATCTGAATATTTGCAGGTCAAAACGATCAAAGATGCAATAAGTAAATGTAGAGATATCACTGAAAAATGGTATAAAGGCGGTCATTACAACCCTGGCGGTCCAAGACCGCCAGAGCTGTTGTGACGAAAGCACTGCCAACAGGCTTCCAAGGTCATTACGACCGCGGTGGTTGCGCCGCGGTTGCACCGCCTGGGCAGCGTGAGGTGAATTTCTCACCGTGGGGCAGGCTGTGCATCGTTTTTGGTAAGCTGTGCGTTGAAGTTTCGCCGCACAAGGAGTCCAGTTGCAAGAGTAAAGTTTTTTTGATCCTCAGGGAACAGGAGGCAAGCTCTGTCCAAGCCCTTGGAGAGCACTTCTTCAACACAGCCAGAGAGCAGCAAGGCAGCAGAGCAACAGCAAGGCAGCAGTCCTTCACAGAAAGCAGTCAGGTGACTCCTTTGGGCAGCCAGGTAGTTCTTCTTGGCAGCATCAGGTTCTGGTTCCAGTTTTCTTCTCCAGGAAGTGTCTGAGTTGGAAGGGGCAGAGGCCCTGTTTTTATGTCCAAATGTGCCTTTGAAGTGGGGGAGACTTCAAAGAGTGGCTTAGAAGTGCACCAGGTCCCCTTTCCGTTCAATCCTGTCTGCCAGGGTCCCAGTAGGGGGTGTTGCAGTCCTTTGTGTGAGAGCAGGCCCTCCACCCTCCTAGCCCAGGAAGAACCATTCAAAATGCAGATGTATGCAAGTGAGGCTGATTATCCTGTGTTTGGGCTGTGTCTGAGTGAATGCACATGGAGCTGTCAACTGAACCCAGCCAGATGTGGATTGTAAGGCACAGAAAGATTTAAGTGCAGAGAAGTGCTCACTTTCTAAAAGTGGCATTTCTAAAATACTAATATTAAATCTAACTTCACCAGACAGCAAGATTTTGTATTACCATCCTGGTCATACTGAATATGACCTTCCTACTCCTATCAGATCAGCAGCTACCACTAAACAATGTATGAGGACAGCCCCAATGTTAAGTAGATTACATAGTCCAACTGGATATGATCCTATGTTACCATGTTTAAAGGGAGAGAGCATATGCACTTTAGCACTGGTTAGCATTGGTAAAGTGCACAGGGTCTAAAAACCAGCAAAAACAGTGTCCAAAAAGGGGAGGAAGCCAGTCAAAAGGTTAGGGGTTACCACCCTAAGGCTGTCAGGTCTAACATGTGTGTCCCCCAGCTGAAAATGGGGAGAGCTACCCAACCTCCTGGGAGCTCTCATCCCTAGGAAGGAAGTATCTAGAGAGACCATCAGCGCTGGCGTGGTCAATCCCCAGGTGATGCTTCACCGTAAAGTTCATCCCCTGTAGGGAAATGGACCACCTCAAGAGTTTAGGATTCTCACCCCTCATCTGCATGAGCCATCTGAGGGGCCTGTGGTCTGCCTGAACCTGGAAGTGAGTCCCAAACAGGTATTGTCTCAGCTTCTTCAGTGCCCAAACCACAGCAAATGCTTCCCTCTCAATAACACCCCACCTCTGTTCCCGTGGTATTAACCTTCTGCTAATAAAGGCTACTGGTTGGTCTGAGCCCTCCTCATTTAGCCGTGCTAGAAAATGCCATGCTCTGAAGCGTCTGTCTGCACAATAAATTCCTGGCAGTAGTCAGGGGCCTTGAGCACGGGGGCCGTGCACATGGCTTCCTTCAGAGAATCAAAGGCTTTCTGACAAACCTCTGTCCAATTCACCAACCTAGGTTGCTTCTTGGAAGTGAGTTCCGTCAAGGGTATCACAATGGTACCATAGCCCTTGACAAATCTGTGGTAGTATCGAGTGAGGCCTAAAAAGGCTCTCACTTCAGTCTGTGTTCTAGGTGGTTACCAGACCTTAATAGTTTCAATCTTGGCCTGGAATGGCTGCAATTTGCCACCGCCCACTAGGTGTCCCAAGTACACCACAGAATTCTGCACAATCTGTCACTTACTAGCCTTGATGGTCAGGCCTGCCTGTTGCAGAGCCTGAAAAAACCTCCCTGAAGTGAAGGAGGTGTTCCTCCCAGCTGGAACTGTAGACAGCTGTGTCAGCTAGGTAGGCTGCACAGTAGGCATCCTTGCCAGCTAGGACCTCATTAACTAACCGCTGGAAGGTAGCAGGGCATTTTTCAACCCAAAGGGCATCACCCAGAACTGGTAATGGCCATCAGGTGTGGAAAATGCAGATCTCTCTCTAGCCCCCTCAGTCAGGGAGATCTGCCAGTTCCCTAATGTAAGATCAAACGTTCTCAGGAACTTGGCAGCGCCTAGACTGTCAACAAGCTCCTCAGCTTGGGGAATGGGGTGGGCATCAGTCCATGTGACTGAATTGAGACCCCGGTAGTCCACGCAGAACCTGAGTTCTGGCTTTGCACCTGGGGCAGCAGCCTTAGGAACCAGCACCACAGGGCTGGCCCAGGGACTACTGGATTTCTCAATAACCCCTAAGGTCAACATCTTGGAGACCTCCTCCTTGATGCTGGCCTTCACCTTATCCGATAACATGTAAATTTTGTTCTTCACAGGGGGACTGTCACCTGTGACAATGTCATGAACACATAAGTGGGTCAGTCCAGGAGTAATGGAGAGCAGGGAAGAGAACTGCTCTAACAGCTCATAGCAGTCTCCTCTCTGATATAGTGTCAGGGAGTCAGAGAGAATGACACCCTCCACTGACTCATCACCTTCTTTGGCAGAGAGGAGGTCAGGGAGAGGTTCACTCTCCTCTTCCCAACCCTCATCTGTGACCAGGAGCATACTTATCTCAGACCTCTCAAAGGCCCTCATTTTGAACACAGTGGTCCGTACCGCGCCGTCGGCGGTAAACAACGCCAAAGGAGGAGCGGTCCGGACCGGCCAAATAATGAACCAAATGAAACACAGGCATCCAGAAAACCACCCAACGCCAGTAGAGGAGTGCCGACGATGACGGCAGAGTCCGCCCACAGGCAGAAGGAAAGGCCCAACCCGCCCATCAAATACTGAACCACTAGTCCGCCGCTAGTTCCGGGGCGGGAACCACCACCACGCAAAGCCAGGCAGAAATGAACCAAATCCAATGAAACACTCACCTGAGGTCCACACAACGCGCCGAAGCAGACATGGATAGAGAGCTGCAGATCATGCCAGCCCTGCTCCTTGCCATATACCTCCACGACCGAGACTGCTGACGAAGACGACGACGGTGAGTACTGCAACCTATGAATCAAGGGAGGAAAGGGCACAGTTACATACCCACCCACTCCACCCACCCTGCAATGCCCCAAAACCCTCCACACCAGCACAACCCACACACCTCACAGCAAGATATACTTACCCGACACAAGGCAAATCCAACTTGACCAATAGTACATACAAATGCCCCACACCTATAAACAATGAAACGAAAGACCAGGGTTCAACAGTGTGCCACCAAAACACAGGCCACGCAGAAATATTTTATTAAATCTCACAGAGCCAACTACTTCAAACAGGGCCAATGGCCAGTCCGTCGCGCCACAAGTGCCATGGGTCACAATGGACCCAACCTGACTCCCAAAAGTGCATGGTACTCCACCTAATGTGGCAACAAAGGGGCATTCAGGCACCTCACGGAATGGAAAGGGCAAGGAGGTGATCACCCATAGGGACAAGACGGGTTGGGCCAGTGGGTTGGAAGAGGTCAGCACGGGAGAGGAAAAGGTTCTTCGGAGCAATTTGGGTGGTCTTGGATGAGGGCGTGTGAGTGGAGACAGAGGCAGTGGATGCATGTGGTGTAGGGGTGCGTGTAGTGGGTGCAGGTGACTGGACAGTATGCTGTGGTGTAGTGGATGTGTGATGGGTGGGTGTCTTCGTGCGCTTGGGTGTTTTTAGAGGAGGGGGTGGACACAGTGGGAGAAGACAGGCAGCTAGTGTAGAAGTATGTTGTATGGGTGTCTGCAAGTCTGGTGAATGTGCTGTGTGTGTCAACTACAGTAGTTGTGGTGAGTCCAGGTGTGGTGTATGGGGTACATGTATGGATGTCTGCTATTTTGGTGAGTGCAGTAAGAGGAGCAGCAACAGTGACTGAAGGTGCAGTGCATGAGGGTGTGGATATAGAGGGGACAGACAGGGAGGCGTAAGAGGTGGGCACACTAGGGGAAGTGGATGTTGTTGTATGTGCATGTATCTGTTGGCTGTGTGAATGCATGTGGTGGGAGGTGTGGTGCTTGTGTTTAGAAGTGTGCTTCTTGTGTGCTGATGTGCTTGACTGCGTGTCAGAATGGGTGCTTTGGACGGGTGAAGGGAGTTGGGTGCTGGAAGGGGTAGAGGAGGTTGGAGGGGGGATGGAATGACCATGGCAACTGGCTGCCGTCCAAGAGGAGGCCAGAGCCTGAAAAGATCTCTGTATGGCAGACACAGCACCGTGAATGCCATCCAGATAGGCATTTGTCTGCTGCACCTCTGATGCTAGCCCCTGGACTGCATTGACAATGGTTGTCTGCCCTACAGAGATGGTTCTCAGGAGGTCAATAGCCTCCTCTGTGAGGGCAGCAGGGCTGACGGGGGTAGGGGAGGAGGTTCCTGGGGTGAAGGAGACACCCACCTTTATGGGTGAGTGGGCACGGGCAACTTGGTGGGGAGCAGAAGGGAGGGCGGTGATGGAATGGGGGTGGCGAAAGATGTCACTGTAGTGATGTGGCCACTATGATCCTCCACTGCCGGGGAGTCCCCATTGGAGGAGGTCTCAGAGACACTACCTCCAGTGGTAGTTGCCTCCCGCGTGGTACTCCCCTCACCCTCCCACCCACTGGTCCCCTTGGCGTTGGATGTCTCTGCCTCCGAGGATCCGTGGGCCGCTGCTTCCCCACTGGCTGGTGCCTCAGCTCCCTCGCCAGATGTTGCTGCTGTACAAAACCAACACAAGAGAACAGGGATGGGGAGACAAAACAGGAGAGACACTTATAAATAGCTGAATGGAGGTACATACTGGCCAGACATACACCCACCCAGAAGACACACCCAACAGGCAGCATCGTTCACTATGCCCATGGCCATGCCCCTGACGACTGACCAGAACACTGCTCTACATCCGTCCCCTGAACTACCTAAGGAGGCGAGGTGTGGGAGACCTGACAAAGACACCCCTACACCCTTTGGGGACCATCATGTACATGGGCACCAGTCAGAGTCCCTGCCTCTAAGCAGCATGAACCCTAATGCACACACAGACATCCTTCCAGACTGAAGTTTGTGACATGAGTACTCACCCCCTTGTGACTGCTGGGCAGCCTTCAAGTGCCCATCCAGGTCTGGGTATGCCACCACCATGATATGTTGCATGAGGGGGTTCAGTGCCCGACGGGCACCCCTTCCACGTTGGGAGGACTTCCCCAGCAGGGCCTTGTAGATCAAGTGAATAATAGATGACGAAATCACGTACGTACCGCGGCAGTGTGCACCGTCACCGCCGGTGGCGATCATGATACGCCATGATTCCCCATTGGCATCCATGTTAACCAATGACGGTGCGAACAGCGGTAAACGCCGCCTTGCGCTGTGACATCAACCGCTAGCGGTATGAGGTCACCTCCACAATGAAAGACCTGGATTACAGAGGACAGACATTTTGGCAGTAACTACGCATCTATAAATAAAAATGTGCACAAGGCAGGCCCTACTAGCCACATGAAGCACCTCTGCATGTGACCATTCCGTAATATACCACACATGAAAAACACTGTTCCCTCATTGAGGTGTAGATGTAGATCTGTCAAGAAGCAGTTAATGTTGAATCACTACAATGAAATATGCAGTGCACAATTGATGACAATGTGTGCCTATGTATGTGTGTTCATCACACCTTTTTGATACCCTTCGTCGACCCTTGTGGCGAGGAAGGGCACCATCGGTGTACAGACCACTTGTGGATATGAGGACCATGGTGGAGCGTCAGATCATAATCAATTACAGGCTCACATGTGCAACAATTCAGGAACTTTGGGCCATATGTACGAAAGCTTTTTCCCATAGACACAGAATGGGTAAAATCCTTTGGTACATCTGGCCCTTTGTGCTTTACTGGATCCTGCACTAACTCCGGGAAATCGTAATCAGCATGTGTAGGAGGCTGGACTGGCTTGTAGTGAGTACCAAGGGGTACTTGCACCTTGCACCAGGCCCAGTTATCTCTTATTAGTGTATAGGGTGTCTAGCAGCATAGGCTGATAGATAATGGTAGCTTAGCAGAGCAGCTTAGGCTGAACTAGGAGACGAGTGAAGCTCCTACAGTACCACTTAGTGTCATATGCACAATATCATAAGAAAACACAATACACAGTTATGCTAAAAATAAAGGTACTTTGGCCCTGATTCTGACTATGGCGGGCGGCGGAGGCCGCCCGCCAAAGTCCCGCCGACAAATGACCGCACCGCGGTCAAAAGACCGCGGCGGCCATTCTTACATTTCCGCTGGGCCGGCGGGCGCTCTCCAAAAGAGCGCCCGCCGGCCCAGCGGAAATGCCCCTGCAACGAGGATGCCGGCTCCGAATGGAGCCGGCGGAGTTGCAGGGGTGCGACGGGTGCAGTGGCACCCGTCGCGTATTTCAGTGTCTGCATGGCAGACACTGAAATACTTTGTGGGGCCCTCTTAGGGGGGCCCCTGCAGTGCCCATGCCATTTTCCAAAGGGAGAGGGTGTAACACCCTCTCTCAGAGAAAGTCCTTTGTTCTGCCATCCTGGGCCAGGCCTGGCTGGACCCCAGGAGGGCAGAAGCCTGTCTGAGGGGTTGGCAGCAGCAGCAGCTGCAGTGAAACCCCTGAAAAGGCAGTTTGGCAGTACCAGGGTCTGTGCTACAGACCACTGTGATCATGGGATTGTGCCAACTATGCCAGGATGGTATAGAGGGGGCAATTCCATGATCATAGACATGTTACATGGCCATATTCGGAGTTACCATTGTGAAGCTACATATAGGTAGTGACCTATATGTAGTGCACGCGTGTAATGGTGTCCCCGCACTCACAAAGTCCGGGGAATTGGCCCTGAACAATGTGGGGGCACCTTGGCTAGTGCCAGGGTGCCCTCACACTAAGTAACTTTTGCACCTAACCTTTACCAGGTAAAGGTTAGACATATAGGTGACTTATAAGTTACTTAAGTGCAGTGTAAAATGGCTGTGAAATAACGTGGACGTTATTTCACTCAGGCTGCAGTGGCAGGCCTGTGTAAGAATTGTCAGAGCTCCCTATGGGTGGCAAAAGAAATGCTGCAGCCCATAGGGATCTCCTGGAACCCCAATACCCTGGGTACCTCAGTACCATATACTAGGGAATTATAAGGGTGTTCCAGTAGGCCAATGTAAATTGATAAAATTGGTCACTAGCCTGTTAGTGACAATTTGAAAGAAATGAGAGAGCATAACCACTGAGGTTCTGATTAGCGGTTCCCAGAAATGCAGTCTAGCGAGGTGAGGCAAGGACTTACCTCCACCAAACTTGGACTGAAGAGTCACTGGACTGTGGGGGCCACTTGGACAGAGTTGCTGGATTCGAGGGACCTCGCTCGTCGTGCTGAGAGGAGACCCAAGGGACCGGTAATGCAGCTTTTTGGTGCCTGCGGTTGCAGGGGGAAGATTCCGTCGACCCACGGGAGATTTCTTCGGAGCTTCTAGTGCAGAGAGGAGGCAGACTACCCCCACAGCATGCACCACCAGGAAAACAGTCGAGAAGGCGGCAGGATCAGCATTACAGAGTTGCAGTAGTCGTCTTTGCTACTATGTTGCAGGTTTGCAGGCTTCCAGCGCGGTCAGCAGTCGATTCCTTGGCAGAAGATGAAGAGAGAGATGCAGAGGAACTCGGTTGAGCTCTTGCATTCGTTATATAAAATTTCCCCAGAGACAGAGACCCTAAATAGCCAGAAAAGAGGGTTTGGCTACCTAGGAGAGAGGATAGGCTAGCAACACCTGAAGGAGCCTATCAGAAGGAGTCTCTGACGTCACCTGGTGGCACTGGCCACTCAGAGCAGTCCAGTGTGCCAGAAGCACCTCTGTTTCCAAGATGGCAGAGGTCTGGAGCACACTTGAGGAGCTCTGGACACCTCCCAGGGGAGGTGCAGGTCAGGGGAGTGGTCACTCCCCTTTCCTTTGTCCAGTTTCGCGCCAGAGCAGGGCTAAGGGGTCCCCTGAACCGGTGTAGACTGGCTTATGCAGAATTGGGCACATCTGTGCCTAAGAAAGCATTTCCAGAGGCTGGGGGAGGCTACTCCTCCCCTGCCTTCACACCATTTTCCAAAGGGAGAGGGTGTCACACCCTCTCTCAGAGGAAGTTCTTTGTTCTGCCATCCTGGGCCAGGCCTGGCTGGACCCCAGGAGGGCAGATGCCTGTATGAGGGGTTGGCAGCAGCAGCAGCTGCAGTGAAACCCCAGGAAGGGCAGTTTGGCAGTACCAGGGTCTGTGCTACAGACCACTGGGATCATGGGATTGTGCCAACTATGCCAGGATGGTATAGAGGGGGCAATTCCATGATCATAGACATGTTACATGGCCATATTCGGAGTTACCATTGTGAAGCTACATATAGGTAGTGACCTATATGTAGTGCACGCGTGTAATGGTGTCCCCGCACTCACAAAGTCCGGGGAATTGGCCCTGAACAATGTGGGGGCACCTTGGCTAGTGCCAGGGTGCCCTCACACTAAGTAACTTTTGCACCTAACCTTTACCAGGTAAAGGTTAGACATATAGGTGACTTATAAGTTACTTAAGTGCAGTGTAAAATGGCTGTGAAATAACGTGGACGTTATTTCACTCAGGCTGCAGTGGCAGGCCTGTGTAAGAATTGTCAGAGCTCCCTATGGGTGGCAAAAGAAATGCTGCAGCCCATAGGGATCTCCTGGAACCCCAATACCCTGGGTACCTCAGTACCATATACTAGGGAATTATAAGGGTGTTCCAGTAGGCCAATGTAAATTGGTAAAATTGGTCACTAGCCTGTTAGTGACAATTTGAAAGAAATGAGAGAGCATAACCACTGAGGTTCTGATTAGCAGAGCCTCAGTGAGACAGTTAGTCACTACACAGGTAACACATTCAGGCACACTTATGAGCACTGGGGCCCTGGGTGACAGGGTCCCAGTGACACATACAACTAAAACAACATATATACAGTGAAAAATGGGGGTAACATGCCAGGCAAGATGGTACTTTCCTACAGCATGCCATCCCTACTGAAGTGCAGGTGCTCTCTGCATTCCATTTCCTGGCCACGGGCTAATTTCAAGTGACAGTGGGCATGGTTGCTGGATTTTCACAGCCAATGTTCAGCATGGTACTGACAAGATTTCTAAATGCATTTGTACGACACCTGCAGTCCTATGTGAGGGTTCCCCAAATTACTGACCTCCCTACCATCAAGTCTGAATTCTATGCCTTTGCCAACATACCCCATGTGATAGGTGCCATCAATGGCACCCACATACCGATCATCCCCCTAAGAGTCAGTGAACAGGTGTACAGAAACAGAAAGAACTTTCACTCCATGAACATCAATTGGTATGTACTGCAGACCAGTACATCTCACATGTGAATGCCATGTTCCGAGGTTCAGTCCATGATTCCTTTGTGTTGAGGAACAGAAGTGTGCCACAGAGGATGGAACAACTCCAAGAGGACAGAGGGTGGATCATAGGTAAGTGTGTCTGTCATTAACTGACATATAGCAGACAGACAGGCTGTCTGACTTAGGGTCTTAACAATGACTACTCTGTATTGCACCTTTTTCTAGGTGATTCTGGCTGTCCAACTTGTGTTGGCTCCTGACACCAGTGAGGAATCCAAGGACAGATGCAGAGAGGAACTACAATGAGGCCCATGGACATACTAGGAGGGTGATAGAGCCCACAATAGGACTCCTGAAGGCTAGGTTTCGTAGTCTACATATCTCTGGGGGTTCCCTGGCCTATGGGCCTGAAAAGGTGTGTAGAATAGTGGTGGCCTGCTGCATGCTGCACAACGTGGCAGTGAGGCATTCTATCCCCCTCTTGGAGGTGGAGGGTGCTGTATGTCCTGACCAGCTACCTCAGAGAGGGGAGAAGAGTGATGATGATGATGCGGAAGGGGAAGATGTCAATTCCAAGACCCAACTGATACAACTCTACTTCCAGTAGCTGTGTGGGACTTTAAACTGACATTGGGGTTTGTGACACATACTGTCAGTGTGTTCTGTCATATGGGGGGGGGGTTGATAATGATATGTGAAACATGGTCCAGTTCTGCATGGTACAGATTGATATTTTCTGCATTTACTTAGGGCCCACATTTAGGCACACAGGACTCCCTTCATACAAAGATTTGACAGTATAGTGGTTATCAGCCAGTTGCATCCATACTTCACTTTGTCCACATTTTAACACAGGGGACATTGTTAAAGGTGTGATATGTGTTTTATTGGTTGCAGGGAGTGAATAGTGCTATTTACAGTGATGACAAGTCGTAAGGGGTGGGTGTCCTCAAAGCCAACATGGTGGCAGCCTTGTTAGTAGTATTGATGGGTCCATAATTTCTTATATTAGTTCATATTGCCTCTTAGCAATGTGTGGTGGCTGAATGAGTGGGATGGTTGCTGTGCAGATTGTTGTTGAGTTACTTCTTGAAGGGGGCCTTGACCCTGCTTCCAGCAGGCAGGTCGCTCCTTGTGTCGCCGCCCGCGCCTCCTCCACTTTGCTGGTAGTATCTCCAGCCTCCGTCCGTTCTCTTTACCTTAACTCCTGCCGCTGCCTCCCCGCAGTCCCTCCCCTCTCCCCCACCTCCTCTCCGTCCGTTCTCTTTGCCTTAACCCCTGCCGCTGCGTCCTTGCGGCCCCTCCCCACACCTCCTCTCCATCCATTCTCTTTGCCTTAACCCCTGCCGCTGCGTCCCTGCAGCCCCTCCCCCCACCTCCTCTCCGTCCGGTCTCTTTGCATTAACCCCTGCTGCTGCGTCCCTGCGGCCCCACCTCCTCTCTATCCGTTTTTCCCCCACCGCTGCTAATCCCTGCGGCCCCACCCCCCACCTTCCCATTCGCCCAGCCCTCCCTCCTCCCAGCTGCCCCTCCCTCCCTCCTCCCCATTTATGGCAGCTGTGGCACGGACGCGCCTCTGGTGTGCCGAACTCCAACGCAAAGACCCCCTCAACAGGCCAGGTGGTGGCATCACCATCCTACACAGGGACATCATCAAAGTCACCACCAGCTCCCAAGACACTATCGACAACACAGAACACATGCACTTCCTAATCCACATTAACAACAACTCCACCCTCAGAGGTACACTAATCTACAGACCACCAGGACCACGCCCCACCTTCTGCGACACCATCGCTGACACCAACAGCTCGCACGCCCTCACCTCCACAGACTACATCCTCCTAGGTGATTTCAACTTTCACTTGGAAAACCTTCAAGACCACAACTCAACCTACCTTATAGACAACCTCACCAACCTCGGACTCAAACAACTGGTCACCCCACCCACCCACTCAGCAGGACACACGCTCAACGCAATTTTCACCTCAAGCCAACACATAGCCTACACCCACACCACCGAACTCCACCGGACTGACCACCACTGCGTCCACTTCTCCTTCACCAAACCCCCCACACACCACCAACACACCACACCCTACCGCATGTGGGACAAGATCCCCACAGAACACCTGAACTCCCAACTGGCTCACAACCTCCCACCCACACCAACGATCCCAACGCAGGAGCACACAACCTCTCTAAATGGATCACTACCTGCGCAGACACTAGCCTTACTCAGAAAACACATCGCCACCCACAACATCAAGAACACCCCATGGTTCACCCCTGAACTCCAAGACACCAAGCACAAATGCCGCCAAGCGGAGAAAATATTGCGACAAGAACCCTCTCCAACCAACTTCTCCACCCTCAAAACTACCATTCGCACCCATCACCAACTCATACGCACCACCAAAAGAGATCACTATAGGACACGCCTTAACAACAACTCCCAAAACAGCAAAAGAACTCTTCACCATCATTAAAGAGCTAGCCAAACCCAAAGCCAGCAACATAGACCCACACAAACACAGCACCTATTTGACGCCCTCTCCAACCACTTCCACCACAAAATCCTGGACATCCACAACAGCTTCATACCACACACACCCACCACACACACCTCTCACTCACCCAACTCAACCCCACTCATGACCCCCCCACCACACTCACCACCTGGGCCCCCACTACACACGAAGAAACCGAAAAAACTATGAACTCCATCCACTCCGGATCCCCCTGCGACCCCTGTCCTCATTGCATCTACAACAAAGCCAGCCCAACCATTGCTCCCATACTCCGCAACATAATCAATTCCTCTTCCGACTCCGCCACCTACCCAGACCCTGGAAACACGCAGAAATCACCGCTCTCCTAAGAAAAACAAAGCCGACCCGGAGGTCCTCTCCAAATATCGCCCTTTCTCCCTCCTCCCTTTCCCCGCCAATGTTGCAGAGAAACTAGTCAAAGCCCGCCTGTCCCACTTTCTCGAAGAAAACAGCACTCTTGACCCCTCACAATCCGGGTTCCGCAATAACCACAGCACGGAAACCACCCTCATCGCATGCACTGACGACATCAGGACCAAAGTCGACAACGACGAGACCGTCACACTCATTCTCCTAGACCTCTCCGCAGTCTTCAACACTGTCTGCCACCACACACTCCGCACACGCCGCCACAACACAGGAATTCGCCACAAAGCATTAGACTGGCTCACCTCCTTCCTCACCGACCGGACCCAAAGAGTCCGCCTTCCACCTTTCCACTCCACCGCTACCAAGATCATCTGCGGGGTCCCCCAAGGGTCCTCCCTCAGCCCCACACTCTTCAACATTTACATGATCCCCATAGCCAACATCCTCCGACCACATGGAATCACTATCCTCTCCTACGTGGATGACACCCAACTCATCCTCTCCCTCACTCGCAACCGCACCACCGCCAAAACCAACTTACATGCCGCTCTCCTCGACACCGCCAACTGGATGACAACTAACCACCTCAAACTTAACTCGAACAAAACCGAGATCATCATCTTCGGCCCCAACAAAATCATATGGGATGACTCCTGGTGGCCCACCGTCCTAGGCCCTGCACCCACCCTAGGCTCCTGCTATGGTGGCCATTGTGGCACTGTGCTGTTTCCACTGCTCCATGGCCTGTTGGTGGTGTTCCTGCTACATCCTCTGACTGTGCTCCAGGGTGGACATCATCTGTGCCAACCTGTCATGGGTATGCTGGTAGGCCCCCAATACCTCTGATATCACGCCCTGGGCTGCTGCATCCATCCTGTGGCCTCCCCCCTGGCCCACTGAGACCCTTGCACTTGCCCTATCCCCCTCTGCCTGTGTCCCCTGCACAGGTCTGGCAGTACCACTTGTACTGGGGCCCTTGCCTTCTTGCATGCTGGGAGTGGGAGACTGTGGCCTCTGTACCTGTGTTCCACCAGTCTGAGGCCTGGGTACACTGGTGTGGGAATGCTTGACCTGGGCTGCTGGTCTTGACTGGGTGGTACGGGTCACAGTGGTGGGGCTGCTGCATGGTGATAGTCCAGGACTATGTGAGGGGCCTGCCTGCTCATCAGTGTTCAGGGATCCTTCACCAGTGTCCTGTGAGGTGCCTCTGTCTCCCTGGGCGGCACTGGCACTCCTTGTCCCGTCAGTTAGGGTGGCATGGGTGGTGGTGCCTGTTGGGGGACATAGACATGTCTATTACAGATGTATGAACGTTTGGGGTGCACAGAACTGGGCTATTTTGTGCAGGGGTTACTTTCAGTGGCTTTACAGGGTCCCTTTGTGAGGTTTATACTGCATTTTGCTTTGACTGTGGGGTTGCATTGTGGTCGGGGGTGTCGTTCCATTGTGGGTACTTGCAGGTGTAGGTGGCTGTGCACAAGGGGAAGGATGTGGACCTGTTAGTGGGTTTGTGGTCATGCAGGGGGGATGTATTTAGTGGCTGTTGCCTGGGTGGGGTGTTGGTCCTTGTGGGTGTGGGTCATGCATCTGGTGGTGTTGGTGGCGGTCTTTCCTCAGTCTTCTGGACTGCAATGTGGTGCCTTGATGCCATGCCCCTGACCTTCCCCTGCAGGTCGTTCCATCTCTTTCGGATGTCGTCCCTGTTGCGTTGAATGTGTCCTACTGCATTGACCCTGTTCACAATGGTCTGCCGTAGCTCCATCTTCCTTGCGGTGGGTGTGTGCTGCACCTCTGCCCCGAATATTTGTGGCTCCACCTTCAGGATCTTATCAATCATGGTCATTAACTCACTTTCTGTGAAGAGTGGATGTTTGTGGAGTGACATGGTGAGTGTGGTGAATGGTGTCAGGGCTGGGAATGGGGTGAGGGTGCTCTTCTGTGGGTCGGTGTGCGTCTCGTGTATGGTGGCGTTCAGTGTCTGCCTCTGGTGCTCTCCATCTTCTTGCCATGGTTTTGTTGCAAAGGATTGTGGGGTGTGTCTAGGGGTGTTGTATGAGGTTATGGATGTGTGTCAGGTGTGTGGGTTGCACTCATATCCAATGTGTGCATTTCTTGCTGTTAAGTCCACTTGCCATCTGTCGCGGTCGGCACCGCCAATGGTTGTCCGGCCTCCGCTGTCCGCCAAGGTGATGTGTGCATCATTATTTGGAGGGTGGGATTATGGGTGTGCTCGGCGGTGGCGGGGAGTAAGATCCAGCATTTCCGCCAACAGGGTCCTGGCGGTGACTGGTGAACTGGTGATTTTTGGCGGTTTGGGGATTTTGGTTCATTATATGGCAGGTTTCTATTCATCGCTAATGGCGGTCTTCTGTTCCCTGCCACCACGGTCAGCGGTGTTTACCGCTGTGATCATAATGACCGCAAAAGCGTGGTTTGATCCTGTTGTGATGGACGAAGCTTAGGGGGTGCCTAGGGGTCTTGAGGTCCTCTAGGTAAGTGGCCTCTCCTTTACACTCCTTGATCTCAAATGGGCCAGTCCAGCAGTCCTAGAGAGCCCTGAGCTCTACTGGCTCCATCACCCAAACCTGGTTTCCAGGTGATAACTCAACCAGAGTGGTCTTCCAGTCAAACCACTCCTTCATCACCTCTTGACTGGCCTCAAGGTTACTCTTGGCCTGCTTCCAAAAGCGTTGGGTTTGGTTGTGGAGGGCCAGCATGTAGCTGACCACATCCTGGGGAGGTGTCTTGGGAGCTTTCTCCCAGCCCTCTTTAACTATCCTCAGTGGTCCCCTGACGGGGTGACCATAGAGAAGCTCAAAGGGGCTGAACCCCACCCCTTTCTTGGGCACCTTTCTGTAGGCAAACAACAGGCATGGTAAGAGGACGTCCCACTTACGCCTCATGGCCTCAGTCGGCCATTAATCATGCCCTTTAGGGTCTTGTTGAATCTCTCAACAAGCCCATTGGATTGAGGATGATAAGGGGTAGTAACCAGTAGGTCACCCCACACTCATCCCACATGGACTTCATGCACGCAGACATGAAGTTTGTGCCCCCGTCAGACACAACTTCCTTAGGGAATCCCACACAGGTAAATATTCCTAACAGGGCTCTGGTCACCACCTGTGCAGTCACTGTTCTCAGAGGGATTGCCTCTGGATAGCTGGGGCATGATCCACCAAAACCAGGATAAACCTGTTGCCAGTTTTGGGGTCCAAGGGACCAACAATGTCGATGCCCACCCTTTCAAAGGGGGTGCCAACGACAGGGAGTGGGAGCAGGGGAGCTTTAAGCTTTTGCCCTGTCTTCCCACTATCCAGGCAGGTGGGGCAAGCTCTGTAGAAATTATCTGAGGCTTACCTCATTCTGGGCCAATGGTAGTGGGTGACAAGTCTGTCAAAGGACTTGACTTGGCCCAGATATCCTGCCAGGGGAATGTCATGAGCCAGACCCAGTAGGAAGGCCCAGTAACATTGAGGGACCACCAGCACACATGCTGCCCTAGGCTCACTGTAAAGGAGATCCTTCTCCCAGTAAATATGGTGATTGCCAGAGGCATCACCTGCTGCTTGGGCTGCGGCCTGTTGCTTCAGACCCTCAAGGTTGGGGCATCCCTTCTGCGCCTTGCAGAATTCTGCCTTGGTTGGCCCGCCCTCTATTTGCCAGCCAGCAAGTTCAGGCAGGTTACCCAGGTCAGCTATGTCCTCCCCAGTTGGCTCAGGGGCCTCCTCCTCCTCGGAGGCCCTGTCCACCACCATGGAAACATTTGAGGCGAGTTTCCCATGCCTCTTGCCCTTCCTCTTTGCAGCTGTCTTGGCCATTGTTCCAGGCTCCAGGCGCCCTTGACTCCCTTCCCGGGCAGCCATGGACCGTGTGGTCATGCAGACCCACTCAGGCAAACCTAACATCTCCAGGTGAGATCTGAGCTCTACCTCTTTCCAGATAGTATGCTCAAGATCATTGCCTAACAGACAATCTACAGGCATGGCAGGGCTCACAGCTACTTTCAGAGCACCAGAGACCCTCTTCCACTCAAAGGGAACCAGAGCCACTGGTAAGTGACTCTCGCGATTGTCAGCGACTATTACCTGGTGGAATCTATTAGGGACTATCTGCTCTGATGACACCCGCTGACTCTTGACAGAAGTCATGCTGGCTCCTGTGTCACGCAGAGCCTCCACCCTCTGCCCATCAATGGTGACCCACTGCCTATACTTGGAAGTATTTTCTGGCATGTAGGATTTAGGCACCATCTCTCTTTCTCCCAGGGACACTAGGGAAACCTCTGTCTGCCCCCCAAAGCTAACTGGGACTGTCTCCCCCGAGTGCTAAACTAGCCTATCCAGGTGTCTGTCCAATGGTGGACTGTGCCCTCTTGGGGCACTGGGAGTCACCCTTAGAGTGTCCATGCTGGTAGCACTCTAAGCATTTGGGGATGAATTTCCTTAATGTTTTATCAAAATACCCTGGCTTCTTCCCAAATCTAGAAGAGGAATGGTGACCCCCCCATAGGAATTCTTTTGGGGGCCTTTTGAGGTCTCATTATCTTTAAGTTTTTCTCCCCCCTCTTTCTTCTGTTGGGAACCCTGACCACCTTTGTGGGAGTCCCCCCCAGAGGCGTTCTTGGACCCTCTGGTGCTAACCCAGAGGTCAGCCTCCTCAGCAAGCTTCCTGGGGTCAGTCAGCTTACTATGTACCAAGTGCTGGCGCAACTCTGTAAAAGAAATATTGAGCATATGCTCTCTCAGAATCAAGTCATATAACCTTTTATAATCATCTACTTTGCTGCCCCACACCCATACATCCAGTGCCTTGTTGGAGAAATCATAACAATCCACCCAAGTTTGTGTTAAAAGTTTGGTGCTGTCCCTGAACCTCTGACAGTATCTCTCAGGGGTCAGCCTAAACTTGGCCAGTAAAGCGGCGTCGTGTGTGAGTAGTCATTTCTATTCTGTGGAGCAAGTATGAGAAGTGTGTCCCTCCCTAAGGATGGTACATAAAACCACATGGCCGCCCCCAAGTGCTCCTGAGGTGTCCCATGGGCTCTTAGTGCAACTTCATAGGCAGCCAGCCACTTATCAATGTCATCTCCCACCACAAAACTTGGCACCACATTCTTGGGTATACGAACCTGTTTGTCCCCAACTGGTTCTGCACGTATGCTGCCACCATCACTGCTGGACTCAGACTGTCTCGCCTTGATCTCCAGCTCCTTGAGACTCAGTTCATGAGTCAACAACAGTTTTTTCTCAGCCAAGGCTCTCTCAGCTGCAGCTGCAGCTTCAGCTCTTTCAGCTTCAATCTGTTTGGCTGCTCTTTCACCCACAGCTTGCTTGGCTTCTCTCTCTGTTCTCCTTTAATCCTGTTGAGCCTAAATTTGTAACTTTGCTATCTGCAACTGAAACTCTCTCTCCTCTCTGCTTCCCTCTGCGGTCACACCTTCATCAGAGACACTGCTCCCTGGTTTTGCAGGGGGCACAATTGCAGCACTAATCTCATCTAATGAGGGCAAAAAATCCACTGAGGGGCCATCCTCTGGACCTTCCTCCTCAACATCCTCCTCAGCAGGGGCTTCTGCCCAGGCCCTCAGCGCCGTTTGGAATTCCTCCTTCCTGGAGGCTTTCACCACAACACATCACTCCACACATCCTCACACATATCACTCACACCACATCCATGGCACCCCAAAGACACCCCAGGTTGTCAGAGGAGGAGCTAAGGATCCTGGTGGAGGAAATCATCCAGGTAGAGCCACAGCTATTCGGATCACAGGTGCAGCAGACGTCCATTGCTAGGAAGATGGAGCTATGGTGGAGAATCGTGGACAGGGTCAACGCCGTGAGACAGCACCCCAGAACAAGGGATGACATCAGGAAGAGGTCGAACGACCTAAGGGGGAAGGTGCATTCTATAGGTGCTAGACACCAGGTAGCTGTACAGAGGACTGGCGGTGGACCCCCACCTCCTCCCCCACAACTAACAACATTGGAGGAGCAGGTCTTGGCAAACATGCATCCTGAGGGCCTCGCAGGAGTAACAGGAGGACTGGTAAGTCAAATCTTCACTACTATATACCCTACCCTACCTGCATGCCATCACAAACTCCTACCCAAACCCTCACCCCATCACTCCACCACCTCACATATACCCTTCCATCCAAATCCACCCATCCCAATACCAAGCCCTGCATTCAACAACAATCCATGGATCCCCATCATAGACCTGCATGGATACCCATCACCACAGCATGCCCATTAGAAAGAATCACCTAGCCCACAAAATCACCACGCAAACAAGGCAAAGCTGACAGGGCAATCACAAACATACAGGGAAACACACCCATGCACAAGATGGCACACGCAGATACAATAACACAGCATTTTCATCCCCATGGGACCCCTACTCAACGTCACCGGAGAGGAGTTGCCAGATACATACAGTCCCCCCCGAGGAGGCCCACAGTGATGACAGCAGCTCTGCACGCCTGGATCACGATCACCAACCTGGACCATCAGGGACTTCTGGACTGTAGGATACCCTGCCACAATCCCAACCCACCACAGAGCCTCCCCCTTCAGGAAACACCAACACAACACCCACCCAGCGGGCCCATGCCGCTGTCCCCAGGACACGTCAATCAGCAGTGTGTCCACCACAACAGGGACCCAAGGCAACCCCACAAACACAGATTGATCAGGAACCTAGGGTCAGTGGCAGTGGGCACATGGTTCCGGGGACAGAGGCACAGGACAGCAGGGAAGCTGGGAGGATTGCTGTGTGACAGGGGAAGGACAGGCCCAGGGAACCCACTCTCCAAGAGGCATTCATCAACATCCTGGGAGCATACCACCATTCCCAGGAGACGATGGGCCAGATACAGGCCAAGTTGCAGGAGACCCTGCGACTGCAGGAGGGACAGTACCTGGGGATCAGGAAGGACCTCAAACACATCTACACCATCCTGGTCACCATTGCAGCGGTGCTGGCTGACAAGGGCAACACCATGAGGGAGGCAGTGGAACACCAACGAGCCCCTGACACTAGCCACACTGAAGAACAGCCCTCCACCTCCACCGGCGCTAGTGGACAGGAGGCCCCACCACAGGAACCACAGGCCACCAGCAACCCACCCCCTGCAGAAGGGAAACCACCCAGAAAATGGTCCCTGCGACCCAGGCAGAAGCCAGAGAACATTGCCAAGCCCCCGGCCAAGAAATAGGTCTCTCCTGATTGTCACCCTTCTGTCCCACTTTGTCACCCTGTACACCTTGAACTGCCATTACTCCCCTTCCTATGCCCCATTGGACAATGCACCTGTGATACCAAGAGACTGGACTCTAACTGGACACTCCTCCACCATCACCCCAGCCCATTCCACATCCCCCTCTACGTATGAGCACTTAAATAAACACCCTTGGAACAAATACAAGTGTGGAGTCTGTCAAATAATTGAAATATGTATTAGTACAAAATTATGAAAACATTGCAAGAGTCATATGTACAGTTATATATACATTGGTATGACCTTTAGTGGCAGCAGTAAACATACCAGGAGCCAGAATGGGCCACAGAGATCTGAAAATAGAGGTGCCAAAGGGTATAGTAAGTGGCCATAGACATAGTGAAATCAGGCTGCCATGTACAATATCCAACAGAAAACTGAAAAGTAAAGTGAAGTTATTACAACATTGGCGGTAAAATACGCTTACCGCCATGAAGAAGACCGCAAACACCCCGCCGCGGCAGCGGAATTCCGCCATGGTCATTATGACCCAAAGCCCGGAATCCACCAACATCTAGACACCCACACAAGTCTGCCACACCAAAGGTCAGTGATAAACTGCTGATAAGAAATCCTCCACCATCACGCCAACAGGAATACGCCCACACAATCACGACCCACGAATCCACGTGGCGGTCTTTCAGCCGCGATTTTCCATTGGCGATACACACCGCCGCGCTCAAAATACACACACTCTTACAAAACGCATCCACATTGGACAATTCGAAATACACACACCTGATACACATACACACACCGCTCCCACACACCCAATAAAATATAAAACACACACCCACATCACCCACAAACCCTTACAACCAGAATTGCGACTGAAGGCCACAGAGAGACACCACCATCTACAAATGAGCATCCACAGGCACTCAACACCATCACCCACATAACATCCACGCACCTCACACAACACACCACTAAATATCACCCCACACATCACAACACACACCACCTCACACATCACCCATACCACCCCATGGCACGGAAAAGACACCCCAGGTTCTCTGAGGAGGAGCTCAGGGTCATGGTGGAGGAAATCATCCGGGTAGAGCCACAGCTATTCAGATCACAGGTGCAGCACACCTCCATAGCTAGGAAGATGGAGCTATGGCGAAGAATCGTGGACAGGGTCAACGCAGTGGGACAGCACCCAAGAACTAGGGATGACATCAGGAAGAGGTGGAATGACCTACGGGGAAAGGTGCGTTCCGTGGTCTCAAGATACCACATTGCGGTACAGAGGACTGGCGGCGGACCCCCACCTCCTCCCCCACAACTAAAAACATGGGAGGAGCAGGTCTTGGCTATTCTGCATCCTCAGGGCCTCGCAGGAGTAGCTGGAGGAATGGACTCTGGTAAGTCAAATCTTTACTATTACATCCCCCACCCACCTGCATGCCATCACATCCCCCCACCCTCGCCCTCACCCCCATCACTCCTACTCCTCACACATGTCCCAATATCACAAACCACCCATCCCAACACCAAGCCCTGCATGCAACACCAGAGCATGGACACCCATCACCAAAGCATGGCCACTGCACATACCCATACACCCCCTAAACCATCATCACACAAGGTCCTACACAGGAATACAAGCACTGGGGTACACGGTCACCCACCCATTGCACACCATGGCACACACAGATGCAATAATCATGCTTCTAACCCTGCAGGACCCCTACCCAACATCACCGGACAGGAGGGTCCAGACATGTTCACTCCATCCACAGAAGAGGCCCACAGTGATGACAGCAGCTCTGTCCAACTGGATCTAGACGACCAGCCCAGCCCATCTGGGACCTCTGGACAGTCGGTTCCCCTCACACTGGCAGAGGCCACTACAGAGCTTCCCCCCTTTGGAAACACCAGCACAGCACCCACCCAGCAGGCCCATACCTCTGTCCCCAGGACACATCAAGCAGCAATGTGTCCACCACTACAGGGAAGCCAGGCTAACCCACCACCCCAACAACACCAGGGACCTGGGGGCAGTGGCAGTGGGCACACGGTTCAGGGGATAGAGGACCAGGAACACAGGGGAACTGGGAGGGCTGCTGTGCGACAATGGGAGGACAGGCCCAGGAAACCCACTCTCCACGAGGCCCTCTCCAACATCATGGGAGCCTACCACCATTCCCAGGAGACTATGGACACGGTACTGGCCAAGTTTCAGGAGACCCAACGGCTGCAGGAGGAACAGTATTTGGGCTTCAGGGAGGGACTCAAATCCATCAATTACACCCTGGGCACCATTGTAGGGGTGCTGAAGGAACTCGTCAACACCAGGAGGGACACTGTGGCTCAACAAGGGGCCCCTGACACTAGTCTGGACGATGAACTGCCCACCACCTCCGCCGGCGCTAGTGACAGGAGGCACCACCACAGGACCACCACACCAGCACCCCACCCCCTGCAGAGGGAGAACCACCCCGCAAATGGTCCCTGAGATCCAGGACAAAGACAGAGAACAATGCCAAGACCCCCGCCAAGAAATTAGACCACCCTGATTGTCATCCTTTTGTCCCACCTTGTCACCCTGTCCATCCTTAAACTGCCCCAGCTCCATTTCCTATGCCCCTTTGGACAATGCACCTGTGAGACAAATAGACTGGACTCTGCCATGGATATTCCTCCACCATCACCCCTCACCATTTTACAACCCCCTCCAATATTGAGCACTTAAATAAACTCCCTTAAAGCACAAAACAATCTGGAGTCTGTCTGTGATTTCGAAATAGTGTATTAGCAATTACACTGGCAAAATGCTCTTTCAAATGTAATGTCAACATACCTATGTCCCACAGCTCTAGTCCAAGAGGAAACAAAGCAGATATTACACAGTGGGACCCACATCTGTGAAATCGTAAGGGAAAGTGACAACTCAGTGACCATACAATGGGTGAAAATGACAGACAGTAGAGAGGTAGTAGATTTAAATTAGATGTAGCAGGCAGGTTTGTCTTCTTACCTGTGCCTCACTGGAAGTATTGCAGGATCACAAAGTTCCTGTTGTCGATGTCCTCTTCTTCTGCTTCCTCGTCTTCACTGCCAACAGGCTTCACAGCTGCCACAACACCTCCATCTGGACCATCCTCCTGCAGAAAAGGCACCTTTTATCGTAAAGCCAAGTTGTGACGCATACAGCAGGCCACGATGATCTGGCACACCTTCTTTGGTGAGTAAAATAGCAAACCACCTGTCATATGGAGGCACCGGAACCTGGCCTTCAGGAGGCCGAAGGTCCGCTCTATAATCCTCCTAGTTCTCCCATGGGCCTCACTGTAGCATTCCTCTGCCCTTGTCCTGGGATTCCTCACTGGGGCCAGTAGCCATGACAGGTTGGGGTAACCAGAGTCACCTGCAAACGGTGAGAGACAACTGTTAGACACACACTGACTCATAGGGACATCCACAGACCCAGACAACTATTCCCACTGATTTGGGTCCAGGTGCTCACCTAACAGCCACACCCGGTGCCTCTGTAGGCGCCCCATCACATAAGGGATGCTGCTATTCCGCAGGATGTAAGCATCATGCACTGAGACAGGGAATTTTGCATTAACATGGGAGATGTACTGGTCTGCCAAACACACCATCTGCACATTCATTGAATGGTAACTCTTCAGTTTTCTGTACACCTGTTCATTCCTGCGTGGGGGGACCAAGGCCACATGTGTCCCATCAATGGCACCTATGATGTTGGGGATATGTCCCAGGGCATAGAAGTCACCTTTCACTGTAGGCAAATCCTGCACCTGAGGGAAAAAGATGTAGCTCCGCATGTGTTTCAGCAGGGCAGACAACACTCTGGACAACACGTTGGAAAACATAGGCTGGGGCATCCCTGATGCTATGGCCACTGTTGTTTGAAATGACCTACTTGCTAGGAAATGGAGTACTGACAGCACCTGCACTTGAGGGGGGATTCCTGTGGGATGGCAGATAGCTGACATCAGGTCTGGCTCCAACTGGGCACACAGTTCCTGGATTGTGGCACGATCAAGTCTGTAGGTGATGATCACATGTCTTTCCTCCATTTTCGATAGGTCCAACAGCGGTCTGTACACCAGAGGATGCCGCCATCTCCTCACATGCCCCAGCGGACAGTGCCTATGGAGAACAGCAAGCAGAGAGTCAACCAACTCTGAGGTACGTAAACACAGCTTACTCTGAAAATATTCATAAATCGAAATTTGCCTGTATGAGTGGTTAGGCAAGGCCTAGGTATGTGTGAAGCAGTAAAAAATAAAGCCATGTGGGCCCCTGAAATGGCGGCTGCCTGACCTGTAAGGTGGGACAAGAGGATATGAGGTAACTATGCTGGGGTTGTACACCACCGCAGTAGTCGGTCAAAGACCGCGGCGCAATTCTGCATTGGTTAACAGTGGACCCTAAGGGTCCCAGGAGCCAAAGACGATGTACGCCGGTGGTGACGGTACGCACCGCCGCGGACATGACTGCCATTTTCTCTCTGTTCAATCACTGGATACCTGATCTTCCACAGGAGAGGACCTACACTGCAAGTGCTGCTGTGACCTCAGTCTGGAAGAGACAATGGCTCGTGTGTCTGGGGAAAGGGTTCCTGTCTTCAGCACGGAGGAGTTGGAGAAACTTGTGGATGGGGTCCTCCCCCAGTACACGCTACTCTACGGTCCTCCAGACAAACAGGTAAGTACACTGTGAGCATGCTGTATGGGCAATGCCTGTGTGGAGTGGGGTGGATGAAAGATAGGGGGGTGAGAATGAGGTGTGCATGAAACGACGGTGAGTGCATGTGCGTCATGGCAAGGGTAGGGATGCAGGCCAATGACCGTGACGGTGCAATTGGTAATTACTTCTCTTTTCCCCTGCACAATTCCTGTAGGTCAGCGCCCACCAGAAGAAGGACATCTGGGGTTCCATAGCCAACGAAGTCCGGACCCTGGGGGTCTGCCACAGACAGAGCACCCACTGCCAGAAAAGATGGGAGGACATTTGCCGCTGGAGCAAGAAGACGGCAGAGGCCCAGCTGGGGATGGCCTCCCAATGTGGGAGGGGTGCCCGTCACACCATGACCCCCCTGATGTTCAGGATCCTGGCGGTGGCATATCTGGACTTGGATGGGCGCTTGAGGGCATCACAGCAGCCACAAGGGAGTGAGTACACTCTCATTCTGCTGATTCAGTGCACATTGTAGGTGTCTGGGTGGGGGAGGGGGGCTGTGGGTTCCCCTAGGCCAGGGCGAGTTTGCTAGTTAAGTTCTTCAGGCAGGGCCTGTGACACCCCACCCCACCTGTGTACAGTGCCAACTACACCTAGTCAGGCTCCTGTGACATCCATGTGTGCAGAAATCGGCCATAGCCTTGTAAGCCATGTCCCAGTGATTGAATAGTGGACCCCAAGTGTGCGGCGTAGTGCAGGGGGCTTCCGTGTCTGTTGTGTTCTAGCGGTATTGCATGCACTGAATATGTATTTCTTCTGTCTTCCCCTCCCCTTTTTGTGGTCTCCCTGTACTTGTGTGCATTAGCATTATTAGGCGGAGGAGCAGTGGCACCGGAGCAGGAGGGAGCTGGATCCCACATGGCCCTGGAAGGCGACACGACGGACTCCGAATTCATCAGTGGGACAGAGGGTGAGGGGAGCTCCACAGCGGGACAGGAGCTGACACCAGCGAGACAGACTCCTCCTCTGATGCGAGCTCCCTTGCGGTGGCGGCCCCATCTGTGCCCCCCGCATCTACAGGTACAGCCGCCACACCCCCTACCAGCACCGCCCTCCCAGCAGCCCCTCAGCCTTTGCCCTGTGCCCGCTCACCCAGGAGGGTCGGCATTACCATCGCCCCAAGCACCTCAGCCCCTGCCTCTGTCACCCCTGCTGCCCTCAGTGAGGAGGCCATTGACCTCCTCAGGTCCCTCACTGTTGGGCAGTCTACCATTTTGAATGCCATCCGGGGTGTAGAGAGGCAGTTGCAACAGACGAATGCATACCTGGAGGGCATTCACTCTGGTCAGGCAGCCCTTCAGCGAGCTTTTCAGACCCTGGCATCAGCACTGATGGAAGCCATTGTCCCTGTCTCTAGCCTCCCCCCTCCAACTTTGTCCACCCGAGCCCACACCACTGTACCTCAGCCTATCCCAAGCACACCAACAGACCAGCATGCACACACCTCAACACACAAGGAAAGCTCTGGCAAACATAAGCACCACACATCCCACAGGCACTCACACAAGCATCACACACATGCAGACACACCAACATCCACTGCCTCCACTGTGTCCCCCTCCTCCTCGTCTCCCTCCTTCCTCCATGTCTTGTCTCCACTCACACCTGCATGCACTACATCCTCAGCCACTACTTCCATCACCACCCACCACCACACCCCGCATTCGTGCAGTCACCACCCCCACCACCCCCGCTACCATTCACACATCCCCTGTGTCTTCTCCCAGTGTGTCTGTGAGGCCACCTCCCAAGGTACACAAACGCAGCCACACACCCACCCAACAGCCATCCACCTCACGACAGCCTCCAGCCCATGCACCTTCACCCAAAGTCATCAAACGTACACCTCCTACAACCACAACCTCTTCCTCCACTCCCAAACCCCCTCCAGCTACCCGTCCCAGTTTTCCTAGGAAACTTTTCCTGGCCAGCCTTGACCTGTTTCCCTCACCTCCCCCACCCCATCAGTCTCCTAGGGCCCGACTCTCCATGTCCCAACCTAGCACCTCAGCCACAACATCGGCGGGACCAGTGTTCCCAGTAGTCACCGGATTATGGAGTGCACCAGGCAGCAGGGCAGGCAGTGTGGCAAGGAGCCACAGCACGGAGAGTCCCCCACCTGTCAAGCATAAAAAGTTGGCCAGTGCCCGGCGGGAGAGGGGAAAGAAACGAGCCATCAAAGCCGCTCCCAGGGGTACAGTTGGGAGTGTGGAGACATCCGCGACATCCGTCCAAGGTGGGAAAGGGGCGCAGTAAAACCGGCAAGTCTGGGAAGATCAGAACGGCGGACAAGACCGCCAGCAGCCACACTGCACAGGAAGCGACCGCCAGCAGCCACACTGCCCAGGAAGCGACCGCCAGCAGCCACACTGCCCAGGAAGTGACTGCCAGCAGCCCGGCTGCCACAGACAGAACCGCTAGTAGCAGCCCCGCTGCCCAGGAAGCGACCACCAGCAGCCCCGCTGCCACAGACAGGACTGCCAGTAGCAGCCCCCCTGCCCAGGAAGCGACTGCCAGCAGCCACACTGCCCAGGAAGCGACCGCCAGCAGCCCGGCTGCCACCGACAAGACTGCCAGCAGCTAAATCGCTGCCCAGGACACTGCCGCCAGCAGCCCCGCAGGCCAGGACAAGACCGCCACCTGCTGAACCGCTGCCCAGGACACCGCCGCCAGCAGCCCCGCAGGCCAGGAGAAGACCACCACCAGCTGAACCGCTGCCCAGGACACCCCCGCCAGCAGCCCCGCAGGCCAGGACAAGACCTTCAGCAGCTGAACCGCTGCCCAGGACACCGCCGCCAGCAGCCCCGCAGGCCAGTCAGCGCAAATGATTCCGACGCTACTGAGTCTGCAACGGGCAGGATGTAGCACTCTGGGCACAAGGCCCCCTCCAGAACCAGTGGAGAGATACATCCACTACCTCTGTCCTTGGCAGGATGAAGCACTCTGGTCACAAGGCCCCCTCCAGAAACCAGTGGTGACTGTTATCCACTTGAGAGACTGTGGCTTTGCACTCCCCAGGATTGAACAGTGGGCAAACCACCCACTGTAGAGACTTGAGAGACTGTGGCTTTGCACTCCCCAGGATTGAACAGTGGGCAAACCACCCACTGTAGAGACTTGAGAGACTGTGGCTTTGCACTCCCCAGAATTGAACAGTGGGCAAACCACCCACTGTAAAGACTTGAGAGACTGTGGCTTTGCACTCCCCAGGATTGAACAGTGGGCAAACCACTCACTGTATAGACTTGAGAGACTGTGGCTTTGCACTCCCCAGGATTGAACAGTGGGCAAACCACCCACTGTAGAGACTTGTGAGACTGTGGCTTTGCACTCTCCAGGAGTGAACAGTGGGCATGGAGCCCCTCGTGGATCTGGCGTTGTGCACTCAACCGGCTGAGGTGCCCCCCCTTCCCTTCCCCCCGAGGTGCCTGTTTTATTTCTATCTGATGCCCCTGCAGTGTTCTCTCCATTTTGATCGGGTATTGAGTGTGGGCCGTGCCCATGCCTTTTGGGCCCAGTTATCCACAGACTATGATGGTGGAATCCCTTGGACTTGTGTTCTTGGTGTATATAATTGTATATTTTACAAATGTATGTATTTGTAAATATTTGTGATGTATGTAATTGAATATATCACAATTATTCAACTCATTTCCTTGGGGGGTGTAACTGTTATGTATCAATGTGTATTAGCGTGTGTGTTGTAGTGGGTGAGGGTGGGGGTGGGGGTGTTGCGTGTGTGTGTGTCACTCTCTTTTCCCTCCCCCTCCCCTGTGTCGTAGGTGCAGTACTCACCGTTGTCTTCACCGCCGGCATTCGTGCTCCTGGTAGAGGAGCAGGAAGATAAAGGCTGGCAGAATCTGGAGCTCGGGTTCCATGGCGTCCTGATTCCTCGTAGGTTGTGTAGAGGTGAGCGTTTTCCCTTCAAAGTCCTGTTTCTGCCGTGTTTTTGTTTGTGGTGAATGCGCCCCGGAAAAGGTGGCGGATTGGTGTGTTGTAATAGTGTGGGCGGTACATTGTCCTCCACCTGTGTGTTGGCGGTTACCGCTGCGGTGTTTGTTTGTACCGCCGTGGCGGTCGGAGTGTTAAAGTGGTTTTCTATGTTGGCGGTTTCCGCCACGGTTGTAATTCCATTTTTTTTACTGCCGGCCTGTTGGCGGTTTTAGCGCCGCTTTAGCACCGACCGCCAGGGTTGTTATGAGGGCCATAGGGGGTCATTCACCGACCACGGGAGCACCGCCAACAGGCTGGCGGTGCTCCCTCGAGCATTCTGACCGCGGCGGTTCAGCCGCGGTCAGAAGCGGAAAGTCGACGGTCTCCCGCCGACTTTCCGCTGCTCGGGGGAATCCTCCATGGCGGCGGAGCGCGCTCCGCCGTCATGGGGATTCAGACACCCCCTACCGCCATCCTGTTCATGGCGGGAAACCCGCCATGAACAGGATGGCGGTAGGGGGTGCCGCGGGGCCCCTGGGGGCCCCTGCAGTGCCCATGCCAATGGCATGGGCACTGCAGGGGCCCCCGTAAGAGGGCCCCGCAAAGTATTTCAGTGTCTGCTATGCAGACACTGAAATACGCGACGGGTGCCACTGCAATTCTGAGCCGGCGTCCTCGTGGGAAGGTTGATTTGCCCTGGGCTGGCGGGCGGCCGCCCGCCAGCCCAGGGCAAATCTCAGAATCACCGCAGCGGTCTTCCGACCACGGTGCGGTGTTCTGACGGGGTTACTTTGGCGGGCGGCCTCCGCCGCCCGCCAAAGTAAGAATGACCCCCATAGTGTCTTACCTGTGTGTCACTGGAAGTACTGCTGTATGATATTACTTCTGTTGTCCACATCTTCTTCCTCTGCCTCCCCTTCCTCACTGCCCACATGCTCCACTGCTACCACAAGACCATCTCCAGCCTCAGTCTCCTGCAGAAAAGGCACCTGGCGTCTTAAGGCCAGGTTGTGCAACATGCAACATGCAACATGCAACGATGATCTGGCACACCTTTTTGGGTGAGTAGTACAGGGATCCACCTGTCAGATGGAGGCACCAGAACCTGGCCTTCAGGAGGCTGATGGTTCTCTCAATTATCCTCCTTGTTCGCCCATGTGCCTCATTGTAACGTTCCTCTGCCCTTGTCCTGGCATTCCTCACTGGGGTCAGTAGCCATGAGAGGTTGGGGTAACCAGAGTTACACGCAAATAGTGAGGGACAACTGTTAGACACACACCAACCCTTAGGGACAACCCATACCCAGACACCAACATATACTGGGTGGGGACTTTGGGCTCATCTATTACCCCACCCGGTGCCTCTGGAGTTGGTCCATCACATATGGGATGCTGCTTTCCTCAAGATAAAGGCGTCATGCAGAGAGCCAGGATACTTGGCATTTACATGGGAGATTTACTGGTCCACCAAACATACCATCTGCACATTCATAGAGAGATAGCTCTGGTCAACGCATTAGAGAACATTGGCTGAGACATCCCTGATGCCATGGCCACTGTTGTTTGGAAGGAAGCACTTTCCAGGAAATGAAGCACTGACAGGACCTGCACTAGAGGGGGGATACCTGTGGGCTGGCGGATAGTTGACATCAGGTCTGGCTCCAAGTGGGCACACAGTTCTAGGATTGTGGCCCGATCAAGTCTGTATGTTAGTATAATGTGTCTGTCCTCCATTGTCGCAAGGTCCACCAGGGGTCTGTACACTGGAGGATGTCTCCATCTCATATTCATCCTCAGCGGTTGACGCCTAGGGAGGAAAACGGTGAGCAGAGGGTCATATTCACACATGAATTGCAATAATGATGCATTTCTACATTTACAGAACCAGTATGTGAATCCGAGAGTCAGTTGCTGTGCCAATGTCTTCTGTGACGCAGTTAGGTGCCATGGCCTGTGCCCCACTGAAATGGCAGCTGCCTGACCTGTGAGGAGGGACAAGTGGAAATGAGGTAATTCCACTGACGTTGTGCGCAGTTGCAGTAGGCGGTCGATGATCGCCACGCAACTTCGCATTGGTTATCATTGGGCCCTATGGGTTCCAGGAGCCAATGGCGATGTACGCTGGTGGTGACGCACACACTGCCGCGGACGTGACCGCCATTTTCTATCTATTCACTCACTTGCTACCTGACCTTCAACAGGAGAGGACCTACACTGCAAGTGCTGCTGTGACCTGTGTCTGGAAGCGACAATGGCTCATGTGTCTGGGAAGAGTGCCCCTGCCTTTACTGCGGAGGAGTTGGAGAGACTGGTGGATGGGGTCCTACCCCAGTACACGTTACTTGTCGATCCTCCAGACAAACAGGTGAGTACACTGTGAGCATGGTGCTTGGGCCATGAATGTATGGAGTGCTATGTGTGTAAGCCACATGTGGGGGGGGGGCTGAGGCGTCCTAGCCAGAGTGCTGCATGTATGGTGGTCAATGTATGTGCATCAGGGGATGGGAGGGATATGGAGGCTATGAGTGTGATGGTCCGGATGGCTAATAAATCCCTTTTCTCCGGTCTTATTCCTGCAGGTCTGTGCCCCTCAGAAAAAGGGTATTTGGCATGCCATTGCCAAGGAGGTGCAAACCCTGGGGGTCTTTGACAGGTTGAGCACCAACTGCCGCAAACGGTGGGAGGACTTGCTCCCCTGGGCAAGGAAGACGGCGGAGGCCCAGCTGGAGCTGCCCTCCCAATGAGGAAGGGGTGCCCGTCGTGCCCTCAACACCCTGATGTTCCGCATCCTGGTGGTGGGCCATCAGGAGTTGGATGGGCGCTTGAGGGCATCACAGCAGCCACAAGGGAGTGAGTACAAAATCTGATTCATTACTTTGCGCACATTAAGGTTTTACCTGGCTGGGGATGTGGACTGTGGGTGCCCCTAGGCCAGGGCGAACATCGCAGTGTAGGTCCCTTGTTGTGCAGGCTCTGAAGCCCTCCAACCCCAATAATGTTAGTGGGCATCTAGTACTGGTCAGGGCCCTGTTTGTTTCAGTTGTACAGCTGATGGCGTTAGGCATTGTACCCCATGGGCTGGTGACTGGCATTGTAACTGGTAGTGCATGGAATAGTGCATATGGCTGCTCCCTGTGTGTTGTGTACGACAACGGTAGTGGTGTTGCTGGAATTGACCAAGTGTATCCTCTGTCTCTCCCCCCCTTTTTGTTTTGTCATCCTGTCCTTGTGTGCATTAGCATCATCTGACGGAGGAGCAGAGGCACCGGTGACGGAGGGAGCTGCATCTCACATGGGCCTGGAGGCCGAATCCACTGAGGATGAGGGCACCAGTGGGACGGAGGGCGAGGGGAGCACCATGACGGGGACAGGAGGGGACTTCACAGACAGCGACTCCTCCTACGATGGAAGGTCCCTGGCGGTGGTGGCCACCTCTCTGCCCACCCCAACAACAGGTACAGCCTCCACCCCCCCCACTAGCACCGCCCTCCCAGCAGCCCCTCAGCATATTTCCTGTGCCCGCTCACCCAGAAGGGTGGGCATCTCCTTCGCCCCAGGTATCTCAGGCACTGCCCCTGTAGTGAATCCTAGTTCATTTTAATGGGATACCAGGAGTTAGCTTAGCCTCCAGCTTGCAGTCTCGTGCCCCCGTCACTTAGTGACCTTTAACCTACTTCGCTTGCTCTGTCTTAGCCCATTTAATTATTTAATTCTTCTAAGATGGCTGCCTTGTTTATAGTTAGGCCACTTGTTATAAGTTACATTATCAGTGTCACCGCACTCAGGCGTCAAGATCAAGCAACAAAGGCAAACAAACAGTAGGTGTTCATACTTAGGGATTTTCCCTCTCTATACTTTCGAGGGATTGTTTATATTAATTGCCGTCCCAAGCATGTCTCTTATCTATTGTTTGGGAACACACCTACATCAGGGGGCCTTGTAGATCTGTATAAATATATCACACTTTAGACAGATAATCAGAGGGATTCCGACCAGAGGGCATCGCCGCCATCGCTGATATCAATGCTGCAGTCGTCTTGACACTGACCCAGTCTTTGTGTCCCTGCGGAGTCAGAGATAGAGACCTCATTCCAAGGTAACAAGGGTTGGGGGCTCCTCTCATGGACATGGCATTGGCAGATTAGATTTAACAAACTCAGCTCTCCTTTAGGTAGGAGGTTAGGCGTTGCACATTAGGGTAATAGGGCATTGTACATCTCATATGTCTTTCCTATGCATTGCAAGATGGTGGGGGTCTTTGTAATAATGACTCTCGTCTTTACAATTCTGTTTCTTGCATTATTCATTATCCTAATGATTGCAGCCCATGCAACTTATCACAAATTGCAGTTATGTTAAAAACAAACTATTGAAACTTTACTGCATCTTTGTCATTGGCTGTGTTTGTATAAGACATGATATATCTGTGAGAAAGGGTTAATCTCCGTTTAACCACGACACTCCCTGAGATGTCTTATTCTCGAGTCCATGGGTAAAGGTTGCCACAAATCACCTTTTACTATTGTGTTTCTGGTGAGGTGCTGCTAGTGAGCCAGTAAGGTTGGTACAACAGTTGCGACTTGTTGTAGGAAAGGCGTAGTCGCCTACAAGCAAAAGTACTGTCATCCTTTAACCAGCAGTCTTGCTCAGCGCAAGAGTCCAAACTACGCCGTGGCACCACCAACGATAGTGTTTAGGCTCTATTTTACGGATACCCCGACTATCACTGTCTTACAGACAACAGGCACCCTAAGTACCATTATACGCAGATGTCCGTGGTCTTTGGGAAAATCTCCTCAGCTGAAAACGTACCACTTGATTAAGCTGTAGGTTTTTTGAGCTTGAACTCATAAAAGGACTTTTAATCCCCATTTTTGGTGTTCCGTTTTTCTAAACAAATATGGCTAATGCCATAGAAATTCCTGAAAATGCTAGACAAGCACTAACACAACATTTATTAATGCATGGCCTTACAGATGAGGGCAGGGATGTTACTCTTATAATAGAAGCTAATGAAGCATACCAAACAGAAACATTTTACTGTTGGGTCACCTTTCCTGAGGTTGACCAAAGAACACATATGTTCCACACATATGAAACTGCGAATGTACCTTAATGGTACCGAGCATACCAGTATCATGAAATATCGCTCACATACCAAGAGCATCAGAACTGGTTTGAAGGCGCCCTACCACATGTACTACCAAGAGTGAGGTTAGGTCCCTTAAGTAAGACGGACCTACATGGCCTATGTTTGCCACATACACACCTCACCCAGGCATACAGAATATGCAAATAGCAGATCTGCGAAATTTATATCATGAATTAGTGACATTATATAGACGATTAGTTCAGTTCGTAATGCGAAGATTGAACACAACACCAGCGCGTCCAACACCGCCAGTAACTGGTGGTTATCAATTGGCTACTGGGATTAATCCACAAACAGTACATGCTATTATGGGTAAAGTGCCCGCGGAACGGGGAAAAAATACTGTTCTGGATTGCCCAGAAAACTAATCAGCTGGAAGCTGTGTTTCCCCATATGGGACCACAGGAAAAACATAGGGGGTGATTCTGACCCAGGCGGTTCACTACCGCCGGGGCCAGGGTCGGCGGGAGCACCGCCAACAGGCTGGCGGTGCCCCGCAGGGCATTCTGACCGCGGCGGTTTGGCCGCGGTCAGAAAGGGAAAACCGGCGGTCTCCCGCCGGTTTTCCGCTGCCCTGGGAATCCCCCATGGCGGCGCAGCTTGCTGCGCCGCCATGGGGGATTCTGACAGCCCATACTGCCATCCTGTTCCTGGCGGTTCTCCCGCCAGGAACAGGATGGCGGTATGGGTTGTCGTGGGGCCCCTGGGGGCCCCTGCAATGCCCATGCCAATGGCATGGACACTGCAGGTGCCCCCGTAAGAGGGCCCCACATTGTATTTCAGTGTCTGCATTGCAGACACTGAAATACGCGACGGGTGCCACTGCACCCGTCGCACCTTCCCACTCCGCCGGCTCAATTCTGAGCCGGCGTCCTCGTGGGAAGGCTCTTTTGCACTGGGCTGGCGGGCGGCCTCTGGAGGGGGGAACTCTGGCGGGCGGCCTCCGCCACCCGTCAGGGTCAGAATGACCCCCATAGTCTGCTCACTATGTGCTTGCCTTTTGGGATGGTTCCGTCAGTGGATGACTGTGCCACATGGGGTACGGTCTTCGCTGCCATATATACTACCACACATGGTACCCTGACACTTGCCAATTTACCGGAAGTGTTAAAACAAATACAAAATGAGCATGGGGCTGCACCAGCCCTGGATTTGGGGATGAAATTAATGTGTAACTTTGACGCAGTTTCCTCAATAATACTCAGTAACATTAAAGGGGAAGCGGTAGCACTGGCAATTCACCAGCGTCTCCGGGAAACTCCAAATCAGGAACAGGAGAGACAGCTACTGAAAATTATTTCCGATACCTATACTAGTATAGGACGGGATAGTTCGATAGCCAAACCAAAGAAATAGGAGTTACAAGGCACAGCCCATAAGGAGGGTACGAAGCAGGCACACGAGGGCTCTAAGAAGCGCTGGGACAAACAAAAAGATTTCAAAGAAAGAAGAAATAAGAGAGCTGATTCTCCACTCCCGGAGAACTCCGAAAGAAGATACAATCTCAGAAATAGGGAGAACATTAAAACTCCAGACAGATATACTAATTCACATCCCTCTCGTTCCTTTCAGGACACACCGGATAGATGTAGCGAGGGAGGGGGCCGTCAAGATCGACATCCTGAATACGTGTAAGAAACGAAAGACTCACCATTAAAAAAGAAGAAAAGACTCCTCAGCAAAAGCCACAGTTTAAAAAGAAGAAGGTGGCAGAACTGACAGCTAAAAATGCCAGTATACTTGAGAACACTGTTGAGGAACAAGACGTGGGCAGTGACTCTGTTAGACAGCGCAGCAGAGGTCACGCTATGGCTCCAGAGTCTGAAAGATCATCTGGATGCGACAGTAACTAGCGATTTCATCGCAGTTGAAACAGCGGATGGCCGCGTTCTCCCCCCGATAGGGTTTACGATTTAAAAATTCAGATAGAGGGAGACGTGGAGCGCACTATTAGTGTGATATTTTGGGATGAACTTACTAGTGATATCCTATTCTCCGAAAAGGACTGGCCACCTTAATACATCCGAAAGCTCCCACATGGGGAAGATGTCATTTTGCCTTCTTTCTCCGATCTTGTTCCGGAAGCAGACAAAGAAGCCTATGCTTCTAAATGGGCTTTAGCTCAGGCACCTGCGTTATATCGCAATCATGTAGGTTGGGACCAGGAGTCTCCTTTTCATGTTATTCCCGTTAGGTCTACACCCCAACTGCAGCCACAATATCCTGTTAAACATGAAGCAAAACCTCAGGTGAGAGAGATTCTCGCCCAACTTGAATACCAGGGAGTGATTGAGCCCTGTACATCTGCAATGAATAATCCGTTATTCCCCTTTGCAAAACCAGACCATTCTTATAGAATAGTCATTGATTATAGACACTTAAATAGTCATACACGCACATATGCCATACAAAATTCACACAGCATGGCACTAATAAACAATATAGTGCGTAAAAAATATAAAACAACACTAGACATTTCTAATGGATTCTTCTGCCAGAATTTAGCACATGAAAGTCGAGACCTGAGTGCATTCTCATTTGGCTCTCAGAAACTCTTTTGTTGTTTACCTCAAGGCTATAAAAACAGCAGCCCAGGGCTATTTTCAGCCCGTGTAACATCAATATTACACGATATTGATTCCGAGGCGTTATCCTATGTGGATGACATATATCTCACAGGCGACGTCATCGACATTCATCTTGCGAGGGTCATTCGGATCATTTTGGGATTTGCAGACCTCGGGGAGCCCGTTAGGCATTGCAGCGCCGGCCTGACGAGGAGCTTTCCCGATGATGAAGCTAGTCATCCAATGTGATGCATGAGGGTTCTCGCTCCTGTAGGATTAGGCCCCTTTTCTTTCTCTTTGGAACAGTAAGATCTCCGTTTAACCACAACACTCCCTGAGAAATCTTATTCTCAAGTCCATGCGTAAAGGCTGCCACAAATCACCTTTTTCTATTGTGTTTCTGGTGAGGTGCTGCTAGTGAGCCGGTAAGGTTGGGACAACAGTTGCTACAATAGGCATAGTCGCCTACAAACAAAAGTACTGTCATCCTTTAACCAGCAGTCTTGCCCAGAGCAAGAGTCCAAACTAGGACACCCCAGTCAGCCCTGCTGCCCTCAGTGAGGAGGGTATTGACCTCCTGAGATCCCTCACTGTTGGGCAGTTAACCATTCTGAATTCCATCCAGGGTGTTGAGCGGCATTTGCAACAAACAAATGCCTACCTGGAGGGCATTCACTCTGGTGTGGCGGCCCAACAGAGAGCATTTCAGGCTCTGGCCTCTGCACTGATGGCAGCCATTGTGCCTGTCTCCAGCCTCCCCCCTCCAACTTCCTCTACCCAGTCCCAATCCCCTCAACCCCAGCCTATCCCAAGCACACCTTCAGACCAGCATTCACCCAAATCAACAAACAAAAGAGGCTCAGGCAAACACAAGCACCACACTTTATCTCACAGGAACCCACACAAGCACCATCCCCATGCAGACACACCAACATCCGCTGCCTCCACTGTGTTCCCCTCCTCCTCCTCATCCACCTCCCTCCCAGTAGCATCTCCACTCACACTTGCATGCACTACATCCTCATCCACTACCTCCATCACCAGCACGCCCATCACTACACACCCTTCACTGGCAGTCACCACCCCCACATCCATGCACACATCCCCTGTATTCTCTCCCACTGTGTCTGTGACCGCTCCTCCCAAAGTACACAAACGCAAGCATCCACCCACCCAGCAGCCATCCACCTCTCAACAACATCCAGCCCATGCACCTGCACCCAAACTCAGCAGACAGACTCCTCCTACAACCACTCCCTCTTTCTCCACTCCCAGACCTTCTCCCTCTTCCCGCCCCAGTGTCCCTAGGAAGATTTTCCTGGCAAACATTGACCTCTTCCCTACCCCTCCCCTCTTCCTTCCCCTCAGGCCAGGGTAGCCAAAACCCAGCCCAGCACCTCAGCCACCAAGTCCATGTCTGCTGTGGTTCCTGCAGCAGTCAGAGGATCAAAGGTGGCACCCATCAGCCCAGCCAGTGTGCCACCAACCCCTGCCAAGGTAAAATCCATTCCACCACCTGGCAAGGAGAAGAAGGGGACAGCATCCAGCAAGGGGAAGGAGCCACAACCACCTTGCAAGGCCACCTCAAAGACTCTAGCTGCCAGGCCCAAGGTGACACCACCCTCTACCAAGGTGAGGAAGGGGCACAAAATACCAGGCAAGGCATTTCAGCCGTCCGAGGCTGCAGGTGTAGGCCTGGTGGCTACCAGCATAATTGCCAGCAGCGCCACCTGTACCACGGTCAGCACCGACAGTAGCCCCGCCTCTAGCACTGCCGCAAGCATTGCCACCTGCACTTCCATCTGCCCCGCCGCAAGCACCACTACTGTCAGCAGCAGCAGCCCCAGTAGGCAGCTGTCCGAGGCTGCAGGAGAAGGGCTGGAGCCTCCCCCCACCACTGGCAGCACTGGCACCCGCACCGCGGTCAGCACCACCACCTGCACCGCCGCAAGCCCCACCGCAAGTACCGCCACCTGCACCGCTGACAGTAGCACCACTGCCAGCAGCAGCAGCCCCAGTGGAGAAATGCATCCACTCACCCTATCCTTCGCAGGATGAAGCACACTGGGCACCAAGCCCCCTCCAGAACCAGTGGAGAAAGGCATCCACTCACCCTATCCTTGGCAGGATGAAGCACACTAGGCACAAAGCCCCCTCCAGAACCAGTGTTGTAAGGCATCCACATGAGAGACTGTGGCTTTGCACTCCCCAGGAGCAAGCAGTGGGCAAACCACCTACTTGAGAGACTTGAGAGACTGTGGCTTTGAAATGCCCAGGACCAGGCAGTGGGTAAACCACCCACTTGGGAGACTTGAGAGACTGTGACTTTGAACTACCCAGGACCAGGCAGTGGGCAAACCACCCACTTGAGAGACTTGAGAGACTGTGCCTTTGAACTACCCAGGACCAGGCAGTGGGCAAACCGCCCACTTGAGAGACTTGAAAGACTGTGGCCTTGCACTCCCCAGGACATCGCTGTGGGCATGGAGCCCGCTCCAGAAGCAGTAGCGTTGTCCCATCTTCCGGCTGAGGTGCCCCCCCCCCCATCCCCGTCCCCCTGACATGCCTGTGTGTTTTCGACCTGATGCCCCTGCAGTGTTCTCTCCACATTGAGGCAGGAGTCAAGTGTGGGCTTGGCCTAAGTGAAACGGCTCTGTAGCCCACAGACATTATGAGTGGACAATTGTAGGAGGCTGGCCTGGCTTATAGTGGGTACCTTGTGGTACTTACACCTTGTTCCAAGTCCAGTTATCCCTTATTAGTAGATTAGAGGTGTTCTATCAGCTTAGGCTGATAGAGGTAGCTATAGCAGAGCAGCTTAGGCTGAATTGGGAGACATGCAAAGCTCCTACTATACCACTTATATCACTTAGCACTATATTATAAGAAAACACAATACTCAGAGTTACTAAAAAAACTTTATTTTACTGACAATATGCCAAAAGTATCTCAGAGGATATACTCCCTTAGAGGTAATTAATATACACAAAATATACACACACAAACTGTAACCGGGCATCTTTTGCCTCGGTTACTCTCTGTCAGCCGGGGCAGGCAACACCGTACCCCCGGGGCACTCATGAGAGTCTGGAACGACTGACGTCAGATGCGGAAGGCGTCGAAACCAGCCCTGAAATAGAAGACGGACACCGTAAAGCGCCGTCGGAGAAGCAGGAAGGAACCCTGCCATCAAGGACCGAGTGGAAGGAGACGCCGGTGGACGAAGGATCCCAGGAAGCCCGTGGATCGAACCCGAAGGAGCCGGAGGAAGGGGAAGAACTCTTACCACCCCACGAGAACACCGAAGAGAAACCAGTATACCACGAAGGGGCCAGCCACGTCCCAGGAGGGGCGTGGCATTCACAGGTACGATCGTACCTAAGCCTTTCTTTTTTGCCGGCTTGGTTACAGGGTGGGAGGAAGAGTAAGGGAAATACAGGGAGGAGTGGGGAAAGGTGCTGCAGAGAAGGGGAAATCTGTTGAGCCCAAACAACTAATCCCACTGTGAGGAAAACCCTCTCCCAGCTAAAGAAAGACACTAAAGAGGAGAGAAAGAGAAAAGGTTCACGGGAAGGTGAAATGCACTAGAAAGTGAAAGTACCAAAACACAACCATGCACAACCCCATCCTCCCACCAGCCCCATTAACCCTATTAAGCCCCATACCTTTACCTCTACACTTACCTGTTGTTCCGTTCTTTTTGTTTTGGGGATCCCAGTCTGTCGCAACAGGAGAGAATCAGTGACCTTGCTCCGCCAGGGGACGGGCTGGCTTGGAACCTCTACCCGAACACCTACAAGAAAGGAAAAGAACCCGGATGAACACAATAGCAAGCTACCCAGAAACCTCAAACAAAAAGAGGAAAAACTTTAATTACATATCAATAAAGCAATTATCCACTAAAGTCGGGGCCTATAGTATTATTCCTATATCCCTCCCCTAGAAGCAAAGAACCCACTACACAAACCAAATCAGGTAAAGTAAACAGTTAGAAAAGTAGTGCAAACACTGGAGAACACAATAGAATGCAATAGAGAAAAAAAGGCCTAGGGGCAACACAAACCATATACTCCAAAAGTGGAACGCGCACCACAAACATACCCCAGACCTAGTCTAGTGCCCAAGATACCCCACCCCAAGACCCTGAAAAGTAGGAGTAAATTTACCCTACTACACCAGGAAGACGGTAAAGTCGAGATAGGGGATTCTGCAAGGACAACAACTGACTGCAAAGCACTGAAGATGGATTCCTAGACCTGAGGACCTGCAAAGGAAGGGGACCAAGTCCAAGAGTCACTCAAGTGTCCGGGGGGGCAGGAGCCCACTAAACCCCCGATTAAGGTGCAAAAGGGCTGCCTCTGGGTGGAAAAAAAACAAAGATTCCGCAACAACGGAGGGTGCCAGGAACTTTTCCTTTGGTCAGAAGATGTCCCATGGCGTGCTGGAGGATGCAGAGTTGTTTCCATGCAGGAAGACCGCAAACAAGCCTTGCTAGCTGCAAGGGTCACGGTTGAGGATTTTGGGTGCAGCCAGGGCCCAGGAAAAACCAGGACATCGCCCCTTGGAGGAGGAGACACTCAGCAACACAGAGAGCCAACACAAAAGCAGGCAGCACCCGCAGAAGCACCTGAACAGGCGTTCAGAAGATCTGAGCAAAACGGTCAACTCAACACAACAAACGAGGGTCCCACGACGTCGGAGTCCACCTCAGCGAGTTGGGCAATACAGGACGGAGTGCTGGGGACCTGGGCTAGGATGTGCACAAAGGAAGTCTTGCAGAAGTGCACAGAAGCCCGAGCAGCTGCAGTTCACGCAGTACACAGGATTACTGTCTGGTGTGGGGAGGCAAGGACTTACCTCCACCAAATTTGGACAGAAGGGCCAGCTCCTGTGTTCCAGGGACCACGCTCGTCAGGATAAGAGGAGACCCAGAGGACCAGTGATGCAGAGGTTTGGTGCCTGTGTTGGTAGGAGGAATATTCCGTTGACCCACAGGAGATTTCTTCTTGGCTTCCAGTGCAGGGTGAAGGCAGACAGCCCTCAGAGTGTGCACCACCAGGAAACAGTCGAGAAAGCCGGCAGGATGAGGCGCTACAATGTTGCTGGTAGTCTTCTTTTACTTTGTTGCAGTTTTGCAGGCGTCCTGGAGCAGTCAGTGGTCAATCCTTGGCAGAAGTCGAAGAGGGAAGTGCAGAGGAACACTGGTGAGCTCTTGCATTCTTTATCTGATGAGATACCCACAGGAGGGACCCTAAATGTCCCTCAGAGGAGGATTGGCTACAGAGAAAGGTAAGCACCTATCAGGAGGGGTCTCTGATGTCACCTGCTGGCACTGGCCACTCAGAGCTGTCCATTGTGCCCTCACACATCTGCATCCAAGATGGCAGAGGTCTGCGACACACTGGAGGAGCTCTGGGCACCTCCCCTGGGAGGTGTTGCTCAGGGGAGTGGTCACTCCCCTTTCCTTTGTCCAGTTTCCCACCAGAGCACGGCTGGGGGGATCCCTGAAGCGGTGTAGACTGGCTTATGCAAGGAGGGCACCCTCTGTGCCATTCAAAGCATTTCCAGAGGCCAGGAGAGGTTACTCCTCCCAGGCCCTTCACACCTATTTCCAAAGTGAGAGGGTGTAACACCCTCTCTCAGAGGAAATCCTTTGTTCTGCCTTCCTGGGACTGGGCTGTCCAGGCCCCAGGGGGGAAGAAACCTGTCTGAGGATTGGCAGCAGCGGTAGCTGCAGAGAAAACCCCAGAAAGTTAGTTTGGCAGTCCCCGGGCTCTATGCTGGAGACCCGGGGATGCATAGAATTGTCCCCCCAATACCAGAATGGTATTGGGGTGACAATTCCATGATCCTAGACATGTTACATGGCATGTTCGGAGTTACCATTGTGACGCTACATATAGGTATGGACCTATATGTAGTGCACCCGTGTAAGGGTGTCCCCGCACTCACAAAGTCCGGGGAATTTGCCTGAACAATGTGGGGGCACCTTGGCAAGTGCCAGGGTGCTCTCATACTAAGTAACTTTGCACCTAACCTTTACTAAGTGAGGATTAAACATATATAAGTGACTTATAAGTTACTTAAGTGCAGTGTAAAATGGCTGTGAAATAACGCGGACGTTATTTCACTTAGGCTACAGTGGCAGTCCTGTGGGTGACAAAAGAAATGCTGCAGCACATAGGGATCTCCTGGAACCCCAATACCCTGGGTACCTAGGTACCATATACTAGGGAATTATAAGGGTGTTCCAGTGTGCCAATCAGAATTGGTAAAAGTAGTCAATAGCCTGTGGTGACAATTTTAAAAGGAGAGAGAGCATAAACACTGAGGTTCTGGTTAGCAGAGCCTCAGTGATACAGTTAGGCACCACACAGGGAACACATATAGGCCACAAACTTATGAGCACTGGGGTCCTGGCTAGCAGGAACCCAGTGACACATATCAATCATACTGACAACTAAGGGTTTTCGCTATGAGAACTGGGCCCTGGCTAGCAGGATAGTGAGATAGTGAGATAGTAAAAACACCCTGACATATACTCACAAACAGGCCAAAAGTGGGGGTAACAAGGATAGAAAGAGGCTACGTTCCTACAACAATGTACCGCCTTATGTACATATTGTATATATTGTAAATACTGTTTTTGAATTTGTAATGTATATCTGACTATTTCTAAAATGACACTCATTTGACTCAATTCCTTTTGTCCTTGCGTTCTTCCATATGGTTACTGTGTGTATTTGTAATGCTGATGCATGTGTTTGTGTGTATGGTGTTGGGGGTGGGGGTGGGGATGTTGCGTGTTTTGTGTGTGTGTGTCACTCTCTTTTATCTCCCCCCTCCCTTGTGTGCTAGGTGCAGTACTCACCGTGGTCGTCGCCGCCGCTGTTATTACTCCTGGTAGATGAGAAGATACACCAACATCAGTAACACCTGTAGTTCGGGCTCCATGGCATCCTAGTACTTCCTTGGGTGGCGAGAGGTGAGTGGTTTCCCTTCTGAGTACTGTTTCCGCCGTGCTTTTGATGGCGTTGGTACTGCCCCGTAAAAGCTGGCGGATGTGCGTGTTGTAATGTGGTGGGTGGTACATTGACTTCTGCCTGTCTGTTAAGTGGCTGTGTGTGTTGGCAGTTTCCGTCGTGGTCGTGATTCACCGCCGGCCTGTTGGTGGTATTACCGCCGCTTTGACACCGACCTCCAGGGTTGTAATGAGGACCAAAGTGTCTTAAGTCTTTTTGAAGCAAACAAAGGCCCTCATTACAACCCTGGCGGTAAATCCCGCTTACCGCCGTGCAGAAGACCGCCAACATACCGCTGCGGCAGCGGAATTCCGGTACAGGTATTACAACCCACAGCCCGGAACCCGCCACAATACAGACACCCACACAAGTCCGCCACACCAAAGGTCAGTGATAAACTGGCAATACCAAAACCGACACTGTCACGCCAACAAGAATACACCCACGCTATCATGACCCACGAATTAACGCGGCGGTGTTTCAACTGCAGTAATCTATTAGCGGTACACACCGCCACGCTCAAAATACACACACATATAGAAAACACAACCACATTGGCCAATTCGAAAAACACACACCTGATACACATACACACACCACACCCACACACCCACAACACTATAAAACACACACCCACATTACCCACAACCCCTTACTACCAGAAATTCGAAAGCAGGCCACAGAGAGACACTACCTAAAACAACAGCAGCATCCACAGACACAAAACACCATCACTTACACAACATCCACGCACCTCAAACAACGCACACCAACACACCTCTTAACACATCACAACAGACACCACCTCACACATCACCCACACCACATCATGGCCCCTCAACGACACCCCAGGTTTTCTGAGGAGGAGATCAGGGTCATGGTGGAGGAAATCTTCTGGGTAAAGCCACAGCTATTCAGATCACAGGTGCAGCAGACGTCCATTGCAAGGAAGATGGAGCTATGGTGCAGAATTGTCGTCAGGGTCAACGCAGTGGGACAGCATCCAAGAACATGGATGACATCAGAAAGAGGTGGAATGACCTACGGGGGAAGGTGCGTTCTCTGGTCTTCAGACACCAGATTGCTGTACAGAGGACTGGCGGTGGACCCCCACCTCCTCCCCCACAACTAACAACATGGGAGGAGCAAGTCTTGGCAATACTGCATCCTGAGGGCCTCGCAGGAGTAGCAGGGGGACTGGACTCTGGTAAGTCAAATCTTTACTACCTTATCCACCCCACCCCACCTGCATGCCATCACATACTCCCACCCTTACCCTCACACCCATCACCCCAACAACCCACAGATACCCCACCAACACAACCCACACATCCCAAAACCAAGCCCTGCATGTAACACCAATGCATGAATACCCATCATCCAAGCATGTCCAGTACAGAGACTCAATCATGCCCCAAAATCACCAATCACATAATGTAGGAGGCTGGCCTGGCTTGTAGTGGTTACCAAGAGGTACTTACACCTTGCACCAGGCCCAGGTATCCCTTATTAGTGTAGAGGTGTTTCTAGCAGCTTAGGCTGATAGAAAAGGTAGCTTAGCAGAGCAGCTTAGGCTGAACTAGGAGACGAGTGAAGCTCCTACAGTACCACTAGTGTCATATGCACAATATCATAAGAAAACACAATACACAGATATACTAAAAATAAAGGTACTTTATTTTTATGACAATATGCCAAAGTATCTCAGTGAGTACCCTCAGTTTGAGGATAGCAAATATACACAAGATATATGTACACAATACCAAAATATGCAGTAATAGCAATAGAAAACAGTGCAAACAATGTATAGTCACTATAGAATGCAATGGGGGCACATAGGGATAGGGGCAACACAAACCATATACTCTAGAAGTGGAATGCGAACCACGAATAGACCCCAAACCTATGTGACCTTGTAGAGGGTCGCTGGGACAGTAAGAAAACAGTGAGGGTTAGAAAAATAGCCCACCCTAAGACCCTGAAAAGTGGGTGCAAAGTGCACCTAAGTTCCCCAAAGAGCACAGAAGTCGTGATAGGGGAATTCTGCAAGGAAGACCAACACCAGCAATGCAACAATGATGGATTTCCTGACGAGAGTACCTGTGTCACGATCAAGTCGGGAGTGGGCAGATGCCCAGGAAATGCCAGCTGTGGGTGCAAAGAAGCTTCCACCGGATGGTAGAAGCTGTGGATTCTACAAGAACGACAAGGGCTAGAAACTTCCCCTTTGGAGGATGGATGTCCCACGTCGTGAAGAGTCGTGCAGAGGTGTTTCTGTGTAGAAAGACCGCAAACAAGCCTTGCTAGCTGCAAGGGTTGCAGTTAGGGTTTTTGGATGCTGCTGTGGCTCAGGAGGGACCAGGATGTCGCCAATTGCGTGAGGAGACAGAGGGGGCATCCAGCAAGAAAAAGAGCCCACTCAGAAGCAAGCAGCACCCGCAGAAGGGCCGGAACAGGCACTACGAAGTGGAGTGAACCAGAGCTCACCTGAAGTCACAAAGGAGGGTCCCACGACGCCGGAGGACAACTCAGGAGGTCGTGCACTGCAGGCTAGAGTTCCGGAGACCCAGGCTTGGCTGTGCACAAAGGAAATCCTGAAAGAGTGCACAGGAGCCGGAGTAGCTGCAAAACACGCGGTTCCCAGCAATGCGGTCTATCGTGGGGAGGCAAGGGCTTACCTCCACTAAACTTGGACTGAAGAGTCACTGGACTGTGGGAGTCACTTGGACAGAGTTCCTGAGTTCAAGGGACCTCGCTCGTCGTGCTGAGAGGAGACCCAGAGGACCGGTGATGCAGTTCTTTAGTGCCTGCGGTTGCAGGGGGAAGATTCCGTCGACCCACAGGAGATTTCTTCTGAGCTTCTAGTGCAGAGAGGAGGCAGACTGCCCCCACAGCATGCAGCACCAGGAAAACAGTTGAGAAGGTGGCAGGATCAGCGTTACAAGGTCGCAGTAGTCGTCTGTGCTACTTTATTGCAGTTTTGCAGGCGTCCAGAGCAGTCAGCGGTCGATTCCTTGGCAGAAGGTGAAGAGAGAGATGCAGAGGAACTCTGATGAGCTCTTGCATTCATTATCTAAAGAATTCCCCATAGCAGAGACCCTAAATAGCCAGAAAAGGAGGTTTGGCTACTTAGGAGAGAGGATAGACTAGCAACACCTGGAGGAGCCTATCAGAAGGAATCTCTGACATCAACTGCTGGCACTGGCCACTCAGAGCAGTCCAGTGCGCCAGCAGCACCTCTGTTTCCAAGATGGCAGAGGTCTGAAGCACACTGGAGGAGCTCTGGGCACCTCCCAGGGGAGGTGCAGGTCAGGGGAGTGGTCACTCCCCTTTCCTTTGTCCAGTTTCGCGCCAGAGCAGGCCTGGGGGATCCCTGAACTGGTGTAGACTGGCTTATGCAGAAATGGGCACCATCTGTGCCCATGAAAGCATTTCCAGAGGCTGGGGGAGGCTCCTCCTCCCCAGCCCTAACACCTTTTTCCAAAGGGAGAGGGTGTAACTGTAGGAGGCTGGACTGGCTTGTAGTGAGTACCAAGGGGTACTTGCACCTTGCACCAGGCCCAGTTATCCCTTATTAGTGTATAGGGTGTCTAGCAGCTTAGGCTGATAGATAATGGCAGCTTAGCAGAGCAGCCTAGGCTGAACTAGGAGACGTGTGAAGCTACTACAGTACCACTTAGTGTCATATGCACAATATCATAAGAAAACACAATACACAGTTATACTAAAAATAAAGGTACTTTATTTTTATGACAATATGCCAAAGTATCTTAGAGTGTACCCTCAGTGAGAGGATAGGAAATATACACAAGATATATATACACAATAGCAAAAATATGCAGTATAGTCTTAGAAAACAGTGCAAACAATGTATAGTTACAATAGGATGCAATGGGGAAACATAGGGATAGGGGCAACACAAACCATATACTCCAAAAGTGGAATGTGAACCACGAATGGACCCCAAACCTATGTGACCTTGTAGAGGATCGCTGGGACTATTAGAAAATAGTGAGAGTTAGAAAAATAACCCTCCCCAAGACCCTGAAAAGTGAGTGCAAAGTGCACTAAAGTTCCCCTAAGGACAAAGAAGTCGTGTTAGAGGAATAATGCAGGAAAGACACAAACCAACAATGCAACAACTGTGGATTTCCAATCTGGGGTACCTGTGGAACAAGGGGACCGAGTCCAAAAGTCACAAGCAAGTCAGAGATGGGCAGATGCCCAGGAAATGCCAGCTGCGGGTGCAAAGAAGCTTCTACTGGACAGAAGAAGCTGCGGTTTCTGCAGGAACGCAAAGGGCTAGAGACTTTCCCTTTGGAGGACTGATCGCACTCGCCTTGTAGAGTCGTGCAGAAGTGTTTTCCCGCCGAAAGAACGCCAACAAGCCTTGCTAGCTGCAAATCGTGCGGTTAGCGTTTTTGGATGCTGCTGTGGCCCAGGAGGGACCAGGAGGTCGCAATTTGGACCAGGAGGTAGAAAGGACGTCGAGCAAGATAAGGAGCCCTCTTAGCAGCAGGTAGCACCCGGAGAAGTGCCAGAAACAGGCACTACGAGGATGCGTGAAATGGTGCTCACCCGAAGTCGCACAAAGAAGTCCCACGTCGCCGGAGAACAACTTAGGAGGTCGTGCAATGCAGGTTAGAGTGCCGTGGACCCAGGCTGGACTGTGCACAAAGGATTTCTGCCGGAAGTGCACGGAGGCCGGAGTAGCTGCAAAAGTCACGGTTTCCAGAAATGCAGTCTAGCGAGGTGAGGCAAGGACTTACCTCCACCAAACTTGGACTGAAGAGTCACTGGACTGTGGGGGCCACTTGGACAGAGTTGCTAGATTCGAGGGACCTCGCTCGTCGTGCTGAGAGGAGACCCAAGGGACTGGTAATGCAGCTTTTTGGTGCCTGCGGTTGCAGGGAGAAGATTCCGTCGACCCACGGGAGATTTCTTTGGAGCTTCTAGTGCAGAGAGGAGGCAGACTACCCCCACAGCATGCACCACCAGGAAAACAGTCGAGAGGGCGGCAGGATCAGCGTTACAGAGTTGCAGTAGTCGTCTTTGCTACTATGTTGCAGGTTTGCAGGCTTCCAGCGCGGTCAGCAGTCGATTCCTTGGCAGAAGGTGAAGAGAGAGATGCAGAGGAACTCGGATGAGCTCTTGCATTCGTTATCTAAAGTTTCCCCAGAGACAGAGACCCTAAATAGCCAGAAAAGAGGGTTTGGCTACCTAGGAGAGAGGATAGGCTAGCAACACCTGAAGGAGCCTATCAGAAGGAGTCTCTGACGTCACCTGGTGGCACTGGCCACTCAGAGGAGTCCAGTGTGCCACCAGCACCTCTGTTTCCAAGATGGCAGAGGTCTGGAGCACACTGGAGGAGCTCTGGACACCTCCCAGGGGAGGTGCAGGTCAGGGGAGTGGTCACTCCCCTTTCCTTTGTCCAGTTTCGCGCCAGAGCAGGGCTAAGGGGTCCCCTGAACCGGTGTAGACTGGTTTTTGCAGAATTGGGCACATCTGTGCCCAAGAAAGCATTTCCAGAGGCTGGGGGAGGCTACTCCTCCCCTGCCTTCACACCATTTTCCAAAGGGAGAGGGTGTCACACCCTCTCTCAGAGGAAGTTCTTTGTTCTGCAATCCTGGGCCAGGCCTGGCTGGACCCCGGAGGGCAGATGCCTGTCTGAGGGGTTGGCAGCAGCAGCAGCTGCAGTGAAACCCCAGGAAGGGCAGTTTGGCAGTACCAGGGTCTGTGCTACAGACCACTGGGATCATGGGATTGTGCCAACTATGCCAGGATGGTATAGAGGGGGCAATTCCATGATCATAGACATGTTACATGGCCATATTCGGAGTTACCATTGTGAAGCTACATATAGGTAGTGACCTATATGTAGTGCAGGCGTGTAATGGTGTCCCCGCACTCACAAAGTTCGGGGAATTGGCCCTGAACAATGTGGGGGCACCTTGGCTAGTGCCAGGGTGCCCTCACACTAAGTAACTTTGCACCTAACCTTTACCAGGTAAAGGTTAGACATATAGGTGACTTATAAGTTACTTAAGTGCAGTGTAAAATGGCTGTGAAATAACGTGGACGTTATTTCACTCAGGCTGCAGTGGCAGGCCTGTGTAAGAATTGTCAGAGCTCCCTATGGGTGTCAAAAGAAATGCTGCAGCCCATAGGGATCTCTTGGAACCCCAATACCCTGGGTACCTCAGTACCATATACTAGGGAATTATAAGGGTGTTCCAGTAAGCCAATGTAAATTGGTAAAATTGGTCACTAGCCTGTTAGTGACAATTTGGAAAGAAATGAGAGAGCATAACCACTGAGGTTCTGATTAGCAGAGCCTCAGTGAGACAGTTAGTCACTACACAGGTAACACATTCAGGCACACTTATGAGCACTGGGGCCCTGGGTTACAAGGGTCCCAGTGACACATACAACTAAAACAACATATATACAGTGAAAAATGGGGGTAACATGCCAGGCAAGATGGTACTTTCCTACAGTAACACCCTCTCTCTGAGGAAGTCCTTTGTTCTGCCTTCCTGGGCCCAGCCTGGCTGGACCCCAGGAGGGCAGAAACCTGTCTGGGGGGTTGGCAGCAGGTGCAGTGAAACCCCGGTAAAGGTAGTTTGGCAGTACCCAGGTCTGAGCTAGAGACTCGGGGGATCATGGAATTGTCTCCCCAATGCCAGAATAGCATTGGGGTGACAATTCCATGATCTTAGACATGTTACATGGCCATGTTCGGAGTTACCATTGTGACGCTACACATATGTCGTGACATATGTATAGTGCACATGTGTAATGGTGTCCCCACACTCACAAAGTCCGGGGAATTTTCCCTGAACAATGTGGGGGCACCTTGGCTATTGCCAGGGTGCCCACACACTAAGTAACTTAGCACCCAACCTTTACCAGGTTAAGGTTAGACATATAGGTGACTTATAAGTTACTTAAGTGCAGTGGTAAATGGCTGTGTAATAACGTGGACGTTATTTCACTCAGGCTGCCAGGTCAGGCCTGTGTAAGAATTGTCAGAGCTCCCTATGGGTGGCAAAAGAAATGCTGCAGCCCATAGGGATCTCCTGGAACCCCAATACCCTGGGTACCTCAGTACCATATACTAGGGAATTATAAGGATGTTCCAGTATGCCAATGTAAATTGGTGAAATTGGTCACTAGCCTGTTAGTGACAATTTGGAAAGAGAGAGCATAACCACTGAGGTTCTGGTTAGCAGAGCCTCAGTGAGACAGTTAGGCATCACACAGGGAACACATACATATAGGTCACAAACTTATGAGCACTCGGGTCCTGACTAGCAGGGTTGCAGTGACACATAACAAACATACTGAAAACATAGGGTTTTCACTATGAGCACTGAGCCCTGGCTAGCAGGATCCCAGTGAGATAGTGAAAACACCCTGACATACACTCACAAACAGGCCAAAAGTGGGGGTAACAAGGCTAGAAAGAGGCTACTTTCTCACACAACCCCCCCAAACGAAGGACAATAAGGCTAACCTTGGCCAGTTGAGACTTTATTGTCTAAGTGGTGATAAGTAGAGAGTAGCTCTGCAATAGACTGGTTACTCCCTTTATCATCCACTATATGGTTACTTCCCTGTGGGGAAGTAAACCACCCTGTTTGAAGTTTTTTAGCTATGCAACAATGTGAAGATATATTTTTAGAGTTTCTATCAGTAAGTTTTAGTTTAGAGCAGTGGGAATTGTCCACTGACCCTATCTGTAGTGATGAAAATGCCAGACAGGGATGCTGTCTCAGTAAAGCCATAGCTGGGCAAAAACGTTGTCCATATGGCTGGAAGAGAGAACAGGGATGCTGTTTCTCTTGAGTTGGAGCAGGGCAGGGATGCTGTCCTATGAGCTCCACACTAGGGCAGGGATGCTGTCCTAAGTGTTGTGAGGCAGTGCAGGGTCTCTGCACTAAAGTTTCTCTGGGAGGGTTGGAGGGATGCTCCATGTTAACTAAAATGGTGCTCTTTTTCTCACCAATGTTAGTTATCCCACAGAGAGGTACTTCCACCTCAGGGAGTACAGCTATGCCAGCTGATGATTCCCTTGGAACAGGTGCCACCCCAGGAGAGGTTTCTCCCACCACAGGAATGATATCCTGAATGGTAGGGTGGTTAAGGGATACTGTGATACCCTCTTTACCTGTTGTTGGAGAGGGATCCTGAGTTTTCAGGCCTTCTCTCCTTTGCTTTTTCATTTCAGAAGAAATGAGAGGGAACAATTCCTCAGGGATACCCAGCATGGCTGCATGGGTATAAAACTCTACATCAGCCCAACCTGAGGCCTCTAGGTCATTACCTAAGAGACAATCTACAGGTAAGCTAGGTGATACTACCACCTGCTTAGGGCCAGTAACTCCACCCCAACTAAGCTGAACTATAGCTAAGGGAAGAAACTTAGTGGAGTTATGGACATCAATAATTTTATACTGTTGTCCAATGATGTGTTGTTTAGGAGCCACAAGGTTTTCAGTCACCAAAGTGATACTGGCACCTGTGTCCCTGTAGGCCTGGTCCTCAACACCATTTATTGATACTGTTTGCCTGTACTTATCCATTGTAAGGGGACAAGCAGCCAGTGTGGCAAGGCCAATGCCACTAGGTGTGACAGAAACTGTCTTGGGACTGACTACCCCAGTTTCTATGATGGACCCATAAGTGAACCCAACTACACCCTTTGCTTGACTGTTGCCAGCAGTCCCACCACTAGTACCACTACTGCTAGGGGCACTAGAGCTTGATGTATTAGTGGTGGTAGGCTCAGGGGGTTTACCTGGATAGGACTTATCCCCTGGCCTATGGCCTCTGTTTTTACACACAAAGCACCAAGGCTTTTTAATGTGTGTGGTTTGAGAAGAACAAGAAGAATTTGTTTTATCCCCACCCCCTGAAGAGTGTTTAGGATTTGAAGAAGGATCTTTGGTTTTACCCTTGTCCCCATGCTTATCCTGAGATTTCTCACCATCTTTCCTCTTGCCATCCTTGTCACCACCTGTGTGAACCTTTCTGTTCACTCTTGTTCTGACCCATTTGTCTGCCTTCTTTCCCAATTCTTGGGGAGAGGTCAGATCTGATTCCACTAGATACTGGTGCAACAAATCAGACACACAATTATTTAGATTATGCTCTCTCAGGATTAAGTTATACAGGCTTTCATAGTCAGAAACTTTACTGCCATGTAACCACCCCTCCAAGGCCTTCACTAAATGGTCAACAAAGTCTACCCAGTCTTGTGAAGACTCCTTTTTGGTTTCTCTGAACTTGATCCTGTACTGTTCAGTGGTTAAGCCATAACCATCAAGGAGTGCATTCTTAAGAACTGCAAAATCATTGGCATCACTTTCCTTAACAGTAAGGAGCCTATCCCTACCCTTTCCACTGAAAGATAGCCATAGGATAGCAGCCCACTGCCTTTGAGGGACCCCCTGTACATTACAGGCCCTCTCAAGTGCAGCAAACCACTTGTTAATGTCATCCCCCTCCTTGTAAGGGGGAACTTTCTTGTGCAGATTCCTAGAATCATGCTCTTTTACAGAATTACTATCTGTAATACTGCTGCTGCCACCATGGGGTCCAAACCCCAACCTCTGTCTTTCTTTTTCTAAGTCAAATGCTTGCCTATCTAAATCCAGCTGTTGCTTCTTGAGCTTCAGCCTGGATTCTTCCACTCTCAATCTATTGATTTCCCTTTCTAACACTCTGTCTTCAGGGAGGGTGGGTTGGGCATGCCTTGACACAGAAGAATGGTGTGAATGAACAGAGGGAGACCTGTCCCTAACAGATGGCACTCTAACAACCTGGCCTACAGAAGTAACACTCCTACTGTGATGAGAACTCACATTAATACCAGCTATGCTAGGTGGTCTGCTAATGGGCAGGTTGGGAAGGTTCCCTTCTAACTCTTTTACTAGGGGTGCCCCAGAATCAGAGTGGGAGCCATCAGCTAATCTCTCACCAGAAGTGCCAACTGTGGTCTTATCTTGTTCAAAGAGCATGTTAACTAATAGTTCTCTAGAGGGATTCTTCCCTACCCCTAAACCTCTTTCAATGCAGAGACTCCTTGCTCCTTTCCAGCTAAGGTGATCATAAGCAAGTTTGATCAGATCAACAGTTTGACCTGTGCCAGACATTATAGAAAAGGTTTAATGGACAGAAAAAGAAAGAAAAAGTTTCAGAACTTTTTAAAGAACAGAAAAAAAAACTTTTAAAACCTTTTAAGAACTTTTTGAAAGTTTTTAGATGTACTTTTCAGCACTTAGCAGAGGAGTAAGAGAAGAAAAGCAAAACTTTTTGGTTAGGTGTACATACACTGAACTTGTTTTGTATATTTTTCTCTTATGAAAAGTGCAAAATGACAAAGTGGTAAGTAGTTGCAAGTACTTATCCCACCGCTGCACAACCAATGTAGGAGGCTGGCCTGGCTTGTAGGGGGTACCAAGGGGTACTTACACCTTGCACCAGGTCCAGGTATCCCTTATTAGTGTAGAGGGGTGTCTAGCAGCTTAGGCTGATAGAAAAGGTAGCTTAGCAGAGCAGCTTAGGCTGAACTAGGAGACGAGTGAAGCTCCTACAGTACCACTAGTGTCATATGCACAATATCATAAGAAAACACAATACACAGATATACTAAAAATAAAGGTACTTTATTTTTATTACAAAATGCCAAAGTATCTCAGTGAGTACCCTCAGTATGAGGATAGCAAACATACACAAGATATATGTACACAATACCAAAATATGCAGTAATAGCAATAGAAAACAGTGCAAACAATGTATAGTCACAATAGAATGCAATGGGGGCACATAGGGATAGGGGCAACACAAACCATATACTCTAGAAGTGGAATGCGAACCACGAATGGACCCCAAACCTATGTGACCTTGTAGAGGGTCGCTGGGACTGTAAGAAAACAGTGAGGGTTAGAAAAATAGCCCACCCCAAGACCCTGAAAATTGGGTGCAAAGTGCACCTGAGTTCCCCAAAGAGCACAGAAGTCGTGATAGGGGAATTCTGCAAGGAAGACCAACACCAGCAATGCAACAACAATGGATTTCCTGACGAGAGTACCTGTGGAACAAGGGGACCAAGTCCAAGAGTCACGATCAAGTCGGGCGTGGGCAGATGCCCAGGAAATGCCAGCTGTGGGTGCAAAGAAGCTGCCACCGGATGGTAGAGGCTGTGGATTCTGCAAGAACGACAAGGGCTAGAAACTTCCCCTTTGGAGGATGGATGTCCCACGTCGTGAAGAGTCGTGCAGAGGTGTTTCCGTGCAGAAAGACCGCAAACAAGACTTGCTAGATGCAAGGGTTGCGGATAGGGTTTTTGGATGCTGCTGTGGCCCAGGAGGGATCAGGATGTCGCCAATTGCGTGAGGAGACAGAGGGGGCGCCCAGACAAAGAGCCCACTCAAAAGCAAGCAATACCCGCAGAAGTTCCAGAACAGGCACTACAAAGTGGAGTGAACCGGAGCTCACCCGAAGTCACAAAGGAGGGTCCCACGACGCCGGAGGACAACTCAGGAGGTCGTGCACTGCAGGTTAGAGTGCCGGGGACCCAGGCTTGGCTGTGCACAAAGGAAATCCTGGAAGAGTGCACAGGAGCCGGAGTAGCTGCAAAACACGCAGTTCCCAGCAATGCAGTCTAGCGTGGGGAGGCAAGGACTTACCTCCTTCAAACTTGGACTGAAGAGTGACTGGACTGTGGGAGTCACTTGGACAGAGTTGCTGAGTTCAAGGGACCTCGCTCGTCGTGCTGAGAGGAGACCCAGAGGACCGGTGATGCAGTTCTTTGGTGCCTGCGGTTGCAGGGGGAAGATTGCGTCGACCCACGGGAGATTTCTTCGTAGCTTTTAGTGCAGAGAGGAGGCAGACTACCCCAACAGCATGCACCACCAGGAAAACAGTCGAGAAGGTGGCCGGATCAGCGTTACAAGGTCGCAGTAGTCGTCTTTGCTACTTTGTTGCAGTTTTGCAGGCTTCCAGAGCAGTCAGCGGTCGATTCCTTGGCAGAAGGTGAAGAGAGAGATGCAGAGGAACTCTGATGAGCTCTTGCATTCGTTATCTAAAGAATTCCCCAAAGCAGAGACCCTAAATAGCCAGATAAGGAGGTTTGGCTACTTAGGAGAGAGGATAGGCTAGCAAGACCTGGAGGAGCCTATCAGAAGGAGTCTCTGACGTCACCTGCTGGCACTGGCCACTCAGAGCAGTCCAGTATGCCAGCAGCACCTCTGTTTCCAAGATGGCAGAGGTCTGGAGCACACTGGAGGAGCTCTGGGCACCTCCCAGGTGAGGTGCAGGTCAGGGGAGTGCTCACTCCCCTTTCCTTTGTCCAGTTTCGCGCCAGAGCAGGGCTGGGGGATCCCTGAACCGGTGTAGACTGGCTTATGCAGAAATGGGCACCATCTGTGCCCAAGAAAGCATTTCCAGACGTTGGGGGAGGCTACTCCTCCCCAGCCCTAACACCTTTTTCCAAAGGGAGAGGGTGTAACACCCTCTCTCTGAGGAAGTCCTTTGTTCTGCCTTCCTGGGCCCAGCCTGGCTGGACCCCAGGAGGGCAGAAACCTGTCTGGGGGGTTGGCAGCAGCAGCAGCTGCAGTGAAACCCCGGGAAAGGTAGTTTGGCAGTACCCGGGTCTGAGCTAGAAACTCGGGGGATCATGGAATTGTCTGCCCAATGCCAGAATGGCATTGGGGTGACAATTCCATGATCTTAGACATGTTACATGGCCATGTTCGGAGTTACCATTGTGATGCTACACATATGTCGTGACATATGTATAGTGCACACGTGTAATGGTGTCCCCGCACTCACAAAGTCCGGGTAATTTGCCCTGAACAATGTGGGGACACCTTGGCTAGTGCCAGGGTGCCCACACACTAAGTAACTTAGCACCCAACCTTTACCAGGTAAAGGTTAGACATATAGGTGACTTATAAGTAACTTAAGTGCAGTGGTAAATGGCTGTGAAATAACGTGGACATTATTTCACTCAGGCTGCCAGGGCAGGCCTATGTAAGAATTGTCAGAGCTCCCTATGGGTGGCAAAAGAAATGCTGCAGCCCATAGGGATCTCCTGGAACCCCAATACCCTGGGTACCTCAGTACCATATACTAGGGAATTATAAGGATGTTCCAGTATGCTAATGTAAATTGGTGAAATTGGTCACTAGCCTGTTAGTGACAATTTGGAAAGAGAGAGCATAACCACTGAGGTTCTGGTTAGCAGAGCCTCAGTGAGACAGTTAGGCATCACACAGGGAACACATACATATAGGTCACAAACTTATGAGCACTGGGGTCCTGACTAGCAGGGTCCCAGTGACACAGAACAAACATACTGTAAACATAGGGTTTTCACTATGAGCACTGGGCCCTGGCTAGCAGGATCCCAGTGAGACAGTGAAAACACCCTGACATACACTCACAAACAGGCCTAAAGTGGGGGTAACAAGGCTAGAAAGAGGCTACTTTCTCACACATAAGGACCAAGCCAATAATGCAGGCACAGGAGTAAAGGGTAACTCACCCATTGCACACAATGGAACACACAGATTCAATAATTATGCATTTACACCCCAACAGGACCCCTACCCAACGTCACTGGACAGGAGGTGCCAGACATATCCAATCCCCCCACAAAAGAGGCCCACAGTTATGACAGCAGCTCTTCACGCCTGGATCAAGATGACCAGCCCGGCCCATTTGGGACCGCGGGACAGTCGGTTCCCCTGACACTGTCACAAGCCACCACAGAGCCTCCCCCCTCAGGAAACACCAGCAAAGCACCCACCCAGCGGGCCCATACCTCTGTCCCTAGGACACATCAATCAGCAGTGTGTCCACCACTACAGGGAACCCAGGCAAACCCACCAACCCAAGAAAATCAAGGACCTGGGGCAGTGGCTGTGAGCACACGGTTCAGGGGACAGAGGCACAGGATAACAGGGAAACTGGGAGGACTGCTGTGTGATAGGGGGAGGACAGGCCCAGGGAACCTCCACTCCACGAGGCACTCTCCACATCATGAGAGCTTACCATCATTCCCAGGAGACGATGGCAACGGTACTGGCCAAGTTTCAGGAGACCCGTCTGTTGTAATTTAATACCGATTAGATTAAGCATTAGCAGAAGACATCTTGTATTTAGCAACTATTGTGAACATTTGGCGGAATCCATTTGGTATTCATGGCAGCCATTTTCTCTGCCATGTGCTCTGTCCTACCTTTCTGTTAACTACTCTTGAAAATCTGTCTAGTGACAAGTTATATTTAGAATCTCCCACTTTCGCACATGCCCACTAAGATCTGCAGCTGTTAGTAATCAGTAACAGACAGTAAGGTGATAACTAGTCCTTGAAACTGTTAGCCCCTCCTACCTGCCGACTGTGCATTTCCATATGACCTTACATGTATGTAAGTCTTGCTTCTATAATTGTAACACCTTCTTTTTTAGCCCCTGCGTGGGTATAAAAGGACCATGCTCTCTTAGTTCAGTGTGATACTTCAGACATTACCGAAGGGTGCTGTTTTACTGTAGTACCACCTCATGATGTTTAATAAACTTTGTCTTTTATTTCAGTTTCTGTGCCAACTTCTTCCTATATGGTCTGAGGACTTTGTGCAGAGAAGGGCGAACCCCTTGCACTAGTAGGCCTTGCTGATGCTTACTCCAACACGACGGCTGCAGGAGGAACACTACTTTGGAATCAGGGAGGACTTGAAGTCCATTAACACCACCCTGGTCACCATTGCAGGGGTGCTGGCAGACCTTCTCAACACCAGGAGGGACACAGTGGCACAACAATGGGCCCCTGACACTAGCCTGGATGATGAACAGCCCTCCACCTCCGCCGGCGCTAGTGGACAGGAGGCACCACCACAGGAACAACAGGACACCAGCACCCCACCCCCTGCAGATGGAAAACCACCCCACAAACGGTCCCTGAGATCCAGGAACAAGACAGAGAACATTGCCAAGACCCCCGCCAGGAAATGAGACCCCTGAATGTCACCTTTCTGTCCCACTATGTCACCCTGTCCATCCTTAAAATGCCATTGCTCCACTTCCTATGCCCCTTTGGACAATGCACCTGTGTAAGGAAATGCCTCCTTGGCATGGTTACCCCCTGACTTTTTGCCTTTGCTGATGCCAAGTTATGATTTGAAAGTGTGCTGAGACCTGCTAACCACTCCCCAGCAGCAGTGTTTTCCCTAAAACTGTACCTTTGTCTCCACAATTGGCACACCCTGGCATCCAGGTAAGTCCCTTGTAACTGGTACCCCTGGTACCAAGGGCCCTGATGCCAGGGAAGGTCTCTAAGGGCTGCAGCATGTCTTATGCCACCCAGGGGACCCTTCTCTCAGCACAGACACACTGCTTGCCAGCTTGTGTGTGCTGGTGGGGAGAAAATGACTAAGGGCCTGATTCTGACCTTGGCGGTCTTTTCGCAAGACCGCCGAGTTACCGCCGCGGTAAAGACCGCCGACCGCGGCGGTATGCCGCTGCGCGTATTCCGACCGCTGGGAGCGTTCCGCCGGAATACCGCCAGCAGCCACACTGGCGGTCGGCGGGAAAGTGGAGACTGGTCAACCTCCACCGCCACGCCAGCAGAACACCGCCCCCAGAATTACGACCCACATTTCTGTGTGGCGGTCTTCTGTTGGCGGTCACGTCCCTATGGCTCCCGTCGCCTCCCGGAGGACCAACGCACAAGGTAAGTTGATCGTCCGTGAGGGGAGGGGGTGGGGGGGTGTTGTGTGATGTGTGCGTGCATGGGGGTGTGTAGAGGGGGTGTGTGAGTGCGTGCATGCGGGCGGGGGGTGCTGCTGTGCCTTTGGGCAATGTGTGTAGTTCGGCGGGTGCGCATGTCGGCATGTATGTGTGCGGGTATGTGCCCCCGTTGTGTATGTGTGTGTGTAGGGGGTGTGCATATGTGCATGTTGGGGGTGCGTGCATGTCGGGGTGCGTGTATGTGCATGTCGGGGTGGGGGGGGCAGGCGGTTCGTACCACCTCTGGGGGGTGGCAGGGGGGTGGAGGGTGTGGGGGGAGGACTCGTGAGGGGCAGTGGGGGGTGGGGGAGACCCCTATCAGTGCCAGGGAAGGAATTCCCTGGCCCCGATAGTGCCTACCGCCATGGTTCGCATGGCGGTTCCCGACCGCCAAAAACCGCGGCGGTAAGCAGGGTCATGATACGGTTGGCGGTCTTGGGTCGACCGCCGGGCCGGAGTGTGCGAACTCCAGCCCGTCGGTCATGACCGCTGTGGCGGTCGGAGTGGGGAAGTGGCGGTCGATCGCGGCGGTGACCGCCGCGGTCAGAATGCCATTTTTCGGACCGCCGGTCTGTTCGCGGTCCGACCGCCGCCTCTCCGCCGACCGCCAAGGTAAGAATCAGGCCCTAAGTCTACATGGCACTCCCCTCAGGGTGCCATGCCAACCTCACACTGCCTATGGCATAGATAAGTCACCCCTCTAGCACGCCTTACAGCCCTAAGGCGGGGTACACTATACCATAGGTGAGGGCATAGGTGCATGAGCATTATGCCCCTACAATGTCTAAGCAAAACCTTAGACATTGTAAGTGCAGGGTAGCCATAAGAGTATATGGTCTGGAAGTCTTTCATACGCGAACTCCACAGCACGATAATGGCTACACTGAAAACTGGGAAGTTTGGTATCAAACTTCTCAGTACAATAAATGCACACTGATGCCAGTGTACATTTTTATTGTGAAATACACCCCAGAGAGCATCTTAGAGATGCCCCCTGAAAACATACCCGACTTCCAGTGTGGGCTGACTAGTTTTGCCAGCCTGCCACACACCAGACATGTTGCTGGCCACATGGGGAGAGTGCCTTTGTCACTCTGTGGCTAGTAACAAAGCCTGTACTGGGTGGAGGTGCTTTTCACCTCCCCCTGCAGGAACTGTAACACCTGGCGGTGAGCCTCAAAGGCTCACCCCCTTTGTTACAGCACCACAGGGCATTCCAGCTAGTGGAAGGGCCTGCCCCCTCCGGCCACGGCCCCACTTTTGGCAGCAAGGCCAGAGGAGATAATGAGAAAAACAAGGAGGAGTCACTGGCCAGTCAGGACAACCCCTAAGGTTTCCTGAGCTGAGGTGACTCTGACTTTTAGAAATCCTCCATCTTGCAGATGGATGATTACCCCAATAGTATTAGGGATGTGCCCCCCTCCCCTCAGGGAGGAGGCACAAAGAGGGTGTAGCAACCCTCACGGCTAGTAGCCATTGGCTACTAACCCCCAGACGTAAACACAGCCCTAAATTGAGTATTTAGGGGCCCCCAGAACCTAGGAAGATAGATTCCTGCAACCTGAAGATGAAGAAGGACTGCTGACCTGAAGCCCTGCAGAGAAGACGGAGACACCAACTGCTTTGGCCCCAGCCCTACCGGCCTGTTTCCCCACTTCAAGATAAACTGCAACAGCGAACCATCCCCCAGGGTCCAGCGACCTCTGAAGCCTCAGAGGACTACCCTGCATCTAAAAGAACCAAGAACTCCCGAGGACAGCGGCTCTGTTCCAAAGAAGCTACAACTTTGCAACAAAGAAACAACTTTTAAAGGACTCCACGTTTCCCGCCAGAAGCGTGAGACTTTCCACTCTGCACCCTACGCCCCTGGCTCGACCTGCAGAGAACCAACACTACAGGGAGGACTCCCCGGCGACTACGACCCTGTCAGTAGCCAGAGTTGACCCCCCTCAACCCCGCCAGCGACACCTGCAAAGGGAATCCAGAGGCACCCCCTGACCGCGACTGCCTGCTTCCAAGAACCCGATGCCTGGTAAAGACACTGCACCCACAGCCCCCAGGACCTGAAGGATCTGATCTCCAGTGCAGGAGTGACCCCCAGGTGGCCCTCTCCCTTGACCAGGTGGTGGCTACCCCGAGGAGCCCCCCCTTGCCTGCCTGCTTCGCTGAAGAGACCCCTGGGTCTCCCATTGAACTCTATTGCAAACCTGACGCCTGTTTGCACTCTGCACCCGGCCGCCCCGTGCCGCTGAGGGTGTACTTTTTGTGCTGACTTGTGTCCCCCCGGTGCCCTACAAAAGCCCACTGGTCTGCCCTCCAAAGTCACGGGTACTTACCTGCTGGCAGACTGGAACCGGGGCACCCCCTTCTCCATTGAAGCCTATGTGGTTTGGGCACCACTTTGACCACTGCACCTGACCGGCCCTGAGCTGCTGGTGTGGTAACTTTGGGGTTTCCCTGAATCCCCAATGGTGGGCTACCTTGGACCCAACTTTGAACCCTGTAGGTGGTTTACTTACCTGCAAAACTAACAAATACTTACCTCCCCCAGGAACTGTTGAAATTTGCACTGTCTAGTTTTAAAATAGCTTATCGCCATTGTTGCCAAAACTGTACACGGTATTTTGCTGATTCAAAGTTCCTGTGATATCTGAGTGAACTACCTTTCATTTAAAGTATTAATTGTAAATCTTGAACCTGTGGTTCTTAAAATGAACTAAGAAAATATATTTTTCCATATAAAAACCTATTGGCCTGGAATTGTCTTTGAGTGTGTGTTCCTCATTTATTGTCTGTGGGTATACAACAAATGCTTAACACTACCCTCTGATAAGCCTACTGCTCGACCACACTACCACAGAATAGAGCATTAGAATTATCTCTTTTTGCCACTATCTTACCTCTAAGGGGAACCCTTGGACTCTGTGCATGCTATTTCTTACTTTGAAATAGTACATACAGAGCCAACCTCCTACATTGGTGGATCAGCGGTGGGGTACAAGACTTTGCATTTGCTGTACTACTCAGCCAATACCTGATCACATGACTAAATTCCAAAAATTGTCATTAGAAACAGATTTTTGAAATTTGAGCTATTTTTCTAAATTTTTAAAAGTCCTGCTAGGGCCTTGTGTTAGTCCCTGTTAGCATTTCTTTTAGAGTTTAAAAGTTTTGTAAACTTTTGAATTAAGTTCTAGAGATAGTTTTAGATTCTTAAAAAGTATTCCAACTTTTAGAAACAAAATGTCTACTACAGAAGAGAATGTGATGGAACTCAACCTCACCCCTTACCTGCATCTTAGGATGTCAGAGTTGAGGTCTCTCTGTAAAATCAAAAAGATAAAGACTGGTTCAAACCCTACCAAAATGCAGCTCCAGGAGCTCTTGGCAGAGTTTGCTAAAAACAACCCCTCTCATGATGGCCTCACAGAGGGGGACACTAGTGAGTTGGAGGAATTCCTACCTCCAACCCTAGATAGGGAGAACAGGGTTCCTCCAACCCTGACCCCAGAAGTGATAGTCAGAGATGCTGCTTCTCTCACAGGAGAGTCCAGCAACTCTGGAAGCATTGAGGACAGCCTCAATGAAGATGACCGCCTGTTGGCCAGGTTGGCCAAAAGATTGGCTTTGGAAAGACAGATCCTAGCCATAGAAAGGGAAAGACAAGAGATGGGCTTAGGTCCCATCAATGGTGGCAGCAACATAAATAGGGTCAGAGATTCTCCTGACATGCTAAAAATCCCTAAAGGGTTTGTAACTAAATATGAAGATGGTGATGACATCACCAAATGGTTCACAGCTTTTGAGAGGGCTTGTGCAACCAGAAAAGTAAACAAGTCTCACTGAGGTGCTCTCCTTTGGGAGATGTTCACTGGAAAGTGTAGGGATAGACTCCTCACACTCTCTGGAAAAGATGCAGAATCCTATGACCTCATGAATGCTACCCTGATTGAGGGCTTTGGATTCTCATCTGAGGAGTACAGGATTAGGTTCAGGGGGGCTCAAAAATCCTCAAGCCAGACCTGGGTTAATTTTGTTGACTTCTCAGTCAAAACACTGGATGGTTGGATTCATGGCAGTGTTGTAAATGATTTTGATGGGCTGTACAATTTATTTGTGAAAGAACACCTGTTAAGTAATTGTTTCAATGATAAACTGCATCAGTTTCTGGTAGACCTAGGACCAATTTCTCCCCAAGAATTGGGAAAGAAGGCGAACCATTGGGTCAAGACTAGGGTGACCAGGACTTCCACAGGGGGTGACCAAAAGAAAGGGGTCACAAAGACTCCCCAGGGGAAGAGTGTTGAGACATCCAAGGGAAAAATTAAAGTCTTCTACAGAGCCCCAAAAACCTGCTCAGGAGGGAGGGTCCAAAGCCTCTTCACAATCCAATTTTGGGTACAAGGGTAAAAACCTTGATCCCAAGATGGCCTGGTGTCGTAGCTGTAATCAGCAGAGACACCAAACTGGAGACAAGGCCTGTCCCAAGAAAGGTTCCACTTCAAACTCTACTCCAGTTAGCACTGAAATAGCCAGTCTCCAGGTGGGATCAACAGTGTGCCCAGAGCAAATCAGGGTTCACACTGAAGCCACATTAGTCTCTGAGGATGGGGTGGATTTAGCCACAGTAGCCGCCTGGCCCCCTAACATGCAAAAATACAGGCAGCAGCTCTTAATTAATTGGATTAGTGTAGAAGGCCTGAGGGATACAGGTGCCAGTGTCACCATGGTGACAGGGAAACTGGTTTCCCCTGGAAAATACCTGGCTGGACAAACTTATCCAGTCACCAACGCTGACAATCAGACTACAGTACATCCCATGGCTATGGTAACTTTAGAATGGGGAGGGGTCAATGGCCTGAAACAGGTGGTGGTCTTCTCAAATATCCCTGTAGACTGTTTGCTTGGAAATGACCTGGAGTCCTCAGCATGGGCTGAGATAAAACTCAAAACCCATGCAGCCATGCTGAGTATCCCTGAACTGGTGTGTGTCAAGACAAGTGCACAGTGCAAGGCTCAGGGTGAAAAAGTGGTGTTGGAGCCTGGAAAAATGGCCCAACCCTCCAAGAGAAAAGGAAAGAAGACTGGGGAACCAGCTTCAACACAACAAGAGAAAGGGGACCTCTCTTCTAGGAAGAAGTTCTTCCCTCTGAGGGAACTGAGTCCATGGAGTTAGAACCTTATCAGGTTGAACTCCTAGGCCCAGGGGGACCCACAAGGGAACAGTTGTGTAAGGGGCAAGAAACATGTACCTGTCTTGAAGGCCTTAGGCAGCAAGCTGCTGAAGAGACGAAAGTAAGAATCACTTGGACACATAGGAGGTCATTACAACATTGGCGGTAAAAGCCACTTACCGCCGTGCAGAAGACTGCCAGCATACCACCGGGGCCGCGGAAATCCGCCACAGCTATTATGACCCACATTCCGAAATCCGACAAAATTCAGACACCCACACAAGTCCGCCACACCAAAGGTCAGTGATAAACTGGCAAAAACAAAACCTCCACCGTCACGCCAACAGAAATACGCCCATGCTATCACGATCCACGAATCCACGCGGCAGTCTTTCAACTGCGGTATTCCATTGGCGGTACACACCGCCGCGCTCAAAATAAACACACACATATCCAAAACACCACCACATTGGACAATTCGAAAGACACACACCTGATACACACCACTCCCACACACTCAATACTATATAAAACACACACCCACATCACCCACAAACCCCTACGACAAAAAAATCTGAAAGAAGGCCAGAGGGAGACACCACCATCCACAAACTAGCAGCCACAGGCACTCAACACCATCAGCCACACTACTTCCACGCACAAAACACCACACACCACTACATATCACCACACTTATCAACACATACACCACCCCACACATCACCCACACCACCTCATGGCACGGCAAAGACACCCCAGGTTCTCGGAGGAGGAGCTCAGGGTCATGGTGGAGGAAATTGTACGGGTAGAGCCACAGCTATTTGGATCACAGGTGCAGCACACCTCCATAGCTAGGAAGATGGAGCTATGGTGAAGAATAGTCGACAGGGTCAACGCAGTGGGACAGCACCCAAGAAATAGGGACTGTAGGAAAGTACCATCTTGCCTGGCATGTTACCCCCATATTTCACTGTATATATGTTGTTTTAGTGTATGTGTCACTGGGACCCTGCCAGCCAGGGCCCCAGTGCTCATAAGTGTGCCCTTTATGTGTTCCCTGTGTGATGACTAACTGTCTCACTGAGGCTCTGCTAACCAGAACCTCAGTGGTTATGCTCTCTCTGCTTTCCAAATTGTCACTAACAGGTTAGTGACCAATTTCACCAATTCACATTGGCATACTGGAACACCCTTATAATTCCCTAGTATATGGTACTGAGGTACCCAGGGTATTGGGGTTCCAGGAGATCCCTATGGGCTGCAGCATTTCTTTTGCCACCCATAGGGAGCTCTGACAATTCTTACACAGGCCTGCCACTGCAGCCTGAGTGAAATAACATCCACGTTATTTCACAGCCATTTACCACTGCACGTAAGTAACTTATAAGTCACCTTTATGTCTAACCTTTACCTGGTAAAGGTTGGGTGCAAAGTTACTTAGTGTGTGGGCACCCTGGCACTAGCCAAGGTGCCCCCACATCATTCAGGGCAAATTCCCCGGGCTTTGTGAGTGCGGGGACACCATTACACGCGTGCACTGGACATAGGTCACTACCTATGTACAGCGTCACAATGGTAACTCCGAACATGGCCATGTAACATGACTAAGATCATGGAATTGTCACCCCAAAGCCATTCTGGTATTGGAGAGACAATTCCATGATCCCCCGAGTCTCTAGCACAGACCCGGGTACTGCCAAACTGCCGTTCCCGGGGTTTCACTGCAGCTGCTGCTGCTGCCAACCCCTCAGACAGGTTTCTGCCCTTCTTGGGTCCAGCCAGGCTTGGCCCAGGAAGGCAGAACAAAGGACTTCCTCAGAGAGAGGGTGTTACACCCTCTCCCTTTGGAAAAAGGTGTCAGGGCTTGGGAGGAGTAGCCTCCCCCAGCCTCTGGAAATGCTTTGATGGGCACAGATGGTGCCCATCTCTGCATAAGACAGTCTACACCGGTTCAGGGATCCCCCAGCCCTGCTCTGGCGCGAAACTGGACAAAAGAAAGGGGAGTGACCACTCCCCTGACCTGCACCTCCCAGGGGAGGTGCCCAGAGCTCCTCCAGTGTGCTCCAAACCTCTGCCATCTTGGAAACAGAGGTGCTGCTGGCACACTGGACTGCTCTGAGTGGCCACTGCCAGCAGGTGACACCAGAGACTCCTTCTGATAGGCTCTTACCTGTGTTGCTAGCCTATCCTCTTTCCTAGGTAGCCAAACCTCCTTTTCTGGCTATTTAGGGTCTCTGCTTTGGGGAATTCTTTAGATACCGAATGCAAGTGCTCATCAGAGTTCCTCTGCATCTCTCTCTTCACCTTCCGCCAAAGGATCGACGGCTGACTGCTCAGGACGCCTGCAAAACCGCAGCGAAGTAGTAAAGACTACTACTGCAACCTTGTATCGCTGATCCTGCCGCTTTCTCGCCTGTTTCCTGGTGGTGCATGCTCTAGGGGTAGCCTGCCTCCTTCTTGCACCAGGAGCTCTCAAGAAATCTCCTGTGGGTCGACGGAATCTTCCCCCTGCAACCGCAGGCAACAAAAGACTGCATCACCGGTCCTCTGGGTCCCCTCTCAGCACAACGAGCGTGGTCCCTGGAACTCAGCAACTCTGTCCAAGTGACTCACACAGTCCAGTGACTCTTCAGTCCAAGTTTGGTGGAGGTAAGTCCTTGCGTCCCCACGCTAGACTGCATTGCTGTGTACCACGTGATTTGCAGCTGCTCCGGCTCCTGTGCACTCTTCCAGGATTTCCTTCGTGCACAGCCAAGCCTGGGTTCCCGACACTCTAACCTGCAGTGCACAACCTCCTGAGTTGTCCTCCGGCGTCGTGGGACTCCCTTTTGTGTCTTTGGGTGAGCTCTGGTTCACTCTTCTTCGTAGTGCCTGTTCCGGCACTTCTGTGGGTGCTGCCTGCTCCTGTGAGGGCTTCCTGACTTGCTGGGCGCCCCCTCTGTCTCCTCATCCAAGTGGCGACATCCTGGTCCCTCCTGGGCCACAGCAGTATCGAAAAAACTTAACCGCGACCCTTGTAGCTAGCAAGGCTTGTTTGCGGTCTTTGTGCATGGGAACACTTCTGCAAGCTTCTTTACGACGATGGACATCCATCCTCCAAAGGGGAAGTTTCTAGCCCTCTTTGTTCTTGCAGAATCCACAGCTTCTACCATCCAGTGGCAGCTTATTTGCACCCTCAGCTGGCATTTCCTGGGCTTCTGCCCACTCTCGACTTTGTCGCGACTCTTTGACTTGGTCCCCTTGTTCCACAGGTACTCTCGTCCGGAAATCCACTTTGGTTGCTTTGCTGATGTTGGTCTTCCTTGCAGAATTCCCCTATCACGACTTCTGTGCTCTCTGGGGAATATAGGTGCACTTTACACCTGACACTCCTTCCTGCAGTGCACAACCTTTTGAGTTGTCCTCCGGCGTCATGGGACTCCCTTGTGTGACTTCGGGTGGACTCTGGTTCATTTTTCTTCTATGTGCCTGTTCAGGTACTTCTGTGGGTGCTGCCTGCTTCTGTGGGGGCTCCCTACGTTTCTGGCTGCCCCCTCTGTCTCTTCCTCCAAGTGGCAAAATCCTCGTCCCTCCTGGGCCACAGCAGCACCCAAAAACCTCTGCCACAACTCTTGCAGCTAGCAAGGCTTGTTTGCAGGCTTTCTGCGTCGGAACACATCTTCAAGCTTCATCGCAACATGGGACATCCATCCTCCAAAGGAGAAGTTCCTAGTCCTCTTCTTTCTTGCAGAATTCCAAGCTTCTTCCAACAGGTGGCAGCTTCCTTGCACCCTCAGCTGGCCTTTCCTTGGCTCCTGCCCACTCTCGACAGTCGCAACTATTGGACTTGGTCCCCTTGTCTTACAGGTACACAGGTCTGGAAATCCACTGTTGTTGCATTGCTGGTGTTGGTTCTTCCTGCAGAATCCCCCTATCATGTCTTCTGTGCTCTCTGGGGGTAGTAGGTGCACTTTACACCTACTTTTCAGGGTCTTGGGGTGGGCTATTTTTCTAACCCTCACTGTTTTCTTACAGTCCCAGCGACCCTCTACAAGCTCACATAGGTTTGGGGTCCATTCGTGGTTCGCATTCTACTTTTGGAGTATATGGTTTCCGTTGCCCCTATACCTATGTGTTCCTATTGCAATCTACTGTAACTTTACATTGCTTGCATTACTTCCTTTTGCTATTACTGCATATTTTTGGTATTGTGTACACATATCTTGTGTATATTTGGCATCCTCATACTGAGGGTACTCACTTAGATTCTTTTGGTATATTGTCATAAAAATAAAGTACCTTTATTTTTACTATATCTGTGTATTGTGTTTTCTTATATTGTGCATATGACACCAGTGGTATAGTAGGAGCTTTGCATGTCTCCTAGTTCAGCCTAAGCTGCTCTGCTATAGCTACCTTCTATCAGCCTAAGCTACTAGAAACACCTCTTCTACACTAATAAGGGATAACTGGACCTGGTACAGAGTGTAAGTACCCCTTGGTATCCACTACATGCCAGGCCAGCTTCCTACAGGGACGACATCAGGAAGAGGTGGAACGACCTACGGGGGAAGGTGCGTTCCGTGGTCTCCAGACACAGCATCGCGGTACAGCGGACTGGCAGCAGACCCCCACCTCCTCCCCCACAACTAACAACATGGGAGGAGCAGGTCTTGACTATTCTGCATCCTGAGGGCCTCGCAGGAGTCAGTGGAGGAATGGACTCTGGTAAGTCAAAGCTTTAACTACCATATCCCCCAACCTTCCTGCATGCTATCACAGACCCCCACCCTCGTCCGCTCCCCTATCACACCAACTCCTCACAAATGTCCCAGCATCACAAACCACACATCCCAACACCAAGCCCTGCATGCAGCAACAAAGCATGGACACCCATCACTAAAGCATGCCCACTACGCATACCCACACAACCCCCTAAACCATCATCACACAAGGTCCCACACAGGAATGCTAGCACTGGGGTACACGGTCACCCACCCATTGCACACCATGACACACACAGATGCAATAATCATGCCTTTACACCCCTGCAGGACCACAACCCAACATCACCAGACAGGAGGGTCCAGACATCTCCACCCCACCCACAGAGGAGGCCCACAGTGATGACAGCAGCTCTGTCCAACTGGATCCAGATGATCAGCCCGGACCATCGTGGGCCTCGAGACAGTCGGTTTCCCACACCCAGTCACAGGCCACCACAGACCTTCCACCCTCTGGTAACACCAGCACAGCACCCACCCAGCGGGCCCAAACCTCCGTCCCCAGGACACGTCAATCAGCTGTGTGTCCACCACTACAGGGAACCCAGGATAACCCACCACCCCAACAACAACAGGGACCTGGGGGCAGTGGTAGTGGGCACACAGTCCAGGGGACGGAGGCCCAGGAACACAGGGGAACTGGGAGGGCTGCTGTGCGACAGGGGGCGGACAGGCCTAGGGAACCCACTCTCCACGAGGCCCTCTCCTCCATCATGGGAGCATACCACCACTCCCAGGAGACGATGGCAACGGTCCTGGCCAAGTTTCAGGAGACCCAGCACATGCAGGAGGAACAGTATTTGGGCTTCAGAGAGGAACTCAGAACCATCAGCACCGCCCTGGGCACCATTGTAGGGGTGCTGAAGGAGATACTTAACACCAGGAGGGACACTGTGGCACTCCAAGGGGCCCCTGACACTAGCATGGACGATGAACTGCCCACCACCTCCGCCGGCGTTAGTGGACAGGAGGCACTGCCACAGGACCACCACACCAGCACCCCACCCCCTGCAGACAGAGAACCACCCGCAAACGGTCCCTGAGATCCAGGAACAAGACAGAGCACGATGCCAAGACCCCCGCCAAGAAATGATACTACCCTGATTGTGGCAATGCACCTGTGAGACTAATAGACTGGACTATGCCATGGACATTCCTCCACCATCACCCCTCACCATTTTACAACCCCCCTCCAATATTTAGCACTGCAATAAACACCCTTGAAGCACAAAACAATCTGGAGTCAGTCTGTGATTTTGAAAATGTGTATTAGCAATGACAGTGACAAAATGCGTTCTCAAATGTAATGTCAACATAACTATGTCACACATCTCAAGTCCATGAGGAATCTAAGCAAATAACACACGTTGGAAACTACACCTGTGAAACAGTAATGAAAATGTACAACTCAGTTACCATATACTGGTTGAAATCGACAGACAGGATAGAGGTAGAAGTGTGAAAGTACTTGTAGTAGGCAGGAATGTATTCTCACCTGTGTGTCACTGGAAATATTGCTGGATAACTGAGTCTCTGTTGTCAATGTCTTCTTCCTCTGCTTCCTCCTCATCACTGTCCACAGGCTCCACAGCTGCCACAACCCCTTCATCTGGACCATACTCCTGCAAAAAAGGCACCTGTCTTCGCAAAGCCAAATTGTGAAGCATACAGCAGGCTACGATGGTCTGGCACACCTTCCTTGGTGAGTAGAGTAGGGAACCACCTGTCATATGGAGGCACCTGAACCTGCCCTTCAGGAGGCCGAAGGTGCGTTCGATCACCCTCCTAGTCCTCCCATGGGCCTCATTGTAGCATTCCTCTGCCCTGGTCCTGGAATTCCTCACTGGGGTCAGTAGCCATGACAGGTTGGGTTAACCAGGGTCCCCTAATAGCCACACCCGATGCCTCTGAAGTTGACCCATCACATAAGGGATGCTGCTATTCCGCAGGATGTAGGCGTAATGCACAGAGCCAGGGAAAATAGCATTTACCTGGGAGATGTACTGGTCTGCCAAACATACCATCTGTACATTCATAGAATGATAACTCTTCTGGTTCCTGTACACCTGTTCACTCCTGTGGGGGGGGACCAGAGCTACATGGGTCCCATCAATGGCACCTATGATGTTGGGATATGTCCAAGGGCACAGAAGCCACCTTTCACTGTAGGCAAACCCTCCACCTGAGGGAAAACGATGTAGCTCCGCATGTGTTTCAGAAGGGCAGACAACATTCTGGACAACACGTTGGAAAACATAGGCTGGGACATCCCTGATGCCATGGCCACTGTTGTTTGAAATGACCCACTTGCAAGGAAATGGAGCACTGATAACACCTGCACTCGAGGGGGGATCCCTGTGGGATGGCGGATTGCTGACATCAGGTTTGGCTCCAAATGGGTACACAGTTCCTGGATTGTGGCACGGTCAAACCTGTAGGTGATGATCAAATGTCGCTCCTCCATTGTCAACTGGTCCACCAGCGGTCGGTACACCGGAGGATTCCGCCACCTCCTCACATGTCCCAGCGGACAGTGCCTAGGAAGGACAACAGCGATCACAGAGTCAAACAACTCAGAGGTATGTACCCACAGTCTACACAGAACACCATTCATACACAGAATCTGGCCTGTATTTGTGTTGTGCGACAAGGCCTAGGTCTGTGTGACACAATTGGTAATTAAGGCATGTGGGCCCCTGAAATGGCGGGTGCCTGACCTCTAAAGTGGGACAATGGGATGTGAGGTAATTGCGCTGGCGTTGTACACCATCGCGGTAGGCAGTGGAAGACCGCGGCGCAATGCTGTATTGGTTAACATTGGACCCTATGGGTCCCAGGAGCCAATGACGATGTACGCCGGCGGTTATGCTACGCACCGCCGCGGACGTTACCCGCCGCGGACGTGACTGCCATTTTCTAGCTGTTCAATCACTCAATACCTGATCTTTGACAGGAGAGGACCTACACTGCAAGTGCTGCTGTGACCTCGGTCTGGAAGAGACAATGGCTTGTGCTTCTGGGGAAAGGACCCCTGCCTTCACTGCAGAGGAGTTGGAGAAGCTCGTGGATGGGGTCCTCCCCCAGTACACGCTACTCTACGGTCCTCCAGACCAACAGGTAAGTACACAGGGAGCACGTTGTATGGACTATGCCTGTGTGGCGAGGGCTGGTTGTAAGAAAGAAGGGGGCAGAGTTCTGAGTGCATGAAAGACGGTGAATGCATGGGCCACATGGCAAGGGTGGGGATGGGGGCCACTCATTTTGACGGTGCAGTTGTTAATGACTTCTCTTCTTCCCCTGTACATGTCATGTAGGTCAGCGCCCACCAGAAGAAGGATATTTTGCGTGCCATCGCCAAGGACGTCCAGACCCTGGGGGTCCACCACAGACGGAGCACCCACTGCCGGAAAAGATGGGAGGACATTCGCCACTGGAGCAAGAAGACGGCGGAGGCTCAGCTGGGGATGGCCTCCCAACATGGGAGGGGTGCTCGTTGAACTATGACCCCCCTGATGTTCCGGATCCTGGCGGTGGCCTACCCTGAGTTGGATGGGCGCTTGAGGGCATCACAGCAGACACAAGGGGGTGAGTACAACATCATTCAGCTGACTTTGCGCACAGTGAAGGTGTCTGGGTGGGGGAGGAGGGTTGTGGGTTTCCCCAGGCCAGGGCGAGTAACGTAGGCTAGGCCCCTCCGTAATGCAGGCCGTGTGGCACCTCACCCCACATCTGTAGAGTGCCAAGTACAGGTATACATGCCCCTGTGTCATCTATGTGTGCAGTTGTCGATCATAGCCATGTAGGCCATATCCCAGGAATTGCATCTGTAGAGCCCAACAACGCGGTGTAGTGCAGGGGGCTGCTGTGTCTGTATTGTCCGCCAACGGTAGCGGTAAGCCATGCACTCACCTGTCTTTCTTCTGTCGGGCCCCCCCTTTTTGTGGTCTCCCTGTTCTTGTGTGGATCAGCATCATCAGGCGAAGGTACAGTGGCACCGGAGCACGAGGGAGCTGCATCCCACATGGCCATGGAGAGCCACACCACGGACTCGGAATACACCAGGGGAACGGAGGGCGAGGGGAGCTTCACGGCAGTCACAGGATCTGCAACGAGCGACACGGACTCGTCCTCCGATGGGAGCTCCCTTGTGGTGGCGGCAAAATCTGTGCCCCCCCACTTCTACAGGTACAGCCGCCACCCCCCTACCAGCACCGCCCTCCCAGCAGCCCCTCAGGCTTCGCCCCATGCCCGCTCACCCAGGAGGATGAGCATCACCTTCGCCCCAGGAACCTCAGCCCCTGCCCCTGTCACCTCTGCTGCCCTCAGTGAGGAGGCCATTGACCTCCTCAGGTTCCTCACTGTTGGGCAGTCTACCATTTTGAATGCCATCCAGGGTGTAGAAAGGGAATTGCAACAAACAAATGCATTCCTGGAGGGCATTCATTCTGGTCAGGCTGTCCTTCATCAAACCCTGCAAACCCTGGCCTCAGCACTGATGGCAGCCATTGTCCCTGTGTCCAGCCTCCCCCCTCCAACTTCCTCCACCCAGACCCAATCCCCTGTACCTCAGCCTATCCCAAGCACACCATCAGACCAGCATGCACACTCATCAACACACAAGAGTGGCTCAGGCAAACATAAGCACCACACATCCCACAGGCACTCACACAAGCACCATTCCCATGCAGACACAGCAACATCCACTGCCTCCACTGTGTCCCCCTCCTCCACGTCCTTCTCCTCCCTCCCAGTCTCGTCTCCACTCACACCTGCATGCACTACATCCTCAGCCACTGCCTCCATCACCAGCACACCCATCGCCACACACCGCTCATGTGCACTCACCACCCCCACTACCATTCACACATCCCCAGTGTCTTCTCCCAGTGTGTCGGTGAGCCCTCCTCCCAAAGTACACAAACGCAGGCACACACCCACCCAACAGCCATCCACCTCACAACAGCCTTCGGCCCATGCACCTTCACCAAAATTCAGCAGACGTACACCTCCTACAACCACTACCTCTACCTCCACTCCCAAACCCCCTCCATCTTCCCGTCCCAGTGTGTCTAAAAAGCTCTTCCTGGCTAACTTTTACCTCTTCTCTACACCTCCCCCCGTCCTTCTCCTAGGGCCAGGCTTTCCAGGTCCCAGCCCAGCACCTCAACAACCACATCCCCAGACACAGTGGTGCCAGCAACTGCGGGGTCATGGACTGCGCCACCTATCAAGGCTGCCAGTGTGCCACGTAGCGAGGGCAAGGACATTCCGCCTCCTGCCAAGGTGAAAAAGGTGCCCACATCCCGGCGGGAGAAACTGAAAGTACCAGCCACCAAGGGCTCAGCAAAAACCAAAGGGGATAGTGGCAAGACAACTGCGGCACGATCAAAGCTGGGGAAGGGCCAAAAGCTGAAGAGCAGGTCAGGAGAGGGCATGGTGGCACAGACTGAGGGACCAGTGTCACACTTTCCGTCCATGACCACGCCAACCTGTACGGCGGCGAACACCGCTAGCTGCCCGCCACCACAACTGCCACCTGCACTGCCACCTGCACTGCCCCCGGCACATCTACAGCCTCAACAACCGTCCCCAGCCTCTTCCCCAGTGGGCAGCCGTCCGAGGCCGCAGGAGACGTCCTACTGTGTCCCTCAGCAGGTGCTGGCCCATGCACCGCTGCTAGCACCGCCGCCAGCACTGCCGCAACAGACACTGTTGCAAGGACCGCCACCTGCACCGCCCCCGGCACGTCTACAGCCTCAGCGACAGTCCCCAGCCTCTTCCCCAGTGGGCAACCGTCCGAGGCTGCAGGCGACGTCCTGCTGTGTCCCTCAGCAGGTGCTGACCCATGCACCGCCGCCAGCACCGCCGCAACAGACACCGCCGCAAGCACCGCCGCGACCGACACCGCTGTAAGCACCGCCACCAGCCCGAGGCGTCCTCGGACACAGGCACCACCACTGACATGGCTACCATCCCCAGTGGTCAGTCGTCTGAGGCTTGAGGAGAATTCCTGGACCCTGGGCAGCTTCCATGAGGCATTTCTTCCATCACTGTTTGCACCTGCAGGTGGAAGGCACAGCCGCAGCAGTGTGGGGTATGTCGCTACCTCCATGATGTATCATGCTACCTGAACCTCGCAAATCTCATGGCACGCACACTCAGGTGAGGGAATTGTACCGGCCACACTGCACGTGGAGCACTCTGGGCACCATGCCCGCTCCAGAACCAGTGGAGTATCACATCCACTACCTCCGTCCTTGGCAGGATGAAGCACTCTGGGCACCAGGCCCCCTCCAAAACCAGTGGAGTATCACATCCACTACCTCAGTCCTTGGCAGGATGAAGCACTCTGGGCACCAGGCCCCTTCCAGAACCAGTGGAGAGATACATCCACTAACTCAGTCCTTGGCAGGATGAAGCACTCTGGGCACCAGGCCCCCTCCAGAACCAGTGGAGAGATACATCCACTACCTCAGTCCTTGGCAGGATAAAGAACTCTGTTCACCATGCCCCCTCCAGAACCAGTGGAGTATCACATCCACTACCTCAGTCCTTGGCAGGATGAAGCACTCTGGGCAACAGGCCCCCTCCAGAACCGGTGGAGAGATACGTCCACTACCTCAGTCCTTTGCAGGCTGAAGCACTCTGGGCACCAGGCCCCCTCCAGAACCAGTGGAGCGATACATCCACTACCTCAGTCCTTGGCAGGATGAAGCACTCTGGGCACCAGGCCCCCTCCAGAACCAGAGGAGTATCACATCCACTACCTCAGTCCTTAGCAGGATGAAGCACTCTGGGCACCAGGCCCCCTCCAGAACCAGTGGAGTATCACATCCACAACCTCAGTCCTTGGCAGGATGAAGCACTCTGGCCACCAGGCCCCCTCCAGAACCAATGGAGACTGGTATCCACTTGAGAGACTGTGGCTTTGCACTCCCCAGGATACAGTAATGGGCATGGAGCCCCCTCGTGCAGCAGTAGCGTTGTGCGTTCATCAGGCTGAGGTGCCCCCCTGCCCCTCCCCCTGAGGTGCCTGTATGTTTTCGAGCTGATGCCCCAGCAGTGTTCTCTCCGTTTCCAGTCAGGTATCATGTGTGGGCCTCGCCCATGCATTTTGGGCCCAGTGGTCCACGGACAATGATTAGTACATTATCCGGACTTGTGTAGTTGGTGTACATATTTGTATATATTGAATTTGGAGTTTTGACTAATGGATTTTTAATGATTACAATTGTTACAATAATTTCCTTTTGTCCTTGCGTTCTTCCAGGTGGTGAGGGGGGTGTATATGTAATGTTGCTGCATGTATTTGTGTGTATGTTGTTGTGGGTGAGGGTGCAGGGTAGGGGTGTTGCATGTGTGTGTGTCACTCTCTTTCCTCCCCCCTCCCCTGTGTTGTAGGTGCAGTACTCACCGTGGTCACCGCCGTCGCAGTTCGTACTCCTGGTAGAAGAGGAGGTAAACCAACATGGGTTACGCCTGAAGTTCGGGCTCCATGGAGTCCTGGTCCCTCGTTGGGTGTAGAGAGGTGAGTGTTTCCCTTCTGTGTACTGTTTCCGCCGTGCTTTTGATAGTGTTGGTTCCGCCCCAGAAAAGGTGGCGGATAGGCCTCTTGTAATATAGTGAGCGGTACTTTGTCTTCCGCCTGTCTGTTGGCGGTGTCCGCCGTGCTGTTTGTTTCTACCGCCGTGGCGGTCGGAGTGTTAAAGTGGCTGTCTATGTTGGCGGTTTCTGCCACGGTCGTAATCCCATTTTTTTTTCGCCGGCCTGTTTGCGGTATTACTGCCGCTTTAACACCGACCACCAGGGTTGTAATGAGGGCCAAAGTCTCTTTCAAGGACAAAGAACCTGGTTCACAGGAAAAATCTCTGCAAAGGGCCACAGAGGAGGAGAAGAGGGGAAACAAAGGGGTGTGCGTCGATTTCTCAGGCCGCACAATGCGTCGTTTAGTTTCCATGCAGGGACGGCTGCGTGGTGATTTCTGGCGCTCGGTCGTGGATCCTCTTCGGGTTGCGGGGTTTTCAGACGCCCCGGAGTCTGTGCGTAAAATCCAGGGCTCGCGGAGCGAAGTCACAAGCGCTGCGTCGTCCCGGTGGGCATTGCGTGTAACTTTCTCCCACACAGCAGGCGCTGCATCGATTTCCGCTCTGGAAGTCAGGCTGCGTTGTCCCAGGTCGGCTGTGCATCGATCCGGTGGGCCGTGCGTCGAACTTCCGGTCGCAACACAGGTGCAGCGTCTATCTTCTTCTTGCGGAGTCACGCTGCGTCGTTCCGGTTCGGCATGCAGTGAATTTCTCACCGCGGGCAGAATGTACATCGTTTTTGGCATGCTTTGCATCGACGTTTCACAGCACAAGGAGTCCAGTTGCAAGAGTGAAGTCTTTTTGGTCCTGAGACTTCAGGGAACAGGAGGCAAGCTCTAGCCAAGCCCTGAGAGACCACCTCTTCACCACAGCCGGAGAGCAGCAAGGCATCAGGGCAACCGCAAGGCAGCAATCCTTCACAGAAAGCAGTCAGGTGAGTTCCTTTGGGCAGCCAGGCAGTTCTTCTTGGCAGGATGAAAGTTCTGGTTCCAGTTTTAATCTCCAGGAAGTGTCTGAGTTGAAATGGGCAGAGGCCCTGTTTTTATACCCAAATGTGCCTTTGAAGTGGGGGAGGCTTCAAAGAGTGGCTTAGAAGTGCACCAGGTCCCCTTTCAGTTCAATCCTGTCTGCCAGGGTCCCAGAAGGGGGTGTGGCAGTCCTTTGAGTGAGAGCAGGCCCTCCACCCTCCCATCCCAGGAAGACCCACTCAAAATGCAGATGTATGCAAGTGAGGCTGAGTATCCTGTGTTTGGGGTGTGTCTGAGTGAATGCACAAGGAGCTGTCAACTAAGCTCAGCCAGACGTGGATTGTAAGGCACAGAATGATTTAAGTGCAGAGAAATGCTCACTTTCTGAAAGTGGCATTTCTAAAATAGTAATATTAAATCCAACTTCACCAGTCAGCAGGATTTTGTATTACCATTCTGGCCATACTAAATATGACCTTCCTACTCCTTTCAGATCAGCAGTTACCACTCAAACAATGTATGAGGGCAGCCCAATGTTAGCCTATGAAGGGAGCAGGCCTCACAACAGTGTAAAAATGAATTTCAGAGTTTTACACTACCAGGACATGCAAACTACATAGGTACATGTCCTGCCTTTTGCCTACGCAGCACCCTGCCCTATGGGTTACCTAGGGCATACCTTTGGGGTGTCTTATATGTAGAAAAAGGGGAGATTTAGGCTTGGCAAGTACTTTTAAATTCCAAGTCGAATTGGCAGTGAAGCTGCACACACAGACCTTGCAATGGCAGGCCTGAGACAAGGTTAAGGGGCTACTGAAGTGGGTGGCACAATCAGTGCTGCAGGCCCACTAGTAGCATTTAATCTACACACCCTGGGCACATATAGTGCACTCTACTAGGAGCTTATAAGTAAATTAAATAGTCCAATTAGGTATGATCCAATGTTACCATGTTTTTTTTGGTGTTGTAGTTTTTTATTGCATTTAACAGCAAAGAACATGCCAGGTTAATATATTGTGACATATTTCAAACTTACAAGGCAAAAAGAAAAGTTAGTCGATGCAAATTAAATTATAAAACAGCGATTCAAGAATAACATCTTCTTAGGGGAGCACGAAGATGTCGTCCAAGATACATCTATAGGTGAGTGGCACACGTCTCAATGATTGTGGATCCTAACATTTATTGGGGGGGGAGAAGGAAGAGAGAAGAGAGAGAAAGAAAAGAGGGGAAGGGATGGTGAAGAAATAGCAATATAGACCAACAAGAAGAAGTAGTGGATAAGAACAATAGTGGTAATGGTAAAGCTGATACTTCTAATATCAATAATAACAATAATAACATCAAAGGCAATCGCCAATACTCAACAAATCAGGGAATATCAACACGTGTTGGGGGGAATGGGAAATGGGGGGATGAGAAGTGATGTGATGGGGGTAGGGATGAGCAGGGGAATGCAGATCTTCCAGATGTCTTCTGATAGAGGGGGAGGGGGAAGGACAGGGGGATAGAGAGAGTCAACTGACGGTTTCGGACAATTTTCCGGAGTTTGTTTGTCTGCCCCTTTTGAACCTAGAGTCTCCATTTATCGTCTTCTCCCTGACTTGATTGGATTAGGGAGATAGGTTTTTATCCGTCTTAGTTGTGATTTTTCTGGTAGTAGTGGGGGCTATCCGAGGCTGCGTAAGTGGGGATAATAGAAGTTGTTCCCTATTAATCGGGTATTGCAATAACAAGGGGTGTGGTAGTAAAGATGGTATAAGAGTAGCATGATCATGTCTTAGACTGTTAAACAAGGGGTAGTGAGAGAAGGGAGGGAAGGGAGAGAGTATGAGAGACGATACTATGAAGAAGAAGCGGGGTGAGAGGAGAAAGGAGAGAAGGGAGAGGAAAAGAAAAAAAGAGGAAAGAGAGATGAGAGATAAAAAAAGGGATTGGATGAGTGGGAGAGGGGGGGAGTACCTGGTGTCAGAGAGGGGAGAGAGGGGTGGATAACTAAGAAAAGATAGTTAGGAGAGAGGGAATAGGGAGGGGGGGTGGGAGGTGGGAGGTGGTGCAAAGTCCAGTCCGGTGCAGTGATCCCAGGGCTAGAAAAAACAAAGAAGGGGGGTAATATGAGATGTAGAGAATAGGAAACTAGGAAGGGGGGGTGTGGGTGGGGTAGGATGTAAGGGGGAAGGAGGGGAGGGTGATAGGGGAAAGAGAAGGGGAGCTGAAGGCATATGCATGGGGCCAGCTGGTGAGCAGCAGCACTGGCTATGCTGTTGATAAAATATCAGTGAGGAGGGGGGCCCATACCTGAGCAAAGATGGCGGCCTGATCTTGAAGATTATAGATGACTCTCTCATGTGCGGCAATGTTAAACATAGCCACAGTCCATTCCTTGGGCATGGGTTTGCGGACCTCCAGTGTTGCAGGTTGCATATTTTGGCAGTTACCAAGGCTGTGTGTAAGAGTCTTTTTTGTGGTTGTGATAGGGCTGGGAGAGGGGTCATATAATGTGGTATGAGCAACGCAGGGGTAAGGGGGTTGGGAGCGGCATAGAGTCTGCCAGGGCATGCTCCACCGCCTTCCATAACGGTTGCACAGATGGGAGGCTGCTGAGCACATGAAGCAGGTCACAACGTGGTTCCGTACAACGCCAGCACTAGGCATGCGGGAGGAGGCCGGTCTTATGTAACTTCATCGGGCTCCAGTACCAATCATGTAGAATCTTGAAAAGGAAGAACTTTAGGCGAGCCTCGCGGGTCCCTCTGTCCAACGCTTCCACCATGTCTGCCCAGTCCTCCTCCTCAAAGGTCAGCTGGAGACGGGTTTGCCATTGCAGACGCAACTTGTCCAAAACAGTTTGAGAGAATATGTGGCTGACACGGACTTCATACAGGCCAGCCATGACGCCTTTATGTTTCCCCCATGTCTTCAGGTAGGCAATTATGGGTGAGGGTTGCAGTCCCCAATGGATAGTGTCAAGATCTTGACGCTTATAATTCTGGGGTTGTAAATATTTCCACTTCTGCATGGGGTGGAGATGAAATTCCTCTACCAGGCTAGTGAAGGGTTTGAGCCTGCTGGTTTCCAATATCTGGCCTAGGCTAGTTATCCGTCGCTCCAATGCAACCAGTTCAGGGCCGCACCCCCCACGTGTATACTGTCATTATGCCATAGGGGAGCCTGGGAGTGGAGGGAGGGGTGAACCCCTAAAAGACGATGGGCCCTCCTCCATGCTACGCTCGTCGCCTTCAGGATCGGATCGTCATTGTGGCAGTGGTCCTGCGGTACAGTCCATTTAGGCCTCCCCTGTGGGAGAGCAATTCCCTCTCCACTGATACTCATTGGGGCAATTCTGCAGGACTATTGAGAGTGGCAGCCATTGGTGAAAGATGTAGGGCTAGAGCATAGTGTTCCCCCGAAGGAAGTCCCATTCCGCCGTGTGACCTGCGTGCTATAAGCTTGGCCGATGCTAAGCGGGGGCGTGTAGTTCCCCATACAAAGGCCCTGATGGCGGTGTCCACCGACCTCAACGTGGATAGAGGTATCTGAAGAGGGAGAAGACCCAGTACATATGTGAAACGCGGGACTGTGACCAGGCGCACTGCCTGCAACCTGCCCCACATGGAGAGGCCAAGCTGTGTCCATTTGTCAAAATCGAGTCTCATTCGGGCCATGAGAGGGTCTAGGTGTTCCGGCGTCATACGTTCCAGGCCGCGGTTGATCAGGATCCCCAGGTATTTAAGACGCTTCAGGGTCCAGTGGAAGGGACAGCCCAAAATCGATGATTTTGTTGTCTCTCACGACAGCGGGAGGGCTTCACTCTTCGCAGTTTACCCGATATCCCGAGAGGGGAGCAAAGTTCTCTATGATTGCCATTAGGTCGGGCAGTGAGCAATCCAGGTCAGTTAAGGTAAGCAGGATATCGTCAGCATACAGGTAGAGCTTAGAGGTGACATCGCCCCGCAGTGGGATGCCCACTATCCCAGGGGATACACAAATCGTAGCCGCCAGCGGCTCAATTGCCAGTAGAAACAGAAGGGGGGAGAGCGGGCAGCCTTTCCTTGTTCCTCTGCCGACAGGGAAAGGGTCTGAGAGGAAGCCTCCACAATTGACCCGTGCAGTGGGTTGGTCATACAATAGACGTACTTTGTAAATAAATCGATCGCCCAGACCGAATTTGGGAAAAGGTATGGCCATTCTATACGGTCAAACGCTTTTTCGGCGTCGAGTGACAGTTCTAAGGCAGACTCAGGCATATTCCGGACCCCCCAGGGGGCATGTCACAATGTATGAAGGTGATTCTGTGAGCTGCGGCCCGGCACAAAGCCGACCTGCGACAGGTGTATAAGGGATGGAATGACCCTGCATAAACGGTCCGCTACGACGCTGTTTTAATATCACCGTTCAGAAGGGATATTGGCCGGTAGCTGCCGCAGAGCAGAAGGTCCCGGCCCGGTTTTGGTATAACACCGATAACGGCAGAGTTGAATATCATGCCCAGCGAGTTAGTCTGACAGACTTCATCCAGCACTCCGTGCAGAATATCAAGCGTCTCCTCCCCCCCGATTTATAGAATTCCGCAGGGAATCCATCTTCACCTGGTGATTTGTGATACGGGAGACCGGAGACAACCTGTAGAATTTCTTGGCGGGTGATGTCTCCCCCTAGCAGCTCTCGGCCTTCATCGGAAACGTAGGGCAAGGTGACAGTACTGAGAAAAGCCTCCATTTGGGTGGGGGAGGACTGTATTTCCGAGGTATAGAGGCGGTGGTAGAAGGCTGCAAATTCGTCCACTATGTTCTGCGGGTGTGTGAGGATCTCTTCCGACTGAGCCCTGATAGCCGGTATGGCAAGGGCTGACACTCTTTGATGAAGTTGTGCGGCCAGGAGGCGGCCGGCCTTCTCCCCCTGCTCATAATGATGTCCCTGCAGGAGCTGCAATGCATATTCCGCCTGAGAAGTAAAGAGTTCATTCAGAGCCATACGGGCCTACTCCAGGTCTCTGTGGGTGGGAAGGGAGGGATGGGTTGTATACTGTTGCATCAGGAGTGTAATATCAGTCTTTAAGGTAGTTTGTTACTCCACCCTTTCTTTATTTGCCAGTGCGGCGTCGCACATCATCTGACCCATATCGTTGCTTTGGCCGCGGCCCAGAGTATCCTTTTGGATGTCACTAATATTAAATAGGATCTGAAGAGGGTAAATCATTGCCATCTGTTGTTTGGGCGATGTTTTAAAAATAAGTACTTTGCAAGATTGTCCTGGGTATATGTGGATGTGTGTGCTTGCAGCTGCGCCTTCCCCTGAGGGGTTCGGTAGCGTTGTTAGCGAAGCGCCATGGTTTGCGGCCTGGGGACACTATGCCCAACTGAAGGGTTAATAAGATCAGGGAGTGGTCTGACAGGCCCCCACTCAGTATGCGGGAATCTTGGGTTTGTGCTGTGAGGTTGTGCGAAACAAGAAAATAGTCCAGTCGGGACTGGGTGCCGTGAATCAGGAATAAAAAGGTATACTCTCTATCACTCGGGTGCATCAGCCTCCATGGTTCCACCAGGCCGTTGTCGTACATTACGTCGGACTGCAAGGCCCTATCTCCGTTATTGATAGTGTCCAAAGGCCCTGTCCTGTCTAATACGGCATCTCGGGTCAGGTTCCAGTCCCCACCAATAATGTACCGGGCTGCTCCGATCTCTGTTAGGAGACGGTTGATGCGAAGGAAAAATTGTCTCTTGGGGCCTATTGGTGCGTAGACTGATCCCGCGCATAGAGAAGCGCCTCCCAGCTTTAGTTTGGCAAATACGTATCGTCCCTCCGGATCGGCCCATGATTTGGTAGTTGCCCGTGGTCTTGTGAGACGACTGTCAGCCTGGCATCTCCGGTCGTCATCGTGGGACTTGATGATGACCGCGTAGGGGAATGGGGATGGGGGACCAAAAGTATCAGAGGCCCCCTCCCTTAACTGCGGTTGATCCCACTTCGCGTGGATGGGGGATGATTGGAGGATATAAGGGGGGATAAGTTGGAAGGACCCAGAACCTCGTCATGGTTTGGCTGATGAGTGGGTCAGTCCCCTCGGGCGCCGTTGCGTCGCCCGCGCTTCAGCAGTGGGAGAAAACTGCAGACCGGAGGGGAGAGGGTGGGAGAGGGCACTCTGGAGGGTGAGGGGGTGCCGGGTTCCTTTTTTTTTATCATGGGGGGGGTCCACCCCCTGTAGGTCTCTGCAGCAAGTGTAACGCTGGTGCCCACCTCACTTTGATGCGTAGTGATTCCCCGGGTATTGAACCACAATAACGGACTAGCGGGATAGCAGGGCGGGGACGAACTTCAACTGGCGGCCTAGTGAGAGTGTCGGTCAGCTCATGATGATAGACGCCGGCTCTCATATGCTGTTAGTTTCTCCAGGGCTCTCTTTCCTCTCAGGGTGCATTGTGTGGGGGATGGGGCAGGCAAACAATGTCCAGTAGGCTGACCGGTCTCTTCGGTCTCCGTCGTGGCCCCAGATGTCATTGATTCACTGGGAGCTGTCCCCCCCTCCTGGTCAGCTGAGTGCGTGGGGAAGGGGGAGGATGAGGAGGGGGCAGGTGTGTACAGGGGGGAGTAGGGAGGCTCCCAGTGGGAAAAAAAGACAAAGGGGGTCATTCTGACTCCTGCCGGGCGCGGCCACCGCGCGCCCGGCGGGAGCTGCCAAAATACCGTACCGCGGTCGGAAGACCGCAGCGGGTATTTTGAGTTTTCCCCTGGGCTGGCGGGCGGCCTTAAAAAGGCCGCCCGCCAGCCCAGGGGAAAACGACCTTCCCACCATGAAGCCGGCTCGTAATCGAGCCGGCGGAGTGGGAAGGTGCGACGGGTGCTACTGCACCCGTCGCGTATTTCACTGTCTGCTATGCAGACAGTGAAATACAAGCGGGGCCCTCTTACGGGGGCCCCTGCAGTGCCCATGCCGTTGGCATGGGCACTGCAGGGGCCCCCAGGGGCCCCGCGACACCCCCTACCGCCATCCTGTTCCTGTCGGGCGAACCGCCAGGAACAGGATGGCGGTAGGGGGTGTCAGAATCCCCAAGGCGGCGCAGCATGCTGCGCCGCCTTGGAGGATTCTGACGGGCAGCGGAAAACCGGCGGGAGACCGCCGGTTTTCCTGCACTGACCGCGGCCAAAGCGCCGCGGTCAGAATGCCCTAAGGGGCACCGCCAGGCTGTTGGCGGTGCTCCCGTGGTCGGTGGCCCTGGCGGCCACCGGCCGCCAGGGTCAGAATGACCCCCAAAGTCTTGTCTCCTCTTTCTCCCTTGTTTTTCCTTAATTTTTTTTATTCTTTTTTTTATTTTTCCTTATCTTCCCTATTTTTCTCAATTTTTCCTCACTCTTCCTTAGGTCTCTCATTTGTCCTTATTCTTCCTCCTTGGGTCCTACAACCCCTCACGGGGCTCCTACCAGAACTCGTTGCCCCCTCCTCTTGTGGGGGTATGGTTATGTCCTCTTCTTTGTCGTTGCTCCAGAGCTCAGGTCTCACGGAGCTCTCTCCCTGCCCCCACCTCGCACAGCTCCCCAGCAGTCAGGCGGAGGGGAGGGCGATCAGCGCATTGGCTGGGGGTGTGGTGATCAGGGGCTCGGGGAAGAATCGACTCTGCGATGTCACCGCCACTCCCGGGTTGCGCCGAAACCCTGTAATGGCATCGGGTCTCGGCGCTACCAGAGGCAGCGGCTTTAGGTCCTCTCCCTGGCCACCGCGATTCCTTGGAGCCCCCACTCCATGACACTCCTCAAAGGCGGCACTGCCCGTCCGACACTGTCAAGACGACTTCACACCCCTGGGGGGAGATGTTCGTGCCCCCGCTGCGCTCCCGCCCGCAGCCCGGCCCAGCCGCCATGCGGAGCGAAGGAATCAGGCGGACATCAAGCTACGTGGCCAGACCATGCCCCGTTACCATGTTTGAAGGGAGAGAGCATATGCACTTTAGCACTGGTTAGCAGTGGTAAAGTGTGCAGAGTCTAAAAACTAGCAAAAGCAGTGTCCAAAAAGTGGAGGGAGGCAGCAAAAAGTTAGGTGTGACCACTCTAAGGCTGTCAGGTCTAACAGAGTGTTTTTGATGCAACGGGATGGAAAGAGAAAATGGATTGTGTCATATGGATCAAGGACATTGAGAGAATCAGAGACATTATTCTGTCTTTGAAAAAGAGTTATTGGCTTTTGTGTGGGGTGCTGAACATTACAAAATGTTTCTGTGCGGGACCAAGTTTGCTATAAGGACAGACCATAAGCCGTTAGTGAATATGCAGTCACCATGTGGCGATAACAGCAAGATTAGCCAGACTTGCATCCAAACTACAATCCTTCCAATATAGGGTGGAGTATGTTCGAGGATGTAACAATGCGCACACTGACTGTATGTTTAGAAAACCTGTGGAGGTGAATTTTGAAGATTCTGGAGAAGAGAATGAATGTGAAGTGGCATAGGCTTTTTTTTATGTCAGAGATTCAGGAAAAATTGTTATGGGTTTGTATTTTATAACAGAGAACAAAACTGAAAAAGAAGAGGTACTATTGGGAGTTTGACGATATATATGTGGGGGATGCCAGGAGAAAAGGATTTCATAGGTGAACTCAAGGGATTCCACAAAGTACGCGAAGAGCCGGGGGAAAATAATGATATCATTTTGAGAGGGGATAAAATTATACCTCCTTTCGCTTTAAGAATGAGCCTGATACAATTTCCCTGTGAGGGACATTGGGAATTTCCAATACCAGGTGGAGGTTGCGAGAACAATACTGGCGGCCACAAATTGATCTAATGGTTGACAATGAATGAATTAATAATTTATTGTACAGATAATGAAATCCAATAAAATTAAAACAAAAAAAGAAAAACAGTCAATAATACACTTACAATCGAATGTTACATACGAACTGAAAACACTCCATAATTTAAACGCACAAACGACAATAAAAAACATTCCTGTGTGATAATGTAAAACCATCAATAGGAATAAAAATAAGGCCGGACCACCATAGCCCAGGACCCCACATGATACATGATAAACGGAGGGGCTCACAGTGCTGAGGCCCTAAAGTGCTTTAGTGCGTTAAATGAATATTAAGTTAAATACCAGTGATGGTCGGAGCCCAAGGTGTGACATTGAAGCTCAACAACCCAGCGAATTACTACAAACCAATGAGGCAAGAGCTGGAGAAAATTCCAATCATAGTTATCTACTGCTCGCAGTGCCCCTAAATTTGATTTGGGAAATTTAAATAAATTTAGTCAATAAAACATTCAGCATTAAATCCGCAGGATCCAGGAACTTAATCATGGCCTGTCGACAGGAGCGAATCTCCACTTCATTTCATTTACTCCGAAGAAGAGAGGTACATTCCTTAAGTAGATCTGGATAGAAAAACACCACATGTTCAATTGTTTCATCCGCATTACAACAACCCCTGCACATCACACCCTCTCCAGGAGTTGATCGCCATAAGGGTTGATGTTTCAAAAAAGCCCAATCTCCCATCCGTAAGGCCATAAAAGCCTCCTTCAAACAAAACCCGTAGGAGCAGGAGAAATAGCTAGATGAAGTGCCTGGCTTAAAGGAATTAATTACAACCAGGCATGCTTGTGTTTAGCAAGGAGGGAGCACTCTGAATGGTACGAGTGTAACTGTATGATCTTTTTAACACCTAGTTTGAGCAAGGAATGAGGGTGATTACTTACCCAAAGGTCGTCGCTGTTTACATTCAACCAAAAAATGGAAGTGAGATCCCTTTGTTTTCGATGCACTGATTTCTTGTGACAGAACTGCCTCCAAGCTACCTTCCTTGGCCCGACGCAGTTTATGACAAAGCTTCAGGAAAGCGCCGGCACCAACTGTCAACTGATCCGGAAGCCCAAATTCCAACTGTACCTGCATGGGTGAAGCGAGATGCAGTACATGGAAGACTCTCTTATAGATCTTATTAACCAGCCTATTTAATAAGCAGGAGCCTTGGACCACATAGGACAGTGAGGGGATAGTCTTTGCTCTCATAACTTCTACCAGGGGAAGAAGGTTTGGCCCCTTTAAAACTTTGAATAATTTGGAAAAGGCCACCTGCAATGCCACAGCTTTAAGTTCAGTCTCCTTCCAATGCTTGACAAAGCTGCCCCTAGAGTCCAAGTGCACACCTAAATTGTCATAAGACTGGTCTAAAACGAGTTTACTACTCTTGTATTGCTAATGGGTCCCAAATGCTTTTTTCTTCGGAAGGAGACCACTGTAGTTTTGTGTAAATTGACTTCTAATGAATTCACAGGCGTATAAGATGGGAGTTGGCTAAGCAGTTGTTGAAGACCAGTCTTAGTATAATTGAACAATGCAACATCATCAGCCTAAAGCAAGTGGGTAAGCCTAAAACTACCAATCTTGGGGTATGAGAATTAACATCATCAAGAGATGATGACAAATCCGCAATAAACAGATTAAAAAGTAGGGTCGCAAGCACACAACCCTGTTTCACACCACGACCAGTGAAAGTTTTTCCGGAAAGAGAACAATCATCACCAACTTTAATACAGACCCAGGTATCCGTATGTAGTTCCATAATGGCACCCAGGAGAACTGAAGTAATACCCCAGTTTTGTAGTTTTGCTCACAGGGCACTCCTAGGATCTGGTCAAATGCTGCCTTGAAATCAACAATGCGGTGTAAAGCCTGATAGAATCGCTCTATAAAATCAAAATAGAAAGGAGTAATAGGATGGTCGATGTGCCGGAGGCAGCGGAGAACCCTGTTAGAACAATAGGGGTTAGTCCCTTCGATTCAACCCAGGCACAAAGATCTTGCAGCAAAAGACTGGCATAAAACTTGGCCTCATTGTCAAGCAGGGCTTTCATCCTAAAGTTGGCGGGGTAAGACCTTGAACCGCTTTTATATAGCAGGTGAAGAATGGCACCACGCCAGGATTCAGGGATTCTTGAAGTCAGTACTCAAAGAGATGGGCAAGATGAACTGCCCAAAAGGAAGAATCCTGTTTGCACAGCGTCTGTGGAAGGCCATTGGGACCTGGGGTTCCATCTCTCTTCGCCCTTGGGATGATATGAGGGAGACGTGATTGAAAAGAAGTATTCACTCCATGAGGGGGAAACGCAAACCCAGTGGGCACAGAGCAAGACTTAACCAGAGCAGCAATGGTGTAATAAGCCCCCTCATTCGACAGTTTCCCATCCTGCTTGTGCAGAACTGAGTAATCAAATAGGACAGAAAGACTCCTTCAGAAATATTAACAGTGCCAATACCCCTTTGATTACCTTGTAGGTTATCAATAAGGGACAAACATTTCTTAGAATTTGGATCTTTACTCACACTTAAACCTTTAGCCCAAAACTGATTGAGATAAGTCTGATGGTCATCATAAATAGCCTTTTTATGGCCTTTCCTCAGCTGCGTATATTTAATTAATAGACACTCAGAATCAGGGCTCTTCCTAATTCCCCTTGCTAATCTGTTGTAGGAGGCTGGCTTGGCTTGTAGTGGGTACCAGAGGTACTTACACCTTGTGCCAGGTCCAGTTATTCCTTATTAGTGTAGAAGAGGTGTTTCTAGCAGCTTAGGCTGATAGAAGGTAGCTATGGCAAAGCAGCTTAAGCTGAACTATGAGACATGTAAAGCTCCTAGTATACCACTGGTGTCATATGCACAATATCATAAGAATACACAATACACAGAAGTGCTAAAAATAAAGGTACTTTATTTTTATGACAATATGCCAAAAGTATCTCAGTATAAGGATAAGTTATATACACAAGACATATGTACACAAACCAAAATTATGCAGGTAATAGAAAGAAAAGTAATGCAAGCAGTGTAAAGTTACAGTGAATTGCAATAGGAGCACATAGGTATAGGGGCAACACAAACCATATACTCCAAAACTGGAATGCGAACCACGAATGGACCCCAAACCTATGTGAGTTTGTAGAGGGTCGCTGGGACTGTAAGAAAACAGTAAGGGTTAGAAAAATAGCCCACCCCAAGACCCTGAAAAGTAGGTGTAAAGTGCACCTACTACCCCCAGAGAGCACAGAAGACATGATAGGGGGATTCTGCAGGAAGAACAAACACCAGCAATGCAACAACAGTGGATTTCCAGACCTGTGTACCTGTAAGACAAGGGGACCAAGTCCAATAGTCGCGACAGTGTCGAGAGTGGGCAGGAGCCAAGGAAAGGCCAGCTGAGGGTGCAAGGAAGCTGCCACCTGTTGGAAGAAGCTTGGAATTCTGCAACAAAGAAGAGGACTAGGAACTTCTCCTTTGGAGGATGGATGTCCCATGTTGGGATGAAGCTTGCAGATGTGTTCCGACGCCGAAAGCCTGCAAACAAGCCTTGATAACTGCAAGAGTTGTGGCAGAGGTTTTTGGGTGCTGCTGTGGCCCAGGAGGGACCAGGATTTTGCCACTTGGAGGAAGAGACAGAGGGGGCAGCCAGAAACGTAGGGAGCCCTCACAGAAGCAGGCAACACCCACAGAAGTACCTGAACAGGCACATAGAAGAAAAATGAACCAGAGTCCTCCCAAAGTCACACAAGGGAGTCCCATGACGCCGGAGGACAACTCAGAAGGTTGTGCACTACAGGAAGGAGTGTCAGGGACCCAGGCTTGGCTGTGCACGAAGGAAATCCTGGAAGAGTGCACAGGAGCCGGAGCAGCTTCAAATCATGCGGTACCCAGCAATGCAGTCTAGCGTGGGGAGGCAAGGACTTACCTCCACCAAACTTGGACTGAAGAGTCACTGGACTGTGGGAGTCACTTGACAGAGTTGCTGAGTTCCAGGGACCACGATCCTTATGCTGAGAGGGTACCAAGAGGACCAGTGATGCAGTCTTTTGGTGCCTGCGGTTGCAGGGGGAAGATTCCGTCGTCCCACGGGAGATTTCTTCAGAGCTCCTGGTGCAGAGAGGAGGCAGGCTACCCCCAGAGCATGCACCACCTGGAAACAGTCGAGAAAGCCGGCAGGATGAAGCGATACAAGGTTGCTAGTAGTCGTCTTGCTACTTTGTTATGGTTTTGCAGGCGTCCTGAGCAGTCAGTGGTCGATCCTTTGGCAGAAGGTGAAGAGGGAGATGCAGAGGAACTCTGGTGAGCTCTTGCATTCGTTATCTGAAGAATTCCCCAAAGCAGAGACCCTAAATAGCCAGAAAAGGGAGTTGTTCCCACCAAGATGTGGTGCCTGGCACAACTGAAAAGAGTTCAGAAAATTGTCCAAGGAGATTTATGCAGTTGTCTTTCTGTTCTGCAGTCAGACAATCTGCCAAAACTACTCCCTCCACTAAAGCATCATTTTCAGTGGTGGAGAAGAGATCAGGGAGAGGGTCACTCTCTTCTTCCTGTCCCTCATCTGTTGCCATGAGCAGGGTGAGATCAGCCCTGTCATAGTAGGGTTTCAGGCGGTTGACATGAATCACCCTAAGGGGACTCCTGGCAGTGCCCAGGTCTACCAAATAGGTAACCTCACCCTTCTTTTCAACAATTAGATGGGGTACATTCCATTTGTCTTGGAGTGTTCTTTGTGCCACAGGCTCAAATACCCACACCTTCTGTACTGGTTGGTACTGGATCAGAACAGCCTTCTGGTCATGCCATTGCTTTTGCAGCTCCTGGCTGTCCTGAAGGTTTTTACTGGACATTTTCATGTACTCAGCCATTCTGGATCTTAGGCCAAGTACATAATCCACTATGTCCTGTTTAGGAGCTTTTAAAGGTTGTTCCCAACCCTCCTTCACAAGAGTGAGTGGACCTCTAACAGGGTGCCCAAAGAGGAGTTCAAAGGGGCTGAAGCCCACTCCTTTCTGGGGTACCTCCCTTCAAGCAAAAGGAGGCAAGGTAACAGGACATCCCATCTCCTCCTGAGTTTTTCAGGGAGTCCCATTATCATTCCTTTGAGAGTTTTATTAAACCTCTCAATCAGTTCATTTGTCTGTGGGTGGTAAGGGGTGGTGAACTTGTAGGTAACACCACACTCCTTCCACACTGCTTTCAAGTATGCAGACATGAAGTTGCTACCTCTGTCTGATACTACCTCTTTAGGAATACCCACCCTGGAAAAGATTCCCAGGAGGGCCTTTGCCACTGCAGGAGCTGTAGTGGTCCTTAAAGGTACGGCTTCAGGATATCTTGTGGCATGGTCTACAACCACCAAGATACATCTATTGCCTGAAGCAGTAGGAGGGTCAAGGGGGCCAACTATGTCATCCCCTACCCTTTCAAAGGGCACCCCAACCACTGGAAGTGGAATTAGAGGGGCCTTTGGAGTGCCACCAGTCTTGCCACTGGCTTGGCAGGTCACACAAGACTTACAAAAATCTTTGATGTCCTCTGACATACGAGGCCAGTGAAACAAGCGAACAAGTCTTTCCCAAGTTTTTATCTGGCCCAAAAGCCCAGCCAAAGGAATGTCATGTGCTAGAGAGAAGAAACTCTCTGTACTGCAGGGGAATGGCCACTCTCCTGGCTGCTCCAGGTTTTGGGTCCCTTGCCTCTGTGTACAAGAGGTTATCTTCCCAGTATACTCTATGACTGTCACTGACATCCCCATTTTGCTTTTTGACAGCTTGCTGTCTGAGACCCTCTAATGTGGGACAGGTTTGCTGTGCCACACTCAGCTCTTCACTGGCAGGCCCCCCTCCACCCAAAAGCTCAGCAGTATCTGCTGCCAGCTCCTCAGGTGTAGGTTCTGCACAAGGAGGAAATTCCTCTTTTTCAGAAGGGGAATCATCTGTAGAGGGAGGGATAGTGGATAGGGATTTACCCTCGCTACCCCTACACTTGGTCCATTGTTCCAGGATCCAAGTTACCCTGTCCCTTTTGCTTTTTGGCCTGAGCCCTGGTTAAAGCAATAATATGCCCAGGAATGCCCAGCATTGCTACATGAGCCTCCAACTCCACTTCTGCCCAAGCTGATGTCTCTAAATCATTCCCTAGTAGACAGTCTACAGGTAAATCTGAGGCAACCACAACTTTCTTTGGACCAGTAACCCCCCCCCCAGTTGGGATTCACAACTGCCATGGGGTGGCTAAGAGTGTTGTTATGAGCGTCTGTCACTTGGTACTGCTGACCAAGTAGGTGTTGTCCAGGGTGGACCACTTTTTCTATCACCATAGTTACACTGGCTCCTGTGTCTCTGTAGGCCTGAACCTCAACACCATTTATTAGGGGAAGTTGCTTGTACTTATCCATATTAAGGGGACAAGCAACCAAGGTGGCCAAATTAATGGCACCTTCAGAGACTAAAATAGCCTCTGTGGTCTCCCTAACAAGACCAACCCCAACTACATTGCCAATAGTGAGCCCAGCTACACCCTTGGATTGGCTATTAGTAGTAGATTTCCCACCACCACTGCTATTACTAGGGGCACTAGAATTTGCAGCAGGGGTGTGGTGGTGGGAGGTTTGGTGTTTTTCTTTGGACAACTGGAATCAGTTGCCCAATGGCCTTTGACTTTACACAAATAACACCAAGGCTTTTTAGGTTGATTATTGGAAGAGGATTTGGACCCACCACCCCCAGAGGATTTTTGTGGGCCTGATGAAGACTCAGAATGTTTACTTTTGTCCCCACCCTTGTTAGAATACTTACCATCCTTCTTCTTGCCGTCTTGTCACCCCATGTATGAACTTTTCTGTTCACCCTTGTTCTGACCCACTTGTCTGCCTTCTTTCCCAATTCTTGGGGACAGGTCAGATCTGAGTCCACTAGGTATTGGTGCAACAAGTCAGACACACAGTTGTTCAGAATATGCTCTCTCAGAATAAGATTATACAGGCTTTCATAGACAGATACCTTACTGCCATGTAACCACCCTTCCAAGGCCTTCACTGAACAGTCCACAAAATCTGTCAAGTCTTGAGAAGACTCTTTTCTGGAGTCTCTGAACTTAATCCTGTATTGTTCAGTGGTTAAGCCAAATCCATCCAAGAGTGCATCCTTCAATACTGTGTAGTTGTTAGCTTCACTTTCTCTAACAGTAAGGAGCCTATCCCTAACCTTTCCAGTGAAAGATAGCCACAAAATAGCAGCCCACTGCCTTTGAGGGACCAACTGTACCACACAGGCCCTCTCAAGTGCAGCAAACCACTTGTTGATGTCATTCCCCTCCTTGTAAGGGGGGACTATCTTGTGCAGATTCCTGGAATCTTGCTCTCTAACCGGATTACTATCAGGAATACTGCTGCTGCGACCATGGGGAACTAACCCCAACCTCTGTCTTTCCTTCTCAATGTCTAGGGATTCCCTATCTAAGGCCAGCTGTTGCTGTTTAAGCTTCAGTCTGGTCTCTTCAACCCTCAACTTTTTGAGTTCCCTTTCTAACAAGTTATCCTCAGGCTGGGTGGGTTGGGAATGCTTTGACACAGATGACAAATTGGAAACTTCAGAGGGGGACCTGTCCCTAACTGTCTGGACCCTGGTAACCTGGCCTCTAGGAATAAAGGATGCCCTACTGTGATGGGAACCTCTATCACTACCAGCATTACTAGGTGCCCTGTTAGGGGGCAGACCCTGATCAGAACCCTCCCCACCCTTCTCAGGGAACTCTCCTGAGTCAGACTGGGAAGCTTCTACATTTTCTAACCTCTCATTTGATGGGCCAGACTGGTTCTGGTCATCCACAACAAGCATGTTAAAAATAAACTGTTTTGTAGGGTTCTTTCCTATAACTAAACCTCTATGTAGGCAGAGACTCCTTAAACTTTTGTAGTTCAAAATGTCATAAGTAGCATTGACAGTTTTGAGAGTGGAATCTACAACAGACATGATAGTAGAGGGTTTAGAGATAGTGAGAAGAGAGAAAAAGTTTTCGAACTTTTGAAAGCACAGAGAAAAAACGTTTTCTAACTTTTAGAAAACATTTAGAAGTTTTAAGAAACTTTTCAGAACTTTGTAAAAGTTTAAGGATAGAAAAGCAAACTTTTTTGGGTTAAGTGTACATACACTGAACTGTTTGGTATATGATTCTCTTATGAAAAGTACACAATGACAAAGTGATAAAGCATTTACAAGTATTTATCCCACCGCTCCATCACCAATGTAGGAGGCTGGCCTGGCTTGTAGTGGGTGCCAAAGGTACTTACACCTTGTGCCAGGTCCAGCTATCCCTTATTAGTAGAATAGAGGTGTTTCTAGCAGCTTAGACTGATAGACGGTAGCTATGGCAAAGCAGCTTAGGCTGAACTAGGAGACATGCAAAGCTCCTATTATACCACTTATATCATATGCACAATATCATAAGAAAACACAATACACAGAGTTACTAAAAATAAAGGAACTTTATTTTTATGACAATATGCCACAAGTATCTCAGTGAGTACCCTCAGTAAGAAGGTAAGTAATATACACAAGTTATATGTACACAAACCACAAATAGGTAAGTAAGAGTCAAAAAAGTAATGCAAACAGTGTAGAATTACAATAGGTTGCAATAGGCAAGCATAGGTCTAGGGGCAACACAAACCATATACTCCAAAAGTGGAATGCGAATCACGAATGGACCCCAGACCTATGGGAGCTTGTAGAGGGTCACTGGGACTGTAAGAAAACAGTCAGGGTGTCCAAGATACCCCAACCCAAGACCCTGAAAAGTAGGAGTGAAGTACACCTACTATCCCAAAAGAGCACAATAGTCGTGATAGGGGGATTCTGCAAGGACAACAAACACCAGCAGTGCACTGACAACTGATTTCTGGACCTGAGGACCTGCAAGGGGACCAAGTCCAATAGTCGCGACAGTGTCCGGGGGGGCAGGAGCCCAGGAAACGCTGGATGAAGGTGCAAGGAAGCCGCCTCCGGATGGAAGAAGCTTGGAATTCTGCAAGAACAAAGAGGACTAGGAACTTCTCCTTTGGAAGGAAGATGTCCCACGTCGTGATGAAGGTTTCAGAACTATTCCCACGCAGAAATACTGCAAACAAGCCTTGCTAGCTGCAAAGGTCGCAGTAGAGGTTTTTGGGTGCTGCTGAGGACCAGGAAGGACCAGAATGTCACCCGTTGGAGGAGGAGACAGAGGGGGTGCTCAGCAACTCAGAGAGCCCTCACAGAAGCAGGCAGAACATGCATAAGTACCTGAACAGGCAATTGGAAGATTTGTGAATCAGAGTCCACGCAGAGTTACAAAGGAGGGTACCACGACGTCGGAGGCCAACTCAGCGGGTTGAGCACTGCAGGACATAGTGCTGGGAGAGTGCAGAGAAGCCGGAGCAGCTGCAAATCATGCAGTACACAGGTTTGCAATCTAGTGTGGCGAGGCAAGGACTTACCTCCACCAAACGTGGACTGAAGGGCCACTGGACTGTGGGAGTCACTTGGGTAGAGTTCCTGTGTTCCAGGGACCACGCTCGTCAGGATGAAAGGGGACCCAGAGGACCAGTGATGCAGTCTTTCGGTGCCTTCGTTAGCAGGGGGAAGATTCTGTCAACCCACAGGAGATTTCTCCTGAGCTTCTGGTGCAGGGTGAAGGCAGGCGACCCCCAGAGCATACACCACCAGGAAACAGTTGAGAAAGCCGGCAGGATGAGGAGCTACAATGTTGCTGGTAGTCATTTTGCTACTTTGTTGTGGTTTTGCAGGCTTCCTGGAGCAGTCAGCGGTCGATCCTTGGTAGAAGTCAAAGAGGGAGATGCAGAGTAACTCTGGTGACCTCCTGCATTCGTTATCTGAAGAATTACCCAAAGCAGAGACCCTAAATAGCCAGAAAAGGAGGTTTGGCTTCCAAGAAAGGAGGATTGGCTACCAAGAAAGGTAAGAGCCTATCAGAGGGGGTCTCTGACATCACCTGCTGGCACTGGCCACTCACACACACTGGAAGAGCTCTGGGCACCTCCCCTGGGAGGTACTGGTCAGGGGAGTGGTCACTCCCCTTTCCTTTGTCCAGTTTTGCGCCAGAGAAGTGGGGGATCCCTGAACCGGTGTAGACTGGCTTATGCAGAGATGGGCACCATCTGTGCCCATCAAAGCATTTCCAGAGGCTGGGGGAGGCTACACCTCCCCAGCCCTTCACACTTATTTCCAAAGGGAGAGGGTGTAACACCCTCTCTCAGAGAAAATCCTTTGTTCTTCCTTCCTGGGCCAGGGTTGTCTCGACCCCAGGAGGGCAGAATCCTGTCTGAGGGGTTGGCAGCAGCAGCAGCTGCAGTGGAAACCCCGGAAGGGCAGTTTGGCAGTACCCGGGTTCTGTGCTAGAGACCCAGGGGATCATGGAATTGTCCCCCCAATACCAGAATGGTATTGGGGTGACAATTCCATGATCTTAGACATGTTACATGGCCATGTTCGGAGTTACCATTGTGACTCTATACATAGGTAGTGACCTGTGTATACTGCACGCGTGTAATAGTGTCCCCGCACTCACAAAGTCCGGGGAATTTGCCCTGAACGATGTGGGGGCACCTTGGCTAGTGCCAGGGTGCCCACACACTAAGTAACTTGGCACCCAACCTCCACCAGGTGAAGGTTAGACATGTAGGTGACTTATAAGTTACTTATCTGCAGTGAAAAATGGCTGTGAAATAATGTGGACGTTATTTCACGCAGGATGCAGTGGTAGGCCTGTGTAAGAATTGTCTGAGCTCCCTATGGGTGGCAAAAGAAATGCTCCAGCCCAAAGGGATCTCCTGGAACCCCGATACCCTGGATACCTAAGTGCCATATGCAAGGGAATTATATGGGTGTACAAGTGTGCCAATGAGAATTGGTAAATTTTGTCACTAGCCTGCAGTGACAAATTTGGAAAGCAGAGAGAGCATAAACACTGAGGTTCTGGTTAGCAGTGGTTCAGTGATACAGGTAGGCCTCACACAGGGAACACATACAGGGCACATACTATGAGCACTGGGGTCCTGCCTGGCAGGATCCCAGTGACACAAGGGCTAAAACATACACACATACAGTGAAATTGGGGGTAACATGCCAGGCAAGATGGTACTTTCCTACACCCTCTACTCCAGTGCTTGCATTCTTAGCTTGGTCCTTGTGTGATAGTTGGTTTGGGGTCTGTGTGGGTATCTGTACTGGACATGCTTTGGTGATGGGTGTCCATGCATTGGTGTTACATGCAGGGCTTGCTTTTGGGATGTGTGGGTTGTGTTGGTGGGGAATCTGTGGGTTGTTGGGGTGATGGGTTTGAGGGTAAGGGTGGGAGCATGTGATGGCATTCAGGTGGAGTGGGAGGATAAAGTAGTAAAGATTTGCCTTATCAGAGTCCAGTCCTCCTGCTACTCCTGCAAGGCCCTCAGGATGCATTATTGCCAAGACTTGCTCCTCCCATGTTGTTAGTTGTGGGGGAGGAGGTGGGGGTCCACTGCCAGTCCTCTGTACTGCAATCTGGTGTCTGGAGACCACAGAACGCACCTTCCCCCGTAGGTCGTTCCACCTCTTCCTGATGTCATCCTGTGTTCTTGGATGCTGTCCCACTGCTTTGACCCTGTCGACAATTCTCCGCCATAGCTCCATCTTCCTTGCAATGGATGTCTGCTGCACCTGTGCTCCGAATAGCTGTGGCTCTACCCAGACTATTTCCTCCACCATGACCCTGAGCTCCTCCTCAGAGAACCTGGGGTGTCGTTGAGGTGCCATGATGTGGTGTGGGTGATGTGTGGTGGTGTCTGTTGTGATGTGTGAGGGGATATGTTTGTGTGTGTTGTTTGAGGTGCGTGGATGTTGTGTAAGTGATGGTGTTGTGTGTCTGTGGATGCTGCTGTTGTTTTATATAGTGTATCTCTCTGGACTGCTTTAAATTTCTGGTAGTAAGTGCTTGTGGGTAATGTGGGTGTGTGTTATATAGTGTTGTGGGTGTGTGGGTGTGGTGTGTGTATGTGTATCAGGTGTGTGTATTTCGAATTGTCCAATGTGGTGGTGTTTTGTAAATGTTTGTGTATTTTGAGCGCGGCGGTGTGTACCGTCAATGGTTTACTGCGGTTGAAAGACCGCTGCGTTGATTCGTGGGTCGTGATACTGTGGGCGCATTCTTGTTGGCGTGACGGTGTCGGTTTTGTTATTGCTATTTTATCACTGACCTTTGTTGTGGTGGACTTGTGTGGGTGTCTGTATTGTGGTGGATTCCGAGCTGTGGGTCTTAATACCTATAGCGGAATTCCGCGGCCGCAGCGGTATATTGGCTGTATTATGTACGGCGGTCAGCGGAAATTACCACCAGGGTTGTTATGAGGGCCTATATATTGTACCCACCCGGCGGAGGCAGAATGAAAACCTGGATGGATGCTGGCAGGGGGAGTCAGTGGTCCATGGGGCCATAAGAAGGCCCCCTCCCCCAACAGCCCTCAACAATATCTAAAGTTGTTGAGTGCCCTCGGTTACCAAACCAAAAAAAAAACAAAAAAAACATGGTGATAATGAAATGATTGGAGAAACTGCTCTTTTCATATTTACTGCTTCTGCCGAGAAGCAACCGACAATGCCCTACAAGGGCTTTTTGCCTTTATTTTTAGATCCTGGTGAAGTCTCTAGAAAGAGTAGAAGCATCACCAGCATTTTTTGAAAATGTTGGGGGAGAGGTGGCGCCAGGGAGCGCAGCTGCTCCCGATGAAATCACAAAAAACTGGCAGTACTTCTCCTGGATCATTGAATAAAAACCCCAGGAGAGTTTGCCATCTTTTTAGAAGAACTCTCAGCTGGATCTGTATGCTTTTCAGGCGGAGTGCAGGCCCCTTGTGGTTGGTTTTATGGCTGTATTTTGTGTGTAAAATCATAGCCATGTACATGGTAATGCATTGGATTATATTTATTGATAAATTATTGTGGTGATTTCTTGACAAAGCCAATAGGTTTGCTTTATATGTGTTGATGTGTTGACCCCCTGATAAAGCCAATAGGTCTGCTTTTTATATTTTGGACTTCTGACCCTTTGACAAAGTGAGGCGTTCTGCCTTACTTAAATTTACAGCCTTTATAATATTACTTTACGCTACAAAAAACCTCAGAAGTTCAATAAGAAAAAAAAAGGTTCTAGTGACAATATAGTTAGATGATGTATAGTTAGCTGAAACAATCAGTTTAAACTAAGGGCCTTATCACGAGTTTGTCGGTCTGCCAGACCGCCATGTTGGCGGTCTTTGGTGGTCTTTCACACTGCCATATTATGAGGTATACAGGCAGGACTGCCAACCACCAACCAAAAAAGGCAGACAACCTTTGGCTTGGCAGCCTGGATATAGGCGGCCCAACCTCCAATGCAAACTGTCTTGGTACAGGACTCATACATCTAATCTCTGCAACCTACATTACCTGGTACAATCCATGTCCACTTTGTATGTCAAAAAGCATCAGATACCTGCCAATGTCACAACTTGGAAAATGCCCACATGAAGATGCCATGGTGAAGGTGCATGTACAAAGAGCTAAACAAGGAGTATAGGCTTGAAACCATACCTACGACATAAGCCACAGAGCAAGCAATTGGAACCCAAGACATATTGCAAGGTAACTGTCACATACAAAGCAGCATCATCGAGGTGGGAATGTGCCCAAAGCTTACACATCAAGCAGCCTTTGACTGAATATTGCAGAGAATTAGCTCCTTAGCTGTTTCCAAGACACTCAACTCCACACTTTCTCACAACTACAGTTCATTGTACAGTCACAGTCATTACATCACATGACATACTCATTGCCAAGAACTCTCAAACATGTCATGCAACAACTTTAAAAGGAAAGAGAAAAGCAGTAGGAGTATGGGTTACGAAGTATCCACAGTGGAAAAGGCAAAGTCCGTATTGAAAGATGGTTTGCCGAGTCGTGCTACATGTGTTGCAAAGAAAATGCAGAAACGAGGAATCCAAGAAGGCTGACGAGTATTCCAAGGGCTAAGTTGCAGTTTTAGTGTTGCATTCAGTTTTGGTTGCTACAATATGCGTGAGCCGCTAATGAGCTTCGCACTTCAAATGAGACCTGACAGGTATCCAGATGTGTGAGAAGAGCACCTGTTGTGAGGTAAACGTTTTTGAGGCAAGTTCCGCTTCGCACGCTTTAAGAAGGACAATTCAGGTTTAACCTTCAATCATATGTAACCATTAGAAACAAGTTGAACTTTTGTTATGAGGTGACATTTTCTTTGAGGCGAGTTTCGTTTGTACATTATAAAAAAAGATAATTCAAGTTCGACTGTCAATAAATTTGACCTTTATGAACAAATCCTGTGAGGAAAGAATTATCGATGGTTATAAGCTCTAAAAGACATTCTATGAATATTCCAATATATTCAACATTCAATCTGACCTAATTATATTTTGACTATGAAAACAACCAGAGTTCAAAAACTGAATTAACTTTTGGTAATTTGAAGAAGTTAGCGAAGCACACAGGATAAAAAGATTGAAAAAGAAAACATAAATCCAGAAAACAAGTAATTCTTGTTTTCATATCAAAACACCTTTATTTGCTCCTACCTATATATATATATATATATATAGCAACTCCTTAGAACAATAAAGAAAGTTCAGATAACGAACTCAAATATACATAACAGCTCCAGGAGTGAGAAGCAACAAGCATTATATAAACTGACAACCAATACTAGAATCTCATTTCCTACAATTCAACATAAAACATTTACAGAGCAAGAGGGAGGCAGATTCCTCAGATAACTCAGGATAAGAAAGTGAGAAAGGAAATATAAAAGTTCATTAAATAAAACATAGTAAATGTTAAAGATGGTATTAGGTTTAAAGAGTGTCCTCAGTAATTATATTTGTAGTTGTTGCAGATGCTGTCATCCATTTAAGACCAGAAGTGAGTGGCAGACTGAGCATGTGAAGATTGTCAATCTCTGAGGCAGTCTCTCTAAATCCCATTCCCCTTTCAACTTCCAGGGTGCTCAAGACAGGAGTTCAAAGTAGTTGCGAGCAGTTTGGTTGGGATTGAGGACTTACCTTCTTCATTACACTTATATTCATGAAAAGTAGCTGTTAATGAGATCTTTCCACAAGTCAGCTCCTTCCTCTTCACCGCTGTCATCCTCACTTGGATTTCAGGACCCCAGTGTCTGTGCTCTCTCCTCTAAATGTGGTTAATGGTAAACTTTTACACCCACAATTGGCATGCTGGTACACACATACAGTATAAGCCCCTAGTATATGGTACTTAGGTACCTAGGGCATTGGTGTACCAGGGGACTCCCATGGGCTGTAGCATGTATTATGCCACCATTGGGAACCCATGCAAACTGTGTCTGCAGGACTGCCATGGCAGCCTGCGTGAAATGGTGCACACACCTTTCACCTAAAATATAGGGCTTGCCTTAGATCCTATTTGCTAGAATTAGACACTGTAAGTCACCCCTCTGGTAGGCCTTTCAGCTCAAAGGCAGGGTGAGTGTGAGGGTACCTCTGCATGAACATGGTACCCATACAAACCCCAGACTCCATTCCCTGGGCCTTGTAAGTGCGGGGAAGCCATCTTAAAGTATGTAGTGGACACTGGTCTGCACAAATGGTCCAACTATGTAGTGGCATCCTCGAACCTAGGCATGTCTGGTATCAAACATGCTGGAATCATGCAACTACACCAATTCCAGTGCTAGTTTCATGATCCCATTTACTCTGGGGGTTCCTTAGAGGATCCCCCAGTTCTGCCTGTGTAGCCTTAAGGGGTCTAGTTGCCATTGCTGCCGACCCCAGGCACTGTTATGCCCTCCTACTGGTGAGCCTAACTCAAGTAGGGGAAGGCAAAACAACGGATTTCCTGCAAGGAAGAGGTGTGATCACTTCTCCATTTGAAATAAGTGTCTCTGGACTGGGGTGGGGTGGCCTCTGAGGACCACCAGACTGCTATGAATAGGCACCTTTGGTGCCTTCCTTGCATAATCCGGTTTGCGTTACTTGATGAAGCCCCAGTTCCCGCTCTGGTGTGAAACCATACAGAGGAAAAGGTGACCACCTCCTTCTCCAGCTCCTCCCCTACGGAGGTGCACAGAGCACTACCAAGTTGCCGGTTGATTCTGCCATCTTTGAAACAAAGTGGGCAGGGGCCCCTGGGAGCATCTGTGAGAAAGTAGCCTCTTTCTAGCCTTGTTACCCCAACTTTGGGCCTGTTTGTGAGTGTATGTCAGGGTGTTTTCACTGTCTCACTGGTATCCTGCTTGCCAGGGCCCAGTGCTCATAGTGAAAACCCTATGTTTTCAGTATGTTTGTTATGTGTCACTGGGACCCTGCTAGTCAGGACCCCAGTGCTCATAAGTTTGTGACCTATAGGTATGTGTTCCCTGTGTGATGCTTAACTGTCTCACTGAGGCTTTGCTAACCAGAACCTCAGTGGTTATGCTCTCTCTTTACAAATTGTCACTAACAGGCTAGTGACCAATTTTACCAATTTACATTGGCCTACTGGAACACCCTTATAATTCCCTAGTATATGGTACTGAGGTACCCAGGGTATTGGGGTTCCAGGAGATCCCTATGGGCTGCAGCATTTCTTTTGCCACCCATAGGGAGCTCTGACAATTCTTACACAGGCCTGCCACTGCAGCCTGAGTGAAATAACGTCCACGGTATTTCACAGCCATTTTACACTGCACTTAAGTAACTTATAAGTCACCTATATGTCTAACCTTTACCTGGTAACGGTTAGGTGCAAAGTTACTTAGTGTGAGGGCACCCTGGCACTAGCCAAGGTGCACCCACATTGTTCAGGGCCAATTCCCCGGACTTTGTGAGTGCGGGGACACCATTACACGTGTGCACTACATATAGGTCACTACCTATATGTAGCTTCACAATGGTAACTCCGAATATGGCCATGTAACAAGTCTATGATCATGGAATTGCCCCCTCTATGCCATCCTGGCATAGTTGGCACAATCCCATGATCCCAGTGGTCTGTAGCACAGACCCTGGTACTGCCAAACTGCCTTTCCCGGGGTTTCACTGCAGCTGCTGCTGCTGCCAACCCCTCAGACAGGCTTCTGCCCTCCTGGGATCCAGCCAGGCCTGGCCCAGGATGGCAGAACAAAGGACTTCCTCTGAGAGAGGGTGTTACACCCTCTCCCTTTGGAAAATGGTGTGAAGGCAGGGGAGGAGTAGCCTCCCCCAGCCTCTGGAAATGCTTTCATGGGCACATTTGGTGCCCATTTCTGCATAAGCCAGTCTACACCGGTTCAGGGACCCCTTAGCCCTGCTCTGGCGTGAAACTGGACAAAGGAAAGGGGAGTGACCACTCCCCTGACCTGTACTTCCCCTGGGAGGTGCCCAGAGCTCCTCCAGTGTGCTCCAGACCTCTGCCATCTTGGAAACAGAGGTGCTGCTGGCACACTGGACTGCTCTGAATGGCCAGTGCCACCAGGTGACGTCAGAGACTCCTTCTGATAGGCTCCTTCAGGTGTTGCTAGCCTATCCTCTCTCCTACGTAGCCAAACCCTCTTTTCTGGCTATTTAGGATCTCTGTCTCTTGGGATTCCTTAGATAACGAATGCAAGAGCTCATCCGAGTTCCTCTGCATCTCTCTCTTCACCTTCTGCCAAGGAATCGACTGCTGACCGCTCTGGAAGCCTGCAAAACTGCAACATAGTAGCAAAGACGACTACTGCAACTCTGTAACGCTGATCCTGCCGCCTTCTCGACTGTTTTCCTGGTGGTGCATGCTGTGGGGGTAGTCTGCCTCCTCTCTGCACTAGAAGCTCCAAAGAAATCTCCCGTGGGTCGACGGAATCGTCCCCCTGCAACCGCAGGCACCAAAGAACTGCATCACCAGTACCTTGGGTCTCCTCTCAGCACGACGAGCGAGGTCCCTTGAATCCAGCAACTCTGTACAAATGACTCACACAGTCCAGTGACTCTTCAGTCCAAGTTTGGTGGAGGTAAGTCCTTGCCTCCCCACGCCAGACTGCATTACTGGGAACTGCGACTTTTGCAGCTACTCCGGCCTCTGTGCACTTCCGGCGGAAATCCTTTGTGCACAGTCCAGCCTGGGTCCACGGCACTCTAAACTGCATTGCACGACCTCCTAAGTTGTTCTCCGGCGATGTGGGACTCCTTTGTGCGACTTCAGGTGAGCACCATTTCACGCATCCTCGTAGTGCCTGTTTCTGCCACTTCTGCGTGTGCTGCCTGCTGCTGAGATGGTTCCTTGTCTTGCTCGACATCCCCTCTGTCCCCTGACGCAATTTGCGACATCCTGGTCCCTCCTGGGCCACAGCAGCATCCAAAAACCCTTAACGCACGATTTGCAGCTAGCAAGGCTTGTTGGCGGTCTTTCGGCGGGAAAACACTTCTGCACGACTCCCAAAGGCGTGATGGATCCGTCCTCCAAAGGGAAAGTCTCTAACCCTTGTCGTTCTTGCAGAAACCTACGCTTCTACTGTCCAGTAGCAGCTCCTTTGCACCCACAGCTGGCATTTCCTGGGCATCTGCCCATCTCCGACTTGCTTGTGACTTTTGGACTTGGTCCCCTTGTTCCACAGGTACCCTCGATTGGAAATCCATCGTTGTTGCATTGTTGGTTTGTGTCTTTCCTGCAGAATTTCCCTATCACGACTTCTATGTCCTTTGGGGAACTTTAGTGCACTTTGCACTCACTTTTCAGGTTCTTGGGGTGGGCTATTTTTCTAACCCTTACTATTTTCTAATAGTCCCAGCGACCCTCTACAAGGTCACATAGGTTTAGGGTCCATTCGTGGTTCGCATTCCACTTTTGGAGTATATGGTTTGTGTTGCCCCTATCCCTATGTGTCTCCATTGCATCCTTTTGTAACTATACATTGTTTGCACTGTTTTCTAATACTATTACTGCATATTTTGGTATTGTGTACATATATCTTGTGTATATTTGCTATCCTCATACTGAGGGTACTCACTGAGATACTTTTGGCATATTGTCATAAAAATAAAGTACCTTTATTTTTAGTATAACTGTGTATTGTGTTTTCTTATGATATTGTGCATATGACACTAAGTGGTACTGTAGGAGCTTCACTCGTCTCCTAGTTCAGCCTAAGCTGCTCTGCTAAGCTACCATTATCTATCAGCCTATGCTGCTAGACACCCTATACACTAATAAGGGATAACTGGGCCTGGTGCAAGGTGCAAGTACCCCTAGGTACTCACTACAAGCCAGTCCAGCCTCCTACATTGGTTGTGCAGCGGTGGGATAAGTGCTTTGAGACTACTTACCACTCTTGTCATTGTACTTTTCATAAGAGAAAAATATACAAAACAAGTTCAGTGTGTGTACACATAACTAAAAAGTTTTGCATTTCCTCTTTTCACTCTTTTCTAAAGTGCTGAAAAGTACTTCTAAACTTTCAAAAAGTTCTTAAAAGTTTAAAAAGTTTTTTTCTGTCTTTCTAAAAAGCTCTGACAAACTTTTTTCTCTTTTTCTATCACTTTAACTCTTTCTAAAAATGTCTGGCACAGGCCAAAATGTTGATCTGTCCAAACTTGCATATGACCACCTTAGCTGGAAAGGAGCAAGGAGTCTCTGTGTAGAAAGAGGTTTGAGTGTAGGGAAGAATCCTTCCTTGGAATTGTTACTTAACATGCTTAGAGAACAAGATAAGGCTAAAAGTGCCCCATCTGTTGAAAAAGTAGCTAATGGTTCCCAATCTGATCCAGGGACTCCCTCAGGAAAAGATTCAGGAAAGAAACTTCCAAGCCTGCCCATTACTAGACAGTCTAGCATAGTTGGTACTGATGTTGAGTCACACCATACAGATAGTGTTGTCTCACATCATAGCAAGAGCATTCATTCTCATCACAGTAGAAATGATGTTTCTGTTAGCCAAGCTGTTAGGGTGCCCTCTGTAAGGGACAGGTCTCCTTCTGTCAATTCTCATCATACTTCTGTTTCAAGACATGTCCCTCCCACCCACCCTGATGACAGATTGTTAGAAAGGGAGCTCAATAGATTGAGAGTGGAACAAACCAGACTGAAGCTCAAGAAGCAACAGCTGGATTTGGATAGACAGACCTTAGAAGTAGAGAAGGAGAGACAGAAACTGGGTTTAGAAACCCATGGTGGCAGCAGCAGTATTCCCCATAGTCATCCTGCAAAAGAGCATGATTCCAGGAATCTGCACAAGATAGTTCCCCCTTATAAGGAGGGGGATGACATTAACAAGTGGTTTGCTGCACTTGAGAGGGCCTGTGTTGTACAGGATGTCCCTCAAAGGCAGTGGGCTGCTATCCTATGGCTATCATTTAGTGGAAAAGGTAGGGATAGGCTCCTTACTGTGAAAGAAAATGAAGCTAATGATTACAAAGTTCTTAAGAATGCACTCCTGGATGGTTATGGCTTAACCACTGAACAATACATGATAAAGTTCAGAGAGACCAAAAAGGAGTCTTCACAAGACTGGGTTGATTTCATTGACCATTCAGTGAAGGCCTTGGAGGGGTGGTTACATGGCAGTAAAGTGACTGATTATGACAGCCTGTATAGCTTGATCCTGAGAGAGCATATTCTTAATAAGTGTGTGTCTGATTTGTTGCACCAGTACTTGGTGGACTCTGATCTGACCTCTCACCAAGAATTGGGAAAGAAGGCAGACAAATGGGTCAGAACAAGGGTGAACAGAAAAGTTCATACAGGGGGTGACAAAGATGGCAACAAAAAGAAGGATGGTAAGTCTTCTGACAAGGGTGGGGACAAATCTAAAAATGAGTCTTCATCAGGCCCACAAAAACACTCTGGTGGGGGTGGTGGGCCCAAATCCTCCTTTAATCAAAACAAAGAAAAGAAACCATGGTGCTATTTATGTATAGTAAAAGGCCATTGGACAACAGATCCCAGTTGTCCAAAGAAAAGCACCAAGCCTCCTACCACTACAACCCCTACTGTTACACCTAGTGTCCCTACTAATAGCAGTGGTGGTGGGAGCAAACCTACTAATAGCCAATCCAAGGGAGTAGCTGGGCTCACTATTGGTATCTTAGTTGGGGTTGGCCTTGTTAGGGAGGCCACAGAGGCTGTGTTAGTCTCTGAGGGGGCTATTGATTTAGCCACCTTAGTTGCTCGTCCCCTTAATATGGATAAGTACAAGCAGCTACCCCTAATAAATGGTGTTGAGGTTCAGGCCTACAAGGACACTGGTGCCAGTGTGACTATGGTCATAGAGAAACTGGTCCACCCTGAACAACACCTACTTGATCACCAGTACCAAGTAACCGATGCTCACAACAACACACTTATCCACCCCATGGCTGTTGTTAATCTCAACTGGGGGGGGGTTACTGGTCCAAAGAAAGTTGTGGTAGCTTCAGATTTACCTGTAGACTGTCTATTAGGGAATGATTTGGAGACATCAGCTTGGTCAGATGTGGAGTTGGAGGCCCATGCAGCAATGCTGGGCATCCCAGGGCATATTTTTGCTTTGACAAGGGCTCAGGCCAAAAAGCAAAAAGGACAGGGAAGCTTGGATCCTGGAACAATGGACCAAGTGCTCACCTAAAGCTAGGGCTAGTAGAAGTAAAGCACTTCCTACTATCCCTCCCTCTACAGTGGATTCTACTTCTGAGGAAGAAGAATTTCCACCCTGTGCAGAACCTACACCAGAGGAGCTGGAAGCAGACACTGCTGAGCTTTTGGGTGAAGGGGGGCCTGCCAGGGAGGAGCTGAGTGTGGCACAGCAAACCTGTCCCACTCTAGAGGGTCTAAGACAGCAAGCTGTCAAACAGGCGAATGGGGATGTCAGTGACTCTCACAGAGTTTACTGGGAGGACAACCTCTTGTACACTGAAGCAAGGGATCCTAAACCTGAAACTGCCAGGAGGTTAGTGATTCCTCAGGAGTACAGAAAGTTCCTCCTAACTCTAGGCCACGACATTCCCCTAGCTGGACATCTGGGGCAAATGAAAACTTGGGACAGGCTTGTTCCCTTGTTTCATTGGCCTAGGATGTCTGAGGACACAAAGGAATTTTGTAAGTCCTGTGAAACCTGTCAAGCCAGTGGCAAGACAGGTGGCACCCCAAAGGCACCCCTTATCCCACTGCCTGTGGTTGGGGTTCCCTTTGAAAGGGTAGGGGTTGACATAGTTGGCCCCCTTGACCCTCCTACTGCTTCAGGCAATAGGTTTATCTTGGTGGTAGTGGACCATGCCACAAGATATCCTGAAGCTATTCCTTTAAGGACCACTACAGCACCTGCAGTGGCAAAGGCCCTCCTGGGAATATTTTCCAGGGTGGGCTTCCCAAAGGAAGTGGTATCAGACAGGGGAAGCAATTTCATGTCTGCATACTTAAAGGCCATGTGGAAGGAGTGTGGTGTAACTTACAAGTTCACAACACCCTATCATCCACAAACAAATGGACTGGTGGAGAGATTTAACAAAACTCTCAAAGGCATGATTATGGGTCTCCCTGAAAAACTCCGCAGGAGATGGGATATCATGTTACCATGCCTCCTTTTTGCCTACAGGGAGGTACCCCAGAAAGGAGTGGGCTTCAGCACCTTTTGAACTCCTCTTTGGACACCCTGTTAGGGGTCCACTAACACTTGTCAAGGAGGGTTGGGAACAACCTTTAAAAGCTCCAAAGCAAGATATTGTGGATTATGTACTTGGCCTCAGATCAAGGATGGCTGAGTATATGAAAAAAGCCAGCAACAACCTTCAGGCCAGCCAAGAGCTCCAGAAGCAATGGCATGATCAGAAGGCTGTTTTGGTTCAGTACAAACCAGGGCAGAAAGTGTGGGTCTTGGAGCCTGTGGCCCCAAGAGCACTCCAAGATAAATGGAGTGGACCCCACACAGTTGTTGAGAAAAAGGGTGAAGTCACCTATTTAGTTGACTTAGGCACTGCCAGGAGTCCCCTTAGGGTGCTCCATGTCAATCGCCTGAAACCCTACTATGACAGGGCTGATCTCACCCTGCTCATGGCAACTGATGAGGGACAGGAAGAAGACAGTGATCCTCTACCTGATCTCTTCTCTTCCACAGAACAAGATGCTCTTGTGGAAGGTGTAGTTTTGGCTGATTGTCTTACTGCTGAGCAGAAAGACCATTGCATAAATCTCCTGGGTCAGTTTTCTGAACTCTTCTCTACTGTGCCAGGAACCACTTCTTGGTGTGAGCACACTATAGATACTGGAGACAGTTTACCTGTCAAAAGTAAGATCTATAGGCAGCCTGACCATGTCAGGGACTGCATAAAGCAAGAGGTGCAGAAAATGCTAGAACTGGGAGTGGTTGAGCACTCTGAAAGTCCATGGGCTTCTCCTGTGGTACTTGTACCAAAACCCCATTCCAAAGATGGAAAGAAGGAAATGTGGTTTTGTGTAGACTACAGAGGTCTCAACCAGGTAACCAAAACTGATGCTCACCCTATACCCAGGGCAGATGAGCTCATAGATACACTGGCATCTGCCAAGTATCTAAGCACTTTTGATTTCACTGCAGGGTATTGGCAGATCAAATTATCAGAAGATGCTAAACCTAAAACTGCATTTTCAACCATTGGAGGACATTACCAGTTCACTGTAATGCCTTTTGGATTGAAAAATGCACCTGCCACTTTTCAGAGGTTGGTGAACACAGTCCTGCAAGGGCTGGAAGCTTTCAGTGCAGCATATTTGGACGATATAGCTGTCTTTAGCTCCAGCTGGGATGATCACCTGGTCCACCTATGGAAAGTTTTGGAGGCCCTGCAAAAGGCAGGCCTCACTATCAAGGCTTCAAAGTGCCAGATAGGGCAGGGTAAGGTGGTTTATCTGGGACACCTTGTTGGTGGTGAACAGATTGCACCACTACAGGGGAAAATCCAAACAATTATTGATTGGGTTCCCCCTACCACTCAGACTCAGGTGAGAGCCTTCCTACGCCTCACTGGTTATTACAGGAGGTTCATTAAGAACTATGGCTCCATTGCAGCCCCTCTTAATGACCTCACATCCAAGAAAATGCCTAAAAAGGTATTATGGACAGCAAACTGTCAGAAAGCTTTTGAGGAGCTGAAGCAGGCCATGTGCTCTGCACCTGTCCTGAAAAGCCCTTGTTACTCTAAAAAATTCTATGTCCAAACTGATGCATGATGAATGATGATGAATTAGGAGTAGGGGCAGTCCTATCACAACTTAATTCTGAGGGCCAGGATCAACCTGTTGCTTTTATTAGTAGGAGGTTGACCCCTAGAGAAAAGCGTTGGTCTGCCATAGAGAGGGAGGCCTTTGCTGTGGTCTGGGCTCTGAAGAAGTTGAGGCCATACCTGTTTGGCACTCACTTCATTGTTCAGACAGACCACAAACCTCTACTTTGGCTAAAACAAATGAAAGGTGAAAATCCTAAATTGTTGAGGTGGTCCATATCCCTACAGGGAATGGACTATACAGTGGAACATAGACCTGGGAGTAGCCACTCCAATGCAGATGGACTCTCCAGATATTTCCACTTAGACAATGAAGACTCATCAGGTCATGGCTAGTCTTATTGTCCTTCGTTTGGGGGGGGTTGTGTAGGAAAGTACCATCTTGCCTGGCATGTTACCCCCATTTTTCACTGTATATATGTTGTTTTAGTTGTATGTGTCACTGGGACCCTGTCACCCAGGGCCCCAGTGCTCATAAGTGTGCCTGAATGTGTTACCTGTGTAGTGACTAACTGTCTCACTAAGGCTCTGCTAATCAGAACCTCAGTGGTTATGCTCTCTCATTTCTTTCAAATTGTCACTAACAGGCTAGTGACCAATTTTACCAATTTACATTGGCTTACTGGAACACCCTTATAATTCCCTAGTATATGGTACTGAGGTACCCAGGGTATTGGGGTTCCAGGAGATCCCTATGGGCTGCAGCATTTCTTTTGCCACCCATAGGGAGCTCTGACAATTCTTACACAGGCCTGCCACTGCAGCCTGAGTGAAATAACGTCCACGTTATTTCACAGCCATTTTACACTGCACTTAAGTAACTTATAAGTCACCTATATGTCTAACCTTTACCTGGTAAAGGTTAGGTGCAAAGTTACTTAGTGTGAGGGCACCCTGGCACTAGCCAAGGTGCCCCCACATTGTTCAGGGCCAATTCCCCGGACTTTGTGAGTGCGGGGACACCATTACACACGTGCACTACATATAGGTCACTACCTATATGTAGATTCACAATGGTAACTCCGAATATGGCCATGTAACATGTCTATGATCATGGAATTGCCCCCTCTATACCATCCTGGCATAGTTGGCACAATCCCATGATCCCAGTGGTCTGTAGCACAGACCCTGGTACTGCCAAACTGCCCTTCCTGGGGTTTCACTGCAGCTGCTGCTGCTGCCAACCCCTCAGACAGGCATCTGCCCTCCTGGGGTCCAGCCAGGCCTGGCCCAGGATGGCAGAACAAAGGACTTCCTCTGAGAGAGGGTGTTACACCCTCTCCCTTTGGAAAATGGTGTGAAGGCAGGGGAGGAGTAGCCTCCCCCAGCCTCTGGAAATACTTTCTTGGGCACAGGTGTGCCCAATTCTGCATAAGCCAGTCTACACCGGTTCAGGGGACCCCTTAGCCCTGCTCTGGCGCGAAACTGGACAAAGGAAAAGGAAGTGACCACTCCCCTGACCTGCACCTCCCCTGGGAGGTGTCCAGAGCTCCTCCAGTGTGCTCCAGACCTCTGCCATCTTGGAAACAGAGGTGCTGCTGGCACACTGGACTGCTCTGAGTGGCCAGTGCCACTAGGTGACGTCAGAGACTCCTTCTGATAGGCTCCTTCAGGTGTTGCTAGCCTATCCTCTCTCCTAGGTAGCCAAACCCTCTTTTCTGGCTATTTAGGGTCTCTGTCTCTGGGGAAACTTTAGATAACGAATGCAAGAGCTCAACCGAGTTCCTCTGCATCTCTCTCTTCACCTTCTGCCAAGGAATCGACTGCTGACCGCGCTGAAGCCTGCAAAACTGCAACATAGTAGCAAAGACGACTACTGCAACTCTGTAACGCTGATCCTGCCGCCTTCTTGACTGTTTTCCTGGTGGTGCATGCTGTGGGGGTAGTCTGCCTCCTCTCTGCACTAGAAGCTCTGAAGAAATCTCCTGTGGGTTGACGGAATCGTCCCCCTGCAACCGCAGGCACCAAAGAACTGCATCACCGGTCCCTTGGGTCTCCTCTCAGCACGACGAGCGAGGTCCCTTGAATCCAGCAACTGTGTCCAAGTTACCCCCACAGTCCTGTGACTCTTCAGTCCAAGTTTGGTGGAGGTAAGTCCTTGCCTCCCCACGCCAGACTGCATTGCTGGGAACCGTGACTTTTGCAGCTACTCCGGCCCCTGTGCACTTCCGGCGGAAATCCTTTGTGCAAAGCCAAGCCTGGGTCCACGGCACTCTAACCTGCATTGCACGACTTTCTAAGTTGGTCTCCGGCGTCGTGGGACTCCTTTGTGCGACTTCGGGTGAGCACCATTTCACGCATCCTTGTAGTCCCTGTTTCTGGCACTTCTACGGGTGCTACCTGCTGCTAAGAGGGCTCCTTGTCTTGCGTGATGTCCCCTCTACCCCCTGGTCCAATTTGCGACCTTCTGGTCCTTCCTGGGCCACAGCAGCATCCAAAAATGCTAACCGCATGATTTGCAGCTAGCAAGACTTGTTGGCGTTCTTTCGGCAGGAAAACACTTCTGCACAACTCTTCACGGCGAGTTGGAAATGTCCACCAAAGGGGAAGTTTCTAACCCTTGTCGTTCCTGCAGAAACCTCAGCTTCTTCTGTCCAGTGGAAGCTTCTTTGCACCCACAGCTGGCATTTCCTGGGCATCTGCCCATCTCCGACTAGCTAGTGACTTTTGGACTTTGTCCCCTTGTTCCACAGGTACCCTCGACTGGAAATCCATTGTTGTTGCATTGCTGGTTTGTGTCTTTCCTGCATTATTCCTCTATCACGACTTCTTTGTCCTTAGGGGAACTTTAGTGCACTTTGCACTCACTTTTCAGGGTCTTGGGGTGGGCTATTTTTCTAACCCTCACTATTTTCTAATAGTCCCAGCGACCCTCTACAAGGTCACATAGGTTTGGGGTCCATTCGTGGTTCGCATTCCACTTTTGGAGTATATGGTTTGTGTTGCCCCTATCCCTATGTGTCCCCATTGCATCCTATTGTAACTATACATTGTTTACACTGTTTTCTAAGACTATACTGCATATTTTTGGTATTGTGTACATATATCTTGTGTATATTTCCTATCCTCTCACTGAGGGTACACTCTGAGATACTTTGGCATATTGTCATAAAAATAAAGTACCTTTATTTTTAGTATAACTGTGTATTGTGTTTTCTTATGATATTGTGCATATGACACTAAGTGGTACTGTAGGAGCTTCACTCGTCTCCTAGTTCAGCCTAAGCTGCTCTGCTAAGCTACCATTATCTATCAGCCTATGCTGCTAGACACCCTATACACTAATAAGGGATAACTGGGCCTGGTGCAAGGTGCAAGTACCCCCAGGTACTCACTACAAGCCAGTCCAGCCTCCTACACGTCCCCTAACGGACGATCGACTTACCTTGTCTGTCGATTATCCGGGAGGGGACGGGAGCCATGGGGGCTGCTCCGCCGACACCACACCACCAACAGAACACCGCCGCGCCAAATCACAGGACGTGATTCGCTGGGCAGTGTTCTGTTGGCGTGGAGGTGGAGCAACCTCCACTTCCCCGCCGACCGCCAGTATGGTTGTTGGCGGCTCTCCGTCGTACAAAGGACGGAGAGCAGCCGACAGTCATAATACGCTGAGCGGCAAACCGCCACTACTGGCGGTCTTCCGCACGGTGGTCCCTCGGCGGTCTTGTTAAAAGACCGCTGAGGTTGTAATGACCACCTTAGTGTGATCCATCATGCTGGGGCCAAGAAAAGGAGTAGATCCCAAAATGTGTTTTCTGCATGAATTTTCCCAAAGGAACATTAACAGTGATACAGCAATGGCTGAACGAAATTACATCAAATTTGGCCGAAAGCTAGACCTTGATTAAGAAACTGTGCTTTTTGTTTTTTGGTGTGGTGGTGGTTTTTGTGAAATTAAGGTTTAAATGTGTGTATATTTCACACCGTGAAGGATCTGCAGCCCCGACAGATCAACAGATAACATCTGATTTGCTGCCACAACATCAACAAAGATATTGCAGCGTCTACTTTAGACCTTGTGGACTCAGTTCTCTGTCCTTCATTTTTAAAGCATTTAGGGTGGGCAGAGGAGGGATACTTTGACCCCCTTGGCCTGATGGGTCAAAAAACAGATTGTTTTTGGTATAACCGCAGAGTATTCGCAGATCTACAGTCTTGTAAAAAAACAGTGGGTCCTCACCTTTTTCATTTTTAATCCCCCCTGGTGGGCTGGGGCGTCGGGGTTCACATCTTTATTATTTTAGGGTAGGGGCATGCATTTCCCCTCCCTCGAGCCATTACACGGCCCACGGACCCCATACTCTGGGGCCACATCATGTTTTTAAGGAGGGAGGGTGGCCCCCTCAATCCTTAAGCATTTACATTTCCCCAGCCCTAAGGGCTGCATCATGTTTTTAAAGGGGGGGGGGTATACATCCCTTCTTCCTAAAGACATGCCCTCGAGACCCCATCACCCTGGCCTCAGCAAATAAAAAATACTGTGGGTGCCCCAGTCCCACTCTAGTTATCCATTATATTTACAGCGTTTGGGGCCACAGGGGAATCCTAAGGGGATCTCCCGATTTATCCTGCCGGCTTCCCTCCTTGCACTTATCCCAGGTGTGATGGAATGCATAAGTTTGCTCTTGCTTGGCAGGAGCAGCTTTTTTCTATATTCCATGCCTGGGAGAGTACAGGAGGGAGATGGATTTTTTTCCCTGCCTTCACTTCCCCGGGCAGGGAACAAGTCACTGTCCCAGGAGATGGGATCCCCAGAACACTGCTGCTATGGCCATCTGCCCTCCACCTCAAATAAAAAAATACATTGACCCCAGGAGATGGGGCTTCTGGGGCCTTTTAAATACTAGGAAAGGGAGACTGCACACCCTCTATCCAATTAAAAAAGGAATTTGCCCATGGGGAGGGAACCTTTAAAAGGCTCAAGGGGTGGGGCTTTATGCCCCACCCTAATAAAAAGATATCAGTCCCAGAGATAAAGTCTCTGGGTCCTTCCAAAGCGCCTCTTCTCAACTAAGAAATGCATTGAGCCCCGGGGGATGGGGTCCCTAGGATACTAAATTCCTCAGGAAGGAAGAGTGCACCCCTCACATGCAAATAAGAAAATAAATAGAATGCAGAAATGTGAAATGAGCAGAGCAGCCCCCCAATTTCCTCTTCACTGACCCGGCTAGGCATTGTCCCAAAAGATGCTGCAAGGGCTTTTTTCCAAACAATTGGTATATGAGTGTGGTGCCCCTGAGCTTTTTTTTAAATGTTCTGGGGGACTACAGGAAGCGCAGCAGCCACCCTAAGAACATTTGTAGAAAAAGTTGCATTCTCCTGGGCCATTGAATGCTTTACCCCAGGAGAGCACTTTCAGCTGGAGCTGTATTGTTTCAGCTTGGGCCAGTCGTAACTCAGGTAATTCTGTGCGGCGGGATCACACACAGTAACACAGAAATTCTGCAGAATTTCATGAGAAGAGTGATTCTGTATTTAGCTCTATTTCCTTAGCGCATAAATGCCCTCTTGCAGGCAAAATGAAAGCAAGGATGCATTTTGCACTAAGCAATAGACTAATGGGGTCATTATGATCCTGACGGTCACTAGGCACTGTTTCTCTGTTTCCGCCTACTGGCCAAGCAGGGAAGCCATAATAGGGCCGGCGGGGCTGAGACCTCAGGCATCCTGGTGGCGGTATGACATTGGCAGGAGGCCTCCGCCGCCCGCCAAGGTTAAAGTGAGGGCCTAAATGCAGCAGAACATGAATAGAGAGCGCAAGCACCTGCTCGCCAAATGTGCATTTGGGGTGATATGTCAACTTAACTTACTATTGGCATTTAGTGCTATTTTCGTAGTGCAAAATGTAACCTGTTTCAAAAATGGATGTAAGAATGCATTTTGCATTAAGGAATAGCACTAAAAGCAGCAGTACACGAAAAGCGAGCACCAGCGGCCTCTTACACTTGCTAAATATACTCTTGTGGTAGGATATTTTCCCCCAAATTACTCTTAGTTATGCAAGTGGGAAGAATTTTGCTATTATTGATTATTCCATGTTACTCCAGTAAAAGCGTAACTACCAAAATTACTGAGTTGTAATTGAAATTTCACCCAGGTTTATTTTTATCTGTACTGCAAGGACCTCTTGTGGTTGGTTTTATGGCTGCATGTTGTGGCCTGACGAGTGCAAAAGAAAGACTCAAACACATATTTAGAGTTGTTTGAAATAAAAATGATTTTTTGGGGACAATAACTTTTATTGTGTGTATTTAAAAGTATTATTTTAAAATGTGGTTATTGATAAATTATTTTGCTACCTTTTTCTTCATAAAGCCCCTAGCTCTGCTTTACCTAGGTTGATGTGCTGAATCCTTTCTAAAAGCAATAGTCCACCCTTTTATATTTTGGTATTCTGATTCTTTGACAAAGCCATTAGGTCTGCCTTACTCAAAATGACATATATTTATATTGTTACTTTACGTTAGAGAAAACCTCAGAAACCTCAAAATCCAGTGAAAAAACAAAGGTCAAAGTATTGTTATGGAAAGGTCAAAATGTTGCTTAACATAACGTTTTAAACTAAAAAAACATTGAAATTCACCAGTTATTGCTAACTGAAGTAACTCTAAAGCATGCCCTCGCCAAACACTGCATATGACTGCCACAAATCTTTCCAAAAAGGTGCTACTCTTCAACCAGTTTGTACATGGAAAGTGTTGGAGTGACCTGTCAAGTGGGCTGAGAAGAAAAGGGGGGTCGCAAAATGCAAAATCCCCCATGCACTTTCCATAGACTGCCTTAGACAGGGCAAAATCCCCCATGCACTTTCCATAGACTGCCTTAGACAGGGCAAAATCCCCCATGCACTTTCCATAGACTGCCTTAGACAGGGCTGCAGCGAAAACTGCTGAACAGAATTGCAACAAATTTGTCAAGAAGGTGGGACTTGGTACACAGATTGTGCTTAGCGTGATTTGGTGTAAATCAGTTCAGGAGGTTTTGAGAAATTAAGGTTAAAAAAATATAAATATCTGGGCAGTTGGGTCTGTGAGAGGCGAGAGAGACTTTCGCGATAGCGCCAGTTTGAAAATGAAGTGTTCTGATTGGCCTAGGGAGCATTTTCCCCTTGGGCCCATTTGCTCCTGCTGGAGTCTGATTGACCTGCAAAAACATCGGAAACATGTTGCTGGCAGCCATTGCAGGACTCAGAACTTGGTCCCTTGCCCTGGAGGGTTAAATAAAAAAAAAAAATCAAATGTCAGGGTGGGGGTACCTTTCCCCTCATGCCATTTAGGTGGGGACTTAGAGAAACTGCCCGGGACCAAAAGAGATGTTAAAAATCAGCAATTTTTGTAGCGATCCTTGGCTGCTGTCTTTCATTAAAGGAAGGGGACTCACTGCTCACCTTGTTGAGTTTTTATAGGCCCCAGGGGTCCCACTCCTGTATTCAATATGCGGAGGGGGCCATGTAGCTCCCCTTCCTGAACCATTATAGGCCCTGGGGAGCCAACTTTAGCGCTAAAATCATACAAAAAGGGGAAGGGAACATGTTCCCCCTCCTTGAGACACCACATGCCCCGGGGAGCCCACCCCTACGGCTGGAATGTAATCAAAAGGAGAGGAGGGACCCCCTTACAGTGCTGTGAAAAGACCTGGGGGACCTCATCCCTCAGGCCTACTACCTTTTTTAAAAGGGATCAGGGCCCCCTTCCCTCAGCCAATATTGGCCCTAAGGACCCCAACCGCCAGGGCCAGCTCACATGCTGTGTCTGGGAGAACCCACTACCGGGACACAGTGGTTTTCCTACTTGCACCAGCGTGGACAGGGAAATCTGTGTTTCCTTCCACCTGGCAGGATTATTTTAAAACTCTTGCCAAACTGGAGCAAGCACTGAGGGCCTCATTACAAGTCTGGTGGTCTGACAGTCAAATTAGGAGTTTGGAGGTCGAACTGCCAAAAGACCACTGTCTCCGCTGGGAACATTTCTCCCGACGGGCTGATGGTGGTCCTAGTTGTAATCAGCCAGGGCGGCACTCATGCCATGAAAAGGCTGGTGGAAAATAAGTGCAGGGGGCCAATGGGGGGGGGTCTCTGCACTGCCCATGCCTGTGGCATGGGTAGTTCAGGGGTCCCCTGCCCAGCAGCCTTGAAATGTGCACTGTCTGCCGTGCAGATGGTGCGCATTTTGAGGGTGTTTCCCCGTCTTTCCCACTGGACTGACTGGACCGGCCAGCCCAGTGGGAAAGTTATAAAGGGGTCAGTGGAGAGTTCGAGAGCACCGCGGCGATCTTCCCGTCGGGATTTCAGCAAATGGATGTTTCCATCCGCCAAACTCACAATCAGCCCCTGAGTCCGTCCCCAATGGGTGGGAGGTTTCAAAATGCTCCTGCCGAGTGGGAGCAGACATTTGATCTATTTTTCTGTCCAAACTGATGTGGGCAGAGAAACAGAACAAGATCTTTCTCCCATCCGGAGGGAGCAACATAAATAGCTGCTCAATCTGGGCAGTAGTAATATCAGTGACGTCATCAACTATGTCATTTGAGACATCATCAGTAATGTCGTACATGATGTCATAGAACATGTCATGAATGAAATAATATGTGATGGCCGATGTAGTGTGTGGGAGGGGCGCAAGTTATAGTTAGCTCTGCATGTCCCAGACCCAGCCCTACACATGCTGCTGCATCGCTCTTCTTCATGTCTTCTCCTTGCTTTTCTCCCATTTTTTGGGTGCCTTCTTCTTGCTTTTCCGTTCTTCAGCTTTCTCCTTGCCTCCCTCCCCCCCCTGTTTTTTGTGTGCCTTTTCCTTGGTTTTCCCACATTTTTCTGCTTTCTCCTTGTTTTTTTCACCCATTTTCGGAGTGCCTTCTCCTTGCTTTTCTCTTGTTCTCACTGTTTTCTCTATGTTTTCCCCCTGTTTTTTGTGTGCCTTTTCCTCTCTTTTCCCTAATTGTCACTACTTTAGCCTTGTTTTTCCCTCATTTTTGTGTGCCTTCTCCTTACTTTTCCCTCGTTTCACAATGCTTTCTCCTTGCTTTTTCCTCTGTTTTTTGACCTGGCTGATCGAATGAGCCATCGGCACCTGAAAGTGCATGGATACCCTGTCGGATGATTAGTCTCACTTTACACATCCTGATTATCTGATAACTGGTGAATCTCCGTTGGTTTTTTTTTTAGTTCAAAACTTTAATGTTGTCACTGATATATTCACCTAACTATAATGTTATCTTAACCTTTGTGTTTTCAGTGAATTTCTATGGGTTTTTTTAAAACACAAAATGTATACCTATAACATTACTTTAACCCTTTTTTTTCAGTGAATATATATATATATAATTTTTTTTGGTAAAAAAAAATGAAATAGCTTTTTAGATATACATTAATCAGAATTAAATGTATATTTTGGTCAATTATATTTTTTGTAAATTTTTGAACTTTACATTACATGTATGTAAAGTTTATACATTGCTTACCAATATTTTGATAATTATATTTTGCTATTTTTAATTACATGCTATTTTTGTGGTTTATATTCTTTCATTTGACCAAGTTTTGAGGCCACTGATTTTCCCGTGCCACCATTGAATGGAGTTACCCTTTCCACTGCGCCAACGCTTTTTTTACGTTTGCTCTGAGACTGTATGGTTGTTTGTGTCAGGTGGCTATAACCTTAATACTGGGTCTGATTATGGGTATTACAGTCAGCAGGGGGATTGATCTTATTATAAACCTCAGTGTCCGGTACTCACATTGGTTTTGACTGTAGTTCTTACAGTCAGGGTGGTGATTGATCCTGTCATATTTCTTAGTTTCAGGTGGTTATAATCTTAAGATTGAGTCTGTTTATAGGCTTTACAGCCAGGGTGGCGACTGATCTTATATTTCTTAGTGTCAAGTGGTTATACCCTTAAGATTTAATCTATTTATATATTTGTAGGTCTTGCAGCCAGGGTGCTGACTGATCTTAGTGTTAAGTGGTGATATTCTTAAGATTGGGTCCGGTTGTAGATCTTACAGTCAGGGTTGTGAATGATCTTATTTTAGTCCTTGGTGTAAGGTGGTTATAATCTTAAGATTGGGTCTGATCATTGGCTTTACAGTCAGCTAAGTGATTGATCTTTTTTTAGTCCTCAGTGTGAGGTGGTTCTAATCTTAAGTTTGGGTCTGATTGATCTCATTTTAGTCTAACTGTGAATTGGATATAATACTCACATGGGGTTTGATTATAGGTCTTACAGTCACTGTGATGATTGATCCTGTTTGAGTTCTTAGTGTTAGGGGGTTATAATCTAAACATTTAGGTGGTCATTCTGACTTCGGCGGTCTTTTCCTAAGACCGCTGAAGCCACAGGCACCAGAATACCACCATATTATGAGTACTGAAGGATTTCCGCAACACTTTGGGCAGAAATCCTCCAGAGGTCGTGCTGGCGGTAGGTGGCACAGAGACGGTTCCACTACTGGCAGCACCCCACCAAAAGGACTCGGCCAGCCATGTTACGAACTGTAATACGGTCTGGCGGTGTCCTGATGACGCGGTACTGTCGGCGGTGGGAGCGTCGGATCCCGTTCCCTCAGGGAGGAGCAACTCATCAGAAGAGGTAAGTGTCCTGCGCAAGGGAAGGGGGGTGGGGAGTGTGAATGGATGTGTGTCAGTGTGTGTATGCATGTCATGAATGGGAGGAGCGCCTGTGCATGCATGTGTGTGTGTCTATGTGTAAATGTGGTGGTGGCGATGCAAGTATGGGTCAATGTGAATGCTGGGTTGGGGTGCGTGTGTGCACGCATGTAGACAGGGGTGGGGTTGTGTGCGTATGTATGTTGAGGAAAAGAGGGGGTGGGGGATGGAGTGTGTATGTGTGTCAATGGGGGTGAATGTATTGAGTGCGTGTGTGAGTGGGGGTGTTGTGCATGTGTGTGTGTGTGTATATGGATTGGGGTGTTGCATGTGTCTGTGCACGTGAGTGTAAGGGTGTTATGACAGTGAGTGAGTGAGTGTCAGGGTATGCGTGTCTGTGGGTGCATGCGTGTATGGGATGGGGGTAAGTAATGGGATCAGGGAGGGGAGTGAGTACGTCTATGCGGGGATGGGGTGTCACCACTGGGAGCGGTGGGTACTGGGTGGGACTGTTGTAAGGGAAGGGGGGTAGGGGGCTCTTGGGTAGATGAGGGACTGGGTGAGTCGTCTACTGGTGACAGCAATCCAAATTCCTGTCATCGGTAGCCTTTCCGGTAGGGAGTTCATGGAGGTGCTACTGCCACGAAATACCTGGCAGAAAGGGGACTCGTGATACCGCCGGCAGTACTGGGTGGAACGCCGGGTTGGAGATGCTTGTCTCCGGCCTGCCGGTCTGACCGCCCTGGCGGTAAGCATAGGAAAATGGTGATTTGGCACAGGCCAAGCCGCCACACTCGTCTTTAGACCGCCAGAATGCCCACCTTAGAGGGTGATTTAGAGTTTGGCAAATGGTTTACTCCATCACAAGCGTGACAGATATCCCATCTGCCACATTACAATTTCCATAGGATACAATGGAACCATAATAAGGCGGACGGGCTCTCTGTCACGTCTGTGATGGAGTAACCCAATCCGTCAAACTCTAAATCAGGCCCTCGGTCTGATTATAGGTCTTACCATCAGATTAGTGGTTGATCCTGCTATAGTGCTGTGTATCAGGTGCTTATAACCTTGAGAATAGTTTTTACAGTTCGGTGGTTATTGCCCTAACAACAAATGTGCTCTTATTTCTTATTATTTGACTTAGTTGCATGTCTTATCGTGTGATTTTACAAAGAACACATCAGGGTCCTTTTGAATCTTAGATCTAAATCTTGGAGTTGGCGAGACATGGAGAGATAATCAGAAGCTTCTAAAAGACTCATTAAGGAAATGACTGCGAGTCCGATGTGTAGGCCAGGGTTCTGCAAAGTCGGTCCTGGAGAGCCGGGTCCATGCTAGATGTTTAGCATATCCACATTTATAAAAATGTAGATTTCGGAAACATCTTTTTTCTAAATGTGGATATGCTAAAAACCTGGCATGGACCCGGCTCTCCAGGACCGACTTTGCAGAACCCTGGTATTGGCAATTCTTTCTTCTGATGCTAACAATCCTACCAAACATTCAGAAGCTCCTATTCACAGATGGCCTGCTGTCTGAAAGGGGAATGTTGTCAAGACTCTTGCTTGTTTGTCAGACTATAGTTTACAAAAATATCATCCCAGTGGGTGTACATTTTCTATTACTAAAGTAGGGTATATATTTGAAAACAATATTTAAGACAATATTTCTGTCATAGTACTTAATTTTTTAAACGATACTCAGTGGGGTTTGGGTGAGAAGTCCATGGCTAACACTTTGATTATCAGGGATGCTTAATGTAAAGGCTGTGTTTTGATTCTGTCTCTTGCCTCTTTCATCCACCATCAAATTCTACCGCCCTCTTTATGTCACTTGTGCAGATTTGTTTTCTTCCTTACATTCTCCGTTTGTCACTGTTTTCTGTCTTTCTTTTCCTGCTTCTTTCTTTTTCATTCTCCATGAAAATCTGAGAAAAAAAAAACTGCCAGTCCCCAAAAATGATTAGCCCAACCTGCAACCACTGGCTTAAATTAAGCACTGTCTGTCAGACGGCAGTTTAGTTACAATATCCAGATACCATACGCCCACACTGATCAGCGTTCAGTGTCCTAGAACAGAGACAAACTGCATTAGCAAAGATTAAAACAGGATGCTGAATAGGCTATTTTTTAAGTAACTTCATTTTATTGTAAGTGCATGGGTTGGGTTTCTAGACGGTCTTCACAAGCAGTTCATCATTAGCCATGATGTGCATTTATGGTGTTTTTTTCATTCATGCCAACAAGACCATCCACCTCACCTTAATTCACATACACTCAGAATGTCTGAATGCCTCACAGATATACAGAGAGTATAAATTAATTAATTGCATTATAAATATCAATAATAAATACGTTGCAGTGTAGATTAGCACACAAGATGCCGTTTCAGACATACAGGAGACACAGAGCTGTAGTCCACCAGTAAGGGCTACTCATAGTTCTAGTGTCCGTTTAAGTGTGGCTGAAGACCCTCAACGCAGCCTACTTCCACCACGCAAGAGAGTGTCAATAAGTGCATAGTCTGCCCCTCTTTGCTAGGTGGAGGGAATGAGTGTAGACTTCACTCCATCTTCCCCACCAAGAAGTGTTTGGGCTGGATCACTGAGCCATAGAGGGTTTTCTGCAATTGGAGCACCAGCTTGACAAGGAGGGTGTTAGGTAGCAGAAAGTTACATTCTCTTTATCAAACTGGGAACCTGAGAAATGTTGACTGATTAGCTTGAAGGAATGTCGATTGGGTTCATATTGTGTGCTATGGCCTCTGAGCAGGGAAGCATTATTTTGTGGGCGAATTGCTGAAGCTCAGGAGGCAATCATCAGAAGGAGTCAGTTCCTCAAGGGTAAAACCGATACATTCTCCTGTTATGTTCCCCATTATCGTCATTTCTGTCTTGGTGGTGATGATCCCAGATATTGTCTCGAGCCCTGTGTCCATTGCGGCGATCCAGGGTGTGGTGGTGGGATGGTTCCCATTGACCCTGAAGTTGAGGACCTCTTTGATGATAGTGAGTGTTGTATCTTGGTATGTTCGATGTCAAATCTGTCCTGGCGCTGGCAGAGCTGGCAGCTGTTAGTGAATAGGAGCCCCCAAAGATCCCAAACAATCCTCCTGAGGCAAGCTGAAAGAGAAGGAAGGAAGAATGTGTAAATAGCAGCACCAAACCAATGAGAGATGTAGTCAAGACAGAATGACATAATTAACAGACTAATGGCAAGCACTGGAAGAGATTCCTCAAAATCAAATATGGGCAACACCACAAGACTTTTCTTAATATTAGAAACCTTGCAACACCCGCTGATGTGGGGAGAGCTTCATAATGAAGAGATGCTCGGTGAACAACAACTTCCACAGGGGGTGGAAGTAGCTGTCGCTAGATGTCCTTCTTAGGGACGTGTGTTCTTATCATACATATGTCCCTACAGAACAATGTTTTCAAGCTGTGGAGAGATGTTTATTCACACAATTCTCAAGTTATAGAAATTATCACCGTACATAAAGACATCCTGGAGCTGTGGAAAATCGCTAGTATCAGGGACATGGCTTCTCGTCATTAATAACCCCCATACAGAACGACATACCCTGGAGCTGTGGAGAGATGTTTCCATCAGAGACACATCTTATCATAATTATTGACCCCCTACAGAAGGACATATCCTAGAGCTGTGGAGAGATGTTTCTATCAGGGACAATATGATCATCATTAATGACTCTCTTACAGAAGGACATCCTGGAGCTGTGAAGAATCGTTAGTATCAGGGGCATGTCTTATCATAATTAATGTCTCCCTTACACAAGGACATCCTGGAGCTGTGAAGAATTGTTAGTGCCAGGGATATGTCTTATCATAATTAATGACCCCCTTACAGGAGAACATCCTGGAACAGTGAAGAATTGTTAGTATCAGGGGCATGTCTTACCATAATGAATGCCTCCCTTGCACAAGGACATCCTGGAGCTGTGAAGAATCATTAGTATCAGGCACATGGCTCATCATCATTAATGACCCCCTTACAGAAGGACATCCTGGAGCTGTGGAGAATTTTTAGTATCCGGGACATGTCTTATCATCATTAATGCACCCTTACAGAAGGACATCCTGTAGATGTGGGGAGATGTTTCTAAAAGAAGAACCAGAACCAGAAGGAGCTGGAGCTGGGCATGGACGTTTCTTTATGCAATTGTGATTCTATATAAATTATGTTTCAACATCCTGGAGCTGTGAAAAGATATTTATTTCAAGGAGATATCACATAAAGTAGAAATCATGCACCAGATTTAAAACTCTGGTGGCATGTTCCAGGTCCAATTTGGCCACTAGACGTAAGGCCCCAGTACATGTTTTTTTATAACAATCTTTGTTAGCACTCTTATGTGTTCAGGATGGCAGACTGCCCAATAGTTTAGTAATGGCAGATTGTGTTTCCATTACATTAATAGTTCTGCCTTGCTGAATGCCCTTGGCATTACGTATTGCGGGAGACTGGGAAAGAGGAGGCACTGATCGGTCCATTGATTTATCCAACACACAGTTTAAATCACCCCCAATAATTCGCTGTGCATGTATCCAGTTCACAAGGCAGGTGATAGATGGCACCATTATTTAGTTTGGTACTTTTTGGGGCACACCTACCTCTAAGTAGTACCTGAGAACCCTCATCATCAACATATGTTCATCCAACATTGAAGGAAACAACAGACTTCATCCCAATTAAAGCCCACCTCATGTATGCCAAGAATCTTGTGCTGTTTAGTTTTCCACACCAACAGCATTGCAGTTTGGGAACTTTCACACATACAAGATAGGTCTCTTGCTTTGCAAAAAACCAACCTGGGTTTTCCACCCCAGTAAAGCAGAGTGAACTTTGTGATGTTTCTACATAGAATTAATTCCCCTTTATTTCAATGTTATGCACTTATATAGAATTGCGAATGGTGCAGCATAGATAATGTGCAAAGAAAAATTACTGACTAAACATATAACTTTTTAGGACTACGATCAGAATAGCATGTCTGTCACAATAATTTTTAATTCTGGTGTAAATTGGCCTTGGTTGTGATCCTGGAGGTGGGCTTCTCACTGTGTCTCTGTGAGTCTGTTCCACTACAAACTGCAAAGATATGGGGCCAGATGTAGGAAAAATTGATTTTCGCGTTGCAATCCAGAATGTAGGATGGTGTCCCTGACACCATCTGCGACTCGCAAGGTGGTCGCAAAGGCCCACCTCATTAATATTAATGAGGTGGGTCGCAATTTGAGACCCCCTTGCGAACGGCGGCCCTCACAGGGATGGTGGCCTGCTGCGGACAGCAGACCACCATGTCTGTGACTGCTTTTAAATAAAGCAGTTTTTTTTTAATGTAGCCCGTTTTCCTTAAAGGAAAACGAGATGCATTACAAAACTAACAAATGAAAGGTTTCCGTTTCATTTTTTCAGAGCAGGCAGTGGTCCATAGGAAAATGTTTTATATGCCATTCACAAAGGGGAAGGGGTCCCATGGGGACCATTTCCCTTTTGCGAATGGGTTACCACCAGTGCACTGGTGGTAACCGCGATTGCTTTGCAACCGCGTTCGCGGTCACAAAACAATACAGCATCGCGCTGCGACTCGCAATTAGGAAGGGGAACACCCCTTCCTAATTGCAACTCACAGTCCTGTTTTGCGAGTCGGTAACCAGGTTATCAACTCGCAAAATGTGGATTGGGCATCGCAATGTGCTTTTTGCACGTCGCAAATAGCAAAATTCGCTGTTTGCAACGTGCAAAAAGGATTGTACATCGGGCCCATGGATTCAGAAACTATATAGTTTTTTAAGGAGTTTTTAATATAGCGAGCTGCATCTGTGTCTACAAGGCCTTTTGGCAAGCCTATAATGTGTACATTATTGCAGCTGGAGCAGCACTCTAAATCTTCAAGTCTGTCTTCCATGAATTGCACCCGCTCTGCAAGATCGTGACCCTGCCAAGCTAAAGCATCTGCGCGATAATGCAATTTTGTGAGAGCACGGTAGGTGTTTGGAGGTTTCTAAGTAGTTTGCATTGATTTTCACATAGTAGAGCAGAGTCAAAGCTGAATGCATCTCTGCTATTGTCATCAAAATCTAGTCTAGCTCATCAGGTATATCATCATAACCCCGAAAGAGGGCTAAAATAGTCTCAATATCGGACGTATCTGTGCTTGCAGCATAAGCAGTCCGTTGCTTATCACTATTAGAAAGATGTTTTTTTACCTGAACTGTGGAATTCCTGTGTGCCCATTTGCAACTAGAAGTGTCAGTGTAATCAATGTGGAGCTATAGATCAAAAGACAAACCAATGCATGTTATGTCAGACTAAGAATAAAAGTTGCAGGTCAGTATTATGTAGTGGCCAATAAAGAGACTGGGATTGCTGGTGGTGGTTGTGAACATGAAAAAGGGCCCACCACGCCCAGTGCTTACTGGTCATTTTCATTACTCCGAGACCTGGTCTTCCTTGATCCAGTTCTGAGTCTTGCCATCCCACTTTCTGATTTTTGGGATCATAAGACGTTTAGATGTTGATGAGCCAAGTTATTACCAAGCAGAAGTATACGTATTAATCTCCTTTAATAGAAATTGCGGACCCTCACCTTGGAGAGCTTTAAGAGCAAGGTCGTACATTTTGAAACTAATTCTACACTCCTACTGCACCCAGTAGTGGGGTCTTAGGATATACCTTGGCAATTTGTGAATCAGTCTGCCTGCTTCGTTCTGAATGGCCTGAACTCTATGGCTCAACATTTTCAGAAGAAGTATTGCAATAGTCCTTAAAGCGGTCAGTGAAGTTGGAATATTGCAACACTCTCTCATGCAATCTGTGAGGGTGGAGTATTTCAAAAGTCCCCTATAGGGGCTATTGAGAGTAGAGAACTACATTAGCTCCATAATCTGCCAATGAGGGTGGGGTATTACAATAGTCTGTAAAAACGGCCAGGGAGGGGGGAGTATTGCAATAGCACCTGAAGCGGCCAGTGAGTGTTGAGTACTGCAAATATCTCCCAACATGCCCAGTGAGGATTGAGTATTGAAATAGCCCTTAAACTAGTCAGTCAGGATGGTGTATTTCAATAGCCCTTAAAGCTGCCAGTGAGGGTGGTGTCTTACAATAGTCTCTAAAGGGGTCAGTGAAGGTGGAGTATTTCAGTAACCTCAAAAACATTCAGTGTGGTTGCCGATTTTCAACAGTCCTTAAAACTCTCACTGAAGTTGGTTTATGGCAATACGCTCTAACTCAGTCTGCGAGGGGTGAGTATTGCAATATCTCTGATAGCAGCCAGTGAGGGTGGAATATTGCAGAAAGCAGTGAGTGAGGGTGGAAACTTTTAATAGTCCCTAAACCCTTCAGTGAAGGTGAAACACTGTAATACTCTCTAACATGGTCTGTGAGAGTGGAAGGTGGCAAAAGCCTCTAAAGCAGCCAGTGAAGGTGGAATATACCAATAGTTTCTACGGCGGTCAGTGAGTGTGGACTCCTGCAGTAGTTTCTGAGGTGGCCACTGAGGGTAGAACATTACAATGCTCTTTGACACAGCCTCTTAGAATAGAGCATTGCCAGAACCCCTAGAGCAATCCGTGAGGGTGGAATATTGCAATAGTCCCTAATGGGTCACTGAGGGTGGAGTCGTTCAACATACCCTAAAGTGGTATGTTTACACAATGTGAGGAAGAGTGAGCACTATCAAAACCAAGACTGAAAGAAATTCTTTAGAATGGGAACATCCAAACTCAGCGGGATCTTGGAGCCGGGTCAAAGCTTCTCCGTAGGGTTCTCTCTTGGAGATTTGCACTTGACTCCCACCAAGAACAAGCACCACTCTTTGGATTAAATTTAAGAGGTATCCATGGGAGAGAACCTACTATCAATCCTCTTAAAAAAAAACTGGTTCCACTGCACATATAATACTCCGGTGTATAATTCCCAGCAAAGGCTCATTCTTTATAGTGGGTTTTGTCATTCCGTTGCTGTCACTTCCATACAAGATAACAGGTAAATACAAGGTTGTCACCTGTTACTGTTGTCTACACAAGAATCATGATCATTCACCCTCAGTGGCTCAAAGAGCATCTCTCCAACAATGACTCATAACAAAGATTCTGAAATTGGGATGTTTGCTATTAATTCCTCACTCATACTCAGCATGGCATTTGACTATGTAAATGATGCCCCTCCGAATGATTGTACGTAAATGTCTCTCTCATGGATATCCAGAAATCTGCTATAGATTCAGACGTTGCAGATGCGCATGTACGCGCCCAAAGCCAGCAACACTTGTTTGATGAATCCCTGACTCCCCAACCCATAACTCAGAATTTTTTATTTCCTGTTTATTGACTCTTATTCAAAGTCCATGAATGAATACAAAATGAAGACACATTTAAATCCAATTATCTCCAATCACAAATTTCCATTAGCTGACACCCAATCAGAGACTCCAAATCAATTACCCTTCTGCTCTTAAACAACAACTAACAATGTATTCCTTCTAGTGACCCTCAGTCATTAAAGACCAAGGAGAACTTAGAACAGAGAACTTGCAATCAACAGCTCTCAAAAAGTTACTCAAAATAAATGTCTCCCAGTAACCTTCAACTATTGACTCCAATTGCTGTCTCTAAATCAGTGACTCTAAACAATCAATCCAACTGATGACGTCAATTAATGACTACTAATTAATGACTCCCAGTTAACCAATCTAATCAACGCCTCCAAATCGATGACTCTAAACTGACTCTGAATCTTTGACTCCCATTTATTATTCACCCAAACAATGACTCAGATTGAGGGATTTTTATTGATTATCCCCATTGAATGAGTGCCATTCAACAGGTGCCATCCTAAGACTAAAGACTACAGAGAATGGGAGCAATTTGATGACTCCTAAGCAATGATCTCTGATTGATACTAACTGGTAACCTAATTCAATCACTACAATCAATCACTCAGAATTAATGACACACAATTAATCAAGACTTCCTGCCAATCACTTGCTCCTGGTGGAGCACTCATGATCAAGGCCTCTCAAAGCATAATGCTCAGTTTTTAACTCTAGATCAATGATTTCATGTCACTGACTCCCAGTCCTTGGCTGCCAGTCTCTGGAGCCTGTGGTCTTTGACCCCAGATCAGGTGCCTGCAATTGATGGTTTCTGATCGATTATTGATGGTACCTCAGTGATCACTGCCAAATGCTACCAATCAGTTCCTTCACTCTGTAGTTACCAGTCAAGGAGCATCATGAACAGACACCTGATTCAGGATCTCATTTAGTGAACTGTCTGGAATTACTCCCAGTCAGGGACCACTAATTGATCAAACTATCCCACTTCTGATGATCTCATTCAATGTTTCACCCTAAACGACTCTCAAACGCTCAATTAACAACTCACATTCAGTCATCTCCATTTACGTACCACCATCCCATGAATGCCATTCAGTAACTGTATTCAGACTTCCATTTAGATGCTTCTATTTAGTGACGTATATTCAGGGACTCACTCCCAGAGACTACCAGTCACTGACTCATAGTCAGTGACTGAAGCTCAGTGATTCCATTTAAGCAATTTCCCTTTTAGATTTCTATTGTGTCTGTCGCTCACAGTCAGTGATTCTCACCAAGTATTTTTGTTCAGTGACCCCCATTCAGGAGGCCCTGCCCCATGTATCAAGTATTTCCACCATCCCGCCAAGCCTCAGCGATGATGATGCGGCCGCCATGTTTGTCCTTACCATGAAGAAGAGCCCGACCAGCGTGGCTGCGACCCCAATAGCCCCCAGGCTGATGAGGATGATCTGCCAGTCACTCAGGCCTTCAACACTGACTGAGCCCCCTCCGCTGAGCTTGGTTGTCCCTAGGGGAGATGCAAGAAAAAAGGGTTAGGGGTGTTGGGTGCAACAGTCTTTGGCAGTCCTTACATGACTTTTATTAAACCACCCAGTAGTTTTCTAGATGTAGATGAGGCTGTTTGCAGACCACCTCCAAGGGCACACACAAGGGGACCAATGGAAGTCATTCCGCCCTTAAGAAGACTGCAGGTGGCCAGGACTGAACCCAATGCCATACCAAGTCTGACTACTTCAGGTCAGTGTTCCTATAGGCTGGCAGTGGCACTAAGACTACCTGAAGACTGCAGGAGGTAGGGGTGTTACAGACATCTCCCCCCCCCAGGCCCAGTAGTGCGTGGCACCAGTCTCTGTCTCCTATGGGGGACCCCTCAGTCCCTTGTTACATCTTGCAGCAGGCTCCAGACTTCTCTTCTGTGTGCAGAGACCAAGAGGCTGGTGCTGCTCTGCAAAAAGTAAAGGAACAAACGTCCTATTTTGTTTCAGTTTGTAAACCCTGGGCATGGTCCAAGCAGCAGTCTTCTCATGTCAGAAGTGGGTGTGGGCCCATGGAGATAGGCACACAGTGGAGCAGTGAGTGAGCTGGGCCCCTCAGTCAGTGTTAACCTGAAAAGATGACACAAATCAAGAGAAATCTGTGTTTCCGTTGTATGCTTTGTCTGGAAGTGGCAGCAGCCTCTCCGAGTGACAGCTGGAAACGAGTGGAGCTACGACTCACAACTCAGCAGCTGTTGGACAGGTGAGCACAGGGTAAAGCATTCCTTATTGGCTAATTCCTTGTTGGGTTACAACACATGCCTTCACCAAGCTATGCTTTTTATATATATATATATTTTTTTTAACCTGATCGCCAGTAGGTAGGTATATTTTGGACCTAGTTTCCATAGGAAGAGTGTCTTTTATTTTGCCCATAACTTTGGCGATTCTTGACGAATCTTCACAAAATTTTCAAAACCTATACTTTAGTCAGTTCAGCTACTGTCTTGAAAGTTCCGGGGTGAACCTTCAAGCAGGGGCCTATGAAAAGGGAGGGTCCTGAAACATGTTTTCCCAATGCATTTTCCCGTAGGGATTTTGAACATGACTTCAACCAGAACCGCTGGATGGAATTACACCTAATTTGGCAGAAAGATAGCTCTTCGTCCAGAAACAGTGCTCTTTGTGATTTTATGTAAATCTGTGGAGTAGTTTTTGAGATATTAGATTTTCAAAAATATAGATATCTAGGCATGCAGATATTCCACGGATCCAACTGGTGATATCTGATTGTCTGCCAACACTTCAACAAGGGAGTGTTGGCAGCCATCTTGGTACTTTGCTTGAGCTGAGTCGCACATAAATAGCTTAAAAAAGGAAACGTTGCCAGGGTAGGGTCACCCAGAGACCCTAGCCTTGGTCTAGGGGTCCCCCATGGATCTCCGCCAGGGCAAAAAAGCAATTTCTGAAAATCAATCTCAGAAAAATCTGACCTTTGGTTTTATTTTGCTATCTGGTGGGACACATGTGCCTGCTCCAAGGGCTTTTATTATCTCTGGGTCTGGTGGGAGTGGGACACATGTGCCTGCTCCAAGGGCTTTTATTATCTCCGGAGATGACCACCTTCCCGGAGCAATCAGAGATAAAAATGTGGGTGGCCGTGGGGCCCCACTGTGCTCCTGGGGACCACCATGTCCGTGGGCCAAAACGTTATGTTGATAGGGGGAAGGCCGGTATGGCCTTCCACAGAGTCCTGGGGACCACCACCTCCCCAGGGCAAAATCAAATTTGCATGTGCGGGGCCACCACCTCCCTGGGACAAACACAAATTAGACCTGGGGGTGCAGCATAGCTCCCCACAGCCTCAGAGACCACCACCTTCCCAGAGCAAATATTGAATTGCAAGCTGGAACTGAATGCCCCTCCTGCAGCCCCGGGGTCCGCCACCTCCCCGGGGCTGAAAGAAAAGAAGGAAAGGAGTCCATTACGAGCCCCGCGGACCACCACCTCCCTGGGGCAAATACAACCTAGGAGGGGGGCTATGTGCACCCCTAGTAGAGCCATACATGGCCCTGGGTACCACCACCTCCCAGGACCGGCTCTTTCTAAGTTCCCAGGTGCCCACCCCCGGGACATAGCCGTTTGCTTTTGCTTAGTGGGAACTGACAGCACTCACCAAGCAAAAGCAAACATAATTGCGCTTTCTGCAAGTGGGAGGTGTCAAACAGCTCCTGTATGCAGAAATGTGAGTTTTCATCTGTTTTCCTGCACACAAACATGCATGCGGGGAAACAGATGAAAACATTGTTTCCATAAGCAGGGAGCCGCTATTTACAACAGCTCCCTGCTTGCGGGAGCAATGCTGGCTCCCACAGCATGCCAGAAGCTGCCTAGAACCATGGGGGCTATCAGGCTGCCCCCACTGCACTCCGTTGGCAGCAAGCAACTTGCTTGCATGCCACTTTGAAGTTAGTCCATGGAGAGAATATGGCAATAACAACAGTCTCTCCATAGAATGACTTCAAAGCGGCACACAAGCAAGATGTTTGCTTGCAAATGCTATAGCTTTGTTTTGGGGCTCAGCAGATGCAAGTCTCTTATGGCCTTCTGGCAAGGCTCCTGCACTGTTACTCAGTAGGTTGAAGGTCCAAGTCCTGGTATCTCATGCAGAGTGTCCGTTTACTTACTAGTGTTTTGACTGTTAAACATTCCTAGTGATGAAACATTTACATCTTTTTGCCACAAACTTGCAATGTCTTTCCTGTGGCCTTGAGGTAAAGGTCTCAGACGTTCACTCCAAAGGACGAGGGTTCCACTCTAGGTTTTTCAGTAGTCATATTCCTGTTTTATAATCTTTTTAAATGCAAATATTTAGGATGTATGCTGAAATGTAATTGCACTCTTTGTACTTGACAATTACATTTTTCTTATCAATATGGCCTAAAATATATAATTTTAACTACATCATTTATTAAAGCTTAGAAAAACTCTCTGGCCGTGGGTGGCGAGGGTTGGATGGATATAGGGGTTGGCCGCTGGCTACGTGGTGTGGGGTTGGGTGGCCACAGGCCAGACCCTGTGGCCAACCCCTGCCATGCACTGCCAAAACCTGTGTGCAGCACAAGTTTGGGTGGCAATAGGGACTCTGCAGTCAACCTTTGCCACGCACGGCTGAAGGCCATGCGCAGCAGTGATTGGATAAAAGTATAGGGATTGAAATTACTTTACATTAAAAACCCTAGAAATTCATTGAAAAAAAACAAAGGTTACAGGGACGTTATAGTTAGGAAAATAGAATTTAAAAAACCTTAGAAATTCACTAAAAAAAGCAAAGGTTATGATGACGTAATAGTTAGGTTCTGAATTTACTAGCACAAAACCAGAGAAATTCAACAGTTATAGTTGGAGTTATTACAAGTGACTCTAACTCCCCCCCTTTACCGTCCACTGCTAATTATCCCACAAATTACAGCACTCATGACATCTTTGATAACATCATTGATAATGTCACTGTAACATCTGCAGGAAAATTACTGATCAGATACCTCTGCATGGTAGGGGTGCAAGTTATAGCTACCTTAGGGTGCGAGTAATAGTTATGTATATATATATATATATATTTTCCACCTCAATGTTTTTCTTTCCAGTTCCCTGTCGTGGCAGGTCATAACCGAGTAGCAACTCCCCTTACATCCATAACTTCCGTTTCTCACTGCTGACGCCAAGTAAACAGTCACGGCCACCAACTTGTCATTTCAGTAGCAGTTTATTTTCATAAACGTGACAGCTCTTCTAGTGCCCAACGCGTTTCAGATACTCAATCTCCTTAAGAGCCGTGATCAAGGACACTGAGTCTCCGAAACACGTTGGGCACTAGAAGAGCTGTCACATTTATGAAAATAAATTGCTACTGAAATGACGAGTTGGTGGTCGTGACTATTTACTTGTCGTCAGCACAGAGAAACAGGAGTTATGGATGTATACATAATATAGTTAGGCTCACATTTTAAGAATACGGAACCATAGAAATTCACCAGTTATAGTTAAGAGTTTCCCCAGGTAACTATAACTCGTGCCTCAAGGTAACTATAACTCGCGCCCTCGCCATGTACAGTTTTTTTAATGAAAAATGTAATTGTAAATATTACATTACTCTCAAAGATGTTATCAAAGCTGTTATGAGTGCCGTAGTTTGTGGGGTCCTTAGCAGTACATGGCAAGGGCACGAGTCATAGGTACCTTAGGGCAAGAGTTATAGTTTCTAAAGGTAACTCTAACTATAACTTGTGAATTTCTATGGTTTCATGCATTTAAAATGTGAGCCTAACTATAACGTTCCTGTAACCTTTGTTTTTTTAAATTACTTTCTTTTTTTTTTTATTCTCTTTCTTAACTATAAAGTCCCTGTAAACTTTGTTTTTTTTCATTGAATTTCAATGTTTTTTTCAACATAAATGAATTTTCATTACTATACGTTAATCCAACAACCGCTGTGCACTGCCGTACACGGCAGCTGTGGGCCTTAGGGCCCGACCTTGAGGCAAACCCTCTATACGCACCTAACCTTGCACCATGCACGGCCTTCATCTGTGTGCAGCGGAGGTTGCCTGCAAAACGTGGCCTGCAGCCAGACCCTGCGGCCAACCCCATTAACCACCCAACCCCATGCTGTGCACATCATTTTGGCAGTGTGCAGTGGAAGTTGGCTGCAGACTCTCTGGGTGTCAAAATAGGTGTGGGAAGGTGTTTCTGGGGGTGAGATTGGCTGTGAGAGTGTCTGGGTGTGAAAGTGCGTACATCAGTGTTTTAGTGAGTGTGTGTGGGCAGGATTGTGAGTGGGTGCACGAAGCTGTCAGTGGGTCTGTGAGTGGGTACGTGACTGTCTGAGAGGTTCTGTGAGTGGGTGCGTGAGGGTCTGAGAGGTTCTGTGAGTGGGTGCGTGAGGGTCTTCCTGGAGATATGTAAGTGTGTGCACAAGGGACTGAGTGGGTCTGTGAGGGGGTGCGTAACTGTCTGAGTGGGTCTGTGAGTGGGTGCGTGAGGGTCTGACTGGAGATATATAAGTATGCACAAGGGACTGAGTGGGTCTGTGAGTGGGTGTGTGAGGGTCTGACTGGAGATATGTAAGTGTGTGCACAAGGGACTGAGTGGGTCTGTGAGTGGGTGCGTAACTGTCTGAGTGGGTCTGTGAGTGGGTGCGTGAGGGTCTGACTGGAGATGTGTAAGTGTGCACAAGGGACTGAGTGGGTCTGTGAGTGGGTGCGTGAGGGTCTGAGAGGTTCTGTGAGTGGGTGCGTGAGGGTCTTCCTGGAGATATGTAAGTGTGTGCACAAGGGACTGAGTGGGTCTGTGAGGGGGTGCGTAACTGTCTGAGTGGGTCTGTGAGTGGGTGCGTGAGGGTCTGACTGGAGATATATAAGTATGCACAAGGGACTGAGTGGGTCTGTGAGTGGGTGTGTGAGGGTCTGACTGGAGATATGTAAGTGTGTGCACAAGGGACTGAGTGGGTCTGTGAGTGGGTGCGTAACTGTCTGAGTGGGTCTGTGAGTGGGTGCGTGAGGGTCTGACTGGAGATGTGTAAGTGTGCACAAGGGACTGAGTGGGTCTGTGAGTGGGTGCGTGAGGGTCTGAGAGGGTCTGTGAGTGGGTGCGAAAGGTATGAGTGCAAGTGTGAGTGGGAGAAAAAGATTGAAAGAGAGAGAAAAAGAGCGAGGGGGAGAGAGATAGAGATTTTTTTAGGTTTTGATGTATGATCTACTTAGAATACGATATTTCTGTACAATTTAAAATAAAACAAGTATCTGTCATTCTTTTGCAATTTTGCAAATTAAAATATTTTGTAATTTTAAAAAAATGAAAGCGATTCTGGCTGGACTCAAACCCTCGCACTGAGATATTGTTTTTTTTTTTCAATAGTTTTTTTGCCTTTGTAGCCTTTTTTGGGCTATCTGGGACAGCAAAGGATCCCTCAAGGGCTCCCCAGCGTTCCCTACATATTAATTAATGTATTTATTTTTTTGTTTCACAAAAATGCTATCCGGCACTGCAGGGGAAACCTTAAGGCTTCCCTCGTGGTGCCATTGCTTCAGCAAGCAAAGAGCTGCTTTGGCAGGAAATACAAATTTGAATTTCCCTTAAATTCTCAGAAACTACTGAATGGATTTACCGTAACCACAATCTGCATACCGAAATCTACCTTTCTGCCAAATTTGGCGTAATTCCTTCCAGTGGTTCAGGCTGTAGACATGTCTAAAGGTCCTATGGGAATTAACATGGGAAACACAACTTTTTTGACCCCCCCTTTTTTCTCATCCTCCACTTGATGGATCACCCCGAAACTTTCCATGTGCAACAAGAAGCAACACAAAATGTTTTTTTTGGGAAAATGTTCGTGAAAAGACGTCAGAGGGTGCCAAAGATATAGACAAGTCAAAAAATGCTTTTACTATGGAAACGTGGTCTTTACTATAACTACAGAATGACATCCGCCACTAGGTAAAATATATATATAAATATGTATTACGTTTCTAAAATGTAATATATTTTTTTTTCCATGGGGAAATTCCAAACACCCCTTTTCTTTTTAATTTATTTGTAACCTCCCTTTACCACTACACTCCCCATTGCACTAAAATTAACTTTACCCTCCTTTGCCTCTACAGGAGGTACTCCCCCAGTTTTATACCCTGAGAATTGCTGGATTCTCATCTTTTTCTGCTCAAGCTCCTGAACTTCTAAGCTATCCTAGGTGCAGTTGATTTGTGACAAATTACTTGAGATGGAAAAGCTTCACTGTCACATTTTTCTTCTCAGTTCACTTAGAGGAGGCGCGTGTGCAAATAGGCTTTTGTTATTCTGGTTAACTCTGACTGTCGTCATTGCGCCACCCTGTCCTGGCTCCACACCTCATGGCCGTGACCCATTTTGCCACCAGTCTCCGCCTCACTCCTTATGCGGGTTCCCAAAATAGGATTGTCTTGTTCACGCATTGGTCCACCAAGCTCTCACACTGACTTTATCTTCTAGCAAAGAACATTCTCTAGCAATTCAGCTCAGTGTAATGATGTACCTCCTATACTAGTGGCTGTGTTGCCTCCTGTGGTGCTGGTCGTAGTGGTACCCCCAGCAGTGGTGATAATGGTGTCTCCATCAGAGGAAGTAGTGGTGCCTCCTGTGGTAGTGCTGGTGCCTCCTGTGATAGTGGTGGTGCCTCCTGTGATAGTGGTGGTGCCTCCTTTGATAGTGGTGGTGCCTCCAGCAGTGGTAGTAGAGGTGCCTCCAGCAGTGGTAGTAGAGGTGCCTCCAGCAGTGGAAGTAGTGGTGCCTCCAGCAGTGGTAGTAGTGGTGCCTCCAGCAGTGGAAGTAGTGGTGCCTCCTGTGATAGTGGTGGTGCCTCCTGTGATAGTGGTGGTACCTCCTTTGATAGTGGTGGTGCCTCCTGTGGTAGTAGTGCTGCCCCCAGCAGTTGTAGTAGAGGTGCTACCAACAGTGGTAGTAGTGCTGCCCCTAGGAGTGGTAGTAATGGTGCCTCCAGCAGTGGTAGTAGTGGTGCCCCCAGCAGTTGTAATAATGGTGCCTCCAGCAGTCGTAGTAATGGTGCCTCCAGCAGTGGTAGTACTGGTGCCTCCAGCAGTGGTAGTAGTGGTGCCTCCTGTGGTAGTAGTGGTGCCTCCAGCAGTGTTAGAAGTGGTGCCTCCAGCAGTAATAGTAGAGGTGCCTCCAGCAGTGGTAGTAGTGGTGCCTCCAGCAGTGGTAGTAGTGGCACCTCCAGCAGTGGTAGTAGTGGTGCCTCCAGTAGGGGTAGTAATGGTGCATCCTGTGGTAGTAGTGGTGCCTTCAGCAGTGGTAATAGTGGTGGCTCCTGTGGTAGTAGTGGTGCCTCCAGCAGTGGTAGTAGTGGTGCCTCCAGCAGTGGTAGTAGTAGTGCCTCCAGTAGTGGTAGTAATGGTGCCTCCTGTGGTAGTAGTGGTACCCCCAGCAGTGGTAATAACGGTGTCTCCATCAGAGGAAATAGTGGTGCCTCCTGTGATAGTGGTGGTGACTCCTGTGATAGTGGTGGTGCCTCCTTTGATAGTGGTGGTGACTCCTGTGGTAGTAGTGCTGCCCCCAGCAGTCGTAGTAGAGGTGCTACCAGCAGGGGTAGTAGTGCTGCCTCCAGCAGTCATAGTAATGGTGCCTCCAGCAGTGGTAGTAATGGTGCCTCCAGCAGTGGTAGTAGTGGTGCCTCCAGCAGTGGTAGTAATGGTGCCCCCAGCAGTGGTAGTAATGGTGCCCCCAGCAGTGGCAGTAATGGTGCCTCCACCAGTGGTAGTAGTGGTGCCTTCCGTGGTAGTAGTGGTGCCTCCCGTGGTAGTAGTGGTGCCCCCAGCAGTGGTAATAATGGTGTCTCCATCAGAGGAAGTAGTGGTGCCTCATGTGATAGTGGTTGTCCCTCCTGTGGTGGTAGTGGTGCCTGCAGCAGTGGTAGTAGAGGTGCAACCAGCAGTGGTAGTAATGGTGCCTCCAGCAGTGGTAGTAGAGGTGCCTCCAGCGGTGGTAGTAGTGGTGCCTCCAGCAGTGGTAGTAGTGCTGCCCCCAGCAGTGGTAGTAATGGTGTCTCCAGCAGTGGTAGTAGTGGTGCTACCAGCAGAGGTAGTAGTGCTACTCCCAGCAGTGGTAGTAGTAGTGCTACCAGCAGAGGTAGTAGTGCTACCCCCAGCATTGGTAGTAATGGTGTCTCCAGCAGTGGTAGTAATGGTGTCTCCAGCAGTTGTAGTAGTGCTGCCCCCAGCAGTGGTAGTAATGGTGTCTCCAGCAGTGGTAGTAGTGGTGCTACCAGCAGAGGTAGTAGGGCTGCCCCCAGCAGTGGTAGTAATGGTGCCTCCAGCAGTGGTAGTAGTGGTGCCTCCTGTGGTAGTAGTCGTGCGTCCAGCAGAGTTAGAAGTGGTGCCTGCAGCAGTGGTAGTAATGGTGCTTCTAGCAGTGGTAGTAGTGGTGCCTCCTGTGGTAGTAATGGCTCCTCCAGCAGTGGTAGTAATGGTTACCCCAGCAGTGGTAGTAATGGCACCTTCAGCAGAGGTAGTAGTGGTGCCTCCTGTGGTAGTAGTGGTGCTTTTAGCAGTGGTACTTGTAGCACCTCCTAGGGTAGTAGTAGTGACACCTCCATCTTTGGTAGTAGGGCTACCCCCAGCAGTGGTAGTAATGGTGCCTCCAGCAGTGGTAGTAGTGGTACCTCCTGTGGTAGTAATGGTGCCTCCAGCAGTGTTAGAAGTGGTGCCTGCAGCAGTGGTAGTAGTGGCACCTTCAGCAGAGGTAGTAGTGGTGCCTCCTGTGGTAGTAGTGGTGCTTTTAGCAGTGGTACTTGTAGCACCTCCTAGGGTAGTAGTAAGGACACCTCCATCTGTGGTAGTAGTGGTGCCTCCAGCAGTGCTAGAAGTGTTGCCTGCAGCAGTGGTAGTATTGGCACCTCCAGCAGATGTAGTAGTGGTGCCTTCTGTGGTAGAAGTGGTGCCTTTAGCAGCAGTAGTACTTGTAGCACCTCCTAGGGTAGTAGTAGTGACACCTCCATCTGTGGTAGTAGTGGTGCCTCCAGCAGTGGTAGTAGAGGTGCTACCAGCAGTGGTAGTAATGGTGCCTCCAGCAGTGGTGGTAGTGGTGCCTCCTGTGGTAGTAGTGGTGCCTCCAGCAGTGTTAGAAGTGGTTCCTGCAGCACTGGTAGTAGTGGTACCTTTAGCAGTGGTACTTGTAGCACCTCCTAGGGTAGTAGTATTGACACCTCCATCTGTGGTAGTAGCAGTGGTAGTAGTGGTGCCTCCAGAAGTGGTAGTAGTAATGCCCTCAGTGGTCCCTGCAGCAGTAGTAATGGTAGAGCCTCATACAGTAGCAGTAGTAGTTGTGCTCTCTGTGGTAGCAACATTCCCTCCTGTGGTTACTGTGTCATCTGAGCTGTTGTTCCCACTCCTGTCATTGTAGTGGCTGTTGCTGCTGGAATGGCATGGGTTGTGGCTGCAGTTGTGGCTACTGTTGTGGCTGCTGTTGTCCCTGTTGTGGTGGAAGCTGTTGTTGCTCATGTTGTTGCTTCTGTTGTTGCCGGGAGTGGTTCATGGGGCTTTGATGGGTGATGGGTGGTGCATGTGGGAGGTGTGGGGCTGGGTGCGGGGGCAAATGAATAAAAAAACAAAAAAAATCACTTACCTGCTTTGCTGCCGCCGCACCGCTCCTCTCCTGCACTACAGGCACAGGCTCCCAGCCTGCCCTGCAGCCAATCCGAACGCTGCTGATGGCAGCATTTGGATTGGCTGGGACAACCCAGCCAGGGTGCTCCCAGGCAGATTAGAAGACTGTGCTTGCTCTCTCCCAGTGCACATGTGTGTTTGGCCGGCCCGCGATGGCCGGCCAAACATACATGCGCACGGGGGGGAGTGCTGAGCACTGTACCTCGCTCCCATTATAGCCCGTGGCTACGCCCTTTTATTACAAAACAATAATAAATATAGTTTATTATCATTTTGTAGTAAACAGTTTGCAGTTGCTACTGCTGGCGGGGGGTGACTCTCCTCCGCCATAGCGGAAGAGCCTCGCCTGGCTGTTGCAGCTGTTGTTGTTGCTGTTGTAACTGCTGTTGTTGCAGCTGTTGTGGCTGTTTTTGTACCTGCTGTGGTGGCTGCTGCTGTTTCTCCTGTTGTTGCAGCGACAGTTGCTGCTGTTGTTGCTGCTGTGCTGGGAGCCGAAGTGACTGCTGTTGTCCCTGGTGTGGTTGCTGCTGTTGTTGTTGCTGTGGTGGCAGATGTGGTAGGAGCTGTTGTTGCTGTTGTTGTTGCTGCTGTGCTCCCTGCTGTGGTTGCTGCTGTTGTGGCAGCTGTTGTTGCTGTGGTGGCAGCGATTGTTTCTGCAGTAGTGGCAGCCGTGGTGACAGCTGGTGTTGCTGCTGTTGTGGATGCTGTTGTTCCTGTTATGGCTGCTGTTGTTGCTGCTGTGGTTGCTGCTGTTGTGGTAGCTGTGGTTGCTGCTGTTGTGGCTGCTGTGGTTGCTGCTGTTGTGGCTGCTGTTGCTGCTGTTGTGGCTGCTGTGGTGACTGACGTTGTTACTGTTGTGGCAGCCGTGGTTGCTGATGTAGTTGCTGTTGCTGTGGTTGCTGCTGTTGTAGCAGCAGTTGTTCCTGCTGTACTGGCAGCTGTTGTAGCAGATGTTGTTGCAGCTGTTGTTCCTGCTGTAGTGGCTACTGTTGTTGCAGAAGGTGTTGCTGCTGTTCTGGTTGCTGTTGTTGCAGTGGTTGTTGTTGCAGTGGTTGCTGCGGCAGTAGTGGCTGCTGTTGCAGCTGTTGTTTCTGCTGTTGTGGCAGATGTTGTGGCTACTGTGGTGGTAGCTGTTGTGGTTCCTGTTGTAGCTGCTGTAGTTGCTCTCGTTGTTGCTTCTGTGGTGGCAGCTGTGGAAGAGGCTGTTGTGGCTGCTGTGGTTACTGCTGCTGTAGCTGCTGTGGTAGCTGCTGTTGTTGTTGATGTTGTAGTTTCTGCTATGGTTGCTGCTGTTGTTGATGCTGTGGTGGGAGTTGTTGTGGCTGATGTGGTTCTTGCTGTTGTTCCTGCTGTTGTGGCTGCTGTGGTTTCTGCTGTTGTGGCTGCTGTGGTTCCTGCTGTTGTAGCTGCTGTGGTTCCTGCTGGTGTGGCTGCTGAGGTTGCTGCTGTTGTTGCCACTGTGGTGGGAGCTGTTGTGGCTGCTGTTGTTCCTGGTGTTGTTGCTGCTGTACTGGCAGATGTTGTAGCTGCTGTTGTTGCAGTTGTTGTAGCTATTGTGGCAGTGGTTGTTGCTGTTGTACTGGCAGCTGTTGTGGCTGCTGTTGTAGCCACTGTTGCTGCTGTTGTTCCTGTTATGGCTGCTGTTGTTGCTGCTGTTGTTGCTGCTGTTGTTGCTGCAGTTGTGGTAGCTGTGGTTGCTGCTGTTGTGGCTGCTGTGGTTGCTGCTGTTGTGGCTGCTGTTGCTGCTGTTGTGGCTGCTGTGGTGACTGAAGTTGTTGCTGTTATGGCAGCTGTGGTTGCTGATGTAGTTGCTGTTGCTGTGGTTGCTGCTGTTGTAGCAGCAGTTGTTCCTGCTGTACTGGCAGCTGTTGTAGCAGATGTTGTTGCAACTGTTGTTCCTGCTGTAGTGGCTAACATTGTTGAAGCAGGTGTTGCTGCTGTTGTGACAGCTGTTGTGGCTGCTGTTGTTGCTGCTGTTGTGGTTACTGTTGTTGCAGTGGTTGTTGTTGCAGTGGTTGTTGCGGCAGTAGTGGCTGCTGCTGCAGCTGTTGTTTCTGCCGTTGTGGCAGCTGTTGTGGCTGCTGTGGTGGTAGCTGTTGTGGCTGCTGTTGTAGCTGCTGTAGTTGATCCTGTTGTTGCTTCTGTGGTGGCAGATGTGGAAGCGGCTGTTGTGGCTGCTGTGGTTAATGCTGCTGTAGCTGCTGTGGTAGCTGCTGTTGTTGTTGATGTTGTAGTTTCTGCTATGGTTGCTGCTGTTGTTGATGCTGTGGTGGGAGTTGTTGTGGCTAATGTGGTTCCTGCTGTTGTTGCTGCTGTTGTAGCAGCTGTTGTTGCTGCTGTTGTGGCTGCTGTGGTTTCTGCTGTTGTGGCTGCTGTGCTTCCTGCTGTTGTAGCTGCTGTGGTTCCTTCTGTTGTGGCTGCTGAGGTTGCTGCTGTTGTTGCCGCTGTGGTGGGAGCTGTTGTGGCTTCGGTGGTTCCTGGTGTGGTTGCTGCTGTACTGGCAGCTGTTGTAGCTGCTGTTGTTGCAGCTGTTGTGGCTATTGTTGTGGCAGTAATGGTTGCTGCTGTACTGGCAGCTGTTGTAGCTGCTGTTGTTGCAGCTGTAGTGGCTGTTGTTGTGGCAGTGGTTGTTGCTGTTGTACTGGCAGCTGTTGTGGCTGCTGTTGTAGCTGCTGTTGTTTCTGCTGTGGTGGCTGCTGTTGCTACAGCAGTTGTTGCTGCTGTGGTGGCAGTTGTTGTGGCTGATGTTGATGCTGTTGTTGCTGCTGTTGTGGCAGCTGTGGAAGCAGCTGGTGTTGCACTTGTTGTGGCTGCAGTGGTTACGGGTGTTGTTTCTGCTGTGGTGGCAGCTGTGGTGGCTGCTGTTGTAGTTGCTGTTGTTGGTGCTGTTGCTGCTGTTGTGGCTGCTGAGGTTGCTGCTGTTGTTGCCACTGCGGTGGAAGCTGTTGTGGTTGCAGTTGGTCCTGGTGTGGTTAATGCTGTTGTAACAGCCGTTGTTGCTGCTGTACTGGCAACTGTTGTAGCTGTTGTTGTTGCAGCTGTTGTTGCAGCTGTTGAGGCTGCTGTGGTGGCTATTGTTGTGGCAGTGGTTGTTGCTGTTGTAGTGGCAGCTGTTGTGGCTACTGTTGTAGCTGCTGTTGTTGCTGCTGTGGTGGCTGCTGTTGTTGCAGCAGTTGTTGCTGCTGCTGTAGTGACAGCTGTTGTTGCAGGTGTTGTTTCCGCTGTGGTGGCAGCTGCTGTGGCTGCTGTTGTTTCTGCTGCTGTTGTAACACCTGTTGTTGTTGCTGTAGTGGCAGCTGTTGTTGCAGCAGTTGTTTCTGCTGTAGTGGCAGCTGTTGTGGGTGCAGTTGTTGCAGGTGTTGTTTCTGCTGTGTTGGCAGCTGTTGTGGATGCTGTGGTGGCTGCAGTTGTAGCTGCTGTAGTTGCCGCTGTTGCTGCTGTGGTGGAAGCTGTTGCAGCTGCTGTTGTTGCAGCTGTTGCTGCTGTATTGGCAGCTGTTGTTGCAGCTGTTGTGGCTACTGTTGTGGCTGCTGTTGTTGCAGGTGTTGTTTCTGCTGTTGTGGCTGCTGTAGATGCTGCTGTTGTTGTTGTGGTAGCTGCAGTTGCTGCTGTTGCTGCTGCTGTGGTGACAGCTATTGTTGCAGGTGTTGTTGCTGCTGTTGTGGCTGCTGTGGTGGCAGTTGTTGTGGCTGCTGTAGTTGCTGCTGTTGTTGCTGCTGTTTTAGCTGCTGTTGTTGCTGTTATAGTTACAGCTGTTGTGGCAGCTGTGGTTTCTGCGGTTGTGGCTGCTGTTGTGGCTGCGGTTGTGGCTGCTGTTGTAGCTGCTGTAGTTGCTGCTGTTGCTGCTGTTGTAGGTGTTGTTGTAGTTGCAGCTGTTGTGGCAGCTGTGGTTTCTGCAGTTGTGGCTGCTGTGGTGGCTACTGCAGTGGCAGCTGTTGTGGCTGCTGTAGTTGCTGCTGTTGTTGCTGCTGTTGTGGCAGCTGTGGTAGCGGATGTTGTTGTTGCTGCTGTTGTGGCTACTGTTGTGGCTCCTGTTGTTGCAGGTGTTGTTTCTGTTGTTGTGGCTGCTGCAGTTGCTGCTGTTGTTGCTGCTGTTGCTGCTGTAGAGGCAGCTGCTGTTGTAGCTGTTGTGGCTATTGTTGTGGCTGTTGTTGTTGCAGGTGTTGTTTCTGCTGTGGTGGCAGCTGTTGTGGCTGCTGTTGTGGCTGCTGTAGTTGCTGCTGTTGTTCTTGCTGTTGTAGCTGCTGTTGTGGATGCTGTAGTTGCTGCTGTTGTTGCTGCTGTTGTTGCAGCTGTTGTGGCTGCTGTAGTTGTTGTTGTTGCTGCTGTTGTGGCTACTGTTGTGTCTGCTGTTGTTGCAGGTATTGTTTCTGCTGTGGTGGCTGCTGTTGTGGCTGCTGTGGTGGCAGCTGTTGTGGCTGCAGTAGTTGCTGCTGTTGCTGCTGTTGTAGCTGCTGTTGTTGCTGTAATACTTACAGCTGTTGTGGCAGCTGTGGTTTCTGCGGTTGTGGCTGCTGTGGTGGCAGCTGTTGTGGCTGCTGTAGTTGCTGCTGTTGTTGCTGTTGTTGTAGCTGCTGTAGTTGCTGTTATAGTTACAGCTGTTGTGGAAGCTGTGGTTTCTGTGGTTGTGGCTGCTGTTGTAGCAGCTGTACTTGCTGTTGTTGTTGCTGCTGTTGTAGCTCCTGTTGTAGTTGTAGCTGTTGTGGTAGATGTGGTTTCTGCAGTTGTGGCTGCTGTGGTGGCTCCTGCAGTGGCAGCTGTTGTGGCTGTTGTAGTTGCTGCTGTTGTTGTGGCAACTGTGGTAGTGGCTGTTGTTGTTGCTGTTGTGGCTACAGTTGTGGCTGCTGTTGTTGCAGGTGTTGTTTCTGCTGTTGTGGCTGCTTTAGTTGCTGCTGTTGTTGCTGCTGTTGTGGCAGCTGTGGTAGCGGCTGTTGTTGTTGCTGATGTTGTGGCTACTGTTGTGGCTTCTGTTCTTGCAGGTGTTGTTTCTGTTGTTGTGGCTGCTGTAGTTGCTGCTGTTGTTCCTGCTGTTGCTGCTGTAGAGGCAACTGCTGTTGTAGCTGTTGTGGCTATTGTTGTGGCTGTTGATGTTGCAGGTGTTGTTTCTGCTGTGGTGGCAGCTGTTGTGGCTGCTGTTGTGGCTGCTGTAGTTGCTGCTGTTGTTCTTGCTGTTGTAGCTGCTGTTGTGGATGCTGTAGTTGCTGCTGTTGTTGCAGCTGTTGTGGCTACTGTAGTTGTTGTTGTTGCTGCTGTTGTGGCTACTGTTGTGTCTGCTGTTGTTGCAGGTATTGTTTCTGCTGTGGTGGCAGCTGTTGTGGCTGCTGTAGTTGCTGCTGTTGCTGCTGTTGCAGCTGCTGTTGTTGCTGTTATACTTACAGCTGTTGTGGCAGCTGTGGTTTCTGCGGTTGTGGCTGTTGTTGTGGCTGCTGTGGTGGCAGCTGTTGTGGCTGCTGTAGTTGCTGCTGTTGTTGCTGTTGCTGCTGTAGTTGCTGTTATAGTTACAGCTGTTGTGGAAGCTGTGGTTTCTGTGGTTGTGGCTGCTGTTGTAGCAGCTGTAGTTGCTGTTGTTGATGCTGCTGTTGTAGCTCCTGTTGTAGTTGCAGCTGTTGTGGTAGCTGTGGTATCTGCAGTTGTGGCTGCTGTGGTGGCTCCTGCAGTGGCAGCTGTTGTGGCTGTTGTAGTTGCTGCTGTTGTTGTGGCAGCTGTGGTAGCGGCTGTTGATGTTGCTGCTGTTGGGGCTACTGTTGTGGCTGCTGTTGTTGCAGGTGTTGTTTCTGCTGTGGTGGCAGCTGTTGTGGCTGCTGTTGTGGCTGCTGTAGTTGCTGCTGTTGTTCTTGCTGTTGTAGCTGCTGTTGTGGATGCTGTAGTTGCTGCTGTTGTTGCTGCTGTTGTTGCAGCTGTTGTGGCTGCTGTAGTTGTTGTTGTTGCTGCTGTTGTGGCTACTGTTGTGTCTGCTGTTGTTGCAGGTATTGTTTCTGCTGTGGTGGCTGCTGTTGTGGCTGCTGTGGTGGCAGCTGTTGTGGCTGCAGTAGTTGCTGCTGTTGCTGCTGTTGTAGCTGCTGTTGTTGCTGTAATACTTACAGCTGTTGTGGCAGCTGTGGTTTCTGCGGTTGTGGCTGCTGTGGTGGCAGCTGTTGTGGCTGCTGTAGTTGCTGCTGTTGTTGCTGTTGTTGTAGCTGCTGTAGTTGCTGTTATAGTTACAGCTGTTGTGGAAGCTGTGGTTTCTGTGGTTGTGGCTGCTGTTGTAGCAGCTGTACTTGCTGTTGTTGTTGCTGCTGTTGTAGCTCCTGTTGTAGTTGTAGCTGTTGTGGTAGCTGTGGTTTCTGCAGTTGTGGCTGCTGTGGTGGCTCCTGCAGTGGCAGCTGTTGTGGCTGTTGTAGTTGCTGCTGTTGTTGTGGCAACTGTGGTAGTGGCTGTTGTTGTTGCTGTTGTGGCTACAGTTGTGGCTGCTGTTGTTGCAGGTGTTGTTTCTGCTGTTGTGGCTGCTTTAGTTGCTGCTGTTGTTGCTGCTGTTGTGGCAGCTGTGGTAGCGGCTGTTGTTGTTGCTGATGTTGTGGCTACTGTTGTGGCTCCTGTTCTTGCAGGTGTTGTTTCTGTTGTTGTGGCTGCTGTAGTTGCTGCTGTTGTTCCTGCTGTTGCTGCTGTAGAGGCAACTGCTGTTGTAGCTGTTGTGGCTATTGTTGTGGCTGTTGATGTTGCAGGTGTTGTTTCTGCTGTGGTGGCAGCTGTTGTGGCTGCTGTTGTGGCTGCTGTAGTTGCTGCTGTTGTTCTTGCTGTTGTAGCTGCTGTTGTGGATGCTGTAGTTGCTGCTGTTGTTGCAGCTGTTGTGGCTACTGTAGTTGTTGTTGTTGCTGCTGTTGTGGCTACTGTTGTGTCTGCTGTTGTTGCAGGTATTGTTTCTGCTGTGGTGGCAGCTGTTGTGGCTGCTGTAGTTGCTGCTGTTGCTGCTGTTGCAGCTGCTGTTGTTGCTGTTATACTTACAGCTGTTGTGGCAGCTGTGGTTTCTGCGGTTGTGGCTGTTGTTGTGGCTGCTGTGGTGGCAGCTGTTGTGGCTGCTGTAGTTGCTGCTGTTGTTGCTGTTGCTGCTGTAGTTGCTGTTATAGTTACAGCTGTTGTGGAAGCTGTGGTTTCTGTGGTTGTGGCTGCTGTTGTAGCAGCTGTAGTTGCTGTTGTTGATGCTGCTGTTGTAGCTCCTGTTGTAGTTGCAGCTGTTGTGGTAGCTGTGGTATCTGCAGTTGTGGCTGCTGTGGTGGCTCCTGCAGTGGCAGCTGTTGTGGCTGTTGTAGTTGCTGCTGTTGTTGTGGCAGCTGTGGTAGCGGCTGTTGATGTTGCTGCTGTTGGGGCTACTGTTGTGGCTGCTGTTGTTGCAGGTGTTGTTTCTGCTGTTGTGGCTGCTGTTGTTGCTGCTGTTGCTGCTGTAGAGGCAGCTGCTGTTGTAGCAGTTGTGGCTACAGTTGTGGCTGCTGTTGTTGCAGGTGTTGTTTCTGCTGTGGTGTCAGCTGTTGTGGCTGCTGTTGTGTCTTCTGTAGTTGCTGCTGTTGTAGCTGCTGTTGTGGCTGCTGTTGTTGCTGCTGTTGTGGCAACTGTGGTAGCGGCTGTTGTTGTTGCTGTTATGGCTACTGTTATGGCTGCTGTTGTTGCAGGTGTTGTTTCTGCTGTTGTGGCTGCTGTAGTTGCTGCTGTTGTTGCTGCTGTTGTGGCAGCTGTGGTAGCGGCTGTTGTTGTTGCTGATGTTGTGGCTACTGTTGTGGCTCCTGTTGTTGCAGGTGTTGTTTCTGTTGTTGTGGCTGCTGTAGTTGCTGCTGTTGTTGCTGCTGTTGCTGCTGTAGGGGCAGCTGCTGTTGTAGCTGTTGTGGCTATTGTTGTGGCTGTTGTTGTTGCAGTTGTTGTTTCTGCTGTGGTGGCAGCTGTTGTGGCTGCTGTTGTGGCTGCTGTAGTTGCTGCTGTTGTTCTTGCTGTTGTAGCTGCTGTTGTGGATGCTGTAGTTGCTGCTGTTGTTGCTTCTGTTGTTGCAGCTGTTGTGGCTGCTGTAGTTGTTGTTGCTGCTGTTGTGGCTACTGTTGTGTCTGCTGTTGTTGCAGGTATTGTTTCTGCTGTGGTGGCAGCTGTTGTGGCTGCTGTGGTGGCAGCTGTTGTGGCTGCTGTAGTTGCTGCTGTTGCTGCTGTTGTAGCTGCTGTTGTTGCTGTTATACTTACAGCTGTTGTGGCAGCTGTGGTTTCTGCGGTTGTGGCTGTTGTTGTGGCTGTTGTGGTGGCAGCTGTTGTGGCTGCTGTAGTTGCTGCTGTTGTTGCTGTTGTTGTAGCTGCTGTAGTTGCTGTTATAGTTACAGCTGTTGTGGATGCTGTGGTTTCTGTGGTTGTGGCTGCTGTTGTAGCAGCTGTAGTTGCTGTTGTTGCTGCTGTTGTAGCTCCTGTTGTAGTTGCAGCTGTTGTGGTAGCTGTGGTTTCTGCAGTTGCGGCTGCTGTGGTGGCTCCTGCAGTGGCAGCTGTTGTGGCTGCTGTAGTTGCTGCTGTTGTTGCTGTTGTTGTAGCTGCTGTAGTTGCTGTTATAGTTACAGCTGTTGTGGAAGCTGTGGTTTCTGTGGTTGTGGCTGCTGTTGTAGCAGCTGTACTTGCTGTTGTTGTTGCTGCTGTTGTAGCTCCTGTTGTAGTTGTAGCTGTTGTGGTAGCTGTGGTTTCTGCAGTTGTGGCTGCTGTGGTGGCTCCTGCAGTGGCAGCTGTTGTGGCTGTTGTAGTTGCTGCTGTTGTTGTGGCAACTGTGGTAGTGGCTGTTGTTGTTGCTGTTGTGGCTACAGTTGTGGCTGCTGTTGTTGCAGGTGTTGTTTCTGCTGTTGTGGCTGCTTTAGTTGCTGCTGTTGTTGCTGCTGTTGTGGCAGCTGTGGTAGCGGCTGTTGTTGTTGCTGATGTTGTGGCTACTGTTGTGGCTCCTGTTCTTGCAGGTGTTGTTTCTGTTGTTGTGGCTGCTGTAGTTGCTGCTGTTGTTCCTGCTGTTGCTGCTGTAGAGGCAACTGCTGTTGTAGCTGTTGTGGCTATTGTTGTGGCTGTTGATGTTGCAGTTGTTGTTTCTGCTGTGGTGGCAGCTGTTGTGGCTGCTGTTGTGGCTGCTGTAGTTGCTGCTGTTGTTCTTGCTGTTGTAGCTGCTGTTGTGGATGCTGTAGTTGCTGCTGTTGTTGCAGCTGTTGTGGCTACTGTAGTTGTTGTTGTTGCTGCTGTTGTGGCTACTGTTGTGTCTGCTGTTGTTGCAGGTATTGTTTCTGCTGTGGTGGCAGCTGTTGTGGCTGCTGTAGTTGCTGCTGTTGCTGCTGTTGCAGCTGCTGTTGTTGCTGTTATACTTACAGCTGTTGTGGCAGCTGTGGTTTCTGCGGTTGTGGCTGTTGTTGTGGCTGCTGTGGTGGCAGCTGTTGTGGCTGCTGTAGTTGCTGCTGTTGTTGCTGTTGCTGCTGTAGTTGCTGTTATAGTTACAGCTGTTGTGGAAGCTGTGGTTTCTGTGGTTGTGGCTGCTGTTGTAGCAGCTGTAGTTGCTGTTGTTGATGCTGCTGTTGTAGCTCCTGTTGTAGTTGCAGCTGTTGTGGTAGCTGTGGTATCTGCAGTTGTGGCTGCTGTGGTGGCTCCTGCAGTGGCAGCTGTTGTGGCTGTTGTAGTTGCTGCTGTTGTTGTGGCAGCTGTGGTAGCGGCTGTTGATGTTGCTGCTGTTGGGGCTACTGTTGTGGCTGCTGTTGTTGCAGGTGTTGTTTCTGCTGTTGTGGCTGCTGTTGTTGCTGCTGTTGCTGCTGTAGAGGCAGCTGCTGTTGTAGCAGTTGTGGCTACAGTTGTGGCTGCTGTTGTTGCAGGTGTTGTTTCTGCTGTGGTGTCAGCTGTTGTGGCTGCTGTTGTGTCTTCTGTAGTTGCTGCTGTTGTAGCTGCTGTTGTGGCTGCTGTTGTTGCTGCTGTTGTGGCAACTGTGGTAGCGGCTGTTGTTGTTGCTGTTATGGCTACTGTTATGGCTGCTGTTGTTGCAGGTGTTGTTTCTGCTGTTGTGGCTGCTGTAGTTGCTGCTGTTGTTGCTGCTGTTGTGGCAGCTGTGGTAGCGGCTGTTGTTGTTGCTGATGTTGTGGCTACTGTTGTGGCTCCTGTTGTTGCAGGTGTTGTTTCTGTTGTTGTGGCTGCTGTAGTTGCTGCTGTTGTTGCTGCTGTTGCTGTTGTAGGGGCAGCTGCTGTTGTAGCTGTTGTGGCTATTGTTGTGGCTGTTGTTGTTGCAGTTGTTGTTTCTGCTGTGGTGGCAGCTGTTGTGGCTGCTGTTGTGGCTGCTGTAGTTGCTGCTGTTGTTCTTGCTGTTGTAGCTGCTGTTGTGGATGCTGTAGTTGCTGCTGTTGTTGCTTCTGTTGTTGCAGCTGTTGTGGCTGCTGTAGTTGTTGTTGCTGCTGTTGTGGCTACTGTTGTGTCTGCTGTTGTTGCAGGTATTGTTTCTGCTGTGGTGGCAGCTGTTGTGGCTGCTGTGGTGGCAGCTGTTGTGGCTGCTGTAGTTGCTGCTGTTGCTGCTGTTGTAGCTGCTGTTGTTGCTGTTATACTTACAGCTGTTGTGGCAACTGTGGTTTCTGCGGTTGTGGCTGTTGTTGTGGCTGTTGTGGTGCCAGCTGTTGTGGCTGCTGTAGTTGCTGCTGTTGTTGCTGTTGTTGTAGCTGCTGTAGTTGCTGTTATAGTTACAGCTGTTGTGGATGCTGTGGTTTCTGTGGTTGTGGCTGCTGTTGTAGCAGCTGTAGTTGCTGTTGTTGCTGCTGTTGTAGCTCCTGTTGTAGTTGCAGCTGTTGTGGTAGCTGTGGTTTCTGCAGTTGCGGCTGCTGTGGTGGCTCCTGCAGTGGCAGCTGTTGTGGCTGTTGTAGTTGCTGCTGTTGTTGTGGCAACTGTGGTAGCCGCTGTTGTTGTTGCTGCTGTTGTGTCTACTGTTGTGGCTGCTGTTGTTGCAGGTGTTGTTTCTGCTGTTGTGGCTGCTGTTGTTGCTGCTGTTGCTGCTGTAGAGGCAGCTGCTGTTGTAGCAGTTGTGGCTGCTGTTGTTGCAGGTGTTGTTTCTGCTGCGGTGGCAGCTGTTGTGGCTGCTGTTGTGGCTGCTGTAGTTGCTGCTGTTGTAGCTGCTGTTGTGGCTGCTGTTGTTGCTGCTGTTGTGGCAACTATGGTAGCGGCTGTTGTTGTTGCTGTTGTGGCTACTGTTGTGGCAGCTGTTGTTGCAGGTGTTGTTTCTGCTGTGGTGGCAGCTGTTGTTGCTGCGGTTGTGGCTACTGTTGTGTCTGCTGTTGTTGCAGGTGTTGTTTCTGCTGTGGTGGCAGCTGTTGTTGCTGCTGTTGTTGCAGCTGTTGTGACTGCTGTTGTGGCTACTGTTGTGTCTGCTGTAGTTGCTGCTGTTGTTGCTGCTGTTGTAGCCGCTGTTGTGACTGCTGTAGTTGCTACTGTTGTTGCTGCTGTAGTTGCAGCTGTTGTGGCAGCTGTGGTTTCTGCGGTTGTTGCTGCTGTTGTCGCAGTTGTGGTAGCAGCTGTTGTTGCTGCTGTTGTGGCTGCTGTTGATGCAGGTGTTGATTCTGATGTTGTGTCTGCTGTAGTTGCTGCTGTTGTTGCTGCTGTCATGGTAGCTGTTGTTGTTGCTGCTGTTGTTGCTTCTGTAGTGACAGCTGTTGTTGCAGCTGTTGTGGCTACTGTTGTGGCTGCTGTTGTTGCAGGTGTTGTTTCTGCTGTTGTGACTGCTGTAGTTGCTGCTGTTGTTCCTGCTGTTGTAGCTGCTGTTGCGGCTGCTGTAGTTGCTGCTGTTGTTGCTGCTGTTGTTGCAGCTGTTGTGGCTGCTGTAGTTGCTGCTGTTGTTGCTGCTGTTGTGGCTACTGTTGTGTCTGCTGTTGTTGCAGGTGTTGTTTCAACTGTGGTGGCAGCTGTTGTGGCTGCTGTTGTGGCTGCTGTATTTGCTGTTGTTGTTCCTTCTGTAGTTTCTGCTGTTGCGGCACCCGTGGTAGCAGCTGTTGCTTCTGTTGTAGCTACTGTTGTGGCTACTGTTGTGGCTGCTGTTGTTGCAGGTGTTGTTTCTACTGTTGTGGCTGCTGTAGTTGCTGCCGTTGTTGCTGCTGTTGTGGTAGTTGTAGTTGCTGCTGTTGTTGCTGGTGTAGGGGCAGCTGTTGTCGCAGGTGTAGTTTCTGCTGTGGTGGCAGCTGTTGTTGCTGCGGTTGTGGCTACTGTTGTGTCTGCTGTTGTTGCAGGTGTTGTTTCTGCTGTGGTGGCAGCTGTTGTGGCTGCTGTAGTTGCTGTTGTAGTTGATGCTGTTGTTGCTGCTGTTGTGGCTACTGTTGTGTCTGCTGTTGTCGGAGGTATTGTTTCTGATGTGGTGACAGCTGTTGTGGCAGCTGTTGTGGCTGCTGTTGTAGCTGCTGTAGTTGCTGCTGTTGTTGCTGCTGTTGTAGCTGCTGTTGTGTCTGCTGTAATTGCTACTGTTGTTGCTACTGTAGTTGCAGCTGTTGTGGCAGCTGTGGTTTCTGCGGTTGTTGCTGCTGGTGTCACAATTGTGGTAGCGGCTGTTGTTGCTGCTGTTGTGGCTACTGTTGTGGCTGCTGTTGTTGCAGGTGTTGTTTCTGCTGTTGATGCAGGTGTTGTTTCTGCTGTTGTGGCTGCTGTAGTTGCTGCTGTAGTTGCTGCTGTAGTGGCAGCTGTTGTTGCTGATGTTGTTTCTGCTGTGGTGGCAGCTGTTGTAGCTAATGTAGTTGTTCCTGCTGTTGCTGCTGTTGTGGCTACTGTTGTGGCTGCTGTAGTTGCTGCTGTTGTTCCTGCTGTTGTAGCTGCTGTTGTGGCTGCTGTAGTTGCTGCTGTTGTTGCTGCTGTTGTTGCAGCTGTTGTGACTGCTGTAGTTGCTGCTGTTGTTGCTGCTGTAGTGGCTACTGTTGTGTCTGCTGTGGTTGCAGGTGTTGTTTCAGCTGTGGTGGCAGCTGTTGTGGCTGCTGTTGTTTCAGGTGTTGTTTCTGCTGTGGTGGCAGCTGTTGTGGCTGCTGTAGTTGCTGTTGTAGTTGATGCTGTTGTTGCTGCTGTTGTGGCTACTGTTGTGTCTGCTGTTGTCGGAGGTATTGTTTCTGCTGTGGTGGCAGCTGTTGTGGCTGCTGTAGTTGCTGCTGTAGTTGCTGCTGTTGTAGCTGCTGTTGTGGCTGCTGTAGTTGCTGCTGTTGTAGCTGCTATTGTGTCTACTGTTGTGTCTGCAGTTGTGGGTGCTGTTGTTGCTACTGTTGTGGCTGCTGTTGTTGCAGGTGTTGTTTCTGCTGTTGTGGCTGCTGTTGTTGTTACTGTTGTTTCAGATGTTGTTTCTGCTGTGGTGGCAGCTGTTGCTGCAGCTGTTGTGGCTGCTGTAGTTGCTGCTGTTGTTGCTTCTGTAGTTGCTGCTGTAGTTGCTGCTGTTGTGGCTACTGTTGTGTCTGCTGTTGTTGCAGGTGTTGTTTCTGCTGTGGTGGCCGCTATTGTGGCTTGTGTTGTGGCTGCTGTAGTTGCTGCTGTTGTTGCTGCTGTTGTAGCTGCTGTTGTAGCTGCTGTTGTTGAAGCTGTTATGTCTGCTGTTGTTGCAGGTGTTGTTTCTGTTGTTGTGGCTACTGGTATGTCTGCTGTTGTTGCAGGTGTTGTTTCTGCTGTGGTGGCAGCTGTTGTGGCTGCTGTAGTAGCTGCTGTTGTAGCTGCTGTTGTGTCTACTGTTGTGTCTGCAGTTGTGGGTGCTGTTGTGGCTACTGTTGTGGCTGCTGTTGTTGCAGGTGTTGTTTGTGCTGTTGTGGCTGCTGTTGTTGCTACTGTTGTTTCAGGTGTTGTTTCTGCTGTGGTGGCCGCTATTGTGGCTGCTGTTGTTGCTGCTGTAGTTGCTGCTGTAGTTGCTGCTGTTGTGGCTACTGTTGTGTCTGCTGTTGTTGCAGGTGTTGTTTCTGCTGTGGTGGCCGCTATTGTGGCTTCTGTTGTGGCTGCTGTAGTTGCTGCTGTTGTTGCTGCAGTTGTAGCTGCTGTTGTAGCTGCTGTAGTTGCTGCTGTTGTTGCTGCTGTTGTTGCTGCTGTTGTGGCTGCTGTAGTTGCTGCTGTAGTAGTTGCTGCTGTTGTGGCTACTGTTGTGTCTACTGTTGTTGCGGGTGTTGTTTCTGCTGTGGTGGCAGCTGTTGTGGCTCCTGTTGTTTCAGGTGTTGTTTCTGCTGTTGTGGCTGCTGTAGTTGCTGCTGTTGTTGCTGCTGTTGTATCTGCTGTTGTTGCTGCTGTAGTTGCTGCTGTATTTGCAGCTGTTGTTGCAGGTGTTGTTTCTGCTGTGGTGGAAGCTGTTGTGGCTGCTGTTGTATCTGCTGTTGTAGCTGCTGTAGTAGCTGCTGTTGTTGTTGCTGTAGTGGCTACTGTTATTTCTGCAGTTATTGCAGTTGTTGTTTCAGCTGTGCTGGCAGCTGTTGTGGCTGCTGTTGTTTCAGATGTTGTTTCTGCTGTGGTGGCAGCTGTTGCAGCAGCTGTTGTGGCTGCTGTAGTTGCTGCTGTTGTTGCTGCTGTAGTTGCTGGTGTTGCGGCTACTGTTGTGTCTGCTGTTGTTGCAGGAGTTGTTTCTGCTGTGGTGGCCGCTATTGTGGCTTCTGTTGTGGCTGCTGTAGTTGCTGCTGTTGTTGCTGCTGTTGTAGCTGCTGTTGTAGCTGCTGTAGTTGCTGGTGTTGTTGCTGCTGTTGTTGCTGCTGTTGTTGCAGCTGTTGTGGCTGCTGTAGTTGCTGCTGTTGTTGCTGCTGTTATGTCTGCTGTTGTTGCAGGTGTTGTTTCAGCTGTGGTGGCAGCTGTTGTGGATGCTGTTGGTTCATGTGTTGTTTCTGCTGTGGTGACAACTGTTGTGGCTTCTCTTGTTGCTGCTGTTGCTGCTACTGTTGTGTCTGCTGTTGTTGCAGGTGTTGTTTCTGCTGTGGTGGCAGCTATTGTGGCTTCTGTTGTGGCTGCTGTAGTTGCTGCTGTTGTTGCAGGTGTGGTGGCTGCTGTTGTAGCTGCTGTAGTTGCTGCTGTTGTTGCTGCTGTTGTTGCAGCTGTTGTGGCTGTTGTAGTTGCTGCTGTTGTTGCTGATATGTCTGCTGTTGTTGCAGGTGTTGTTTCTGCTGTGGTGACAGCTGTTGTGGCTGCTGTTGTTGCAGGTGTTGTTTCTGCTGTGGGGGCAGCTGTTGTTGCCACCGTGGTGGCAGCTGTTGTGGCTGCTGTTGTATCTGCTGTTGTAGCTGCTGTAGTTGCTGCTGTTGTTTCTGCTGTTGTGGCTACTGTTATTTCTGCAGTTATTGCAGGTGTTGTTTCAGCTGTAGTGGCAGCTGTTGTAGCTGCTGTTGTTTCAGGTGTTGTTTCTGCTGTGTTGACAGCTGTTGTGGCTGCTGTTGTGGCTGCTGTAGTTGCTGCTGTAGTAGTTGCTGCTGTTGTGGCTACTGTTGAGTCTGCTGTTGTTGTGGGTGTTGTTTCTGCTGTGGTGGCAGCTGTTGTGGCTGCTGTTGTTTCAGGTGTTGTTTCTGCTGTTGTGGCAGATGTTGTGGCAGCTGTTGTGGCTGCTGTAGTTGTTGCTGTTGTTGCTGCTGTTGTATCTGCTGTTGTTGCTGCTGTAGTTACTGCTGTTGTTGCTGCTGTAGTTGCAGCTGTTGTTGCAGGTGTTGTGGCTACTGTTATTTCTGCAGTTATTGCAGGTGTTGTTTCAGCTGTAGTGGCAGCTGTTGTACCTGCTGTTGTTTCAGTCGTTGTTTCTTCTGTGTTGACAGCTGTTGTGGCTGCTGTTGTTGCTGCTGTAGTTGCTGCTGTATTAGTTGCTGCTGTGGTGGCTACTGTTGTGTCTGCTGTTGTTGCAAGTGTTGTTTCTGCTGTGGTGGCAGCTGTTGTGGCTGCTGTAGTTGCTGCTGTTGTAGCTGCTGTTGTGTCTACTGTTGTGTCTGCAGTTGTGGATGCGGTTGTGGCTACTGTTGTGGCTGCTGTTGTTGCAGGTGTTGTTTCTGCTGTTGTGGCTGCTGTCGTTGCTACTGTTGTTTCAGGTGTTGTTTCTGCTGTGGTGGCAGCTGTTGCGGCAGCTGTTGTGGCCGCTGTAGTTGCTGCTGTTGTTGCTGCTGTTGTGGCTACTGTTGTGCCTGCTGTTGTTGCTGCTGTAGTTGCTTCTGTGGTGGCTACTGTTGTGTCTGCTGTTGTTACAGGTGTTGTTTCTGCTGTGGTGGCAGCTGTTGTGGCTGCTGTTGTTTCAGGTGTTGTTTCTGCTGTGGTGGCAGCTGTTGTGTCTGCTGTTGTTGCAGGTGTTGTTTCTGCTTTTGTGGCTGCTGTCGTTGCTACTATTGTTTCAGGTGTTGTTTCTGCTGTGGTGGCAGCTGTTGCGGCAGCTGTTGTGGCCGCTGTAGTTGCTGCTGTTGTTGCTGCTGTTGTGGCTACTGTTGTGCCTGCTGTTGTTGCTGCTGTAGTTGCTGCTGTGGTGGCTACTGTTGTGTCTGCTGTTGTTACAGGTGTTGTTTCTGCTGTGGTGGCAGCTGTTGTGGCTGCTGTTGTTTCAGGTGTTGTTTCTGCTGTGGTGGCTACTGTTGTGTCTGCTGTTGTTGCAGGTGTTGTTTCTGTTGTTGTGGCTACTGTTATGTCTGCTGTTGTTGCAGGTGTTGTTTCAGCTGTGGTGGCAGCTGCTGGGGCTGCTGTTGTTGCAGGTGTTGTTTCTGCTGTGGTGGCAGCTGTTGTGGCTGCTGTAGTTGCTTCTGTTGTAGCGGCTGTTGTGTCTACTGTTGTGTTTGCAGTTGTGGATGCTGTTGTGGCTACTGTTGTGGCTGCTGTTGTTTCAGGTGTTGTTTCTGCTGTTGTGGCTGCTGTCGTTGCTACTGTTGTTTCAGGTGTTGTTTCTGCTGTGGTGGCAGCTGTTGCAGCAGCTGTTGTGGCTGCTGTAGTTGCTGCTGTTGTTGCTGCTGTAGTTGCTGCTGTTGCGGCTACTGTTGTGTCTGCTGTTGTTGCAGGTGTTGTTTCTGCTGTGGTGGCCGCTATTGTGGCTTCTGTTGTGGCTGCTGTAGTTGCTGCTGTTGTTGCTGCTGTTGTAGCTGCTGTTGTAGCTGCTGTAGTTGCTGGTGTTGTTGCTGGTGTTGTTGCTGCTGTTGTTGCAGCTGTTGTGGCTGCTGTAGTTGCTGCTGTTGTTGCTGCTGTTATGTCTGCTGTTGTTGCAGGTGTTGTTTCAGCTGTGGTGGCAGCTGTTGTGGATGCTGTTGGTTCAGGTGTTGTTTCTGCTGTGGTGACAACTGTTGTGGCTTCTGTTGTTGCTGCTGTTGCTGCTACTGTTGTGTCTGCTGTTGTTGCAGGTGTTGTTTCTGCTGTGGTGGCAGCTATTGTGGCTTCTGTTGTGGCTGCTGTAGTTGCTGCTGTTGTTGCAGGTGTGGTGGCTGCTGTTGTAGCTGCTGTAGTTGCTGCTGTTGTTGCTGCTGTTGTTGCTGCTGTTGTTGCAGCTGTTGTGGCTGTTGTAGTTGCTGCTGTTGTTGCTGATGAGTCTGCTGTTGTTGCAGGTGTTGTTTCTGCTGTGGTGACAGCTGTTGTGGCTGCTGTTGTTGCAAGTGTTGTTTCTGCTGTGTGGGCAGCTGTTGTTGCCACTGTGGTGGCAGCTGTTGTGGTTGCTGTTGTATCTGCTGTTGTAGCTGCTGTAGTTGCTGCTGTTGTTTCTGCTGTTGTGGCTACTGTTATTTCTGCAGTTATTGCAGGTGTTGTTTCAGCTGTAGTGGCAGCTGTTGTAGCTGCTGTTGTTTCAGGTGTTGTTTCTGCTGTGTTGACAGCTGTTGTGGCTGCTGTTGTGGCTGCTGTAGTTGCTGCTGTAGTAGTTGCTGCTGTTGTGGCTACTGTTGTGTCTGCTGTTGTTGCGGGTGTTGTTTCTGCTGTGGTGGCAGCTGTTGTGGCTGCTGTTGTTTCAGGTGTTGTTTCTGCTGTTGTGGCAGATGTTGTGGCAGCTGTTGTGGCTGCTGTAGTTGTTGCTGTTGTTGCTGCTGTTGTATCTGCTGTTGTTGCTGCTGTAGTTGCTGCTGTTGTTGCTGCTGTAGTTGCAGCTGTTGTTGCAGGTGTTGTTTCTGCTGTGGGGGCAGCTGTTGTTGCCACTGTGGTGGCAGCTGTTGTGGCTGCTGTTGTATCTGCTGTTGTAGCTGCTGTAGTTGCTGCTGTTGTTTCTGCTGTTGTGGCTACTGTTATTTCTGCAGTTATTGCAGGTGTTGTTTCAGCTGTAGTGGCAGCTGTTGTAGCTGCTGTTGTTTCAGTCGTTGTTTCTGCTGTGTTGACAGCTGTTGTGGCTGCTGTTGTGTCTGCTGTTGTTACAGGTGTTGTTTCTGCTGTGGTGGCAGCTGTTGTGGCTGCTGTTGTTGCAAGTGTTGTTTCTGCTGTGGTGGCAGCTGTTGTGGCTGCTGTAGTTGCTGCTGTTGTAGCTGCTGTTGTGTCTACTGTTGTGTCTGCAGTTGTGGATGCGGTTGTGGCTACTGTTGTGGCTGCTGTTGTTGCAGGTGTTGTTTCTGCTGTTGTGGCTGCTGTCGTTGCTACTGTTGTTTCAGGTGTTGTTTCTGCTGTGGTGGCAGCTGTTGCGGCAGCTGTTGTGGCCGCTGTAGTTGCTGCTGTTGTTGCTGCTGTTGTGGCTACTGTTGTGCCTGCTGTTGTTGCTGCTGTAGTTGCTTCTGTGGTGGCTACTGTTGTGTCTGCTGTTGTTACAGGTGTTGTTTCTGCTGTGGTGGCAGCTGTTGTGGCTGCTGTTGTTTCAGGTGTTGTTTCTGCTGTGGTGGCAGCTGTTGTGTCTGCTGTTGTTGCAGGTGTTGTTTCTGCTGTTGTGGCTGCTGTCGTTGCTACTATTGTTTCAGGTGTTGTTTCTGCTGTGGTGGCAGCTGTTGCGGCAGCTGTTGTGGCCGCTGTAGTTGCTGCTGTTGTTGCTGCTGTTGTGGCTACTGTTGTGCCTGCTGTTGTTGCTGCTGTAGTTGCTGCTGTGGTGGCTACTGTTATGTCTGCTGTTGTTACAGGTGTTGTTTCTGCTGTGGTGGCAGCTGTTGTGGCTGCTGTTGTTTCAGGTGTTGTTTCTGCTGTGGTGGCTACTGTTGTGTCTGCTGTTGCTGCAGGTGTTGTTTCTGTTGTTGTGGCTACTGTTATGTCTGCTGTTGTTGCAGGTGTTGTTTCAGCTGTAGTGGCAGCTGCTGTGGCTGCTGTTGTTGCAGGTGTTGTTTCTGCTGTGGTGGCAGCTGTTGTGGCTGCTGTAGTTGCTTCTGTTGTAGCTGCTGTTGTGTCTACTGTTGTGTCTGCAGTTGTGGATGCTGTTGTGGCTACTGTTGTGGCTGCTGTTGTTTCAGGTGTTGTTTCTGCTGTTGTGGCTGCTGTCGTTGCTACTGTTGTTTCAGGTGTTGTTTCTGCTGTGGTGGCAGCTGTTGCAGCAGCTGTTGTGGCTGCTGTAGTTGCTGCTGTTGTTGCTGCTGTAGTTGCTGCTGTTGCGGCTACTGTTGTGTCTGCTGTTGTTGCAGGTGTTGTTTCTGCTGTGGTGGCCGCTATTGTGGCTTCTGTTGTGGCTGCTGTAGTTGCTGCTGTTGTTGCTGCTGTTGTAGCTGCTGTTGTAGCTGCTGTTGTAGCTGCTGTAGTTGCTGGTGTTGTGGCTGCTGTTGTTGCTGCTGTTGTTGCAGCTGTTGTGGCTGCTGTAGTTGCTGCTGTTGTTGCTGCTGTTATGTCTGCTGTTGTTGCAGGTGTTGTTTCAGCTGTGGTGGCAGCTGTTGTGGATGCTGTTGGTTCAGGTGTTGTTTCTGCTGTGGTGACGACTGTTGTGGCTTCTGTTGTTGCTGCTGTTGCTGCTACTGTTGTGTCTGCTGTTGTTGCAGGTGTTGTTTCTGCTGTGGTGGCAGCTATTGTGGCTTCTGTTGTGGCTGCTGTAGTTGCTGCTGTTGTTGCAGGTGTGGTGGCTGCTGTTGTAGCTGCTGTAGTTGCTGCTGTTGTTGCTGCTGTTGTTGCTGCTGTTGTTGCAGCTGTTGTGGCTGTTGTAGTTGCTGCTGTTGTTGCTGCTATGTCTGCTGTTGTTGCAGGTGTTGTTTCTGCTGTGGTGACAGCTGTTGTGGCTGCTGTTGTGGCTGCTGTAGTTGCTGCTGTAGTAGTTGCTGCTGTTGTGGCTACTGTTGTGTCTGCTGTTGTTGCGGGTGTTGTTTCTGCTGTGGTGGCAGCTGTTGTGGCTGCTGTTGTTTCAGGTGTTGTTTCTGCTGTTGTGGCAGATGTTGTGGCAGCTGTTGTGGCTGCTGTAGTTGTTGCTGTTGTTGCTGCTGTTGTATCTGCTGTTGTTGCTGCTGTAGTTGCTGCTGTTGTTGCTGCTGTAGTTGCAGCTGTTGTTGCAGGTGTTGTTTCTGCTGTGGGGGCAGCTGTTGTTGCCACTGTGGTGGCAGCTGTTGTGGCTGCTGTTGTATCTGCTGTTGTAGCTGCTGTAGTTGCTGCTGTTGTTTCTGCTGTTGTGGCTACTGTTATTTCTGCAGTTATTGCAGGTGTTGTTTCAGCTGTAGTGGCAGCTGTTGTAGCTGCTGTTGTTTCAGTCGTTGTTTCTGCTGTGTTGACAGCTGTTGTGGCTGCTGTTGTGTCTGCTGTTGTTACAGGTGTTGTTTCTGCTGTGGTGGCAGCTGTTGTGGCTGCTGTTGTTGCAAGTGTTGTTTCTGCTGTGGTGGCAGCTGTTGTGGCTGCTGTAGTTGCTGCTGTTGTAGCTGCTGTTGTGTCTACTGTTGTGTCTGCAGTTGTGGATGCGGTTGTGGCTACTGTTGTGGCTGCTGTTGTTGCAGGTGTTGTTTCTGCTGTTGTGGCTGCTGTCGTTGCTACTGTTGTTTCAGGTGTTGTTTCTGCTGTGGTGGCAGCTGTTGCGGCAGCTGTTGTGGCCGCTGTAGTTGCTGCTGTTGTTGCTGCTGTTGTGGCTACTGTTGTGCCTGCTGTTGTTGCTGCTGTAGTTGCTTCTGTGGTGGCTACTGTTGTGTCTGCTGTTGTTACAGGTGTTGTTTCTGCTGTGGTGGCAGCTGTTGTGGCTGCTGTTGTTTCAGGTGTTGTTTCTGCTGTGGTGGCAGCTGTTGTGTCTGCTGTTGTTGTAGGTGTTGTTTCTGCTGTCGTTGCTACTATTGTTTCAGGTGTTGTTTCTGCTGTGGTGGCATCTGTTGCGGCAGCTGTTGTAGCTGCTGTTGTTTCAGTCGTTGTTTCTGCTGTGTTGACAGCTGTTGTGGCTGCTGTTGTGTCTGCTGTTGTTACAGGTGTTGTTTCTGCTGTGGTGGCAGCTGTTGTGGCTGCTGTTGTTGCAAGTGTTGTTTCTGCTGTGGTGGCAGCTGTTGTGGCTGCTGTAGTTGCTGCTGTTGTAGCTGCTGTTGTGTCTACTGTTGTGTCTGCAGTTGTGGATGCGGTTGTGGCTACTGTTGTGGCTGCTGTTGTTGCAGGTGTTGTTTCTGCTGTTGTGGCTGCTGTCGTTGCTACTGTTGTTTCAGGTGTTGTTTCTGCTGTGGTGGCAGCTGTTGCGGCAGCTGTTGTGGCCGCTGTAGTTGCTGCTGTTGTTGCTGCTGTTGTGGCTACTGTTGTGCCTGCTGTTGTTGCTGCTGTAGTTGCTGCTGTGGTGGCTACTGTTGTGTCTGCTGTTGTTACAGGTGTTGTTTCTGCTGTGGTGGCAGCTGTTGTGGCTGCTGTTGTTTCAGGTGTTGTTTCTGCAGTGGTGGCTACTGTTGTGTCTGCTGTTGTTGCAGGTGTTGTTTCAGCTGTAGTGGCAGCTGCTGTGGCTGCTGTTGTTGCAGGTGTTGTTTCTGCTGTGGTGGCAGCTGTTGTGGCTGCTGTAGTTGCTTCTGTTGTTGCAGGTGTGGTGGCTGCTGTTGTAGCTGCTGTAGTTGCTGCTGTTGTTGCTGCTGTTGTTGCTGCTGTTGTTGCAGCTGCTGTGGCTGTTGTAGTTGCTGCTGTTGTTGCTGATGAGTCTGCTGTTGTTGCAGGTGTTGTTTCTGCTGTGGTGACAGCTGTTGTGGCTGCTGTTGTTGCAGGTGTTGTTTCTGCTGTGGGGGCAGCTGTTGTTGCCACCGTGGTGGCAGCTGTTGTGGCTGCTGTTGTATCTGCTGTTGTAGCTGCTGTAGTTGCTGCTGTTGTTTCTGCTGTTGTGGCTACTGTTATTTCTGCAGTTATTGCAGGTGTTGTTTCAGCTGTAGTGGCAGCTGTTGTAGCTGCTGTTGTTTCAGGTGTTGTTTCTGCTGTGTTGACAGCAGTTGTGGCTGCTGTTGTGGCTGCTGTAGTTGCTGCTGTAGTAGTTGCTGCTGTTGTGGCTACTGTTGTGTCTGCTGTTGTTGTGGGTGTTGTTTCTGCTGTGGTGGCAGCTGTTGTGGCTGCTGTTGTTTCAGGTGTTGTTTCTGCTGTTGTGGCAGATGTTGTGGCAGCTGTTGTGGCTGCTGTAGTTGTTGCTGTTGTTGCTGCTGTTGTATCTGCTGTTGTTGCTGCTGTAGTTGCTGCTGTTGTTGCTGCTGTAGTTGCAGCTGTTGTTGCAGGTGTTGTTTCTGCTGTGGGGGCAGCTGTTGTTGCCACTGTGGTGGCAGCTGTTGTGGCTGCTGTTGTATCTGCTGTTGTAGCTGCTGTAGTTGCTGCTGTTGTTTCTGCTGTTGTGGCTACTGTTATTTCTGCAGTTATTGCAGGTGTTGTTTCAGCTGAAGCGGCAGCTGTCGTTGCTACTGTTGTTTCAGGTGTTGTTTCTGCTGTGGTGGCAGCTGTTGCGGCAGCTGTTGTGGCCGCTGTAGTTGCTGCTGTTGTTGCTGCTGTTGTGGCTACTGTTGTGCCTGCTGTTGTTGCTGCTGTAGTTGCTTCTGTGGTGGCTACTGTTGTGTCTGCTGTTGTTACAGGTGTTGTTTCTGCTGTGGTGGCAGCTGTTGTGGCTGCTGTTGTTTCAGGTGTTGTTTCTGCTGTGGTGGCAGCTGTTGTGTCTGCTGTTGTTGCAGGTGTTGTTTCTGCTGTTGTGGCTGCTGTCGTTGCTACTATTGTTTCAGGTGTTGTTTCTGCTGTGGTGGCAGCTGTTGCCGCAGCTGTTGTGGCCGCTGTAGTTGCTGCTGTTGTTGCTGCTGTGGTGGCTACTGTTGTGTCTGCTGTTGTTACAGGTGTTGTTTCTGCTGTGGTGGCAGCTGTTGTGGCTGCTGTTGTTTCAGGTGTTGTTTCTGCTGTGGTGGCTACTGTTGTGTCTGCTGTTGTTGCAGGTGTTGTTTCAGCTGTAGTGGCAGCTGCTGTGGCTGCTGTTGTTGCAGGTGTTGTTTCTGCTGTGGTGGCAGCTGTTGTGGCTGCTGTAGTTGCTTCTGTTGTAGCTGCTGTTGTGTCTACTGTTGTGTCTGCAGTTGTGGATGCTGTTGTGGCTACTGTTGTGGCTGCTGTTGTTTCAGGTGTTGTTTCTGCTGTTGTGGATGCTGTCGTTGCTACTGTTGTTTCAGGTGTTGTTTCTGCTGTGGTGGCAGCTATTGCAGCAGCTGTTGTGGCTGCTGTAGTTGCTGCTGTAGTTGCTGCTGTTGCGGCTACTGTTGTGTCTGCTGTTGTTGCTGGTGTTGTTTCTGCTGTGGTGGCCGCTATTGTGGCTTCTGTTGTGGCTGCTGTAGTTGCTGCTGTTGTTGCTGCTGTTGTAGCTGCTGTTGTAGCTGCTGTTGTAGCTGCTGTAGTTGCTGGTGTTGTTGCTGCTGTTGTTGCTGCTGTTGTTGCAGCTGTTGTGGCTGTTGTAGTTGCTGCTGTTGTTGCTGCTGTTATGTCTGCTGTTGTTGCAGGTGTTGTTTCAGCTGTGGTGGCAGCTGTTGTGGATGCTGTTGGTTCAGGTGTTGTTTCTACTGTGGTGACAACTGTTGTGGCTTCTGTTGTTGCTGCTGTTGCTGCTACTGTTGTGTCTGCTGTTGTTGCAGGTGTTGTTTCTGCTGTGGTGGCAGCTATTGTGGCTTCTGTTGTGGCTGCTGTAGTTGCTGCTGTTGTTGCTGCTGTTGTATCTGCTGTTGTTGCTGCTGTAGTTGCTGCTGTTGTTGCTGCTGTAGTTGCAGCTGTTGTTGCAGGTGTTGTTTCTGCTGTGGGGGCAGCTGTTGTTGCCACTGTGGTGGCAGCTGTTGTGGCTGCTGTTGTATCTGCTGTTGTAGCTGCTGTAGTTGCTGCTGTTGTTTCTGCTGTTGTGGCTACTGTTATTTCTGCAGTTATTGCAGGTGTTGTTTCAGCTGTAGTGGCAGCTGTTGTAGCTGCTGTTGTTTCAGTCGTTGTTTCTGCTGTGTTGACAGCTGTTGTGGCTGCTGTTGTGTCTGCTGTTGTTACAGGTGTTGTTTCTGCTGTGGTGGCAGCTGTTGTGGCTGCTGTTGTTGCAAGTGTTGTTTCTGCTGTGGTGGCAGCTGTTGTGGCTGCTGTAGTTGCTGCTGTTGTAGCTGCTGTTGTGTCTACTGTTGACCCTGCAGTTGTGGATGCGGTTGTGGCTACTGTTGTGGCTGCTGTTGTTGCAGGTGTTGTTTCTGCTGTTGTGGCTGCTGTCGTTGCTACTGTTGTTTCAGGTGTTGTTTCTGCTGTGGTGGCAGCTGTTGCGGCAGCTGTTGTGGCCGCTGTAGTTGCTGCTGTTGTTGCTGCTGTTGTGGCTACTGTTGTGCCTGCTGTTGTTGCTGCTGTAGTTGCTTCTGTGGTGGCTACTGTTGTGTCTGCTGTTGTTACAGGTGTTGTTTCTGCTGTGGTGGCAGCTGTTGTGGCTGCTGTTGTTCCAGGTGTTGTTTCTGCTGTGGTGGCAGCTGTTGTGTCTGCTGTTGTTGCAGGTGTTGTTTCTGCTGTTGTGGCTGCTGTCGTTGCTACTATTGTTTCAGGTGTTGTTTCTGCAGTGGTGGCAGCTGTTGCGGCAGCTGTTGTGGCCGCTGTAGTTGCTGCTGTTGTTGCTGCTGTGGTGGCTACTGTTGTGTCTGCTGTTGTTACAGGTGTTGTTTCTGCTGTGGTGGCAGCTGTTGTGGCTGCTGTTGTTTCAGGTGTTGTTTCTGCTGTGGTGGCTACTGTTGTGTCTGCTGTTGTTGCAGGTGTTGTTTCAGCTGTAGTGGCAGCTGCTGTGGCTGCTGTTGTTGCAGGTGTTGTTTCTGCTGTGGTGGCAGCTGTTGTGGCTGCTGTAGTTGCTTCTGTTGTAGCTGCTGTTGTGTCTACTGTTGTGTCTGCAGTTGTGGATGCTGTTGTGGCTACTGTTGTGGCTGCTGTTGTTTCAGGTGTTGTTTCTGCTGTTGTGGATGCTGTCGTTGCTACTGTTGTTTCAGGTGTTGTTTCTGCTGTGGTGGCAGTTGTTGCAGCAGCTGTTGTGGCTGCTGTAGTTGCTGCTGTAGTTGCTGCTGTTGCGGCTACTGTTGTGTCTGCTGTTGTTGCAGGTGTTGTTTCTGCTGTGGTGGCCGCTATTGTGGCTTCTGTTGTGGCTGCTGTAGTTGCTGCTGTTGTTGCTGCTGTTGTAGCTGCTGTTGTAGCTGCTGTTGTAGCTGCTGTAGTTGCTGGTGTTGTTGCTGCTGTTGTTGCTGCTGTTGTTGCAGCTGTTGTGGCTGCTGTAGTTGCTGCTGTTGTTGCTGCTGTTATGTCTGCTGTTGTTGCAGGTGTTGTTTCAGCTGTGGTGGCAGCTGTTGTGGATGCTGTTGGTTCAGGTGTTGTTTCTGCTGTGGTGACAACTGTTGTGGCTTCTGTTGTTGCTGCTGTTGCTGCTACTGTTGTGTCTGCTGTTGTTGCAGGTGTTGTTTCTGCTGTGGTGGCAGCTATTGTGGCTTCTGTTGTGGCTGCTGTAGTTGCTGCTGTTGTTGCAGGTGTGGTGGCTGCAGTTGTAGCTGCTGTAGTTGCTGCTGTTGTTGCTGCTGTTGTTGCTGCTGTTGTTGCAGCTGTTGTGGCTGTTGTAGTTGCTGCTGTTGTTGCTGCTATGTCTGCTGTTGTTGCAGGTGTTGTTTCTGCTGTGGTGACAGCGGTTGTGGCTGCTGTTGTTGCAGGTGTTGTTTCTGCTGTGGGGGCAGCTGTTGTTGCCACCGTGGTGGCAGCTGTTGTGGCTGCTGTTGTATCTGCTGTTGTAGCTGCTGTAGTTGCTGCTGTTGTTTCTGCTTTTGTGGCTACTGTTATTTCTGCAGTTATTGCAGGTGTTGTTTCAGCTGTAGTGGCAGCTGTTGTAGCTGCTGTTGTTTCAGGTGTTGTTTCTGCTGTGTTGACAGCTGTTGTGGCTGCTGTTGTGGCTGCTGTAGTTGCTGCTGTAGTAGTTGCTGCTGTTGTGTCTGCTGTTGTTGCGGGTGTTGTTTCTGCTGTGGTGGCAGCTGTTGTGGCTGCTGTTGTTTCAGGTGTTGTTTCTGCTGTTGTGGCAGATGTTGTGGCAGCTGTTGTGGCTGCTGTAGTTGCTGCTGTTGTTGCTGCTGTTGTATCTGCTGTTGTTGCTGCTGTAGTTGCTGCTGTTGTTGCTGCTGTAGTTGCAGCTGTTGTTGCAGGTGTTGCTTCTGCTGTGGGGGCAGCTGTTGTTGCCACCATGGTGGCAGCTGTTGTGGCTGCTGTTGTATCTGCTGTTTTAGCTGCTGTAGTTGCTGCTGTTGTTTCTGCTGTTGTGGCTACTGTTATTTCTGCAGTTATTGCAGGTGTTGTTTCAGCTGTAGTGGCAGCTGTTGTAGCTGCTGTTGTTTCAGGTGTTGTTTCTGCTGTGTTGACAGCTGTTGTGGCTGCTGTTGTGGCTGCTGTAGTTGCTGCTGTAGTAGTTGCTGCTGTTGTGGCTACTGTTGTGTCTGCTGTTGTTGCTGGTGTTGTTTCTGCTGTGGTGGCCGCTATTGTGGCTTCTGTTGTGGCTGCTGTAGTTGCTGCTGTTGTTGCTGCTGTTGTAGCTGCTGTTGTAGCTGCTGTTGTAGCTGCTGTAGTTGCTGGTGTTGTTGCTGCTGTTGTTGCTGCTGTTGTTGCAGCTGTTGTGGCTGTTGTAGTTGCTGCTGTTGTTGCTGCTGTTATGTCTGCTGTTGTTGCAGGTGTTGTTTCAGCTGTGGTGGCAGCTGTTGTGGATGCTGTTGGTTCAGGTGTTGTTTCTACTGTGGTGACAACTGTTGTGGCTTCTGTTGTTGCTGCTGTTGCTGCTACTGTTGTGTCTGCTGTTGTTGCAGGTGTTGTTTCTGCTGTGGTGGCAGCTATTGTGGCTTCTGTTGTGGCTGCTGTAGTTGCTGCTGTTGTTGCTGCTGTTGTATCTGCTGTTGTTGCTGCTGTAGTTGCTGCTGTTGTTGCTGCTGTAGTTGCAGCTGTTGTTGCAGGTGTTGTTTCTGCTGTGGGGGCAGCTGTTGTTGCCACTGTGGTGGCAGCTGTTGTGGCTGCTGTTGTATCTGCTGTTGTAGCTGCTGTAGTTGCTGCTGTTGTTTCTGCTGTTGTGGCTACTGTTATTTCTGCAGTTATTGCAGGTGTTGTTTCAGCTGTAGTGGCAGCTGTTGTAGCTGCTGTTGTTTCAGTCGTTGTTTCTGCTGTGTTGACAGCTGTTGTGGCTGCTGTTGTGTCTGCTGTTGTTACAGGTGTTGTTTCTGCTGTGGTGGCAGCTGTTGTGGCTGCTGTTGTTGCAAGTGTTGTTTCTGCTGTGGTGGCAGCTGTTGTGGCTGCTGTAGTTGCTGCTGTTGTAGCTGCTGTTGTGTCTACTGTTGACCCTGCAGTTGTGGATGCGGTTGTGGCTACTGTTGTGGCTGCTGTTGTTGCAGGTGTTGTTTCTGCTGTTGTGGCTGCTGTCGTTGCTACTGTTGTTTCAGGTGTTGTTTCTGCTGTGGTGGCAGCTGTTGCGGCAGCTGTTGTGGCCGCTGTAGTTGCTGCTGTTGTTGCTGCTGTTGTGGCTACTGTTGTGCCTGCTGTTGTTGCTGCTGTAGTTGCTTCTGTGGTGGCTACTGTTGTGTCTGCTGTTGTTACAGGTGTTGTTTCTGCTGTGGTGGCAGCTGTTGTGGCTGCTGTTGTTCCAGGTGTTGTTTCTGCTGTGGTGGCAGCTGTTGTGTCTGCTGTTGTTGCAGGTGTTGTTTCTGCTGTTGTGGCTGCTGTCGTTGCTACTATTGTTTCAGGTGTTGTTTCTGCAGTGGTGGCAGCTGTTGCGGCAGCTGTTGTGGCCGCTGTAGTTGCTGCTGTTGTTGCTGCTGTGGTGGCTACTGTTGTGTCTGCTGTTGTTACAGGTGTTGTTTCTGCTGTGGTGGCAGCTGTTGTGGCTGCTGTTGTTTCAGGTGTTGTTTCTGCTGTGGTGGCTACTGTTGTGTCTGCTGTTGTTGCAGGTGTTGTTTCAGCTGTAGTGGCAGCTGCTGTGGCTGCTGTTGTTGCAGGTGTTGTTTCTGCTGTGGTGGCAGCTGTTGTGGCTGCTGTAGTTGCTTCTGTTGTAGCTGCTGTTGTGTCTACTGTTGTGTCTGCAGTTGTGGATGCTGTTGTGGCTACTGTTGTGGCTGCTGTTGTTTCAGGTGTTGTTTCTGCTGTTGTGGATGCTGTCGTTGCTACTGTTGTTTCAGGTGTTGTTTCTGCTGTGGTGGCAGCTGTTGCAGCAGCTGTTGTGGCTGCTGTAGTTGCTGCTGTAGTTGCTGCTGTTGCGGCTACTGTTGTGTCTGCTGTTGTTGCAGGTGTTGTTTCTGCTGTGGTGGCCGCTATTGTGGCTTCTGTTGTGGCTGCTGTAGTTGCTGCTGTTGTTGCTGCTGTTGTAGCTGCTGTTGTAGCTGCTGTTGTAGCTGCTGTAGTTGCTGGTGTTGTTGCTGCTGTTGTTGCTGCTGTTGTTGCAGCTGTTGTGGCTGCTGTAGTTGCTGCTGTTGTTGCTGCTGTTATGTCTGCTGTTGTTGCAGGTGTTGTTTCAGCTGTGGTGGCAGCTGTTGTGGATGCTGTTGGTTCAGGTGTTGTTTCTGCTGTGGTGACAACTGTTGTGGCTTCTGTTGTTGCTGCTGTTGCTGCTACTGTTGTGTCTGCTGTTGTTGCAGGTGTTGTTTCTGCTGTGGTGGCAGCTATTGTGGCTTCTGTTGTGGCTGCTGTAGTTGCTGCTGATGTTGCAGGTGTGGTGGCTGCAGTTGTAGCTGCTGTAGTTGCTGCTGTTGTTGCTGCTGTTGTTGCTGCTGTTGTTGCAGCTGTTGTGGCTGTTGTAGTTGCTGCTGTTGTTGCTGCTATGTCTGCTGTTGTTGCAGGTGTTGTTTCTGCTGTGGTGACAGCGGTTGTGGCTGCTGTTGTTGCAGGTGTTGTTTCTGCTGTGGGGGCAGCTGTTGTTGCCACCGTGGTGGCAGCTGTTGTGGCTGCTGTTGTATCTGCTGTTGTAGCTGCTGTAGTTGCTGCTGTTGTTTCTGCTTTTGTGGCTACTGTTATTTCTGCAGTTATTGCAGGTGTTGTTTCAGCTGTAGTGGCAGCTGTTGTAGCTGCTGTTGTTTCAGGTGTTGTTTCTGCTGTGTTGACAGCTGTTGTGGCTGCTGTTGTGGCTGCTGTAGTTGCTGCTGTAGTAGTTGCTGCTGTTGTGTCTGCTGTTGTTGCGGGTGTTGTTTCTGCTGTGGTGGCAGCTGTTGTGGCTGCTGTTGTTTCAGGTGTTGTTTCTGCTGTTGTGGCAGATGTTGTGGCAGCTGTTGTGGCTGCTGTAGTTGCTGCTGTTGTTGCTGCTGTTGTATCTGCTGTTGTTGCTGCTGTAGTTGCTGCTGTTGTTGCTGCTGTAGTTGCAGCTGTTGTTGCAGGTGTTGCTTCTGCTGTGGGGGCAGCTGTTGTTGCCACCATGGTGGCAGCTGTTGTGGCTGCTGTTGTATCTGCTGTTTTAGCTGCTGTAGTTGCTGCTGTTGTTTCTGCTGTTGTGGCTACTGTTATTTCTGCAGTTATTGCAGGTGTTGTTTCAGCTGTAGTGGCAGCTGTTGTAGCTGCTGTTGTTTCAGGTGTTGTTTCTGCTGTGTTGACAGCTGTTGTGGCTGCTGTTGTGGCTGCTGTAGTTGCTGCTGTAGTAGTTGCTGCTGTTGTGGCTACTGTTGTGTCTGCTGTTGTTGCAAGTGTTGTTTCTGCTGTGGTGGCAACTGTTGTGGCTGCTGTAGTTGCTGCTGTTGTAGCTGCTGTTGTGTCTACTGTTGTGTCTGCAGTTGTGGATGCGGTTATGGCTACTGTTGTGGCTGCTGTTGTTGCAGGTGTTGTTTCTGCTGTTGTGGCTGCTGTCGTTGCTAATGTTGTTTCAGGTGTTGTTTCTGCTGTGGTGGCAGCTGTTGCGGCAGCTGTTGTGGCCGCTGTAGTTGCTGCTGTTGTTGCTGCTGTTGTGGCTACTGTTGTGCCTGCTGTTGTTGCTGCTGTAGTTGCTGCTGTGGTGGCTACTGTTGTGTCTGCTGTTGTTACAGGTGTTGTTTCTGCTGTGGTGGCAGCTGTTGTGGCTGCTGTTGTTTCAGGTGTTGTTTCTGCTGTGGTGGCTACTGTTTTGTCTGCTGTTGTTGCAGGTGTTGTTTCTGTTGTTGTGGCTACTGTTATGTCTGCTGTTGTTGCAGGTGTTGTTTCAGCTGTGGTGGCAGCTGCTGTGGCTGCTGTTGTTGCAGGTGTTGTTTCTGCTGTGGTGGCAGCTGTTGTGGCTGCTGTAGTTGCTTCTGTTGTAGCTGCTGTTGTGTCTACTGTTGTGTCTGCAGTTGTGGATGCTGTTGTGGCTACTGTTGTGGCTGCTGTTGTTTCAGGTGTTGTTTCTGCTGTTGTGGCTGCTGTCGTTGCTACTGTTGTTTCAGGTGTTGTTTCTGCTGTGGTGGCAGCTGTTGCAGCAGCTGTTGTGGCTGCTGTAGTTGCTGCTGTTGTTGCTGCTGTAGTTGCTGGTGTTGCGGCTACTGTTGTGTCTGCTGTTGTTGCAGGAGTTGTTTCTGCTGTGGTGGCCGCTATTGTGGCTTCTGTTGTGGCTGCTGTAGTTGCTGCTGTTGTTGCTGCTGTTGTAGCTGCTGTTGTAGCTGCTGTTGTAGCTGCTGTAGTTGCTGGTGTTGTTGCTGCTGTTGTTGCTGCTGTTGTTGCAGCTGTTGTGGCTGCTGTAGTTGCTGCTGTTGTTGCTGCTGTTATGTCTGCTGTTGTTGCAGGTGTTGTTTCAGCTGTGGTGGCAGCTGTTGTGGATGCTGTTGGTTCACGTGTTGTTTCTGCTGTGGTGACAACTGTTGTGGATTCTGTTGTTGCTGCTGTTGCTGCTACTGTTGTGTCTGCTGTTGTTGCAGGTGTTGTTTCTGCTGTGGTGGCAGCTGTTGTGGATGCTGTTGGTTCACGTGTTGTTTCTGCTGTGGTGACAACTGTTGTGGCTTCTGTTGTTGCTGCTGTTGCTGCTACTGTTGTGTCTGCTGTTGTTGCAGGTGTTGTTTCTGCTGTGGTGGCAGCTATTGTGGCTTCTGTTGTGGCTGCTGTAGTTGCTGCTGTTGTTGCAGGTGTGGTGGCTGCTGTTGTAACTGCTGTAGTTGCTGCTGTTGTTGCTGCTGTTGTTGCAGCTGTTGTGGCTGTTGTAGTTGCTGCTGTTGTTGCTGATATGTCTGCTGTTGTTGCAGGTGTTGTTTCTGCTGTGGTGACAGCTGTTGTGGCTGCTGTTGTTGCAGGTGTTGTTTCTGCTGTGGGGGCAGCTGTTGTTGCCACCGTGGTGGCAGCTGTTGTGGCTGCTGTTGTATCTGCTGTTGTAGCTGCTGTAGTTGCTGCTGTTGTTTCTGCTGTTGTGGCTACTGTTATTTCTGCAGTTATTGCAGGTGTTGTTTCAGCTGTAGTGGCAGCTGTTGTAGCTGCTGTTGTTTCAGGTGTTGTTTCTGCTGTGTTGACAGCTGTTGTGGCTGCTGTTGTGGCTGCTGTAGTAGTTGCTGCTGTTGTGGCTACTGTTGTGTCTGCTGTTGTTGCGGGTGTTGTTTCTGCTGTGGTGGCAGCTGTTGTGGCTGCTGTTGTTTCAGGTGTTGTTTCTGCTGTTGTGGCAGATGTTGTGGCAGCTGTTGTGGCTGCTGTAGTTGTTGCTGTTGTTGCTGCTGTTGTATCTGCTGTTGTTGCTGCTGTAGTTGCTGCTGTTGTTGCTGCTGTAGTTGCAGCTGTTGTTGCAGGTGTTTCTGCTGTGGGGGCAGCTGTTGTTGCCACTGTGGTGGCAGCTGTTGTGGCTGCTGTTGTATCTGCTGTTGTAGCTGCTGTAGTTGCTGCTGTTGTTTCTGCTGTTGTGGCTACTGTTATTTCTGCAGTTATTGCAGGTGTTGTTTCAGCTGTAGTGGCAGCTGTTAGTGCTGCTGTTGTTTCAGTCGTTGTTTCTGCTGTGTTGACAGCTGTTGTGGCTGCTGTTGTTGCTGCTGTAGTTGCTGCTGTATTAGTTGCTGCTGTGGTGGCTACTGTTGTGTCTGCTGTTGTTGCAAGTGTTGTTTCTGCTTTGGTGGCAGCTGTTGTGGCTGCTGTAGTTGCTGCTGTTGTAGCTGCTGTTGTGTCTACTGTTGTGTCTGCAGTTGTGGATGCGGTTGTGGCTACTGTTGTGGCTGCTGTTGTTGCAGGTGTTGTTTCTGCTGTTGTGGCTGCTGTCGTTGCTACTGTTGTTTCAGGTGTTGTTTCTGCTGTGGTGGCAGCTGTTGCGGCAGCTGTTGTGGCCGCTGTAGTTGCTGCTGTTGTTGCTGCTGTTGTGGCTACTGTTGTGCCTGCTGTTGTTGCTGCTGTAGTTGCTTCTGTGGTGGCTACTGTTGTGTCTGCTGTTGTTACAGGTGTTGTTTCTGCTGTGGTGGCAGCTGTTGTGGCTGCTGTTGTTTCAGGTGTTATTTCTGCTGTGGTGGCAGCTGTTGTGTCTGCTGTTGTTGCAGGTGTTGTTTCTGCTGTTGTGGCTGCTGTCGTTGCTACTATTGTTTCAGGTGTTGTTTCTGCTGTGGTGGCAGCTGTTGCGGCAGCTGTTGTGGCCACTGTAGTTGCTGCTGTTGTTGCTGCTGTTGTGGCTACTGTTGTGCCTGCTGTTGTTGCTGCTGTAGTTGCTGCTGTGGTGGCTACTGTTGTGTCTGCTGTTGTTACAGGTGTTGTTTCTGCTGTGGTGGCAGCTTTTGTGGCTGCTGCTGTTTCTGCTGTGGTGGCTACTATTGTGTCTGCTGTTGTTGCAGGTGTTGTTTCTGTTGTTGTGGCTACTGTTATGTCTGCTGTTGTTGCAGGTGTTGTTTCAGCTGTGGTGGCAGCTGCTGTGGCTGCTGTTGTTGCAGGTGTTGTTTCTGCTGTGGTGGCAGCTGTTGTGGCTGCTGTAGTTGCTTCTGTTGTAGCTGCTGTTGTGTCTACTGTTGTGTCTGCAGTTGTGGATGCTGTTGTGGCTACTGCTGTGGCTGCTGTTGTTTCAGGTGTTGTTTCTGCTGTTGTGGCTGCTGTCGTTGCTACTGTTGTTTCAGGTGTTGTTTCTGCTGTGGTGGCAGCTGTTGCAGCAGCTGTTGTGGCTGCTGTAGTTGCTGCTGTTGTTGCTGCTGTAGTTGCTGGTGTTGCGGCTACTGTTGTGTCTGCTGTTGTTGCAGGAGTTGTTTCTGCTGTGGTGGCCGCTATTGTGGCTTCTGTTGTGGCTGCTGTAGTTGCTGCTGTTGTTGCTGCTGTTGTAGCTGCTGTTGTAGCTGCAGTTGTAGCTGCTGTAGTTGCTGGTGTTGTTGCTGCTGTTGTTGCTGCTGTTGTGGCTACTGTTGTGCCTGCTGTTGTTGCTGCTGTAGTTGCTTCTGTGGTGGCTACTGTTGTGTCTGCTGTTGTTACAGGTGTTGTTTCTGCTGTGGTGGCAGCTGTTGTGGCTGCTGTTGTTTCAGGTGTTGTTTCTGCTGTGGTGGCAGCTGTTGTGTCTGCTGTTGTTGCAGGTGTTGTTTCTGCTGTTGTGGCTGCTGTCGTTGCTACTATTGTTTCAGGTGTTGTTTCTGCTGTGGTGGCAGCTGTCGTTGCTACTATTGTTTCAGGTGTTGTTTCTGCTGTGGTGGCAGCTGTTGCGGCAGCTGTTGTGGCCGCTGTAGTTGCTGCTGTTGTTGCTGCTGTTGTGGCTACTGTTGTGCCTGCTGTTGTTGCTGCTGTAGTTGCTTCTGTGGTGGCTACTGTTGTGTCTGCTGTTGTTACAGGTGTTGTTTCTGCTGTGGTGGCAGCTGTTGTGGCTGCTGTTGTTTCAGGTGTTGTTTCTGCTGTGGTGGCAGCTGTTGTGTCTGCTGTTGTTGCAGGTGTTGTTTCTGCTGTTGTGGCTGCTGTCGTTGCTACTATTGTTTCAGGTGTTGTTTCTGCGGTGGTGGCAGCTGTTGCGGCAGCTGTTGTGGCCGCTGTAGTTGCTGCTGTTGTTGCTGCTGTTGTGGCTACTGTTGTGCCTGCTGTTGTTGTAGTTGCTGCTGTGGTGGCTACTGTTGTGTCTGCTGTTGTTGCAGGTGTTGTTTCTGTTGTTGTGGCTACTGTTATCTCTGCTGTTGTTGCAGGTGTTGTTTCAGCTGTGGTGGCAGCTGCTGTGGCTGCTGTTGTTGCAGGTGTTGTTTCTGCTGTGGTGGCAGCTGTTGTGGCTGCTGTAGTTGCTTCTGTTGTAGCTGCTGTTGTGTCTACTGTTGTGTCTGCAGTTGTGGATGCTGTTGTGGCTACTGTTGTGGCTGCTGTTGTTTCAGGTGTTGTTTCTGCTGTTGTGGCTGCTGTCGTTGCTACTGTTGTTTCAGGTGTTGTTTCTGCTGTGGTGGCAGCTGTTGCAGCAGCTGTTGTGGCTGCTGTAGTTGCTGCTGTTGTTGCTGCTGTAGTTGCTGGTGTTGCGGCTACTGTTGTGTCTGCTGTTGTTGCAGGAGTTGTTTCTGCTGTTGTGGCTACTGTTATGTCTGCTGTTGTTGCAGGTGTTGTTTCAGCTGTGGTGGCAGCTGCTGTGGCTGCTGTTGTTGCAGGTGTTGTTTCTGCTGTGGTGGCAACTGTTGTGCCTGCTGTTGTTGCTGCTGTAGTTGCTTCTGTGGTGGCTACTGTTGTGTCTGCTGTTGTTACAGGTGTTGTTTCTGCTGTGGTGGCAGCTGTTGTGGCTGCTGTTGTTTCAGGTGTTGTTTCTGCTGTGGTGGCAGCTGTTGTGTCTGCTGTTGTTGCAGGTGTTGTTTCTGCTGTTGTGGCTGCTGTCGTTGCTACTATTGTTTCAGGTGTTGTTTCTGCTGTGGTGGCAGCTGTTGCGGCAGCTGTTGTGGCCGCTGTAGTTGCTGCTGTTGTTGCTGCTGTTGTGGCTACTGTTGTGCCTGCTGTTGTTGCTGCTGTAGTTGCTGCTGTGGTGGCTACTGTTGTGTCTGCTGTTGTTGCAGGTGTTGTTTCTGTTGTTGTGGCTACTGTTATGTCTGCTGTTGTTGCAGGTGTTGTTTCAGCTGTGGTGGCAGCTGCTGTGGCTGCTGTTGTTGCAGGTGTTGTTTCTGCTGTGGTGGCAGCTGTTGTGGCTGCTGTAGTTGCTTCTGTTGTAGCTGCTGTTGTGTCTACTGTTGTGTCTGCAGTTGTGGATGCTGTTGTGGCTACTGTTGTGGCTGCTGTTGTTTCAGGTGTTGTTTCTGCTGTTGTGGCTGCTGTCGTTGCTACTGTTGTTTCAGGTGTTGTTTCTGCTGTGGTGGCAGCTGTTGTGGCTGCTGTAGTTGCTGCTGTTGTTGCTGCTGTAGTTGCTGGTGTTGCGGCTACTGTTGTGTCTGCTGTTGTTGCAGGAGTTGTTTCTGCTGTGGTGGCCGCTATTGTGGCTTCTGTTGTGGCTGCTGTAGTTGCTGCTGTTGTTGCTGCTGTTGTAGATGCTGTTGTAGCTGCTGTTGTAGCTGCTGTAGTTGCTGGTGTTGTTGCTGCTGTTGTTGCTGCTGTTGTTGCAGCTGATGTGGCTGCTGTAGTTGCTGCTGTTGTTGCTGCTGTTATGTCTGCTGTTGTTGCAGGTGTTGTTTCAGCTGTGGTGGCAGCTGTTGTGGATGCTGTTGGTTCACGTGTTGTTTCTGCTGTGGTGACAACTGTTGTGGCTTCTGTTGTTGCTGCTGTTGCTGCTACTGTTGTGTCTGCTGTTGTTGCAGGTGTTGTTTCTGCTGTGGTGGCAGCTATTGTGGCTTCTGTTGTGGCTGCTGTAGTTGCTGCTGTTGTTGCAGGTGTGGTGGCTGCTGTTGTAGCTGCTGTAGTTGCTGCTGTTGTTGCTGCTGTTGTTGCTGCTGTTGTTGCAGCTGTTGTGGCTGTTGTAGTTGCTGCTGTTGTTGCTGATATATCTGCTGTTGTTGCAGGTTTTGTTTCTGCTGTGGTGACAGCTGTTGTGGCTGCTGTTGTTGCAGGTGTTGTTTCTGCTGTGGGGGCAGCTGTTGTTGCCACCGTGGTGGCAGCTGTTGTGGCTGCTGTTGTATCTGCTGTTGTAGCTGCTGTAGTTGCTGCTGTTGTTTCTGCTGTTGTGGCTACTGTTATTTCTGCAGTTATTGCAGGTGTTGTTTCAGCTGTAGTGGCAGCTGTTGTAGCTGCTGTTGTTTCAGGTGTTGTTTCTGCTGTGTTGACAGCTGTTGTGGCTGCTGTTGTGGCTGCTGTAGTTGCTGCTGTAGTTGCTGCTGTTGTGGCTACTGTTGTGTCTGCTGTTGTTGCGGGTGTTGTTTCTGCTGTGGTGGCAGCTGTTGTGGCTGCTGTTGTTTCAGGTGTTGTTTCTGCTGTTGTGGCAGATGTTGTGGCAGCTGTTGTGGCTGCTGTAGTTGTTGCTGTTGTTGCTGCTGTTGTATCTGCTGTTGTTGCTGCTGTAGTTGCTGCTGTTGTTGCTGCTGTAGTTGCAGCTGTTGTTGCAGGTGTTGTTTCTGCTGTGGGGGCAGCTGTTGTTGCCACTGTGGTGGCAGCTGTTGTGGCTGCTGTTGTATCTGCTGTTGTAGCTGCTGTAGTTGCTGCTGTTGTTTCTGCTGTTGTGGCTACTGTAATTTCTGCAGTTATTGCAGGTGTTGTTTCAGCTGTAGTGGCAGCTGTTGTAGCTGCTGTTGTTTCAGTCGTTGTTTCTGCTGTGTTGACAGCTGTTGTGGCTGCTGTTGTTGCTGCTGTAGTTGCTGCTGTATTAGTTGCTGCTGTGGTGGCTACTGTTGTGTCTGCTGTTGTTGCAAGTGTTGTTTCTGCTGTGGTGGCAGCTGTTGTGGCTGCTGTAGTTGCTGCTGTTGTAGCTGCTGTTGTGTCTACTGTTGTGTCTGCAGTTGTGGATGCGGTTGTGGCTACTGTTGTGGCTGCTGTTGTTGCAGGTGTTGTTTCTGCTGTTGTTGCTGCTGTCGTTGCTACTATTGTTTCAGGTGTTGTTTCTGCTGTGGTGGCAGCTGTTGCGGCAGCTGTTGTGGCCGCTATAGTTGCTGCTGTTGTTGCTGCTGTTGTGGCTACTGTTGTGCCTGCTGTTGTTGCTGCTGTAGTTGCTTCTGTGGTGGCTACTGTTGTGTCTGCTGTTGTTACAGGTGTTGTTTCTGCTGTGGTGGCAGCTGTTGTGGCTGCTGTTGTTTCAGGTGTTGTTTCTGCTGTGGTGGCAGCTGTTGTGTCTGCTGTTGTTGCAGGTGTTGTTTCTGCTGTTGTGGCTGCTGTCGTTGCTACTATTGTTTCAGGTGTTGTTTCTGCTGTGGTGGCAGCTGTTGCGGCAGCTGTTGTGGCCGCTGTAGTTGCTGCTGTTGTTGCTGCTGTTGTGGCTACTGTTGTGCCTGCTGTTGTTGCTGCTGTAGTTGCTGCTGTGGTGGCTACTGTTGTGTCTGCTGTTGTTACAGGTGTTGTTTCTGCTGTGGTGGCAGCTGTTGTGGCTGCTGTTGTTTCAGGTGTTGTTTCTACTGTGGTGGCTACTGTTGTGTCTGCTGTTGTTGCAGGTGTTGTTTCTGTTGTTGTGGCTACTGTTATGTCTGCTGTTGTTGCAGGTGTTGTTTCAGCTGTGGTGGCAGCTGCTGTGGCTGCTGTTGTTGCAGGTGTTGTTTCTGCTGTGGTGGCAGCTGTTGTGGCTGCTGTAGTTGCTTCTGTTGTAGCTGCTGTTGTGTCTACTGTTGTGTCTGCAGTTGTGGATGCTGTTGTGGCTACTGTTGTGGCTGCTGTTGTTTCAGGTGTTGTTTCTGCTGTTGTGGCTGCTGTCATTGCTACTGTTGTTTCAGGTGTTGTTTCTGCTGTGGTGGCAGCTGTTGCAGCAGCTGTTGTGGCTGCTGTAGTTGCTGCTGTTGTTGCTGCTGTAGTTGCTGGTGTTGCGGCTACTGTTGTGTCTGCTGTTGTTGCAGGAGTTGTTTCTGCTGTGGTGGCCGCTATTGTGGCTTCTGTTGTGGCTGCTGTAGTTGCTGCTGTTGTTGCTGCTGTTGTAGCTGGTGTTGTAGCTGCTGTTGTAGCTGCTGTTGTGGCTGCTGTAGTTGCTGCTGTTGTTGCTGCTGTTATGTCTGCTGTTGTTGCAGGTGTTGTTTCAGCTGTGGTGGCAGCTGTTGTGGATGCTGTTGGTTCACGTGTTGTTTGTGCTGTGGTGACAACTGTTGTGGCTTCTGTTGTTGCTGCTGTTGCTGCTACTGTTGTGTCTGCTGTTGTTGCAGGTGTTGTTTCTGCTGTGGTGGCAGCTATTGTGGCTTCTGTTGTGGCTGCTGTAGTTGCTGCTGTTGTTGCAGGTGTGGTGGCTGCTGTTGTAGCTGCTGTAGTTGCTGCTGTTGTTGCTGCTGTTGTTGCTGCTGTTGTTGCAGCTGTTGTGGCTGTTGTAGTTGCTGCTGTTGTTGCTGATATGTCTGCTGTTGTTGCAGGTGTTGTTTCTGCTGTGGTGACAGCTGTTGTGGCTGCTGTTGTTGCAGGTGTTGTTTCTGCTGTGGGGGCAGCTGTTGTTGCCACCGTGGTGGCAGCTGTTGTGGCTGCTGTTGTATCTGCTGTTGTAGCTGCTGTAGTTGCTGCTGTTGTTTCTGCTGTTGTGGCTACTGTTATTTCTGCAGTTATTGCAGGTGTTGTTTCAGCTGTAGTGGCAGCTGTTGTAGCTGCTGTTGTTTCAGGTGTTGTTTCTGCTGTGTTGACAGCTGTTGTGGCTGCTGTTGTGGCTGCTGTAGTTGCTGCTGTAGTAGTTGCTGCTGTTGTGGCTACTGTTGTGTCTGCTGTTGTTGCGGGTGTTGTTTCTGCTGTGGTGGCAGCTGTTGTGGCTGCTGTTGTTTCAGGTGTTGTTTCTGCTGTTGTGGCAGATGTTGTGGCAGCTGTTGTGGCTGCTGTAGTTGTTGCTGTTGTTGCTGCTGTTGTATCTGCTGTTGTTCCTGCTGTAGTTGCTGCTGTTGTTGCTGCTGTAGTTGCAGCTGTTGTTGCAGGTGTTGTTTCTGCTGTGGGGGCAGCTGTTGTTGCCACTGTGGTGGCAGCTGTTGTGGCTGCTGTTGTATCTGCTGTTGTAGCTGCTGTAGTTGCTGCTTTTGTTTCTGCTGTTGTGGCTACTGTAATTTCTGCAGTTATTGCAGGTGTTGTTTCAGCTGTAGTGGCAGCTGTTGTAGCTGCTGTTGTTTCAGTCGTTGTTTCTGCTGTGTTGACAGCTGTTGTGGCTGCTGTTGTTGCTGCTGTAGTTGCTGCTGTAGTAGTTGCTGCTGTGGTGGCTACTGTTGTGTCTGCTGTTGTTGCAAGTGTTGTTTCTGCTGTGGTGGCAGCTGTTGTGGCTGCTGTAGTTGCTGCTGTTGTAGCTGCTGTTGTGTCTACTGTTGTGTCTGCAGTTGTGGATGCGGTTGTGGCTACTGTTGTGGCTGCTGTTGTTGCAGGTGTTGTTTCTGCTGTTGTGGCTGCTGTCGTTGCTACTATTGTTTCAGGTGTTGTTTCTGCTGTGGTGGCAGCTGTTGCGGCAGCTGTTGTGGCCGCTGTAGTTGCTGCTGTTGTTGCTGCTGTTGTGGCTACTGTTGTGCCTGCTGTTGTTGCTGCTGTAGTTGCTTCTGTGGTGGCTACTGTTGTGTCTGCTGTTGTTACAGGTGTTGTTTCTGCTGTGGTGGCAGCTGTTGTGGCTGCTGTTGTTTCAGGTGTTGTTTCTGCTGTGGTGGCAGCTGTTGTGTCTGCTGTTGATGCAGGTGTTGTTTCTGCTGTTGTGGCTGCTGTCGTTGCTACTATTGTTTCAGGTGTTGTTTCTGCTGTGGTGGCAGCTGTTGCGGCAGCTGTTGTGGCCGCTGTAGTTGCTGCTGTTGTTGCTGCTGTTGTGGCTACTGTTGTGCCTGCTGTTGTTGCTGATGTAGTTGCTGCTGTGGTGGCTACTGTTGTGTCTGCTGTTGTTACAGGTGTTGTTTCTGCTGTGGTGGCAGCTGTTGTGGCTGCTGTTGTTTCAGGTGTTGTTTCTGCTGTGGTGGCTACTGTTGTGTCTGCAGGTGTTGTTGCAGGTGTTGTTTCTGTTGTTGTGGCTACTGTTATGTCTGCTGTTGTTGCAGGTGTTGTTTCAGCTGTGGTGGCAGCTGCTGTGGCTGCTGTTGTTGCAGGTGTTGTTTCTGCTGTGGTGGCAGCTGTTGTGGCTGCTGTAGTTGCTTCTGTTGTAGCTGCTGTTGTGTCTACTGTTGTGTCTGCAGTTGTGGATGCTGTTGTGGCTGCTGTCGTTGCTACTGTTGTTTCAGGTGTTGTTTCTGCTGTGGTGGCAGCTGTTGCAGCAGCTGTTGTGGCTGCTGTAGTTGCTGCTGTTGTTGCTGCTGTAGTTGCTGGTGTTGCGGCTACTGTTGTGTCTGCTGTTGTTGCAGGAGTTGTTTCTGCTGTGGTGGCCGCTATTGTGGCTTCTGTTGTGGCTGCTGTAGTTGCTGCTGTTGTTGCTGCTGTTGTTGCTGCTGTTGTTGCAGCTGTTGTGGCTGCTGTAGTTGCTGCTGTTGTTGCTGCTGTTATGTCTGCTTTTGTTGCAGGTGTTGTTTCAGCTGTGGTGGCAGCTGTTGTGGATGCTGTTGGTTCACGTGTTGTTTCTGCTGTGGTGACAACTGTTGTGGCTTCTGTTGTTGCTGCTGTTGCTGCTACTGTTGTGTCTGCTGTTGTTGCAGGTGTTGTTTCTGCTGTGGTGGCAGCTATTGTGGCTTCTGTTGTGGCTGCTGTAGTTGCTGCTGTTGTTGCAGGTGTGGTGGCTGCTGTTGTAGCTGCTGTAGTTGCTGCTGTTGTTGCTGCTGTTGTTGCAGCTGTTGTGGCTGTTGTAGTTGCTGCTGTTGTTGCTGATATGTCTGCTGTTGTTGCAGGTGTTGTTTCTGCTGTGGTGACAGCTGTTGTGGCTGCTGTTGTTGCAGGTGTTGTTTCTGCTGTGGGGGCAGCTGTTGTTGCCACCGTTGTGGCAGCTGTTGTGGCTGCTGTTGTATCTGCTGTTGTAGCTGCTGTAGTTGCTGCTGTTGTTTCTGCTGTTGTGGCTACTGTTATTTCTGCAGTTATTGCAGGTGTTGTTTCAGCTGTAGTGGCAGCTGTTGTAGCTGCTGTTGTTTCAGGTGTTGTTTCTGCTGTGTTGACAGCTGTTGTGGCTGCTGTTGTGGCTGCTGTAGTTGCTGCTGTAGTTGCTGCTGTAGTAGTTGCTGCTGTTGTGGCTACTGTTGTGTCTGCTGTTGTTGCGGGTGTTGTTTCTGCTGTGGTGGCAGCTGTTGTGGCTGCTGTTGTTTCAGGTGTTGTTTCTGCTGTTGTGGCAGATGTTGTGGCAGCTGTTGTGGCTGCTGTAGTTGTTGCTGTTGTTGCTGCTGTTGTATCTGCTGTTGTTGCTGCTGTAGTTGCTGCTGTTGTTGCTGCTGTAGTTGCAGCTGTTGTTGCAGGTGTTGTTTCTGCTGTGGGGGCAGCTGTTGTTGCCACTGTGGTGGCAGCTGTTGTGGCTGCTGTTGTATCTGCTGTTGTAGCTGCTGTAGTTGCTGCTGTTGTTTCTGCTGTTGTGGCTACTGTTATTTCTGCAATTATTGCAGGTGTTGTTTCAGCTGTAGTGGCAGCTGTTGTGGCTGCTGTTGTTTCAGTCGTTGTTTCTGCTGTGTTGACAGCTGTTGTGGCTGCTGTTGTTGCTGCTGTAGTTGCTGCTGTATTAGTTGCTGCTGTGGTGGCTACTGTTGTGTCTGCTGTTGTTGCAAGTGTTGTTTCTGCTGTGGTGGCAGCTGTTGTGGCTGCTGTAGTTGCTGCTGTTGTAGCTGCTGTTGTGTCTACTGTTGTGTCTGCAGTTGTGGATGCGGTTGTGGCTACTGTTGTGGCTGCTGTTGTTGCAGGTGTTGTTTCTGCTGTTGTGGCTGCTGTCGTTGCTACTGTTGTTTCAGGTGTTGTTTCTGCTGTGGTGGCAGCTGTTGCGGCAGCTGTTGTGGCCGCTGTAGTTGCTGCTGTTGTTGCTGCTGTTGTGGCTACTGTTGTGCCTGCTGTTGTTGCTGCTGTAGTTGCTTCTGTGGTGGCTACTGTTGTGTCTGCTGTTGTTACAGGTGTTGTTTCTGCTGTGGTGGCAGCTGTTGTGGCTGCTGTTGTTTCAGGTGTTGTTTCTGCTGTGGTGGCAGCTGTTGTGTCTGCTGTTGTTGCAGGTGTTGTTTCTGCTGTTGTGGCTGTTGTCGTTGCTACTATTGTTTCAGGTGTTGTTTCTGCTGTGGTGGCAGCTGTTGCGGCAGCTGTTGTGGCCGCTGTAGTTGCTGCTGTTGTTGCTGCTGTTGTGGCTACTGTTGTGCCTGCTGTTGTTGCTGCTGTAGTTGCTGCTGTGGTGGCTACTGTTGTGTCTGCTGTTGTTACAGGTGTTGTTTCTGCTGTGGTGGCAGCTGCTGTGGCTGCTGTTGTTTCAGGTGTTGTTTCTGCTGTGGTGGCTACTGTTGTGTCTGCTGTTGTTGCAGGTGTTGTTTCTGTTGTTGTGGCTACTGTTATGTCTGCTGTTGTTGCAGGTGTTGTTTCAGCTGTGGTGGCAGCTGCTGTGGCTGCTGTTGTTGCAGGTGTTGTTTCTGCTGTGGTGGCAGCTGTTGTGGCTGCTGTAGTTGCTTCTGTTGTAGCTGCTGTTGTGTCTACTGTTGTGTCTGCAGTTGTGGATGCTGTTGTGGCTACTGTTGTGGCTGCTGTTGTTTCAGGTGTTGTTTCTGCTGTTGTGGCTGCTGTCGTTGCTACTGTTGTTTCAGGTGTTGTTTCTGCTGTGGTGGCAGCTGTTGCAGCAGCTGTTGTGGCTGCTGTAGTTGCTGCTGTAGTTGCTGCTGTTGCGGCTACTGTTGTGTCTGCTGTTGTTGCAGGTGTTGTTTCTGCTGTGGTGGCCGCTATTGTGGCTTCTGTTGTGGCTGCTGTAGTTGCTGCTGTTGTTGCTGCTGTTGTAGCTGCTGTTGTAGCTGCTGTAGTTGCTGGTGTTGTTGCTGCTGTTGTTGCTGCTGTTGTTGCAGCTGTTGTGGCTGCTGTAGTTGCTGCTGTTGTTGCTGCTGATATGTCTGCTGTTGTTGCAGGTGTTGTTTCAGCTGTGGTGGCAGCTGTTGTGGATGCTGTTGGTTCAGGTGTTGTTTCTGCTGTGGTGACAACTGTTGTGGCTTCTGTTGTTGCTGCTGTTGCTGCTACTGTTGTATCTGCTGTTGTTGCAGGTGTTGTTTCTGCTGTGGTGGCAGCTATTGTGGCTTCTGTTGTGGCTGCTGTAGTTGCTGCTGTTGTTGCAGGTGTGGTGGCTGCAGTTGTAGCTGCTGTTGTAGCTGCTGTAGTTGCTGGTGTTGTTGCTGCTGTTGTTGCTGCTGTTGTTGCAGCTGTTGTGGCTGCTGTAGTTGCTGCTGTTGTTGCTGCTGTTATCTCTGCTGTTGTTGCAGGTGTTGTTTCAGCTGTGGTGGCAGCTGTTGTGGATGCTGTTGGTTCACGTGTTGTTTCTGCTGTGGTGACAACTGTTGTGGCTTCTGTTGTTGCTGCTTTTGCTGCTACTGTTGTGTCTGCTGTTGTTGCAGGTGTTGTTTCTGCTGTGGTGGCAGCTATTGTGGCTTCTGTTGTGGCTGCTGTAGTTGCTGCTGTTGTTGCAGGTGTGGTGGCTGCTGTTGTAGCTGCTGTAGTTGCTGCTGTTGTTGCTGCTGTTGTTGCTGCTGTTGTTGCAGCTGTTGTGGCTGTTGTAGTTGCTGCTGTTGTTGCTGATATGTCTGCTGTTGTTGCAGGTGTTGTTTCTGCTGTGGTGACAGCTGTTGTGGCTGCTGTTGTTGCAGGTGTTGTTTCTGCTGTGGGGGCAGCTGTTGTTGCCACCGTGGTGGCAGCTGTTGTGGCTGCTGTTGTATCTGCTGTTGTAGCTGCTGTAGTTGCTGCTGTTGTTTCTGCTGTTGTGGCTACTGTTATTTCTGCAGTTATTGCAGGAGTTGTTTCAGCTGTAGTGGCAGCTGTTGTAGCTGCTGTTGTTTCAGGTGTTGTTTCTGCTGTGTTGACAGCTGTTGTGGCTGCTGTTGTGGCTGCTGTAGTTGCTGCTGTAGTAGTTGCTGCTGTTGTGGCTACTGTTGTGTCTGCTGTTGTTGCGGGTGTTGTTTCTGCTGTGGTGGCAGCTGTTGTGGCTGCTGTTGTTTCAGGTGTTGTTTCTGCTGTTGTGGCAGATGTTGTGGCAGCTGTTGTGGCTGCTGTAGTTGTTGCTGTTGTTGCTGCTGTTGTATCTGCTGTTGTTGCTGCTGTAGTTGCTGCTGTTGTTGCTGCTGTAGTTGCAGCTGTTGTTGCAGGTGTTGTTTCTGCTGTGGGGGCAGCTGTTGTGGCTGCTGTTGTATCTGCTGTTGTAGCTGCTGTAGTTGCTGCTGTTGTTTCTGCTGTTGTGGCTACTGTTATTTCTGCAGTTATTGCAGGTGTTGTTTCAGCTGTAGTGGCAGCTGTTGTAGCTGCTGTTGTTTCAGTCGTTGTCTCTGCTGTGTTGACAGCTGTTGTGGCTGCTGTTGTTGCTGCTGTAGTTGCTGCTGTATTAGTTGCTGCTGTGGTGGCTACTGTTGTGTCTGCTGTTGTTGCAAGTGTTGTTTCTGCTGTGGTGGCAGCTGTTGTGGCTGCTGTAGTTGCTGCTGTTGTAGCTGCTGTTGTGTCTACTGTTGTGTCTGCAGTTGTGGATGCGGTTGTGGCTACTGTTGTGGCTGCTGTTGTTGCAGGTGTTGTTTCTGCTGTTGTGGCTGCTGTCGTTGCTACTGTTGTTTCAGGTGTTGTTTCTGCTGTGGTGGCAGCTGTTGTGGCTGCTGTTGTTTCAGGTGTTGTTTCTGCTGTGGTGGCAGCTGTTGTGTCTGCTGTTGTTGCAGGTGTTGTTTCTGCTGTTGTGGCTGCTGTCGTTGCTACTATTGTTTCATGTGTTGTTTCTGCTGTGGTGGCAGCTGTTGCGGCAGCTGTTGTGGCCGCTGTAGTTGCTGCTGTTGTTGCTGCTGTTGTGGCTACTGTTGTGCCTGCTGTTGTTGCTGCTGTAGTTGCTGCTGTGGTGGCTACTGTTGTGTCTGCTGTTGTTACAGGTGTTGTTTCTGCTGTGGTGGCAGCTGTTGTGGCTGCTGTTGTTTCAGGTGTTGTTTCTGCTGTGGTGGCTACTGTTGTGTCTGCTGTTGTTGCAGGTGTTGTTTCTGTTGTTGTGGCTACTGTTATGTCTGCTGTTGTTGCAGGTGTTGTTTCAGCTGTGGTGGCAGCTGCTGTGGCTGCTGTTGTTGCAGGTGTTGTTTCTGCTGTGGTGGCAGCTGTTGTGGCTGCTGTAGTTGCTTCTGTTGTAGCTGCTGTTGTGTCTACTGTTGTGTCTGCAGTTGTGGATGCTGTTGTGGCTACTGTTGTGGCTGCTGTTGTTTCAGGTGTTGTTTCTGCTGTTGTGGCTGCTGTCGTTGCTACTGTTGTTTCAGGTGTTGTTTCTGCTGTGGTGGCAGCTGTTGCAGCAGCTGTTGTGGCTGCTGTAGTTGCTGCTGTTGTTGCTGCTGTAGTTGCTGCTGTTGCGGCTACTGTTGTGTCTGCTGTTGTTGCAGGTGTTGTTTCTGCTGTGGTGGCCGCTATTGTGGCTTCTGTTGTGGCTGCTGTAGTTGCTGCTGTTGTTGCTTCTGTTGTAGCTGCTGTTGTAGCTGCTGTAGTTGCTGGTGTTGTTGCTGCTGTTGTTGCTGCTGTTGTTGCAGCTGTTGTGGCTGCTGTAGTTGCTGCTGTTGTTGCTGCTGTTATGTCTGCTGTTGTTGCAGGTGTTGTTTCAGCTGTGGTGGCAGCTTTTGTGGATGCTGTTGGTTCAGGTGTTGTTTCTGCTGTGGTGACAACTGTTGTGGCTTCTGTTGTAGCTGCTGTTGCTGCTACTGTTGTGTCTGCTGTTGTTGCAGGTGTTGTTTCTGCTGTGGTGGCAGCTATTGTGGCTTCTGTTGTATCTGCTGTAGTTGCTGCTGTTGTTGCAGGTGTGGTGGCTGCAGTTGTAGCTGCTGTAGTTGCTGCTGTTGTTGCTGCTGTTGTTGCTGCTGTTGTTGCAGCTGTTGTGGCTGTTGTAGTTGCTGCTGTTGTTGCTGCTATGTCTGCTGTTGTTGCAGGTGTTGTTTCTGCTGTGGTGACAGCTGTTGTGGCTGCTGTTGTTGCAGGTGTTGTTTCTGCTGTGGGGACAGCTGTTGTTGCCACCGTGGTGGCAGCTGTTGTGGCTGCTGTTGTATCTGCTGTTGTAGCTGCTGTAGTTGCTGCTGTTGTTTCTGCTGTTGTGGCTACTGTTATTTCTGCAGTTATTGCAGGTGTTGTTTCAGCTGTAGTGGCAGCTGTTGTAGCTGCTGTTGTTTCAGGTGTTGTTTCTGCTGTGTTGACAGCTGTTGTGGCTGCTGTTGTGGCTGCTGTAGTTGCTGCTTTAGTAGTTGCTGCTGTTGTGGCTACTGTTGTGTCTGCTGTTGTTGCGGGTGTTGTTTCTGCTGTGGTGGCAGCTGTTGTGGCTGCTGTTGTTTCAGGTGTTGTTTCTGCTGTTGTGGCAGATGTTGTGGCAGCTGTTGTGGCTGCTGTAGTTGCTGCTGTTGTTGCTGCTGTTGTATCTGCTGTTGTTGCTGCTGTAGTTGATGCTGTTGTTGCTGCCGTAGTTGCAGCTGTTGTTGCAGGTGTTGTTTCTGCTGTGGGGGCAGCTGTTGTTGCCACCGTGGTGGCAGCTGTTGTGGCTGCTGTTGTATCTGCTGTTGTAGCTGCTGTAGTTGCTGCTGTTGTTTCTGCTGTTGTGGCTACTGTTATTTCTGCAGTTATTGCAGGTGTTGTTTCAGCTGTAGTGGCAGCTGTTGTAGCTGCTGTTGTTTCAGGTGTTGTTTCTGCTGTGTTGACAGCTGTTGTGGCTGCTGTTGTTGCTGCTGTAGTTGCTGCTGTATTAGTTGCTGCTGTGGTGGCTACTGTTGTGTCTGCTGTTGTTGCAAGTGTTGTTTCTGCTGTGGTGGCAACTGTTGTGGCTGCTGTAGTTGCTGCTGTTGTAGCTGCTGTTGTGTCTGCAGTTGTGGATGCGGTTATGGCTACTGTTGTGGCTGCTGTTGTTGCAGGTGTTGTTTCTGCTGTTGTGGCTGCTGTCGTTGCTACTGTTGTTTCAGGTGTTGTTTCTGCTGTGGTGGCAGCTGTTGCGGCAGCTGTTGTGGCCGCTGTAGTTGCTGCTGTTGTTGCTGCTGTTGTGGCTACTGTTGTGCCTGCTGTTGTTGCTGCTGTAGTTGCTGCTGTGGTGGCTACTGTTGTGTCTGCTGTTGTTACAGGTGTTGTTTCTGCTGTGGTGGCAGCTGTTGTGGCTGCTGTTGTTTCAGGTGTTGTTTCTGCTGTGGTGGCAGCTGTTGTGGCTGCTGTAGTTGCTGCTGTTGTTGCTGCTGTTGTAGCTGGTGTAGTTTCTGCTGTTGTTGCTGCTGTATTTGCAGCTGTTGTTGCAGGTGTTTCTGCTGTGGAGGCAGCTGTTGTTTTCACTGCAGTGGCAGCTGTTGGGGCTGCTGTTGTATCTGCTGTTGTAGCTACTATAGTTTCTGATGCTAATAAACAAAAGAAATACACATTTAGCAATTTATATCCATCAAATATTAAGGTAAAAAGCACTTTGTGAAGGGAAAGCCACCAGTACACAGAAGCACAGACCTGGTGGCAACAGCCTCAATATGAGGTGAAACGAGCAAAGCCACCAAGCAGAGTGAAGGGCATGAAGATGGGAGATACAGAGCTTACAAGTAGAAGTGAAGTAATAAGGGGCACTAGTGGCATGGGGCAAAGGCCTGTGTCCAGCTGGAGAGATCATATGCACCAGGTAGGTGCTGCTCAGCAGCAGTCAGTGAAGAAGGCAGCTGAGAGCACAGACTGCAAGCTGCAGCAGAGGCAGCTGAAGGGGGCACCAACAGCTGCATATAATCCAGGTAACAACAGGGAGTGTAGATGTCCAGGTGGAGATCTGCCAGCTTAAGGGAGCACCACCAGCAGTAAGTCACTGTGGTAACACCAGGGATCATAGATGTCCAAATGGAGAGGTGCAAGCTTAAGGGAGCACCACCAGCAGTATGTCACCATGGTAACAGCAGGGAGCTGATGGAGCTGTGTTATCTTAAGGGAGCACCACCAGCAGTATGTCACCATGGTAAAACCAGGGAGCATAGATGTTCAGCTGTAACGGTGCCAGCTTAAGGAAGCACCACCAGCAGTATGTGTTAGAAAGTGTCTTCTTTCTAGCATGGTTACCCCCACTTTTACCCTGTTTGTGAGTGTGTGTCAGTGTGTTTTGCCTGCCTCACTGGGATCCTGTTGGTGAGGGCCCCAGTGCTCATAGGTTTTGGCCTAATGTGTGTGTTGTCAGGAGCACTTAACTGTGTCACTGAGGCTATGCTAATCAGAACAAAAACAACAAGTGATGGACGGAATGCTGAACATTGTCAAACACTCACCCCCAGTCACAGATCTGGGTTTAATCCATCGTTCTTTTGCTCACCATGCCACCCCAGTTTGGACCCAGCCATATGCAAATCAGTCTTGACCCTGTTCCTCATGGGAACAGTCCAGCCCGAACTGCCAAGCCAGGTCCTCACTGGACCGGAAACAAGCATTCTGGGATCGGTTTCGGGGTTTCACCCCTCATCAGCTAGGCTAGCTTGAATCCAGTGGCATGGGAAGCACGGGACCCACGTCTGGGCATACCCTTCCCACTTAGGGCAACAAAGCAAAAACAACAAGTGATGGACGGAATGCTGAACATTGTCAAACACTCACCCCCAGTCACAGATCTGGGTTTAATCCATTGTTCTTTTGCTCACCATGCCACCCCAGTTTGGACCCAGCCATATGCAAATCAGTCTTGACCCTGTTCCTCATGGGAACAGTCCAGCCCGAACTGCCAAGCCAGGTCCTCACTGGACCGGAAACAAGCATCCTGGGACCGGTTTCGGGGTTTCACCCCTCATCAGCCAGGCTAGCTTGAATCCAGTGGCATGGGAAGCACGGGACCCACGTCTGGGCATACCCTTCCCACTTAGGGCGACAAAGCAAAAACAACAAGTGATGGACGGAATGCTGAACATTGTCAAACACTCACCCCCAGTCATAGATCTGGGTTTAATCCATCGTTCTTTTGCTCACCATGCCACCCCAGTTTGGACCCAGCCATATGCAAATCAGTCTTGACCCTGACCCCAAACTGGGGTGGCATGGTGAGCAAAAGAACGATGGATTAAACCCAGATCTATGACTGGGGGTGAGTGTTTGACAATGTTCAGCATTCCGTCCATCACTTGTTGTTTTTGCTTTGTCGCCCTAAGTGGGAAGGGTATGCCCAGACGTGGGTCCCGTGCTTCCCATGCCACTGGATTCAAGCTAGCCTGGCTAATGAGGGGTGAAACCCCGAAACCGGTCCCAGGATGCTTGTTTCTGGTCCAGTGAGGACCTGGTTTGGCAGTTCGGTCTGGACTGTTCCCATGAGGAACAGGGTCAAGACTGATTTGCATATGGCTGGGTCCAAACTGGGGTGGCATGGTGAGCAAAAGAACGATGGATTAAACCCAGATCTATGACTGGGGGTGAGTGTTTGACAATGTTCAGCATTCCGTTCATCACTTGTTGTTTTTGCTTTGTCGCCCTAAGTGGGAAGGGTATTCCCAGACGTGGGTCCCGTGCTTCCCATGCCACTGGGTCAAGCTAGCCTGGCTGATGAGGGGTGAAACCCCGAAACCGGTCCCAGGATGCTTGTTTCCGGTCCAGTGAGGACCTGGCTTGGCAGTTCGGTCTGGACTGTTCCCATGAGGAACAGGGTCAAGACTGATTTGCATATAGCTGGGTCCAAACTGGGGTGGCATGGTGAGCAAAAGAACGATGGATTAAACCCTGATCTATGACTGGGGGTGAGTGTTTGACAATGTTCAGCATTCCGTCCATCACTTGTTGTTTTTGCTTTGTCGCCCTAAGTGGGAAGGGTATGCCCAGACGTGGGTCCCGTGCTTCCCATGCCACTGGATTCAAGCTAGCCTGGCTGATGAGGGTTGAAACCCCGAAACCGGTCCCAGGCTTGGCAGTTCGGTCTGGACTGTTCCCATGAGGAACAGGGTCAAGACTGATTTGCATATGGCTGGGTCCAAACTGGGGTGGCATGGTGAGCAAAAGAACGATGGATTACACCCAGATCTATGACTGGGGGTGAGTGTTTGACAATGTTCAGCATTCCGTCCATCACTTGTTGTTTTTGCTTTGTCGCCCTAAGTGGGAAGGGTATGCCCAGACGTGGGTCCCGTGCTTCCCATGCCACTGGATTCAAGCTAGCCTGGCTAATGAGGGGTGAAACCCCGAAACCGGTCCCAGGATGCTTGTTTCCGGTCCAGTGAGGACCTGGCTTGGCAGTTCGGTCTGGACTGTTCCCATGAGGAACAGGGTCAAGACTGATTTGCATATGGCTGGGTCCAAACTGGGGTGGCATGGTGAGCAAAAGAACGATGGATTAAACCCAGATCTATGACTGGGGGTGAGTGTTTGACAATGTTCAGCATTCCGTCCATCACTTGTTGTTTATGCTAATCAGAACCTCACTGCTTATGCTCTCTCTGCTTTTAAATTTGTCACTATTGTCTAGTGACTTCATTTACCAATTCCAGTTGGCACACTGGATCCCCCTTATAAGTTCCTAGTATATGGTACCTAGGTACCCAGGGCATTGGGGTTCCAGGAGATCCTTATGGGCTGTAGCATTTCTTTTGCCACCCATAAGGAGCTCAGACAAACCCTTTCACAAGACTGCCACTGCAGCCTTCGTGAAATAGTGCACATATCATTTCACAGCCATTTTCACTGCACTTAAGTAAGTTATAAGTCACCTATATGTCTAACCTTCATTTACTGAAGGCTAGGTGCAATGTTACTAAGTCTGAGGGCTCCCTTGCACTAGCAAGGTTGCCTCTATGCAGTCCAGGGACAATTTCCCCAGACTTTGTGAGTGCAGGGATGCAATTATACACATGCACTACATATAGGTCAATACCTATATGTAGCTTCACAATGATAACCCCGAATATGGCCATGTGAGGTGTCTAAGATCATGGAATTGTCCCCCCCATTCCAAATCTAGCATTGTGGAGCCAATTCCATGCATCCTGGGGCTCCACCATGGACCCCCAGTACTGCCAAACCAGCTCTCTGAGGCTTGCACTGCAGCTACAGCTGCTGCCACCTCACAGACAGGGTTTCGCCCTCCTGGGGTCAGAGCAACTCGGTCCCAGGAAGGCAGAACAGAACAAAGCATTTCCTTTGGGAGCAGGGTGTTACACCCTCTCCCTAAGGAAATAGGTGTTACAGGCTGGGGAGGGGTAGCCTCCCCCATCCTCTGAAAATGCTTTGAAGGGCACATAAGCCATCTACACCATTTCAGGGACCCCCAGTCCCTGCTCTTGCGTGAAACTGAACACAGGAAAGGGGAGTGACCACTCCCCTGTCCATCACCACCCCAGGGGTGGTGCCCAGAGCTCCTCCAGTGTGTCCCAGACTTCAGCCATCTTGCTTTGCAAGGTGTGGGGGCACCCTAAAGGCCTCTGAGTGGCCAGTGCCAGCAGGTGACGTCAGAGACCCCTCCTGATAGGTCCATACCTGATAAGGTAGCCAATCCTCCTCTCAGGGCCACTTAGGGTCTCTCCTGTGGGTTTCTCTCCAGATTCTACTTGTAAGTTTACAGCAGGATTCCACTACAACAACCACTACATCCTCTGACCTCGGATCGACCACAGACTGCTCCAGGGACCGCTGTAAAAGCAACAAAATATCCAGAAGGGCTACTTTTCCTCAGCAACTTCAGCTCCAACCAGCAACTGCAACAGTTTCCATGGTGATCACACTTTGGGGACTCCCTGTTTTCATCCTGCACCAGAAGGACAAAAGAAATCTCCTGTTGGGTGACGGAGACACTCCCCTTCTCAAGCAGGCACCTTCTAAGTCGACGACCAGTAACTCCTGGACTCCTCTTCTGGCGACGAGCATGCTTCTTGGAACACAAGTGGTGGACCCCTTTGACACAGACTGTCCTAAGGTCCTGCTATCCAAATCTGGACGAGGTAAGAGCTTGCCTTCCCCGTTAGCGACAGTACCACTGTGCACCGCGTCATATTCACCTCCTGGGGCCTCTGTGCACTATTTTCAAGAATCCTTCGTGCACAGCCTGGCCCAGCACTCTATCCTGTGACTCTCAACTCGCTGAGTTGACCTCCGGCGGCATGGGAACTTTTTTTGTAATGCTGTACCATCCGCAATTTGCACCTTCTTTGTCCTCGTGTCTTGGGACTTTCGTGGGTGCTTCCTGGTCATCTGTAGGTTCCCTCCAGTGTTGGGAGCCTCCTCTGCCTCCTCAGTCCGAGTTGAGGTCCCCAGGTGCTTCCTGGGTCCAGCCAGCGCCACTTTGACGCAAAACGTGACTTTGCTTGAACCAAGGCTTGTTAGACAAATCCAGCTCGGAAACTCACCTGCATCCAACATCTCTTCGTGGGACTTCCATTGCATCATGCAGGAACCCACAGCCATCTTCCTTTGGTGCATTTCTGTAGTCTTCGTCCAACCGCGGACTATTCTTGTTCACCCTCTTCTAGGTTGGCAGGGGCTCCTGTCCTTCCTGGAACTTTTATCGACTTCTGGACTTGGTCTCCTTCTTTTGCAGGTATTCAGGTCCAGAAATCCACTGTTTGTTGTTTGCAGACTTGGTTGGTTCTTGCATTAATCCCAGTCACAAGGTGTAGTGTGTTCTAAGGACACTTGCAGTACTTTACTCCTGCTTTGCTGGGCTCTGGGGATGGGTAATTTACTTACCTTTACTGTATTCTTACTCTCCCAGCAATTCTGCACACACTAAACTTTCTAGGGTGGAATTTGTGATTCGCATTCTACTTTCTTAGTATATGGTTTGTGTTGACCCTAGACATATTTTCTCCCATTGCATTCTATAGCATTTCCTATTGTTTGCACTATCCTATGTCTAATTACTTACCTTATTTTGGTGTCTAGTGTATATATTGTGTATAATAATTACCTCCAGGAGTATTGTCTCTAAGATATTTTTGGTACTGTGTCACCCAAATAAAGACTTTTATTTTTGGTAACACTGAGTATTGTCTTTACTTGTGCATAAGTACTGTGTAACTATGGGCCAGATGTATGAAAGCTTTTTGCATTCGCAAACGGTGCGAACGCCCATTTGCGAATGCAAAAAGCCATTTCAGAATGTATGAAAGACATTGTGAACGCAATTTTAAGGAATCGCTAAAATAGCAATTCCATAAAATTGCGACCCTGTTTAGCGAGTCGCAAATTGTGACTCTCTAAATAAGAAATCGCAAATCAGGATTCCTTATTTGCGATTTCTAAGCACATGTAAGAAGCAATTCCTAAAAGCGAATTGAGCATTTAGGAATCGCTATTTACCACTAAGTTGAACTTGATGGTAACCATGTGCAAATAAAAAAAATGCATTTAAAATGCATTTTTTAAATTTACACGTAAAGCACACATGCACTTTTGGCATGTGTGCACCTTAAATGTTGCAAACAAATATTTTGGGGTGCAGCAGAGGGGGCCTGAGGCCCCCACCACCCTGAGGTTTTGCATTTCCAAAACTGCGAGTTCTGGTTAAGAAATCGCAATTTTGGAAATGCAAAAAATTTGCAGATATGGGCCTAGAGGCCCATAGGTGCGAATAGGGCCGTATCGCAATTTGGGATTCGGTAATAGCATTTGCGAATTTTAAGAAATTGCTATTACCGATTCACAAATGTGATATATTGCATTTTGTGAATCAGAAACAGCGATTTCTTAAAAATCGCTATTTCCAACTCACAAAAGGCCTCCTTGATACATCTGGCCCTATAAGTGGTATTGCATGAGCTTTGCATGTCTCCTAGTTCAGCCTAAGCTGCTCTGCTATAGCTACCTCTATCAGTCTAAGCTGCTAGAACACTACTACATTTCACTTATAAGGGATAACTGGACCTGGTATAAGGTGTAAGTACCCAAGGTACCCACTACAAACCAGGCCAGCCTCCTACAGTATGTCACCATGGTAACAGCAGGGATCATAGATGTCCAGGTGGAGTGGTGTCAGCTTAAGGGCTCACCACCAGCAGTAAGTCACTGTGGTAATAGCAGGGAGAATAGATGTCCTGATGGAGCGGTGCCAGCTTAAGGGAACACCAGCAGCAGTAAGTCACCGTGGTAACAGCAGGGAGAAAAGATGTCCGGATGGAGCTGTGCGAGCTTAAGGGAGAACCACTAGCAGTGTGTCACCGAGGTAACATCAGGGATTATAGATATCGAGATGGAGATCTGCCAGCTTAAGGGAGTGCCACCAGCAGTATGTCACCGTGGTAACATCAGACATCATAGATGTCCAGGTGGAGATCTGCCAGCTTAAGGAAGCACCACCAGTAGTAAGTCACCATGGCAACAACAGGGTGAATAGATGTCCAGGTGGAGTGGTGCCAGCTTAAGGGAGCACCACCAGCAGTGTCACTGTGGTAACAGCAGGGATCATAGATGTACAGGTGGAGGGGTGCAAGCTTAAGGGAGCACCACCAGCAGTATGTCACAGTGGTAACAGCAAGGATCATAGATCTCCAGGTGGAGCAATGCCAGCTTAAGAGAGCACCACCAGCAGTATGTCACCGTGGTAACAGCAGGGAGCATAGATGTACAGGTGGAGCAGTGCCAACTTAAGGGAGCAGCACCAGCAGTATGTCACCGTGGTACAGCAAGGATCATAGATCTCCAGGTGGAGCGATGCCAGCTTAAGGGAGCACCACCAGCAGTATGTCATCATGGCAACAGACGGGAGCATAGAAGTACAGGTGGAGCAGTGCCAACTAAAGGGAGCAGGACCAGCAGTATGTCACCGTGGTAACAGCAGGGAGCATAGATGTACAGGTGGAAAAGTGCCAGTTTAAGGGAGCAGCAATATGACCCTGGCAGCAGGAGAGAGTGTAGGTGTGAAGCTAGAGAAGAGCCAGCTGATGAGAACACAGGCAGCAGGAGGGAGCACAGACAGCCAAGGAGTGCACAGGTACCAGACTGGATGACTGCTATCTAGAAGAGCACAACCAAGAGAAGGGAGTGCCACCAGCAATGACTGGTGGCAGGAGAGAGCGTAGGTGTCAAGGTAAAGAAGAGCCACGCCCGCATGCAAATGAGGAAACACCCTCTGGTGATAGCACTGGTGCTATATCTGGCCCAGTGCTATATGAATTACAGAAAGGGCCGCACGTGTCTGTGGCCATTTCTGTAATACCAATGTACCCCGAGGGCATGCCAAGTAGGCGCACATGCCCTATGCGCCCTGTGGCATATTGTATAATACGCCCACTGGTAATTAAAGAGAGAAGGTAGTGCAGAGCTCGTACCACTAGGGACAGGCCAGTCTGTTCCTGTTCATTAAAGAGAGAAGGCGGTGCAGAGCTCGTATCACTACGGACAGGCCAGTATGAGAGAGGGTGGTGCAGAGCTCACACCACTAGGGACAAAGAGATCTGTTCCTGCTCACTAAAGAGAAAGGGTGGTGCAGAGCTCATACCACTAGGGACAGGCAGGTCTGTTTCTGATCATGAAAGAGAGAGGGCGCTGCAGAGCTCGTACCACTAGGCACAGGAAGGTCTGTTTCTGATCATTAAAGAGAGAAGGCGGTGCAGAGCTCGTATCACTACGGACAGGCCAGTATGAGAGAGGGTGGTGCAGAGCTCACACCAGTAGGGACAAACAGATCTGTTCCTGCTCACTAAAGAGAGAGGGCGCTGCAGAGCTCGTACCACTAGGGACAGGCAGGTCGTTCCTGGTCATTAAAGAGAGAGGGCGCTGCAGAGCTCGTTCCACTATGGGCAGGCCAGTATGAGAGAGGGTGGTGCAGAGCTCACACCACTAGGGACAGGCAGGTCTGTTTCTGATCATTAAAGAGAGAGGGCGCTGCAGAGCTCGTACCACTAGGGACAGGCAGATATGTTCCTGGTCATTAAAGAGAGAGGGCGCTGCAGAGCTTGTTCCACTAGGGACAGGCCAGTATGAGAGAGGGTGGTGCAGAGCTCACACCACTAGGGACAAACAGATCTGTTCCTGCTCACTAAAGAGAAAGGGTGGTGCAGAGCTCATACCACTAGGGACAGGCAGGTCTGTTTCTGATCATTAAAGAGAGAGGGCGCTGCAGAGCTCGTACTACTAGGGACAGGCAGGTCTGTTTCTGGTCATTAAAGAGAGAGGGCGCTGCAGAGCTCGTACCACTAGGGACAGGCGGGTCCGTTCCTGGTCATTAAAGAGAGAGGGCGCTGCAGAGCTCGTACCACTAGGGACAGGCAGGTCTGTTTCTGATCATTAAAGAGAGAGGGCGCTGCAGAGCTGGTACTACTAGGGACAGGCAGGTCTGTTTCTGGTCATTAAAGAGAGAGGGCGCTGCAGAGCTCGTTCCACTAGGGACAGGCAGATCTGTTCCTGGTCATTAAAGAGAGAGGGCGCTGCAGAGCTCGTACCACTAGGGACAGGCAGGTCATTCCTGATCATTAAAGAGAGAGGGCGCTGCAGAGCTCGTACCACTAGGGACAGGCAGGTCTGTTTCTGATCATTAAAGAGAGAGGGCGCTGCAGAGCTCGTACCACTAGGGACAGGCAGGTCGTTCCTGGTCATTAAAGAGAGAGGGCGCTGCAGAGCTCGTACCACTAGGGACAGGCAGGTCTGTTTCTGATCATTAAAGAGAGAGGGCGCTGCAGAGCTCATACCACTAGGGACAGGCAGGTCGTTCCTGGTCATTAAAGAGAGAGGGCGCTGCAGAGCTCGTACCACTAGGGACAGGCAGGTCTGTTCCTGGTCATTAAAGAGAGAGGGTGCTACAGTGCTCGTACCACTAGGGACAGGCGGGTCCGTTCCTGGTCATTAAAGGGAGAGGGCCCTGCAGAGCTCATACCTCTAGGGACAGGCGGGTCCGTTTCTGGTCATTAAAGAGAGAGGGCGGTGCAGAGCTCGTACCACTAGGGACAGGTAGGTCTGTTCTTACCACTAGGGACAGGCAGGTTTGTTCCTGGTCATTAAAGAGAGAGGGTGGTGCAGAGCACATACCACTAGGGCCAGGCAGGTCTGTCTTTGTCAGTATAATTAAAAAGAGAGGGTGGTGGAGAGCTTGTACCACTAGGGCCAGGCTGGTCCGTTCCTAGTCATTAAAGAGAGCGTGTGATGGAGAGCTTGTACGACTAGGGATAGGAGGGTATGAGAGAGGGTGTTTGTAGGAGGCTGGCCTGGTTTGTAGTGGGTACCTTGGGTACTCACACCTTACACCAGGTCCAATTATTCCTTGTTAGTGAATGTAGTAGTGTTCTAGCAGCTTAGGCTGATAGAGGTAGGTATAGCAGAGCAGCTTAGGCTGCACTAGGAGACATGCAAAGCTCAAGCAATACCACTTATAGTTACACAGTACTTATACACAAGCAAAGACAATACTCAGTGTTACCAAAAATAAAGGTATTTATTTGGGTGACACAGTACCAAAAATATCTTAGAGACAATACTCCTTCTGGAGGTAAGTATTATACCCAATATATACACTAGACACCAAAAATAGACAAGTAAATAGTCATAGAACAAGGCAAACAGTAGGAAATCCTATAGAATGCAATGGAAGAAAAATAGGTCTAGGAGCAACATAAACCATATACTAAAAAAGTGGAATGTGAACCACAAATTCCCCCTTAGACAAGTTTAGCATGTGCAGAATCGATGAGAGAGTAAGAATACAGTAAAGGTAAGTAAATTACCCCACCCCAGAGCCCAGAAAAGCAGGAGTAAAATACTGCAAGTTTCCTTAGGACACACTACACCTTGTTTTTGGAATTTTGCAGCAGTCAACCAAGTCTGCAAAGAACAACTGCTAGATTATTGGACCTGAAGACCTGCAAAGGAAGGGGACCAAGTCCAGAAGTCGAAAGCAGTTCCAGGAAAGACAGAAGCCCCTGCCAACCCAGAAGAAGGGTGCAAAAGAAGAATCCCTGGTTAGTAGAAGACTACAGAAATGCACACTAGGAAGATGCCAGCGGGTTCCTGCATAATGCAAAAGATGTCCAACGGCGTGAAGATTGTTGCAGATGAGATTTCGTGTTGGAAGGCACCAACAAGCCTTGGCTATGACAAAAGTGCGTTTTTCATCAAAATGGCGCTGGATGGACCTAGGAGGAACCTGGGGGCCTCAACTCTGTGAGAGGAGGAAGAAGGGGCTCTTAGCACTTCAGGGAGCCCTAAGGATGGCCACCAGCACCCCCAGAAGCCGCAAGATCCAGGTTCAAAGGAGGTGCAAAACATGGCTGATGCAGCACAACAAAAGAAGGTCCCACGCCACTGAAGAACAACTCATTGAGTTGAGCGTCACAGGGTGGAGTGCTGGGGACCTGGGCCAGAATGTGCATAAAGGAATTTTGCAAAGAGTGCACAGAGGCCTCAGGAAGCAAAGAAGACATAAAACACAGGGTACCGTTGTTCTTGGGGAAGGCAAGGTCTTACCTCCTCCAAATTGCGTCAGCAGGACCTCAGGACACCCTGTGCCAATGATGTCCACCCTCTGTGTCTTTAGGAGCACGCTTGTCACCGTGAGAGGAGTCCCAGGGTACGGGTCGTCACCTTGGAAGGTGCCTGCTTGGAGCAGGGGAGTGACTCCGTCACTCCACAGGAGATTTCTTTGATCCTTCTGGTACAGGATGAAGACAGGGAGTCCCCAGAGCATGCACCTCGTGGAAATTGTTGCAGGTTGCTGACTTGGAGCTGAGGTTGCTGAAGAAAAGTGTCTCTTGTAGACACTTTGTTGCAGTTACAGCGTTTCTTGGAGCAGGCAGCGGTTGATACGAGGTCAGAGGATGCTGAAGTTGTTGCAGAGGATTCCTGAAGGAAACCTGCAAGCAGAATCTGAAGAGAACCCACATGAGAGACCCTAAATAGCCCTGAGAGGGGGATTGGCTACCTTATCAGGTATGGACCTAAAAGGACGGGTCTCTTACGTCACCTGCTGGCACTGGCCACTCAGAGCCTTCCAGGGTGCCCCCACACCTTGCAAAGCAAGATGGCTGAAGTCTGGGACACACTGAAGGGGCTCTGAGCACCACCGCTGGGGTGGTGATGGACAGGGGAGTGGTCACTCCTCCTTCCTTTTTCCAGTTTCCCACCAGAGCAGGGGAGAAGGGGTCCCTGAACTGGTGTAGACTAATTTATGCAAAGAGGGCACCATCTGTGCGCTTCAAAGCATTTTCAGAGGCTGAGGGAGGCTACCCCTCCCCAGCCTGTAACACCTATTTCCAAAGGGAGAGGGTGTAACACCCCGCTCTCAGAGGAAATGCTTTGTTATGCCTTTCTGGGACTGGGCTGCCCAGACCCCAGGAGGGCAGAACCCTGTCTGTGAGGTGGCAGCAGCTGTAGCTGCAGTCAAGTCTCAGAGAGCTGGTTTGGGAGCACTGAGGGCCCATGGTGGAGCCCCCAGGATGTATGGAGTTGGCCCTCCAATACCAGATTTGGACTGGGGGGACAATTGCATGATCTTAAACATGTTACATGGCCATGTTCGGAGTTACCATTGTGAAGCTACACATAGCTATTGACCTATATGTAGTGCACGCGTGTAATGGCATCCCCGCACTCACAAAGTTTGGGGAAATGGCCCTGAACTATGTGGGGGCACCTTTGCTAGTGCAAGGGTGCCCTCACACTTAGTAACTGTGCACCTAACCTTCAGCAAGTGAAGGTTAGACATATAGGTGACTTATAAGTTACTTAAGTGCAGTGAAAATGGCTGTGAAATAGTGTGTGCACTATTTCACGCAGGCTGCAGTGGCAGTCCTGTGTAAGGGTTTGTCTGAGCTCCCTATGGGTGGCAAAAGAAATGCTGCAGCCCATATGGATTTCCTGGAACCCCAATGCCCTGGGTACTTTGTTACCATATACTAGGGACTTATAAGGGGGTTCAGTATGCCATTTGAAAATTTTAAACGTAGTCACTGGCCTACAGTGACAAATTTAAAAGCAGAGAGAGCATAAGCACTGAGGTTCTGGTTAGCAGAGCCTCAGTGACACAGTTAGGCACTACAAAGGCATACATATTAGGACAAAAACTATGAGAACTGGGGTCCTGGCTAGCAGGATCCCAGTGAGACAGGCAAAACACACTGACATATAGGTTTTTATCTATGAGCACTGGGCCCTGGCTAGCAGGATCCCACTGACACAGTAAAAACACACTGACACACACTCACAAATATGCCAAAAATGGGGGTAACCATGCTAGAAAGAGGCTACTTTCATACAGTGGTGCAGAACTCACACGACTAGGGCCAGGCAGGTCCCTTCCTGGTCAATAAAGAGAGAGGGAGGTGCAGAGCTCACACTACTAGAGACAGGTAGGTCCGTTCCTGGTCATTAAAGAGAGTGATCGGTTCAGAGCTCGTACCAATAGGGACAGGCCAGTCTGGTCTTACCACTAGGGACAGGCTGGTCCGTTCCTGGTCATTAAAGAGAGAGGGCAGTGGAAAGCTCATACCACTAGGGACAGGCCGGTAAGAGGGAGGGTGGTGCAGAGCTTACACCACTAGGACAAGGCGGGTCCATTCCTGGCCATTAAAGAGAGATGCAAGTGCAGGTCTCATACCACTGGGGACAGGCAGGTCTGTTTGTACCACTAGGGCCAGGCTCGTCTGATCCTGATCATTAAAGAGAGAGGGCAGTGAAGAGCTCATACCACTAGGGACAGGCCGGTATGAGAGGGTGGTGCAGAGCTCAGACCACTTGGGCAAGGTGGGTCCATTCCTGATCATTAAAGAGAGAGGGTGGTGCAGAGCTCTTTCCACTAGGGGCAGGTGGGTCCGTTCCTGGTCATTAAAGAGAGAGGGCGCTGCAGAGCTCGTACCAATAGGGACAGGCAGGTCTGTTTGTACCACTAGGGCCAGGTGTGTCTGTTCCTGGTCATTAAAGAGAGAGGGCGCTGCAGAGCTCGTATCACTAGGGGCAGGCAGGTCTGTTCCTGGTCATTATTAGAGAGAGATTGCTGCAGAGCTCGTACCACTAGGGGCAGGCGGGTCCGTTCCTGGTCATTAAGGAGAGAGGGCGCTGCAGAGCTCGTACCACTAGGGGCAGGCGGGTCCGTTCATGGTCATTAAAGAGAGAGGGCGCTGCAGAGCTCGTACCACTAGGGGCAGTTGGGTCCGTCCATGATCATTAAAGAGAGAGGGCGCTTCAGAGCTCGTACCACTAGGGGCAGGCGGGTCCGTTCCTGGTCATTAAGGAGAGAGGGCACTGCAGAGCTCGTACCACTAGGGGCAGGCGGGTCCGTTCATGGTCATTAAAGAGAGAGGGCGCTGCAGAGCTCGTACCACTAAGGGCAGGAGGGTCCGTTCCTGGCCATTGAAGAGAGAGGGTGCTGCAGAGCTCATACTGCTAGGGCCAGGCAGGTCATTCCTGGTCATTAAAGAGAGAGGGCGCTGCAGAGCTCGTACCACTAGGGGCAAGCGGGTCCGTTCATGGTCATTAAAGAGAGAGGGCGCTGCAGAGCTCGTGCCACTAGGGGCAGGCAGGTCCATTCCAGGTCATTAAAGAGAGAGAGCGCTGCAGAGCTCGTACCAGTAGGGACAGGCAGGTCCGTTCCTGGTCATTAAAGAGAGAGGGTGCTGCAGAGTTTGTACCACTAAGGGCAGGCAGGTCCGTTCCTGGTCATTAAAGAGAGAGGGCGCTGCAGAGCTCGTACCCCTAGGGACAGGCAGGTCAGTTTGTACCACTAGGGACAGGAGTGTCTGTTCGTGGTCATTAAAGAGAGAGGGTGCTGCAGAGCTCGTACCACTACGGACAGGCAGGTCCGTTCCTGTTCATTAAAGAGAGAGGGTGCTGCAGAGCTAGTACCACTAGGGGCAGGCAGGTCCATTCCTGGTCATTAAAGAGAGAGAGCGCTGCAGAGCTCGAACCAGTAGGGACAGGCAGGTCTGTTACTGGTCATTAAAGAGAGAGGGTGCTGCAGAGCTCGTACCACTGGGGGCAGGCAGGTCCGTTCATGGTCATTAAAGAGAGAGGGCGCTGCAGAGCTCGTTCAACTAGGGACAGGCAGATCTGTTCCTGGTAATGAAAGAGTAAGGGCGCTGCAGAGCTCGTACCTCTAGGGACAGGCAGGTTTGTTTCTGATCATTAAAGAGAGAGGGCACTGCAGAGCTCGTACCTCTAGGGGCAGGCGGGTCCGGTTCTGGTCATTAAAGAGTAAGGGCGCTGCAGAGCTCGTACCTCTAGTGACAGGCAGGTTTGTTTCTGATCATTAAAGAGAGAGGGCGCTGCAGAGCTCGTTCCACTTGGGACAGGCATATCTGTTCCTGGTAATTAAAGAGAGAGGGCGCCGCAGAGCTAGTATTACTAGGGGCAGGCAAGTCTGTTCCTGGTCATTATTAGAGAGAGATCGCTGCAGAGCTCGTACCACTAGGGGCAGGCGGGTCCGTTCCTGGTCATTAAGGAGAGAGGGTGCTGCAGAGCTCGTACCACTAGGGGCAGGTGGGTCGTTCAAGGTCATTAAAGAGAGAGGGCGCTGCAGAGCTCGTACCACTAGGGGCAGGCGGATCCGTTCATGGTCATTAAAGAGAGAGGGCGCTGCAGAGCTCGTACCACTAGGGGCAGGCGGGTCCTTTCCTGGTCATTAAGGAGAGAGGGCGCTGCAGAGCTCGTACCACTATGGGCAGGCGGGTCCGTTCATGGTCATTAAAGAGAGAGGGCGCTGCAGAGCTCGTACCACTAGGGGCAGGCGGGTCCGTTCCTGGCCATTAAAGAGAGAGGGCGCTGCAGAGCTCGTACCGCTAGGGGGAGGCAGGTCATTCCTGGTCATTAAAGAGAGAGGGCACTGCAGAGCTCGTACCACTAGGGGCAGGCGGGTCTGTTAATGGTCATTAAAGAGAGAGGGCGCTGCAGAGCTCATACCACTAGGGGCAGGCGGGTCCGTTCATGGTCATTAAAGAGAGAGGGCACTGCAGAGCTCGTACCACTAGGAACAGGTGGGTCCGTTCCTGGTCACTAAGGAGAGAGGGCGCTGCAGAGCTCGTACCACTAGGGGCAGGCAGGTCCGTTCATAGTCATTAAAGAGAGAGGGCGCTGCAGAGCTCGTACCACTAGGGGCAGACCGGTCCGTTCCTGGCCATTTCAGAGAGAGGGCGCTGCAGAGCTCGTACCGCTGGGGCCAGGCAGGTCATTCCTGGTCATTAAAGAAAGAGGGTGCTGCAGAGCTCGTACCACTAGGGGCAGGCGGGTCCGTTCATGGTCATTAAAGAGAGAGGGCGCTGCATAGCTCATACCACTAGGGGCAGGCGGGTCCAGTCCTGGCCATTAAAGAGAGAAGGCGCTGCAGAGCTCGTACCTCTAGGGACAGGGAGTTCAGTTTGTACCACTAAGGACAGGTGTGTCCCTTCCTGTTCATTAAAGAGAGAGGGTGCTGCAGAGCTAGTACCACTAGGGGCAGGCAGGTCCGTTCCTGATCATTAAAGAGAGAGGGCGCTGCAGCGCTCATACCACTAGGGACAGGAAGGTCCGTACCTGGTCATTAAAGAGAGAAGGCGCTGCAGAGCTCGTACCACTAGGGGCAGGCAGGTCCGTTCCTGGTCATTAAAGAGAGAGGGCGCTGCAGAGCTAGTACCACTAGGGGCAGGCAGGTCCGTTCCTGGTCATTAAAGAGAGAGAGCGCTGCAGAGCTCGTACCAGTAGGGACAGGCAGGTCCGTTCCTGGTCATTAAAGACAGAGGGTGCTGCAGAGCTCATACCACTGGGGACAGGCAGGTCCGTTCATGGTCATTAAAGAGAGAGGGCGCTGCAGAGCTCGTTAAACTAGGGACAGGCAGATCTGTTCCTGGTAATGAAAGAGTAAGGGCGCTGCAGAGCTCGTACCTCTGGGGACAGGCAGGGTTGTTTCTGATCATTAAAGAGAGAGGGCACTGCAGAGCTCGTACCTCTAGGGGCAGGCGGGTCCGGTTCTGGTCATTAAAGAGTAAGGGGGCTGCAGAGCTCGTACCTCTAGTGACAGGCAGGTTTGTTTCTGATCATTAAAGAGAGAGGGCGCTGCAGAGCTCGTTCCACTTGGGACAGGCATATCTGTTCCTGGTAATTAAAGAGAGAGGGCGCCGCAGAGCTGGTATTACTAGGGGCAGGCAAGTCTGTTCCTGGTCATTATTAGAGAGAGATCGCTGCAGAGCTCGTACCACTAGGGGCAGGCGGGTCCGTTCCTGGTCATTAAGGAGAGAGGGTGCTGCAGAGCTCGTACCACTAGGGGCAGGTGGGTCCGTTCAAGGTCATTAAAGAGAGAGGGCGCTGCAGAGCTCGTATCACTAGGGGCAGGCGGATCCGTTCATGGTCATTAAAGAGAGAGGGCGCTGCAGAGCTCGTACCACTAGGGGCAGGCGGGTCCTTTCCTGGTCATTAAGGAGAGAGGGCGCTGCAGAGCTCGTACCACTATGGGCAGGCGGGTCCGTTCATGGTCATTAAAGAGAGAGGGCGCTGCAGAGCTCGTACCACTAGGGGCAGGCGGGTCCGTTCCTGGCCATTAAAGAGAGAGGGTGCTGCAGAGCTCGTACCGCTAGGGGGAGGCAGGTAATTCCTGGTCATTAAAGAGAGAGGGCACTGCAGAGCTCGTACCACTAGGGGCAGGCGGGTCTGTTAATGGTCATTAAAGAGAGAGGGCGCTGCAGAGCTCATACCACTAGGGGCAGGCGGGTCCGTTCATGGTCATTTAAGAGAGAGGGCACTGCAGAGCCCGTACCACTAGGGGCAGGTGGGTCCGTTCCTGGTCACTAAGGAGAGAGGGCGCTGCAGAGCTCGTACCACTAGGGGCAGGCAGGTCCGTTGACGGTCATTAAAGAAAGAGGGCGCTGCAGAGCTCGTACCACTAGGGGCAGACCGGTCCGTTCCTGGCCATTTCAGAGAGAGGGCGCTGCACAGCTCGTACCGCTGGGGCAGGCAGGTCATTCCTGGTCATTAAAGAAAGAGGGTGCTGCAGAGCTCGTACCACTAGGGGCAGGCGGGTCCGTTCATGGTCATTAAAGAGAGAGGGCACTGCATAGCTCATACCACTAGGGACAGGCGGGTCCAGTCCTGGCCATTAAAGAGAGAGGGCGCTGCAGAGCTCTTACCTCTAGGGTCAGGGAGTTCAGTTTGTACCACTAGGGACAGGTGTGTCTGTTCCTGGTCATTAAAGAGAGAGGGCGCTGCAGAGCTCGTACCACCAGGGACAGGCAGGTCCCTTCCTGTTCATTAAAGAGAGAGGGTGCTGCAGAGCTAGTACCACTAGGGGCAGGCAGGTCCGTTCCTGATCATTAAAGAGAGAGGGCGCTGCAGCGCTCATACCACTAGGGACCGGAAGGTCCGTACCTGGTCATTAAAGAGAGAGGGAGCTGCAGAGCTCGTACCACTAGGGGCAGGCAGGTCCGTTCCTGGTCATTAAAGAGAGAGGGCGCTGCAGAGCTAGTACCACTAGGGGCAGGCAGGTCCGTTCCTGGTCATTAAAGAGAGAGAGCGCTGCAGAGCTCGTACCAGTAGGGACAGGCAGGTCCGTTCCTGGTCATTAAAGAGAGAGGGTGCTGCAGAGCTCGTACCACTGGGGGCAGGCAGGTCCGTTCGTGGTCATTAAAGAGAGAGGGCGCTGCAGAGCTCGTTCAACTAGGGGCGGGCAGGTCCGTTCCTGGTCATTAAAGAGAGAGAGCGCTGCAAAGCTCGTACCAGTAGGGACAGGCAGGTCCGTTCCTGGTCATTAAAGAGAGAGGGTGCTGCAGAGCTCGTACCACTGGGGGCAGGCAGGTCCGTTCGTGGTCATTAAAGAGAGAGGGCGCTGCAGAGCTCGTTCAGCTAGGGACAGGCAGATCTGTTCCTGGTAATGAAAGAGTAAGGGCGCTGCAGAGCTCGTACCTCTATGGGCAGGCGGGTCCGGTTCTGGTCATTAAAGTGTAAGAGCGCTGCAGAGCTCGTACCTCTAGTGACAGGCAGGCTTGTTTCTGATCATTAAAGAGAGAGGGCGCTGCAGAGCTCGTTCCACTAGGGACAGGCAGATCTGTTCCTGGTAATTAAAGAGAGAGGGCGCCGCAGAGCTCGTTCCACTAGGGACAGGCAGATCTGTTCCTGGTAATTAAAGAGAGAGGGCGCCGCAGAGCTCGTATTACTAGGGCAGGCAAGTCTGTTCCTGGTTATTATTAGAGAGAGATCGCTGCAGAGCTCGTACCATTAGGGGCAGGCGGGTCCGTTCCTGGTCATTAAGGAGAGAGGGTGCTGCAGAGCTCGTACCACTAGGGGCAGGTGGGTCCGTTCATGGTCATTAAAGAGAGAGGGCGCTGCAGAGCTCGTACCACTAGGGGCAGGCGGGTCCGTTCATGGTCATTAAAGAGGGAGGGCGCTGCAGAGCTCGTACCACTAGGGGCAGGCGGGTCCTTTCCTGGTCATTAAGGAGAGAGGGCGCTGCAGAGCTCGTACCACTATGGGCAGGCGGGTCCGTTCATGGTCATTAAAGAGAGAGGGCGCTGCAGAGCTCGTACCACTAGGGGCAGGCGGGTCAGTTCCTGGCCATTAAAGAGAGAGGGCGCTGCAGAGCTCGTACCGCTAGGGGAAGGCAGGTCATTCCTGGTCATTAAAGAGAGAGGGCACTGCAGAGCTCGTACCACTAGGGGCAGGTGGGTCCGTTCATGGTCATTAAAGAGAGAGGGCGCTGCAGAGCTCGTACCACTAGGGGCAGGCGGGTCTGTTCATGGTCATTAATGAGAGAGGGCGCTGCAGAGCTCGTACCACTAGGGGCAGACGGGTCCGTTCCTGGCCATTTAGGAGAGAGGGCGCTGCAGAGCTTGTACCGCTGGGGCCAGGCAGGTCATTCCTGGTCATTAAAGAGAGAGGGCGCTGCAGAGCTCGTACCACTAGGGACAGGCGGGTCCGTTCATGGTCATTAAAGAGAAAGGGCGCTGCAGAGCCCGTACCACTAGAGGCAGGCGGGTCTGTTCCTGGCTATTAAAGAGAGAGGGCGCTGCATAGCTCATACCACTAGGGGCAGGCGGGTCCGGACCTGGCCATTAAAGAGAGAGGGCGCTGCAGAGCTCGCACCACTAGGGGCAGGCAAGTCCGTTCCTGGTCATTAACGAGAGAGGGCGCTGCAGAGCTCGTAACGCTGGGGCCAGGCAGGTCATTCCTGGTCATTAATGAGAGAGGGCGCTGCAGAGCTCGTACCACTAGGGGCAGACGGGTCCGTTCATGGTCATTAAAGAGAGAGGGCGCTGCAGAGCTCGTACCACTAGGGGCAGGCGGGTCTGTTCCTGGCTATTAAAGAGAGAGGGCGCTGCATATCTCATACCACTAGGGGCAGGCAGGTCCGTTCCTGGTCATTAAAGAGAGAGGGCGCTGCAGAGCCAGTACCACTATGGGCAGGCAGGTCCGTTCCTGGTCATTAAAGAGAGAGAGCGCTGCAGAGCTCGTACCAGTAGGGAGAGGCAGGTCCGTTCCTGGTCATTAAAGAGAGAGGGTGCTGCAGAGCTCGTACCACTGGGGACAGGCAGGTCCGTTCGTGGTCATTAAAGAAAGAGAGAGGGCGCTGCAGAGCTCGTTCAACTAGGGGCAGGCAGGTCCGTTCCTGGTCATTAAAGAGAGAGAGCGCTGCAGAGCTCGTACCAGTAGGGACAGGCAGGTCCGTTCCTGGTCATTAAAGAGAGAGGTTGCTGCAGAGCTCGTACCACTGGGGGCAGGCAGGTCCGTTCGTGGTCAATAAAGAGAGAGGGCGCTGCAGAGCTCGTTCAACTATGGACAGGCAGATCTGTTCCTGGTAATGAAAGAGTAAGGGCGCTACAAAGCTCGTACCTCTAGGGACAGGCAGGTTTGTTTCTGATCATTAAAGAGAGAGGGCGCTGCAGAGCTCGTACCTCTAGGGGCAGGTGGGTCCGGTTCTGGTCATTAAAGAGAAAGGGAGCTGCAGAGCTCGTACCTCTAGTGACAGTCAGGTTTGTTTCTGATCATTAAAGAGAGAGGGCGCTGCAGAGCTTGTTCCACTAGGGACAGGCAGATCTGTTCCTGGTAATTAAAGAGAGTGGGCGCCGCAGAGCTCGTATTACTAGGGGCAGGCAAGTCTGTACCTGGTCATTATTAGAGAGAGATCGCTGCAGAGCTCGTACCACTAGGGGCAGGCGGGTCTGTTCATGGTCAATAATGAGAGAGGGCGCTGCAGAGCTCATACCACTAGGGGCAGGCGGGTCTGTTCATGGTCGTTAAAGAGAGAGGGCACTGCAGAGCTCATACCACTAGGGGCAGGTGGGTCCGTTCCTGGTCACTAAGGAGAGAGGGCGCTGCAGAGCTCGTACGACTAGGGGCAGGCAGGTCCGTTCATGGTCATTAAAGAGAGAGGGCGCTGCAGAGCTCGTACCACTAGGGGCAGGCGGGTCTGTTCCTGGCTATTAAAGATAGAGGGCGCTGCATAGCTCATACCACTAGGGGCAGGCGGGTCCGGACCTGGCCATTAAAGAGAGAGGGCGCTGCAGAGCTCCTACCTCTAGGGACAGGGAGTTCAGTTTGTACCACTAGGGACAGGTGTGTCTGTTCCTGGTCATTAAAGAGAGAGGGCGCTGCAGAGCTCGTACCACTAGGGACAGGCAGGTCCGTTCCAGATCATTAAAGAGAGAGGGCGCTGCACAGCTCATACCACTAGGGACAGGCAGGTCCGTACCTGGTCATTAAAGAGAGAGGGCGCTGCAGAGCTCGTACCACTAGGGGCAGGCAGGTCCGTTCCTGGTCATTAAAGAGAGAGGGCGCTGCAGAGCTCGTACCACTAGGGGCAGGCGGGTCCGTTACTGGTCATTAAAGAGTAAGGGTGCTGCAGAGCTTGTACCTCTAGGGACAGGCAGGTTTGTTTCTGATCATTAAAGAGAGAGGACGCTGCAGAGCTTGTTCCACTAGGGACAGGCAGATCTGTTCCTGGTAATTAAAGGGTAAGAGTGCTGCAGACCTCCTACCTCTAGGGACAGGCAAGGTTGTTTCTGATCATTAAAGAGAGAGGGCGCTGCAGAGCTCCTACCGCTAGGGACAGGCAGGTCGTTCCTGGTCATTAAAGAGAGAGGGCGCTGCAGAGCTCGTACCTCTAGGGACAGGGAGGTCTTTCCTGGTCATTAAAGAGAGAGGGCGCTGCAGAGCTCAAACCAGTTGGGACAGGCTGGTCCGTTTATGGTCATTAAAGAGAGAGGGCACTGCAGAGCTTGTACCACTAGGGGCAGGCAGGTCGTTCCTGGTCATTAAAGAGAGAGGGTTCTGCAGAGCTCGTACCACTAGGGACAGGGAGCTCTGTTCCTGGTAATTAAAGAGAGAGGGAGGTGCAGAGCTCCTACCACTAGGGCCAGGCAGGTCGTTCCTAGTCATTAAAGATAGAGGGCGCTGTAGAGCTCCTACCGCTAGGGACAGGCAGGTCGTTTATGATCATTAAAGAGAGAGGGCGCTGCAGAGCTGGTACCAATGGGGACAGGCAGGTCATTCCTGGTCATTAAAGAGAAAGGGCGCTGCAGAGCTCATACCTCTAGGGGCAGGCAGGTCGTTCCTGGTCATTAAAGAGAGAGGGCGCTGCAGAGCTCGTACCTCTAGGGGCAGGCAGGTCCGTTCCTGGTCATTAAAGAGAGAGGGCGCTGCAGAGCTCATACCTCTATGGGCAGGCAGGTCGTTCCTGGTCATTAAAGAGAGAGGGCGCTGCAGAGCTCGTACCTCTAGGGGCAGGCAGGTCCGTTCCTGGTCATTAAAGAGAGATGGCTCTGCAGACCTCGTACCTCTAGGGGCAGGCAGGTCATTTCTGATCATCAAATAGAGAGGGCACTGCAGAGCTTGTACCACTAGGGGTAGGCGGGTCAGTTTCTGGTCATTAAAGAGAGAGGGCACTGCAGAGCTTGTACCACTAGGGACAGGCGGGTCCGTTCCTGGTCATTAAAGAGAGAGGGCGCTGCAGAGCTTGTACAACTAGGGCCAGGCAGCTCCGTTCCTGGTCATTAAAGAGAGAGAGCGCTGCAGAGCTCATACCACTGGGGACAGGCAGGTCAGTTCTGGTCATTAAAGAGAGAGGGCGCTGCAAAGCTTGTGCCACTAGGGACAGGCAGGTCATTCTTGCCCATTTAAGAGAGAGGGCGCTGCAGAGCTCGTACCTCTAGGGACAGGCAAGTTGTTTCTGATCGTTAAAGAGAGAGAGCGCTGCAGAGCTCGTACCACTAGCGGCAGGAGGGTCCGTTCCTGGTCAATTAATAGAGAGGGGGTTGCAGAGCTCATACCACTAGAGGCAGACCGGTCCGTTCCTGGTCATTAAAGAGAGAGGGCGCTGCAAAGCTCATACCACTAGGAGCAGGCGGGTCTGTTCCTGGTCATTAAAGAGAGAGGACGCTGCAGAGCTCGTACCACTAGGGGCAGGCGTGTCCGTTTCTGGTCATTAAAGAGAGAGGGCCCTGCAGAGTTCGTACCGCTAGGGACAGACAGGTCCGTTCCTGGTCATTAAAGAGAGAGGGCGCAGCAGAGCTCGTACCGCTAGGGCCAGGCGTGTCCGTTTCTGGTCATTAAAGAGAGAGGGCCCTGCAGAGCTCGTACCGCTAGGGACAAACAGGTCCGTTCCTGGTCATTAAAGAGAGAGGGCGCTGCAGAGCTCGTACCGCTAGGGCCAGGCAGGTCGTTCCTGGTCATTAAAGAGAGAGGGCGCTGCAGACCTCGTACCTCTAGGGACAGGCAGGTCATTCCTGGTCTTTAAAGAGAGAGGGCGCTGCAGAGCTCATACCTCTAGGGGCAGGCGGGTCCATTCCTGGTCATTAAAGATAGAGGGGGCTGCAGAGCTCGTACCGCTTGGGCCAGGGAGGTCTGTTCGTACCACAAGGGCCAGGTAGGTCTGTTCCTGTTCATTAAAGAAAGAGGGTGGTCCACTGTTTTAAACCCTGTTTTTTTCCCTCCCCCCAACAGTCTTATACAAGAGTCCCTTAAAACATGCCCCACCCTGTCACAGCGACAAGAATGCTGTATGCTTCTGCCAGGCAGTCTCTCGTCTACCCCTTTAAGAAATGATTATTTAAGACTCGAAGTCTGCTGGCAGTTTTGCTGTATTAGGTTTCCAGACCGCATGGTGACCATTTACTGCACACTTACCTGTCTATGAGACCATAAGTAATTCAAAATCTGAGCCATCAGCACTACAATCAAGGAATTCATTTTCTGTTTTAAGGCTTCTGTTTTGAGAGAAGTGAGGCTAATTTATTTTACTAGTCCAACCAGGTGTGCGTCACCGCTGGCACATCACCCTTCTAATAATAAATTACGACTCCGAGCCTGTCTTAAATCACTACAGCCTTTAACCAACATTTTTCTACAGGACCACAAACAGGTTCAACCCTATATCTCCATTCTTGTGTCTCACTGGACCTTGATACAGGTAAAATCAGTAGGCATTCAATTATCTCCCAAAGCGGTTACAATTTAGCGGTTTTCACACAGACCCTCCTTGTACCTTCCTTCTCTTTTTATCCCATCATCTCAATCTTTAAAAACTTCATTGTTCTCCGTATTCTTCAACATTCTTGAAAACTAAACAACATTCTAGCTACAGTCTGTGAGAAAGTCCTCCTTTTTGCGCTGATCATCCCCATTTTGCCTGATACTGGTGGTTACGGACTGTGATTGCGCCCTGCGTCCTGCTAACCAATCCCAGGGCCAGTGCCCTGTTTAAAAGGTTATATGGGAGTAGGAGTAATTACAATTGGTTCTGACAACCTACTAAGTCCTTAGTATGTGGAAGGGCATGTAGGTTTAGAGGTCCGGTAGATTTAATGCACTTAAGTTTCCGCTGCTCTGTTGCCTGCTGTCATTTTAAGAGCCAGCCTGCCGAGCCCTGGCGTGCAGACTGCTTTTGAATTAAAACTACATGCAAAAGGAATTAAATGTACTCCCAAAATGTTTACATAAAAGTCACCCCTACGTTCCCTCCTAGGTGCCCCAGGGATAGGGTGCTTTACAATTAGAAGCATGGGCCTTATAAAGGATGTTTTCTCTGCCCTGGTGAGGGGAAAAACGACCAGTTTTGTTTTTCCCATTGTAGTGCATTAGCTCCATAAGATAACAAGGGAGGACTTTGTTAACTTTAATAAAGTCTAACCTTTGACTGGAGTGAGCTAAAATAATATTTCAAAGTATGTAAATATTAGTTAGAATAAATCCAACAACTTGCCAAGGTCAGAGTTATTATAACTCTGGCAGAAAAGAAGTTACAGAACTTGCTTTTCTGATGTGCCTAAATCCAGAGCTAGAGTAACCTCTTCATCTTTGAAAAATCATGGCTCCGGTTCTCTGCATTGGATTTTTGTCATTTTGTTGTCCTCTTAATCAAAAAAATAAGTTCTATTCTTATAAAGTAGTATTTGATTTTTATTGTATGTTGTCTTACTTATTTACTGCATTGCTGTTTTCTAATACGATACACACCTGTCTCCTACGCTAAGCCTGTCTACTCTCAGCTAGGCTACCAAGGGTTCAGCAGGGATTCATCCATTGAGATTTTGAGTGGAACTTATTTCTGATTGTGCTGTTATTACTAAGTGAAGGTACCTACCTCTCCTTAGTAATAAACCACCTTCCATCACAGTCCGAAAGCAAAACTGGCTACAGGCCTAACTAGACAACCTTCTGTTCATATCCCTAACCCCAAAACTCAGCCCCCCTCCATATCTCACCAGACCTAGTTTGAGCCACTAGCCTCCTCACCCTAGCACCACTCTCAGGTTTACACGACTTCCACAAGTTCGCCATTCTGCCATTTACCCCAATGGATTTGATTCAAACCTGTTTTTATATAATACCCACAATTAACGCCTCCTGTAATCACACAGCTATCCCTACTGCCCACTCAAACCTGAGTTTATGGTTCATCTACCTACTACCTTTATTTCAGCGCTAGATCACCCCAATACTATCAAAGGGCTTGTTTTCCCAGCAGTCCTTCTAGGTTCATTACTGTGGGGGAACCCTGTTGTTGGACAACAATTTACTCATGTATCTGACGCAGTTTTCTAAATAAATTCCTTGCTGTCCATTTCTAAGCGTACGTTGTTTTCCCTTCACAATTCTTTCAACTCCAAACAATAGCTTATCTCATGATGTATGCTGAAGGTCACCCTTGAGACACTTCTGTTACTTGACTAGCATGATTGTTGTGACACTAGTCTGACCACTGGCCACAAGGGATGATTTTAATACTTGAAAAAAGAATAATTCAATGTTTATCTCATATGTTCTGTTGATTAATGTTGCAGCCTTGAGAAAGCCCTAGGCCTGAGCACATTAAAAGGGCGAAACACGTGCTGTCTGTGGGATGTGCCTTCCACCTCACCTCTTATGGGTCCCAATAGGAGTATTTGTTCAGAACTAGACCACGGAAACGGACCAGATCTGACATCAAACACAGCTGTACCATTCGACTCTGGTGCCTCTGAGTATCTATGTTACTTAAGCACGAACACTGTACACATTTATGATTGCTTAAGGTGTAGAGCTTGCAAAACACAGAATATATAGCTATTTTCAAACAATTAAACTACATTTTTTCTTTCCCTGGTGCTTTGCACCAATGAAAGGAACAATACTTTGAAAGTATTGTGCTATTTTTTAATAAGTGCCAGCCAGCAGTGGTTTCTCCATGAGGGCAGGGGATCGTTGCACCCCCATGCGAGCCACGGGTGACAAACATAAAATGGCAATGAAATGATTCCATTGCCAGTTTTTCTCCCCCCCTCATTTGTGTGCTGCAGTGCCCCCGGCTCCGAGGCAAAAGACATTGGGACGTGTTCACTGCTGCCGATTAGCTTCAGAGGTCTGGAGCGGTGACTGGCTAGCTGCTCCAAAGTGCACATGCCACTTTGGCCGGCTAATTTTCGCCAGCAAAGTGACATGCGCACTTTGAAGCTCTCCAATCAGCTATCCAATCCAGGCACTTCTCTCATGCTGATTACAGCATGATAGCAGTGTCTGGACTGGTCATGGGAGCTCCACAGCAGACTTCAGTTTGCATAACACACAGGTGGATGTCCGTAGGTCGGTAAGTAAAATTTATTTTAATTTAACATCGGGGTTTCAAGGGAGGGGTTGTTTTATTATGGGCTTTTGGGGAGGGGTGTTTTATTTTCTTCTATGGGAAGTAGCGGGCACTTTGCTTGCCCCACAACTTTTTAAGGTTACTAACGGCCCCTGGTGCAGGTGCTCTCACATTCCTTTGATCTAGTAATTTCTGGGCTTGTGGGCATTACCCAGGCACTACTGGGTGAAATACACCACCACAGAATATTAAATATAAAGAATGGGCTACCACTAGTCAGACTTGGAGTAGAGGCCTCTTCTCTTTTACCATTAAGGAGGTGAGGGGGCTGACGCTGCAGGGCCCCGGAGACAAGCTAACACCAGCCTGGTATTAGAGGTCAGGGGCCCAGATCTGAGTGTTCCCTTTTTTAGGTGGTGCATGCAACCTCGGATTGATGATTCTTTCACATAATAAATATTTAGTGGCACTTAGATAACATAAAGCATATTTTAAATCTGTATTTAGAGACTTCTGATTGGTCTAATTGATTTCATAACTATAAGAGCATGTGGTGTTTTGGTGCGTGATAGGGAAGCAGGAAGGCACCAATGAGAACACGAGGGTGGGTGATAAGGAAACAGGAAAGCACCAATGAGAACACGAGGGAGGGTGATAGGGAAGCAGGAAGGCACCAATGAGAACACGAGGGAGGGTGATAGAAACGCAGGAAAGCACCAATGAGAACACAAGGGTGGGTGATAGGGAAGCAGGAGAGTACCAATGAGAGCACGAGGGTAGGTGACAGAGGAGTAGGAATGCACCAATGAGAACACAAGGGTGGGTGATAGGGAAGTAGGAGGGCACCAATGAGAACACGAGGGTGGGTGATAGGGAAGCAGGAGGGCACCAATGAGAACACAAGGGTGGGTGATAGGGAAGCAGGAAGGCACCAATGTGAACACGAGGGTGGGTGAGAGAGGAGCAGGAATACACCAATGAGAACACGAGAGTGGGTGATAGGGAAGCAGGAGGGCACCAATAGGAGCACAAGAGTGGGTGATAGAGGAGCAGGAAGGCACCAATAAGAACACAAGGGTGGTTGATAGGGAAACAGGAAGGTACCAATGAGAACACAAGGGTGGGTGATAGAGAAGCAGGAGGGCACCAACAAAAACAAAAGGGTGGGTGATAGAGACGCAGAAAGGCACCAATGAGAACGTGAGGGTGGTTGATAGGGAAACAGGAAGGCACCAATGAGCACACAAGGGTGGGTGATAGAGGAGCTGGATGGCGTTCTGATCTAAAACTTTCTACAAAGTTTCTCAAAAGTTCTGAAAACTTTAAAAAGTTTTCTAAAAGTTACAAAAAGTTTTTTTCTCTGTGCTTTCAAAAGTTCTAAAACTCTCGCTGTCCTAAACCTTTTCTATCATGTCTGCAGTGGAGCTCACTCCCAAAATTGTTCAAGCAACTTATGAGAGTTTAAACTTTAAAAGTTTGAGGGGTCTCTGCATAGAAAGAGGTTTCAGCATTGGTAAGAATCCTAGCAAAGCCTTTCTCTTCAACCTTCTCCTAGAAAATGACCAGAACCAGTCTGGCCCAACCCAGGAACAGGAGGTAGGAGGGGAGGGTACCCAGTCAGACTCAGAGGAGTTCCCTGAAGAGATTGGAGAGGGTTCTTACAAAGACCTGACACCTAGCAGGCAACCTAGTGACACTGGTAGTGGGAGGGGGTCACACACTAGTAGGGCACATTTCACCCCTAAAGTCCAGGTTACTGGGGTCCAGCCAGTTAGGGACAGGTCTCTCTCTGCCAATACCCAAATTCCTCTTCATCTAAACATTCCCAAGCCTCCCTCCCTGAGGATAACTTAATGGAAAGGGAACTCAGAAAGCTGAGGTTGGAAGAGGCCACGCTGAAGCTTAAACAGAAGCAGCTGCCCTTAGACAGGGAATCTCTGGATGTAGAGAGGGAAAGGCAGAGATTGGGGTTAGTTCCCCATGGTGGCAACAGCAGTGTTTGTGATAGCAATCCTGTTAGAGAGCAAGATTCCAGAAACCTGCATAAGATAGTCCCCCCTTACAAGGAGGGGAATGACATTAACAAGTGGTTTGCTGCACTTGAGAGGGCCTGTATGGTACAGTTGGTCCCTCAAAGGCAGTGGGCTGCTATTTTGTGGCTATCTTTCACTAGTAAGGGTAGGGATAGGCTCCTTACTATCAGAGAACGTGGTGCTAATAATTACAAAGTTTTGAAGGATGCACTCTTGGATTTTGGCTTAACCACTGAACAATACAGGATTAAGTTCAGAGACACCAGAAAAGAGTCCTCTCAAGACTGGGCAGACTTTGTAGACTGTTCAGTGAAGGCCTTGGAGGGTTGGTTGCATGGCTGTAAGGTGACTGACTATGAAAGCCTGTATAATCTGATCCTAAGAGAGCATATACTTAACAATTGTGTGTCTGATTTGTTGCACCAGTACTTTGTAGACTCAGATCTGAACTCTCCCCAAGAATTGGGAAAGAAGGCAGACAAATGGGTCGGATCAAGAGTGAACAGAAAAGTTCATACAGGGGGTGACAAGGATGGCAAGAAAAAGGATGGTAAGTCTTCTGACAAGGGTGGGGACAAAGATAAAAAACATTCTGAGTCTTCATCAGGCCCACAAAAATCCTCTGGGGGTGGTGGGTCCAAATCCTCTTCAAAGAATCAGAAAAAGCCTTGGTGTTATTTATGTAAAGTAAAAAGCCATTGGGCAAGTGATTCCACGTGTCCAAAGAAAAACACCAAACCTCCCACGACCACAACCCCAACTGCAACCTCTAGTGCCCCTAGTAATAGCAGTGGTGGTGGGAAGTCTACTACAAATAGACAATCCAACAGTGTAGCTGGGCTCACTATTGGCAGTGTAGTTGGGGTTGGTCTTGTTAGGGAGACCACAGAGGCTGTTTTAGTCTCTGATGGTGGCATTGACTTTGCCACCTTGGTTGCTTGTCCCCTTGATATGGGTAAGTACAAGCAACTACCCCTAATCAACGGTGTTGAGGTTGAGGCCTACAGGGACATAGGAGACAGTGTAACTATGGTGATAGAGAAACTGGTTCACCCTGATCAACACCTACTTGGTCAGCAGTACCAAGTGACTGATGCTCATAATAACACACTTAGCCCCATGGTTGTTGTGAATCTCAACTGGGGAGGGGGCGCGGGGGTTACTGTTCCAAAGAAAGTTGTGGTAGCCACTGAATTACCTGTAGATTGCTTACTAGGCAATGATTTGGAGACATCAGCTTGGGCTGATGTGGAGTTGGAGGCTCATGCAGCTGTGCTGGGCATTCCTGGGCATATTTTTTCTTTCACAAGGGCTCAGGCCAAAAAGCAAAAAGGACAGGGAAACTTGGATCCTGGAACAATGGACCAAGTGCTCCCAAAAGCTAGGGGTAGAAAGGGTAAATCCTTGCCCGCTATCCCTCCCTCTCCAGAAGATTCCCCTTTTGAGGAAGAGGAATCCTCTCCCTGTTCAGAACCTACACCGGATGAGCTGGCAGCAGACACTGCTGAGGTTTTGGGTGCAGGGGGGCCTGCTAGGGAAGAGCTGAGTGTGGCACAGCAGACCTGTCCCACACTAGAGGGTTTAAGACAGCAAGCTGTCAAACAGAAGAATGGGGATGTCAGTGATAGCCATAAGGTGTATTGGGAAGACAACCTCCTATATACTGAGTCAAGGGACCCTAAACCTGGAGCTGCCAGGAGATTGGTTATGCTCTTGCAGTACAGAGAGTTTCTTCTTACCTTGCCACATGACATTCCTTTGGCTGGGCATTTGGGACAGACGAAAACATGGGACAGGCTTGTTCCCCTGTTTCACTGGCCTCATATGTCAGAGGACACTAAAGAGTTTTGTCGCACTTTTGTGACCTGCCAAGCCAGTGGCAAGACTGGTGACACTCCAAAGGCCCCCTTAATCCCACTTTCAGTGGTTGGGGTGCCCTTTGAAAGGCTAGGGGTTGACATAGTTGGCCACCTTGACCCTCCAACAGCTTCAGGCAATAGATGTATCCTGAGGGTAGTGGACCATGCCACTAGGTACCCTGAAGCCATCCCCTTAAGACCACTACAGCTCCTGCAGTGGCAAAGGCCCTCTTGGGAATCTTTTCCAGAGTGGGTTTCCCTAAGGAAGTGGTGTCAGACAGAGGTAGTAACATCATGTCTGCATACCTCAAGGCAATGTGGAAGGAGTGTGGTGTTAATTACAAGTTCACTACCCTTTACCATCCACAAAAAAATGGTCCGGTTGAGAGGTTTAATAAAACTCTCAAAGGTATGATAATGGGACTCCCTGAAAAACTCAAAACGAGATGGGATGTCCTGTTACCTTGCCTCCTTTTTGCTTACAGGGAGGTACCCCAAAAAGGAGTGGGCTTGAGCCCCTTTGAACTCCCCTTTGGGCACCTTGTGAGAGGTCCCCTTGCTCTTTTTAAGGAGGGTTGGGAACAACCTTTAAAAGCTCCTAAACAGGACATTGTGGACTATGTACTTGTCCTAAGATCAAGAATGGCTGACTATATGAAAAAGGCCAGTAAAAACCTTCAGGCCAGCCAGGAGCTGCAGAAGTAATGGCATGACCAGAAGGCTGTCCAAGGACCGAAGGTGTGGGTATTGGAGCCTGTGTCCCCAAGAGCACTCCAGGACAAATGGAGTGGATCCCATCTAATTGTTGAGAAAAAGGGTGAGATTACCTATTTGGTAGACCTTGGCACCTCCAGGAGTCCCCTTAGGGTGCTCCATGTCAACCGCCTAAAACCCTACAATGACAGGGCTGATCTCACCCTGCTCATGGCAACAGATGAGGGACAGGAAGCACAGAGTGACCCTCTCCCTGATCTCTTCTCCACCACTGAAGCTAATGGCTTAGTGGAGGGAGTAGTACTTGCAGATTGTCTTACTGCAGAGTGGAAAGATAACTGTCTAAGGGCCTGATTCTGACCCTGGCGGTCTATGACCGCCAGGGTGGAGGCCGGGGGTAGCACTGCCAACAGGCTGGCGTTGCTACATGGGCAATTCTGACCGCGGCGGGAAAGCCGTGGTCAGAAAAGGGCAACCGGCGGTTTCCCGCCGGTTTACCCCTGCCCAAAAGAAACCTCCATGGCGGCGCTGCAAGCAGCGCCGCCATGGGGATTCAGAACCCCTTCCCGCCAGCCTGGTTCTGGCGGTTTTAACCGCCAGAACCTGGCTGGTGGGAACGGGTGTCTTGGGGCCCCTGGGGGCCCCTGCAGTGCCCATGCCACTGGCATGGGCACTGCAGGGGCCCCCTAACAGGGCCCCACAATGATTTTCAGTGTCTGCATAGCAGACACTGAAAATCGCGACGGGTGCAACTGCACCCGTCGCACCCCAGCAAATCCGCCAGCTCCATTCGGAGCCGGCTTCATCTTTGCTGGGGCTTTCCCGCTGGGCCGGCAGGCGATCTTTTGAAGATCGCCCGCCGGCCCAGCGGGAAAGTTAAAATGGTCCCCGCGGTCATTTGACCGCGGGGCGGTGTTTGGGCGGTTTCCACCCGGCGGGCGGTGCCCGCCGCCCGCCGGGGTCGGAATGACCCCCTAAATCTTTTATGTCAGTTTTCTGAACTCTTCTCACTGATACCAGGTACCACTACTTGGTGTGAGCATACAATTGATACTGGAGACAGTTTACCTGTCAAAAGTAAGATTTATAGGCAGCCTGACCATGTCTGGGACTGCATTTAACAAGAGGTTCAGAAAATGCTGGACTTAGGAGTGATTGAGCCTTCAGAAAGTTCATGGGCTAGCCCAGTGGTGCTTGTCCCTAAACCTCACAGTAAAGATGGAAAAAGAGAGATGAGGTTTTGTGTTGACTATAGAGGGCTCAACCAAGTAACCAAGACAGATTCTCACCCTATATCCAGGGCAGATGAGCTCATAGATGCACTGGCTTCTGCCAAGTATCTAAGCACTTTTTATCTAACTGCAGGGCATTGGCAGGTTATCAGAAGATGCTAAACCAAAGACTGCATTTTCAACCATTGGAGGGCACTATCAATTCACAGTAATGCCCTTTGGTATGAAAAATCACCTGCCACTTTTCAAAGGTTGGTGAACACAGTCCTGCAAGGGTTGGAAGCTTTTAGGGCAGGATATATAGATGATGCAGCTGTCTTTAGCTCAACCTGGGATGATCACCTGGTCCACCTTTGGAAAGAATTTGAGGCCCTGCAAAAGGCAGGCCTCACTATCAAGGCCTCAAAGTGCCAGATAGGGCAGGGGAAAGTGGTTTATCTGGGCCACCTAGTAGGTAGGGAACAGATTGCACCACCCCAGGGGAAGATCCAGACCATTATGGCATGGACTCCTCCTACAACTCAAACCCAGGTGAGAGGCTTTTTAGGCCTTACATGGTACTATAGGAGATTCATCAAGAATTATGGCTCCATAGCAGCTCCTCTTAATGATCTCACTAGCAAAAAGATGCCTAAAAAGGTATTGTGGACAGCTAGCTGTCAAAAAACTTTTGATGAGCTCAAGCAGGCCATGTGCTCTGCACCTGTCCTAAAAAGCCCTTGCTACTCCAAGAAATTCATAGTCCTGACTGATGCTTCTGAATTAGGGGTTGGGGCAGTGCAATCACAGCTGAATACTGAGGGCCAGGATCAACCTGTTGCTTTTATCAGCAGGGGGTTGACCCCTAGAGAATAGTGTTGGTCTGCCATAGAGAGGGAGGCCTCTCCTGTGGTCTGGTCACTGAAAAAGTTGAGACCATACCTGTTTGGTACTCACTTTATTGTTCAGACAGACCACAAACCTCTACTTTGGCTAAAACAAATGAAAGGTGAAAACCCTAAATTGTTGAGGTGGTCCATATCCCTACAGGGAATGGACTATACAGAGGAACATAGACCTGGGAGTACCCACTCGAATGCAGATGGACTCTCCAGATAATTCCACTTAGACAATGAAGACTCATCTGGGCAAGGTTAGCCTTATTGTCCCTTGTTTGGGGGGGGGGAGGGGTGTAGGAAAGTACCATCTTGCCTGGCATGTTACCCCCATTTGTACTGTATGTATGTGTGTTTTTGCCTATGTGTCACTGGGATCCTGCTAGTCAGGACCCCGGTGCTCATAATGTATGCCCTGTATGTTTTCCCTGTGTGGTGCCTAACTGCATCACTGAGGCTCTGCTAACCAGAGCCTCAGTGTTTATGCTCTCTCTGCTTTTAAAATTGTCACTGCAGGCTAGTGGCTAATTTTACCAATTCACATTGGCAAACTGGAACACCCTTATAATTACCTCGTATATGGTACCTAGTTACCCAGGGTGTATGGGTTCCAGGAGATCCCTATGGGCTACAGCATTTATTTTGCCACCCATAGGGAGCTCAGACAATTCTTACACAGGACTGCCACTGCAGCCTGAGTGAAATAACGTCCACGTTATTTCACAGCCATTTTACACTGCACATAAGTAACTTATAAGTCAACTATATGTCTAACCCTCACTTGGTGAAGGTTAGGTGCAAAGTTACTTAGTGTGTGGGCACCCTGGCACTAGCCAAGGTGCCCCCACATTGTTCAGGGCAAGTTCCCAGGAGTTTGTGAGTGCGGGGACATCATTACATGCGTGCACTACAGATAGGTCAATACCTATATGTAGCGTCACAATGGTAACTCCGAACATGGCCATGTAAAATGTCTAGGATCATGGAATTGTCACTCCAATACCATTCTGGAATTGGGGGGACAATTCCATGCATCCCCGGATCTCCAGCACAGAGCGACGGTACTGCCAAACTAACTTTCCGGGGTCTCCACTGCAGCTACTGCTGCTGCCAACCCCTCAGACAGGTTTCTGCCCCCCTGCGGCCTGGGCAGCCTGGTCCCAGGAAGGCAGAACAAAGGATTTCCTCTGAAAATCCCTCCCTCCCGCCCTCCCTTTGGAAATAGGTGTGAAGGGCCTGGGAGGAGTAGCCTCTCTTGGCCTCTGGAAATGCTTTGAAGGGCACCGATGGTGATCTCTCTACATAAGCTCAGTCTACACCGGTTCAGGGATCCCCCATCTCTGCTCTGGCGCAAAACTGGACAAAGGAAAGGGGAGTGACCACTCCCCTGACCAGCACCTCCCAGGGTAGGTGCCCAGAGCTCCTCCAGTGTGTCCCAGACCTCTGCCATCTTGGATGCAGAGGTGTGAGGGCACAATGAACAGCTGAGTGGCCAGTGCCAGCAGGTGACGTCAGATACCCCTCCTGATAGGAGCTTACCTTTCTCAATAGCCAATTCTACTATGTGGGCTATTTAGGGTCTCTCCTGGGGGCATCTCACCAGATAACGAATGCAAGAGCTCACCAGAGTTCCTCTGCACTTCCCTCTTTGACTTCTGCCAAGGATCGACCGCTGACTGCTCCAGGACGCCGGCATAGCTGCAACAAAGTAGCAAGAAGAGTACCAGCAACATTGTAGCACCTCATCCTGCCAACTTTCTCGACTGTTTCCTGGTGGTGCCTGCTCTGAGGGCTGTCTGCCTTCACCCTGCATTGGAAGCCAAGAAGAAATCTCCCGTGGGTCAACGGAATCTTCACCCTGCTAACGTAGGCACCAAACTTCTGCATCACCTTTCCTCTGGGTCCCCTCTCATCCTGACGAGCGTGGTCCCTGGAACACAGGAGCTGGGTCCTAGTGTCTTCGACAGTCCAGTGTCCCTTCTGTCCAAATTTGGCGGAGGTAAGTCCTTGCCACCCCACGCCAGACAGTAATCCTGTGTGCTGCTTGAACTGCAGCTGCTCGGGCTTCTGTGCACTTTTGCAAGACTTCCTTTGTGTACAGCCTAGCCCAGGTCCCCAGCACTCCATCCTGCATTGCCCAACTCGCTGAGTTGGACTCTGACGTCGTGGGACCCTCTTTTGTTGTTCTGAGTCGACCGTCATCCTCAGATCTTCTAAGTGCCTTTTCAGGTGCTTTTGCGGGTGCTGCCTGCTTCTGTGTGGGCTCTGTCTGTTGCTGAGTGCCCCCTCTGTCTCCTCCTCCAAGGGGCGACCTCCTGGTCCTTCCAGGGCCCTAGCAGCACACAAAATTCTCAACTGCGACTTTTGCAGCTAGCAAGGCTTGTTTGCAGTCTTTCTGAGTGGAAACAACTCTGTGTTCTCTAGAACGCCCTGGGACATCTTCTGACCAAAGCAAAAGTTCCTAGCACCTTCCGTTGTTGCAGAATCTTTGGCTTCTTACACCCAGAGGCAGCCCTTTTGCACCTTCATCCGGGGGGTTTAGTGGGATCCTGCCCCCCCGGACACTTGGATGACTCTTGGACTTGGTCCCCTTCCTTTACAGGTCCTCAGGTCCAGGAATCCGTCTTCAGTGTTTTACAGTCAGTTGCTGTCCTTGCAGAATCCCCTATCTCGACTTTACTGTCTTTCTGGGGTAGTAGGGTAACTTTACTCCTACTTTTCAGGGTCTTGGGGTGGGGTATCCTGGACACCCTTAGTGTTTTCTTACACTCCCAGTGACCCTCTACACACTACACTAGGCCTGGGGTCCATTTGAGGTTCGCATTCTACTTTTGGAGTGTACGGTTTGTGTTGCCCCTAGGCCTATTTCTCTCTATTGCATTCTATTGTGTTCCACATTGTTTGCACTACTTTTCTAACTGTTACTTACCTGATTTTGGTTTGTGTGCTTATAATTTGTGTATATTACTTACCTCCTGAGGGAGTATATCCTCTGAGATACTTTTGGCATATTGTCACTAAAATAAAGTACCTTTATTTTTAGTAACTCTGAGTATTGTGTTTTCTTATGATATAGTGCTAAATGATATAAGTGGTATAGTAGGAGCTTTGCATGTCTCCTAGTTCAGCCTAAGCTGCTCTGCTATAGCTACCTCTATCAGCCTAAGCTGCTAGAACACTTCTAATCTACTAATAAGGGATAACTGGCCCTGGCACAAGGTGTAAGTACCACCAGGTACCCACTATAAGCCAGGCCAGCATCCTACAGTCCTCAAGCCGGGTCAAGATGACACTCCCCAAAATCTTGGCAATCGAATCTATAAGGGAAATTGTCTGTAACAAGTTGGATCTTGTCTATTTCCCTTTTTAAAAATAGGAACAATTACTGCAGTTTTCCATGAAGAGGGGATGTTGCTTTTAGCTACGCTGGTCAGAACATTTCTGATTAACAGGCCCCAGAGTTCAGATATAGATTTGAAGAGATCAACGGGGACCCCATCCGGGCCAGGAGCTTTCCCTGATTTTGATCATTTAACAGCTGTGATTACCTCATGTATCTCAGAGGATAAATCATTCGTATTCGAGTTTGGACCCACCGTATTCGATTTACTACAATCCCCTTGTTCATGTTGGGGGTCATTTTTGGGCTGGAATACCTTTGTAAAATGTTTCACCCAGACCCCTTCAGGTATCAGACAGTCATCCTCCTTGTTATCATATTCCTGATAGGGTGATAGAGACCCAGGAAGGCACCAATGAGAACACGAGGGTGGGTGACAGAGACCCAGGAAGGCACCAATGAGAACAGGAGGGTGGGTGATAGAGAACCAGGAATGCACCAATGAGAACACGAGGGTAGGTGATGGACAAACGGGAAGGCACCAGTGGGAACACAAGGGTGGGTGATAGGGAGACATAAAGGCACCAATGAGATCACGAGGGTGGATGATGGAGAATCGGGAAGGCACCAATGGGAACACAAGGGTGGGTGATAGAGAACAGGAAAGCACCAATGAGAATACAAGGGTGGATAATGGACAATCTGGAAGGCACCAATGGGAACATGAGGGTGGGTGATAGAGAACAGGAAGGCACAAATGGGAATACGATGGTTGGACACAGAGAAACATAAAGGCACCAATGAGAACGCAAGGGTGGATGATGGAGAATCGGGAAGGCATCAATAAGAACACGAGGGTGGATGATTGAGAACCGGGAAGGCACCAATGGGAACACAAGGGTGGGTGATAGAGGACCAGTAAGGCACCAATGAGAACAAGAGGGTGGGTGATAGAGGAGCAGGAGGGCACCAATGGGAACACAAGGGTGGGTGATAGAGAGACATAAAGGCGCCAATGAGAACACGAGGGTGGATGAGGGAGAATCGGGAGGCACCAATGGGAACACGAGGGTGGGTGATAGAGAATAGGAAGGCACGAGTGAGAACACGAGGGTGGATGATGGACAATCGGGAAGGCACCAATTGGAACACAAGGGTGGATGATAGAGAACAGGAAGGCACCAATGGGAATACGAGGGTGGGTGATAGAGAGACATGAAGGCACCAATGAGAGCAAGAGGGTGGATGTTAGAGAATGGGGAAGACACCAATGAGAACACGAGGGTGGGTGATGGAGAACCAGGAAGGCACCAATGGGAACATGAGGGTGGGTGACAGAGGAGCAGCAAGGCACCAATGAGAACACGAGGGTGATTGATAGGGAAGCAGGAAGGCATCAATGAGAACACAAGGGTGGGTGATAGATGCCCAGGAAGACACCACTGGGAACACGAGGGAGAAGCAGGAAGGCACCAATGAGAACACGAGGGTGGGTGATAGAGGACCAGGAAGACACCAATAAGGACGTGAGGGTGGGTGATGGACAATTGGGAAGGCACCAATGGGAACACAAGGGTGGGTGATAGAGACCCAGGAAGGCACCAATGGGAACACTAGGGTGGGTGATAGAGAACAGGATGGCACCAATGAGAATACAAGGGTGGATGATAGAGAACAGGAAGGCACCAATGAGAACATGAGGGTGGGTGACAGAGAACAGGAAGGCACCAATGGGAACACAAGGGTGGGTGATAGAGCAGCAGGAAGGCACCAATGAGAACACATGGATGGGTGATAGAGGGCCAGGAAGGCACCATTGGGAACACAAGGGTGGGTAATAGAGGACCAGGAAGGCACCAATGAGAACACGAGGGTGGATAATGGACAATCGGGAAGGCACCTATGGGAACATGAGGGTGGGTGATAGAGACCCAGGAAGGCACCAATGAGAACATGAGGGTGAGTGATAGGGAAGCAGAAAGGCACCAATCAGAACAGAAGGGTGGATGATCGGGAAGCCGGAAGGCACCAATGAGAACACGAGGGTGGATGATGGACAATCGGGAAGGCACCAATGAGAACATGAGGGTGGGTGATGGACAATCAGGAAGGCACCAATGGGAACATGAGGGTGGGTGAAAGAGGCCCAGGAAGGCACAAATGAGAACACAAGGGTGGGTGATTGAGGAGCAGGAAGGCACCATTGGGAACACGAGGATGGTTAATAGAGGACCAGGAAGGCAACAATGAGAATACAAGGGTGGATGATGGACAATCGGGAAGGCACCTATGGGAACACGAGGGTGGGTGATAGAGACCCAGGAAGGCACCAATGAGAACACAAGGATGGGTGATAGAGGGCCAGGAAGGCACCATTGGGAACACAAGGGTGGGTAATAGAGGACCAGGAAGGCACCAATGAGAACACAAGGGTGGATGATGGACAATCGGGAAGGCACCTATGGGAACACGAGGGTGGGTGATAGAGACCCAGGAAGGCACCAATGAGAACATGAGGGTGAGTGATAGGGAAGCAGAAAGGCACCAATCAGAACAGGAGGGTGGTTGATAGGGAAGCAGGAAGGCACCAATGAGAACACGAGGGTGGATGATGGACAATCGGGAAGACACCAATGAGAACACGAGGGTGGGTGATAGAGAACAGGAAGGCACCAATGAGAACACGAGGGTGGGTGATAGAGGACCAGGAAGGCAACAATGAGAACACGAGGGTGGGTGATGAACAATCAGGAAGGCACCTATGGGAACATGAGGGTGGGTAAAAGAGGCCCAGGAAGGCACAAATGAGAACACAAGGGTGAGTGATTGAGGAGCAGGAGGGCACCAATGAGAACACAAGGTTGGGTGATAGAGATCCAGGAAGGCACCAATGAGAACACGGGGTGGGTGATGGACAATTGGGAAGGCATCAATGGGAAGACGAGGGTGAGTGATAGAGTCAGTCAGTCGGCAGTCAAAACCTTTTTTTCGGTGGTATGCCATAAAAGCACATATACATTTCAAAATAAAAAGTTTAAATAATTAGAATACAATACGAATAAATTAAAACAGTTATGACAAAACATCTTCAATCAACAATATTGCAAAACTATATATATTGCCTTTGTCAGTCTGTCCGGCGACCCATATAAATAAAAATATAATAATATGCATATACAAAAGTAAAATCCCAACATCAAGATAAAATGATGTATTGCTGGTTTATGTTAGTGTGTAGCTGCTTCAACCAATTCATATTGATTCCTAATGGCCATGGCAGATTTAATAAAGCTTAAAACAGGATAGCACAATTGTTTTGAAGAAAGTCTTTGAATGCTAATCAGTGCTTCCTTATAAGCACTAGTTTGCAATTTGTGCAAAACTGGCAATATAAAAACTTGTCTGGGAACAGAATAGAGCGCACAGAATAGAAAAAAGTGCCAAGTGCTTTGCTTGTAAGAGTTATCACAGGGACAGTTCGGGAGCATTTTTTGCCATGTACATTTCTTTGGAAAAGCCATTCTAAAATGTATCAGATTTAATCTGAATAAGACAAGGAGAGAATTTGATGAGGAGGTCAGAAACCAAGTTAGATATGGTTCTACCAAAATTGAACTTGAGATCTGAACATAAGAATCAAATGTTTTCAATTTTACTGCCCCTTGACATCTGAGATTCGCAGCATACTCTATGTATTGTGTTTAAACCAGTTCCTTAGTGTCCTTAGCGTTGATAGGCAGAGACCCTGGGTTAATAAACATGTTCTCCAGCCCTAAGTTCCGAAAAGAATTTTGCAAAAAAGTAAGCCACGGAATGTTATTATGGTGAGACTGTTAGGCAGTCTTGTACCAAGCTAGCTGCAGGGTTTGACCAAACTTTTAACCATGACAGGAGTGGGGCGACACCAATCAAGTCCTCAATATACCGTGCTCCCAACTCCTCATGGCAAATTATATTTGCTACATTCTGAGATACCAAAAGCAACCTGTGCAAAAATGTATTCTCTGTACATTGTAAACGGACTGGTTTGGTGTAACCCCAAAGACCCGCCCCATGAGTAGCTGCAGTAACACATTTAGACTTGTAGAGCATGATAATCTGATGAACTGGCCTATGCCCCAGTTTACGGCAAAGCGAGAAATCGCTTCTATATTTCTATCCATTTGTTGGGTCTTAAAAATGAAAAGAGGGATCAACAGGGTAGAGCTTAAATATAGTCCTAAATAGCAAAAGTCTTTCACTTTATTTAAAATATTTCCACCCATGGTAAAACATTTGGTTCGTGTGTTTCGGGGGCCACATGTCATGACGTGCGACTTTGTAAAATTATCTTTCAAGTCAAGATCCTGCATGAAGGTTAGAAAGAGATCCAGTAAGTTCTGAAGGCCATTTTCTGTACGAGCAATTAAGACGGTGTCGTCGGCATACAGTAAGACCGGAAGTTGTCTAGATCCCATCCTAGGGAACTCCTTACCATTTTTTACTAGAAATCTGTAAAGGCCATTAATATATAACAGAAATAAAAAAGGTGCCAGGATACAACCCTGTCTGACTCCTCGCAAGGATGAAAAGGAAGAAGACCTCTCGCCATGCTGGCCATATTGGACTGAAATCGTGAGGTCAGTGTATAGACGTTTAATAAACTCAAGCACATCCTGGTCGACCCCCATTGCATCCATAAGTTGCCACAGCTTCTCTCTATTCACCAAGTCAAACGTGCCAGATAGGTCAATAAAAGCTAAGTGAATAGATCCTCTCCTGGCGGTAACATATTTACTGAGAATGAGATGCAAATTTAAACCCTGATCCACTGTACCTAAGCCAGGCCTAAAACCATATTGGATTAGGGAGAGAATTTTACTCTTTACCACCCAGTTCTCAAGCCGGGTCAAAGTGACACTCCCCAAAATCTTGGCAGTAGAATCTATAAGGGAAATTGGTCTATAACAAGTTGGATCTTGTCTATTTCCCTTTTTAAAAATAGGAACAATTATTGTTGTTTTCCATGAAGATGTTGCTTTTAGCTACGCTGATCAGTACATTTGTGATTAACGGGCCCCAGAGGTTAGGTATTGATTTAAAGAGATTAACCGGTACCCCATCCGGGCCAGGAGCTTTCCCTGATTTCTATTGTTTAATAGCTGTGATTACCTCATGTATCTCAAAGGATAAATCGTTCGTATTCAAGTTTGGTACCACCGTATTCGATTTACTACAATCCCCTTGTTCATGTTGGGGGTCATTTTCGGGCTGGAATACCTTTGTAAAATGTTTCACTCAGACCCCTTCAGGTATCAGACAGTCATCCTCCTTGTTATTATATTCTTGATAGAGTGATAGAGACCTAGGAAGACACCAATGAGAACACAAGGGTGGGTGATAGAGACCCAGGAAGGCACCAATGAGAACACAAGGGTGGGTGATAGAGACCCAGGAAGGCACCAATGAGAACACGAGGGTGGGTGATAGAGACCCAGGAAGGCACTGATGGGAACACAAGGGTGGGTGATAGAGAACCAGGAAGGCACCAGGCTCTGGAAGCTGAACACTGAGATTTGAGATGCCTGGTTTGTTACAAGGCGCTAGAACTGGAAGGAAGGTGTGTAGATGTGATGGTAAAAACCTCAAACCACATGTCTGAAAGAAGTAAAAATGTTAAATAAAAGTAATGAGAGGCTTGACTTACTGGCGGTTTCGTTTATTGCCCCTGCAGTTATTATTCCAACTGTGGAGATAAACAGTTATGATAGAACATTAGATCTTGTTAATAGGCTGGAGCCCACCACCACGACGAGCAAACATTCAGTCACAACCTGAAGCCAACTACTGCCCTAGAGTAAAGAAAGGAGAGGGTGTAGAACTATGCGAAGTTGAGTAATGATGTGAAATTTCACCACAATTATAGAAAAGTGATTTTTTTCTAGTGGAGTGTGACCAGGATCGCCTTTAGTGCTCGAGAGCGCACCGCAGATAAGTTACTCTCACCCAAGACCGCCAGGAGACTGGTTCAAGGAGGAGGACTCGGACAAGATGCTCTGTATGAAAGCCAGTCTCGCTGCTGACACAACAGTTGTTTTGCTGAATGTGCACATGCGTTCCATGGAAGTGCTTACGTGTAACAAGAAAATGTTGAAAATTCACAACTGTTGCCAGCATTATTATCTGTACCTGGAAGCTAGGGACTGCAAGTAATCCTATAAACTGCTGTAAAAACTGCTCTGGCTATGGCAGGGTCAGCTCCCCTGCTTCAGTCCCAAAATTCAACTTTTGTTCCTTGTATTTTCCTGTCTTTTCTACAGTTCAGCGGCGCCTGACCATTCGGAAACTTATAGGAACTCATTCTCAAGATACTCATTAGGATGAAATTCCCTCTTGCCCGTAGTCCACAAATCTTTAATTTGTATAAAAGTTCCAATACTAGACATATATGAGTGAAATGATTCCCAAACTAAATCTATCATACATATTTACGTCATATTGCATAATTTTATTTTGTTCAGGTGAAAATTCTATCAGAGGAGCAAGGGCACAATGCAAATAAATAGCACAAGAGATGCTCTTGTTCGAGGCAGTTTTTTCTTTACACTATTCTTTTAGCGTGAAATGTCCTCATGCTCCACATGGTCGTGAAAAAGTATTTAGCTCAAATGTTTAGAATAAAATAACAATGTGATTTCTATTAATTATGCATCATATTGGGAAATTATGTGTTACTACACAAAATGAAATCATATGAATATTGCAGACCCCTAAAATCTGGACCATGCTAGGACCTCAGATGTATCCGTAGTGTTCCATTGTTTCACTAGTTATTTAAGTAAAGATATTACTAGCTACACTCTTCGATTGGGCTGACATCAATAAAGTCTCAAATACTAAAATAACAGTTGTTAGCTAAACCCACCTCAAAGGCACACAGTATACTGACCTTGAAAGTATAAGAAGCTAAGTCCAATTGCCAGGATTAAAAGTTGTTGGCAAATAAAGTAATTCTCTAGTTGGAAGGCACGTTAATCATTTAAGCATTCTTACCTGCTGTGTGAAGACATAGAACCAGTAGCAAGATGATGCCGGCTAAAGGGACGTTTGACCCTGGTCCTCCCCGGGCCATGGCTCCTGAATCCCTTTCTTGGCTGCCGCAGAATCCACACTCCACCAACAGCTGGACCAGCAGCTTCGGAGATGTATTCACAAGTAAGTGGGGTGTTTGGTGACACCTCTAAATATGTAAGTATATGTATGTACACACGCCAGGTGATAATCCCCGACACACCCGCATTGTGTCTGAAATGATGGGAGTGGCTCTCAGTGCTGGCACAGAGTTAAGTCACTCATTTTCTGAAAACTCAATTATTGAAATTGACAGCACCAAAATAGAAGCTTTGGGATGTGATGAACGAGTGAAAAAATGTTGCTAGAAACTGGAATGTTGTGAGTCAGAGGGACCCAAAGTCAGATGAAACATCAGAATGACTGAGTGTCCAAAAGCAGAACATTACAGCACGTTGAGTTAAAACTTTGTTTATTGGCTTGAATAAATATCCATGAAATAGTAACCCAGATATAGATTTCAAATACCACAATTTCAGAAAATGTATTAATGAATTACCATTTCAAAGAAAAACATCAACATTAAGGCCAAATCTAGCACAATCTATGAACTATAAAACACCATTACAGAAACAGTCAGTACCAACAACAATTCTCATATAACCAATCCAGAATAAAAATGAGGTCTACACATTAGATGGAAAAAGAATTTCAGAAAACTATTGGCAATAAAAAAAACTATTCCGATGTAACCGTTGAACAACGAGCCATGATTCCAGTTGAAACTGTTAAATAATAATACTACATTTCAAAAGCAGACAACTACCAATTACGAAGTGTTCCAGGTAAAATCAATTAGCAAGAATGCATAGTTCCAGATTCAATGTCAGACAATACACTGTTATTCCAGATTCAACGTCAGACAATACACTGTTATTCCCCAATGAAGCAGTCAACTGTTAAAAGCTTCCATATACCATTGTCCAGGTATGCAACCAATCCAGAAACATGCTGACAAAATATATTCTTCGTAATCAGACAACCAATAAAACACCACTGCAGATACAATTTACAACCGTAAAAAAGAAACTATAAAGACTATTGATAAAAACATCAATACAAAAACAATGAAACATTAGAGTTTCATTCAGTGAACAATAAAATCCCTTTCCAATTGCAACTGTTGCAGCATTAAACAACTAAACTATGTACAGATAATCAACAGTAATCACGGCTTCAGTCAGAAATGTTGAAAAATAACACCTCTTTCGATTAAATGGTTTTATTAATAACATTGTATGCCAGATTCCACTCAGCAGTAAACGCCCAGCAATGAAAACCATCCAAGAAACAATGAGAAACATTCTGCAAAAACTTTTAAACAATAAAAGACCCTTTCAGACATGACTGTTGAACAACATAAGGGCCTTCTAGACATGAGTGTTGAGTAATGAAAGACCCTTCTGGACATGACTGTGGAACAATCCAAAACACATTGGACATGAGTGTTGAACAATAAAAGATCCTTCTAGACATGATTGTTGATCAATAAAAGACCCTTTTAGACATGACTATTGAACAAAAAAACATCTTCGACGTGGCTGTTGAACTATAAAAGACCCTTCAATACATGAGTATTGAACAATAAAGCATCCTTTTAGACGTAACTGTTGATCAGAAAAAGACCCTTCTAGACATGAGTGTTGAACAATAAAACATCCTTCAAAATGGCTGTAGAACTATAAAATACTGTCCTAGATATGAGAGTTGAAAAATAAAAGACCCTTCTAGGCATCAGTGATGAACAATAAAAGATCCTTCTAGGCATGACTGTTGAACAATAAAAGACCCTTCTAGACATGGGTATTGAACAATAAAACATCCTTCTAAACATTACTGTTGAACATTAAAGATTCCTTCTAGACATGACTGCTGAGCAATAAAAGAACCTTCTAGACATGACTGTTGAACAATATAAGACCGTTCTAGACATGAGTGCTGAACAATAAAAGATTCTTCTGGAAATGACTGTTTTAACCATAAAAGACCCTCCTGGACATAACTGTTGAACAATAAAACATCCATTGTGATGACTGTTGAACAATAAAATATCCTTTTAGACATGCCTGTTGAACAGTAAAAGACCCTTCTAGACATGACTGGTGAACAATAAAAGACCCACCTGGACATGACTGTTGAACAATAAAATATCCTTCGACATGAGTGTTGAATTATAAAAAACCCTTCTAGACTTGACTGTTGAACATTAAAAGACCCTTCTAGACATGACTGTTGAACAATAAAAGATCCTTCTAGACAAGACTGTTGAACAATAAACGTCTGTTCTAGACATGAGTGTTGAACAATAAAACATTGTTCGACATGGCTCCTGAACTATAAAAGACCCTTCTAGACAAGAGTTTTGAACAATAAAAGACCCTTCTAAGCATCAGTGCTGAACAATAAACAACCCTTCTAGGCATGACTGCTGAACCATAAAAGACCCTTTTGTACATGACTGTTGAACAATAAAAAAACCTTCTGGACATGATTGTTGTGCAATAGAAGACCATTCTAGACATGACTGTTGATCAATGAAAGACCCTTTTAGACATGACTATTGAACAATAAAACATCTTCGACGTGGCTGTTGAACTATAAAAGACCCTTCAATACATGAGTATTGAACAATAAAGCATCCTTTTAGACGTAACTGTTGATCAGTAAAAGACCCTTCTAGACATGAGTGTTGAACAATAAAACATCCTTCAAAATGGCTGTAGAACTATAAAATACCGTCCTAGATATAAGTGTTGAAAAATAAAAGACCCTTCTAGGCATCAGTGATGAACAATAAAAGACCCTTCTAGGCATGACTGTTGAACAATAAAAGACCCTTCTAGACATGGGTATGGAACAATAAAACATCCTTCTAAACATTACTGTTGAACATTAAAGATTCCTTCTAGACATGACTGCTGAGCAATAAAAGAACCTTCTAGACATGACTGTTGAACAATATAAGACCGTTCTAGACATGAGTGCTGAACAATGAAAGATTCTTCTGGAAATGACTGTTTTAACCATAAAAGACCCTCCTGGACATAACTGTTGAACAATAAAACATCCATTGTGATGACTGTTGAACATCCTTCTAGACATGCCTGTTGAACAGTAAAAGACCCTTCTAGACATAACTGGTGAACAATAAAAGACCCACCTGGACATGACTGTTGAACAATAAAATATCCTTCGACATGAGTGTTGAATTATAAAAAACCCTTCTAGACTTGACTGTTGAACATTGAAAGAACCTTCTAGACATGACTGTTGAACAATAAAAGATCCTTCTAGACAAGACTGTTGAACAATAAACGTCTGTTCTAGACATGAGTGTTGGACAATAAAACATTGTTCGACATGGCTCTTGAACTATAAAAGAACCTTCTAGACAAGAGTTTTGAACAATAAAAGACCCTTCTAGGCATCAGTGCTGAACAATAAACAACACTTCTAGGCATGACTGCTGAACAATAAAAGACCCTTTTGTATATGACTGTTGAACAATAAAAAACCTTCTGGACATGATTGTTGTGCAATAGAAGACCATTCTAGACATGACTGTTGAACAATAAAAGACCCTTCTAGACATGATTGTTGAACAATAAAAGACCCTTCTGGACATGACTGTTGAACAATAAAAGACCCTTCTAAACATGATTGTTGAACAATAAAGGACCCTTCTGGACATGAGTGTTGAACAATAAAACATCCTTTTAGACATGAGTATTGAACAAGAAAACACCCTTCTAGACATGACTGCTGAGGAAGAAAAGAATTCTCTAGACACTAGTGTTGAACAATACAAGACTCGTCTGGACATTAGTGTTGAATTATAAAACATCCTTCTAGACCTGACTGTTGAACAATAAAAGACCCTTCTAAGCATGACTATTGAACAATAAAGGACCCTTCTGGACATGAGTGTTGAACATTGAAACAGCCTTTTGGACATGACTGTTGAACAATAAAAAAACCTTCTGGACATGATTGTTGAGCAATAAAAGACCCTTCTAGGCATGACGGTTGAACAATAAGAGACCCTTCTGGACATGACTGTTGAACAATAAAAGACCATTCTAGAAATGACTGTTGATCAATAAAAGACCCTTCTAGACATGACTGTTGAACAATAAAAGACCATTCTGGACATGACTGTTGAACAATAAAAGACCCTTCTGGACATGAATGTTGAACAATAAAAGACCCTCTGGACATGACTTTTGAACAATAAAAGACCCTTCTGGACATGACTGGTGAACCATAAAACATCCTTCTTCATGACTGTTGAACAATAAAAGATCCTTCTAGACATGACTGTTGATCAATAAAAGACCCTTGTAGACATGACTATTGAACAATAAACATCCTTCGACATGGCTGTTGAACTATAAAAGACCCTTGAACATAAGAGTGTTGAACAATAAAAGACCCTTCTAAACATTACTGTTGAACAGTAAAAGACCCTTCTGGACATGACTGTTGAACAATAAAAGACCCTCTGGACATGACTTTTGAACAATAAAAGACCCTTCTGGACATTACTGGAACAATAGAAGACCCTTCTAGACATGACTATTGAACCATACAACTTCCTTCTTCATGACTGTTGAACAATAAAAGATCCTTCTAGACATGACTGTTGGTCAATAAAAGACCCTTCTAGACATGACTATTGAACAATAAACATTCTTCAACATGGCTGTTGAACTATAAAAGACCCTTGAACACAAGAGTGTAGAACAATAAAACATCCTTTAGACATGACTGTTGAACAATAAAAGACCCTTCTTGATATGAGTGTTGGACAATAAAACATCATTCAACATGGCTGAAGAGCTATAAAATACCCTTCTAGATATCAGTGTTGAACAATAAAAACCCTTTTAGGCATCAGTGCTGAACAATAAGTGACCCTTCAAGGCATCAGTGCTGAACAATAAAAGACCCTTCTAGGCATAACTGTTAAAAAATAAAAGACTCTTCTAGACGTGTGTGTTGAACAATAAAACATCCTTCTAGACAAGACTGGTGAACATTAAAGAACCCTTCTAGACATGACTGCTGGGCAATAAAAGACCATTCTAGACATTAGTGTTGAACAATAAAAGACCTTTCTGGACATGAGTGTTGAACAATATAAGAACCTTCTAGACGGGGGGCGTGTCCAAGATGGCGACCGGGTCGGACGCATAAATCGCAGCTCCGACCCGGCCTAAAATAATAATCCTCTACAAAGACCGTTGACCCGCTGTGGGGCCGAGAACCATCCCCCCCAGCCGCGAAACCAGCGTGGCGGGGGCGGCAGCGAGCGGAGAGACGAAGGAGCTGCCTGAGGCGCTGGGCTCGCTTCTGTTCTGTGGGGCGCTCGGAGCGCACGGAGCGGCCGTTACCGCCACGCGACCGCATTGAGCGGAGACGGGGGTCTTGGCCGGCTGGCACGCAGGTTACTGGCACTGCCGGGGGCCACGGACGCGCAGGTGCTGCGGGCCCACCGCGATCGGCCTCCACGCAGGAGCTGGTGGTCTGAGCCTCCCCTCAGCCCTCGGCGAGGAGCGAGAGGCAGAAAGCAGGGCTCGTAGTGAGCAAAAGTGAAATTGCCGACTCTCTGCCCCAGTTCCTGCCATTGTCGGAGGCCCTAGGATGTGTTGACATGCTCTCGGAGAGCCTCGGGCGCTTGGGGCGCTCGGCTCGCTGCTGATCTGTGGAGCGCTCGGAGCGCTCGGAGCGGCCATTGCCACCACGCGACCGCGTTGGGCGGAGACCGAACGCTGACTGCACTAAAAAGGAGGTGCGGTTGGAGCTGCGACCGTGCGGTGTGTCGGGGATCCCCGTAGGCGGTAAGTGGCGGCTTGTTTGCGCTACTGCTTTGCCTCGGGGGCCTCTCTCCATTGATACTACGGCCGGCAGTGGATACGACGGCTGCACAGGCACTACATAACTCTCCTGTACTCCCCTAAAAAACTAGTGGGCTATCATTTAACCAGGGCGATAACCAGGTGGCTACCAATCATATAGAAAGAAGGACAATTGAAAGGCTAGCCCAGGCTTTAACCACCAGTGGCTGTAGCCACAAGGGAACAAAACAGCCCATCACACTAGAGGCAAACAAAGAAAAGATAAGCCAAGTTGGAAGACCAGAGAAAAGATAATATTACTTCAATGTAAGAAATCAACAGGAACACAACTAGCAACAAACTGTAGGAGTGACTGTCCCAAGAGGCGCCTACCAGCAAGTGTGAGGTAGGAAAAGAGCGGACCGCCTGACGCCCTCAGGCGCTGAAGCGCAGCTAAACCTTTCAGTCCCATTTTAATCACGCCACCAGCATCAAAGTACCTAGCCAATGTGATAAAATCAAGCAACGCAACGTTAAATCCAAAGACCAACAACAGCATCGCATAAAAAACACCTAATGGGAAAACCAAAAACTCCACGAGCGCCCCCTGGAACCATGGACTCCACTACGCCGCCTCTATCTTCCGGGGCCTCAGACACATATCAAGCCCTTCAGAAAATGGAAGGGACATTGCAAACGCACTCAGCACAATTCGAAAAAGTGCTACAAGCCATACTCGATACTAAAACAACCTTGGAGGCGAAGATTGGCTCAATCACAGAAGATGTTAACTTGCTCCGCACGGACCAACAGGCGCTGGCAGAAAGGGTCGCTGAGCTGGAAAAAGACACGTTGCACCTAACGCCATCTATGCGTGAGGTTAAGTCACAGCTGGGTGCTATAAAAACAGAAGTTGAGACACTTAAACGCAGAGCCGAGGAAGCCGAAGGCAGATCGCGTCGAAATAACATCCAGTTCGTGGGATTTCCGGAGCGCGTCGAGGGCCCCAGCACAGAACTCTTTATCGAAAAATGGCTGACGGAATCGGTATTGAAAAATAATGTCCAAAAGTTCTTTTCCATAGAGCGCGCACACAGGGTCCCGGGCAGACTTCCACCACCGGGTGCATATCCACGTCCCCTCATAGCAAAATTACTGAACTACCGTGATAGAGACCTTATACTGCAACTATTCCGAAAAACAATCCCAATGCACTTTGAGAACACGCAAATAACCGCCTACCCGGATTTTACAGTAGAGGTACAAAAAAACCGAAACTCATTCTACCGGGTCAAGGAGCGTTTGAGAGAGCACAATATCAAATATTCCTTATTGTTCCCCGCTAAACTTAGCATACAAGACAATACCCGCACTTTATTCTTCTCTACGCCTGAAGACGCATGGACATGGCTTCACGCAAAAGGTCTAGCTGACCCACTTCCACCCAATGATAAAAGCCTACCTCCAAGGGATAAACGCAGACCTCGCAGTAAACATGATAACAAACCTACTCCTGAACAATCACGAGTTGAAAGATCGCTATTGCTACAGTCTACATTGCGATTTGCCAACGCATCACCGACATCCTTATCTGGACAATCAGAAACAGATCCTGACCCAGAGTTAAACTCCGACTCGGCGGAGTCTGCCCGCGGCCCCAGCCTTACTCCACATACAGCAGATGACATTTGTTAAATCTTTTCCCCTGTAGATAGGTGATCGCCTCATCCGCTACTCCTGTCTAGATACTTCCGTAGTTTGTCATCACAAAATTACTTTCCCTAACTCGTGTGGTCGGCTTGCTGCCGCTCCTGCTCGGCAAGGATACCAACATGCGCAAAATGGGCCGGGTCTAAGACACTCAACCACCTGCAGTCTAGGATCACCCCCCGCTCCATATGGACCGTTACCCTAATTCGACAAGTTTTGTTTTCTTCCTGTTCTTATCGCAACTGCTGCTAAGTATAGTAGATTTTATAGTTGTAGTCGAATGGAATGTTTTATTGTTATATGTATTGACATGTACTATTTACAGAGCGTCACAACACAATATATACCTAAGAGGCAGGTCACACACTCCAGTGACTAGGAGGCTAATTGATAAGTATGCGTTTCTAAGGACAAAGAAATTCAGGTTTACGCAGCCACAGGCGATATCCCCCCATACTGACTCACTTAAATTCCATGGCATCCCAAAATCAGCGCTATACCACACACTATAAAATTCTCACATGGAATGTAAAGGGCATGGCATCCGCAAGCAAAAGGCAACGGATTTATACATACCTCAGGAGGCACCAGATACACATAGCTATGCTGCAAGAAACCCATCTAGTTGAGTCCTCGCTGGCATATACCAAAACAAAATGGAAAGGCCAATTATACGGGACCACCTTCTCAACATATGCTAGAGGAGCGATAATCTGGATAGCCCCCGGGGTTCCATACACCATGTCCTGCACACAATGTGACCCAAACGGGCGGTACGTGGTACTGGAGGGTACTTTAGACGGAATCCCCCTAGCCCTGATAACATTATAGACTCCTAATACAAATCAACAAGACTTCCTCAAGGCACTGGGTAGCAGCATGCTCAGCGACCCCGCAACAGATGCCATATGGGGCGGGGACTTTAACTGCGTTCTAGATATCTTGAAAGACCGTTCTACCCCTCCATTAACTCACGCCCCGGCTAAACGAGCATCGCTTGACCTGGCAGATTGGGCATCTAATAATAGGCTAAGCGAAATTTGAAGAACTTTTCATCCCACACTACGTGAGTATTCTTTCTATTCACCAGTGCACAAACTTCATACCAGGTTAGATATGTTCTTCGCTACACCTAACATAATCCCAAAGGTAGCTACATCTGGCTACCTAGCCCGTACTCTATCAGACCACAACCCACACTACTCTACATTGGTCTGGGGCTACATCCATGCCCGTATTCCAACATTGCGCCTGCAGCCAGACGCCCTGACTGACCCCCCTTTTAATACTGAATTGGCCACATGTCTGTCGTCCTATTTCTCTATAAAAAAAAACACAACATCAACCCGAGCAACTGAGTGGGATGCCCATAAAGTAGTAATTAGAGGGCATTGCCTGGCAGCATCTGTGGGCATTAAGAAAATGCTGACCACAGAGTTATTAAAATTAGAATCCGAAATACATAGGGCGGAGATCGAAGTCTCAACAAATAATACCCCACTAGAAACACTAATCTCACTGAAAGCAAAATACAGAGAAACGGATGACAGTCTTAGCAAGCATGACTACAGACACTTCAAAACGAGACAACACGCCGAGGGGGACAGATCGGGCAAACTGCTGGCGTGGCTGGTGCGTCAATCTCCGCAATCGTCGCCGATAGGGGCTATCAAATTACAAACAGGAATAGTGGTTAACACTCAAGCTGATATTAACAAGGCCTTTTACACGTATTATTACTCGTTATACCAATCCTCTATCCCCCCTGCAGAACAACAGCTGGCTGAATTTCTAGCTCAGATCCCTCAAAATTCAAATATTGCCAATAACGCTGACATTCTAGACGGCCCCATTACTACTGAGGAGCTTCGCTTGGCCCTCTCCCAGATGGCGCGCGGCAAGACCCCTAGCACAGATGGTCTACCACTAGAATACTATAACTCACAAAGCACTCACCTACTGCAACCCTTACTAGAGGTGTTTAATGAAGCACGAAATAGAAAACAATTACCAGACTCTATGAGGGAAGCATTAATAGTGGTCCTACCAAAACCGGGACGAGATCCACTGGATGTTAGATCATACAGACCACTCTCTCTTTTGAACTCGGATTGCAAACTCCTAGGGAAAATCCTAGCAAATAGATTGCTCCCCCATTTGCCGCACTTAATACACCCTGACCTGTCGGGGTTTATCCCGGGTAGAAACACCTTTCTTAACATAAGGCGCCTAATCCGTATCATGCAAAACACCACTGACCCAAATAGTGTGACCGTGTCACTAGATATAGAGAAGGCGTTCGACACACTAGGTTGGGAATATTTATTCCGCACCCTCAAGGCGTTTGGCTTCCAGAGTGGCTTTATCAGCTGGATTGCTACACTATATTCTAAACCAACAGCCCGAGTTAAAACCGGCCTGGTAGTGTCGGAAGCCTTTCCTGTAAATAGAGGAACCAGGCAGGGCTGCCCGCTTTCTCCACTGCTTTTCGCAATAGCTATGGAAACACTCGCAATTAAGCTCAGGGGATGCGCACAAAGATGGGGCATACGGGAGTTTGACACATATCACATAATATCATTGTACGCAGATGATGCCCTGATTTACTTGCGCAATCATTCTGTCTCCCTTCCCGGGATAATGCGCATACTGAATATGTTTGCTCTTGTCTCTGGCTTACATGTGAATTGGTCTAAATCCTGTATCTTCCCTCTTACTTGTCTGCCCTCTGTACAGCGAGCGTCTCTCCCCATGCATCAACTACCATGGACACACCAGACCTTCAAATATCTGGGTGTTCAAGTATATCACTCTATGTCAGATTTAAGGTAAGGTAACATAGACAGGCTGCTTCGCTCCACCCGAGGCTCCTTGATATTTTGGAGTTCCTTACCTCTATCGCCAATGGGCCGGACAGCAATAGCCAAGATGCTAATATTACCAAGATTTTTATACTATTTCTCCGCACTTCCGGTGATCTTGCCGCGTTCGTTTTTCCACAAAGCGCATTCCCTATTAACTGACTTGCTCTGGGGCAGAGACAGACGCAGAGTAGCTCTAACTACCACACACTATCCACAAGAAGAGGGGGGCCTGGGCATGCCGAACCTTGAGCTGTATTATGCAGCAGCCCAACTTCAGTGGGACACTAAATGGCTCAATGAACCATCCAATACAGAGTCCATAGCTATAAGGGCTTACACAACCCCAACATCGACATTAACATTTTTACTAACGGGCCCCTCTCATCTACAACATAATACTCCCTTACTGGACTCGGCCAGACACTGCTGGAAGAGATACGTACAGGGCAAAGGGCAGCCCCTCCCCTATTCTCCCCTGCTCCCAATACCACAGCTACCAGGTATCCAGGCCCTAACTTCTCATCATGACGTACGAGCGGTTAATACCCTGAACGTAGGAGATTTTTATTATGACTCCAGTGCAGTCAAGTTTATGGACTTGATGACTACGGAGGTAATGAAACCGGGTGCCTTTCTGACATACAATGCCATAACTAATCTTCTACGTCACATATGGGGCTGCGGTCACAACGAACCAAAAGAATCTCCCCTACTTACTGCAATACTCTCTATGAGTGAGGCAAAACGCGCTGTTACCAAACTATATAAAATCCTTCTAGCGGGTAGCTGCAAGGCCCTTACCCAGGTCAAGCACCGCTGGGACATCGTCCTTCCTGCACCAATTGCACAAAAATACTGGGACACAGCCCTTAGTTCGATTAAGTTTGTATCTCGCAACTCCAGATTAAGATACACGCAATTCAATTATGTGCATCAAGCATATCTCTCCCCAGCTCGTATTCATAAAATATACCCAGGCGCTAACTCCATATGTCCGAGATGCGCTACCCCGCAGCAACTTTCTACCATATGGTCTGGGAATGCCACGCAATTAACGCTAGCTGGAACCACGTCGTTGCTACAACCACAGACGTGGTAGACCAGATATTAACCCCTACTCAAGTATCTTGTCTGCTTAACATACGCCATCGCACAAAAGGAGATAAACATATCCACAAGTTTGTGGATCTGGCAATTGTGACATATAAACGCCTGATAGCTACACATTGGAAGGCCCCAAACGCCCCTTCTCATTCCCTCTGGCTGCGAGACCTGCACGATTACACACTGGCGGAATCTCAAACACTAAGGCAATTACAAAATAGAGGTCAGACACAAGGTGGGACTGAAAGCTGGGACCTTTTTGTAGTTAGAATTGAATCCAGAGATGACAAATATCCACCATGAGAAAATCCCTTTAACACTCCTGGGACACGCTATTACTAAAATTAACCATAACAATCAAGTTTGTTGAAAACAGTCCCATCCTACTGTAATGCCATGCTTAACCCATAACTTATTTTCCCGCCAGACGCCCTTTGCTACTGTAAGCTCCCTACACCGCAGCGCATACATAGAAATGAAGCCCTCAATGCCTACACAGATATACGCTCTCAGTATTATATATGACGCTAACATACATATTTAAGAATAATAACCTTTATGTCAAGTGTTATTTGTTATATAATGTTAATTGAAAGTCAGTACACTAAAATACAGCTATGTTGTACAGCGTAATGTACAAACGTTAAGAAAAGCACATGGAGTGGGAAGCCGGGCATTCTCTCACCAAGCATTATGTACTGTACTGCTACTCTTGTACCCTGTTTTGTATTAAGCTTAATAAACAGATTTAAAAAAAAAAGAAAAAAAAAAAAAAAAAAAGAACCTTCTAGACATGAGTGCTGAACAATAAAAGATCCTTCTGGACATGAGTGTTGAACAATAAAAAATCCTTCTAGAAGTGACTGTTGAACCATAAAAGACCCTTCTACTCATAAGTGTTGAACAATACAACATCCATTGTGATGACTGTTGAACAATAAAACATCCGTCTAGACATGACTGTTCAACAATAAAAGACCCTTCTAGACATGACTGGTAAACATTAAAAGACCTGACTGGACATGACTGTTGAACAATAAAATATCCTTCGACATGACTGTTGAATTATCAAAAACCCTTCAAGACTTAACTGTTGAACAATAAAAAACCCTTCTAGACATGACTTTTGTAAAAGATCCTTCTAGACAACACAGTTGAACAATGAAAGTCCCTTCTAGAAATGAGTGTTGAACAATAAAACATTGTTCGACATGACTCTTGAACTATAAAAGACCATTCTAGACAAGAGTATTGAACAATAAAAGACCCTTCTAGGCAACAGTGCTGAGCAATAAACAACCCTTCTAGGCATCAGTGCTGAGCAATAAACAACCCTTCTAGGCATGACTGTTGAACAATAAAAGACCCTTCTAGACATGGGTATTGACTAATAAAACATCCTTCTAGACATGACTGGAGAACAATAAAATTCCCTTCTAGACATGACTGTTGAACAATATAAGACCCTTCTGGACATGACTGTTGGACAATAAAAGACCCTTCTAGACTTGATTGTTAAAGAGTAAAAGACCCTTCTGGACATGAGTGTTGAACAATAAAACATCCTTTTAGACATGAGTGTTGAACAATAAAAGACCCTTCGAGACATAGGTGGTCATTACAACCCTGGCGGACGGTGTTAAAGCTGCGGAAATACTGCAAACAGGCCGGCGGACAAAAAAAGGGAATTACGACCCTTGCGGAAACCGCCAACAAAGACAGCCACTTTAACACATCGCCTGCCACGGCGATACAGACAAACAGCGCCGCGGTCACCGCCAACAGACAGGCGGAAGACAATGTACCGCCCACACTATTATGACAGGCCAATCCGCCACCTTTTCCGGGGCGGATTCTCCGTGGATAAAAACACGGCGGAGACAGCTTTTGCTATGGGAAAATGCTCACCTTAACACACTCCATGAGGAACGATGACTCCATGGAGCCGGAAGTCCAAATCCTACCTGCCTTTGTCTTTCTGCTCCTCTACGACCAACAGCGACGTAGGCACAGAAGATACCGGTGAGTACTGCATCTACGACACGGGGAGGGGAGAGGCAAAAGTTAGGGGGACACCCACCAAACACCCCCACCCTCGCATATCACAACATACACACCAATGCAGTCAAAAATATCACATGAACAACCCACAATCCCCCCGGAAGAATGCAAAAACAAAGCGAATTTCGGTCAAACATTGTAATGTGCCAATATACATGTCATACAAAAATATACTGATATATATCTCGAAATCTGTCATAATTATATATACAATACAAGAAGTAGTGCAGATATGTACACAACAATGTCCGTGCACCAACAGTCCAAAAATGCATGGGCGAGGCCCACAATAGATACCTGACCAAAATCCGAGAGAACACTGCCAGGGCATCAGATAGAAACACTACAGGCACCTCAGGGGGAAGGGAAGGGGGGGCACCTCAGCCAGATGAATGCGAAGCCAGATCCACGACGGGGCTCCATGCCCATTGATGTATCCTGGGGAGTGCAAAGCCACAGTCTCTCAAGTCTCACAAGTGGGTGGGTTGCCCACTGTGCCATCCTGGGGAGTGCAAAGCCACAGTCTCACAAGTCTTTACAGTGGGTGGTTTGCCCACTGTGCCATCCTGGGGAGTGCAAAGCCACAGTCTCACAAGTCTTTACAGTGGGTGGTTTGCCCCCTGTGCCATCCTGGGGAGTGCAAAGCCACAGTGTCTCAAGTCTCACAAGTGGGTGGCTTGCCCACTGTGACATCCTGCGGAGTGCAAAGCCACAGTCTCACAAGTCTCACAAGTGGGTGGCTTGCCCACTGTGACATCCTGGGGAGTGCAAAGCCACAGTCTCACAAGTCTTTACAGTGGGTGGTTTGCCCATTGTTACATCCTGGGGAGTGCAAAGCCACAGTCTCACAAGTCTTTACAGTGGGTGGGTTGCCCACTAGACCATACTGGGGAATGCAAAGCCACATTTTCACAAGTATCTGCAGTTCTCTACTGGTACTGGGTGGGACTGGTGCCCAGACAGGATGAGTCTCCCCGTGAAAGTTCATGTCCTGTCACTGTCCCAGCTGCACATGGGATAAGGATGCCTGATGGGGCGGCCTATTCATACCCACACGGTGTTTGCCTTGTTCAGCGGTCTTCACCATGGCAGTCTTTGCCCTGTTCAGCGGTCTTCACCATGGCGGTCTTTGCCCTGTTCAGCGGTCTTCACCATGGCGGTCTTTGCCCTGTTCAGCAGTGCTTTGACATGGAGGTCTTTGCCCTGTTCAGCGGTGCTTAGCCATGGCAGTCTTTGCCCTGTTCAGCGGTCTTCACTATGGCAGTCTTTGCCCTGTTCAGCGGTGCTTCGCCATGGCAGTCTTTGCCCTGTTCAGCGGTCTTCACCATGGCGGTCTTTGCCCTGTTCAGCGGTCTTCACCATGGCGGTCTTTGTCCTGTTCGGCGGTGCTTAGCCATGGCGGTCTATGGACTGTTCAGCGGTCTTCACCATGGTGGTCTTTACCCTGTTCAGCGGTGCTTTGACATTGCGGTCTTTGCCCTGTTCAGTAGTGCTTAGCCATGGCAGTCTTTGCCCTGTTCAGCAGTCTTCACCATGGCGGTCTTTGCCCTGTTCAGCAGTGCTTAGCCATGGCGGTCTATGGACTGTTCAGCGGTGCTCTGACATGGCGGTTCGGATACTGACATTGGTGTGTGGCATGACGATCTCCACACTCGACATTGGTGTGTGTGGCATGACGATCTCTACACTGGACATTGGTGTGTGGCATGACGATCTCCACACTGGACATTGGTGTGTGGCATGACGATCTCCACACTGGACATTGGTGTGTGGCATGACGATCTCCACACTGGACATTGGTGTGTGGCTTGACGTTCCATCATTGCCCAGCAGGGCTGTGGGATCCTGGTCCCTCCTGGGCTGTGACTCCGGCGGTGGTCTCCTGACCAGTAACGAGACTTGGGCCCTCCTGGGCTGTGACTCTGGCGGTGGTCTCCTGACCAGTAATGAGACTTGGGCCCTCCTGTGCTGTGACTCCGGCGGTGGTCTCCTGGGCTGTGATTCGGCAGTGGTCTCCTGACCAGTAACAAGACTTGGGCCCTCCTGGGCTGTGACTCCGGCGGTGGTCTCCTGACCAGTAACAAGACTTGGGCCCTCCTGGGCTGTGACTCCGGCGGTGGTCTCCTGACCAGTAACGAGACTTGGGCCCTCCTGGGCTGTGACTCCGGCGGTGGTCTCCTGGCCAGTAACGAGACTTGGGCCCTCCTGGGCTGTGACTCTGGCGGTGGTCTCCTGACCAGTAACGACGGTGCTGGCGGTTGTGTCTCGACCGCCGGAAATGATGGCGCACTTCTCCGCCGTGACACTCACAACAGGCTGGGCAGACTTCCTCGGGACCTTCCCCACCTTCTTTGGAATTACAGCTGACTCACCAATCGCCTTCGATCCCATTTCAGTTGTTGTCCCACCAGGAGTCTTGACACGGTCCCTGTCGTCCACTCTCCAATTTCAGAGCCTTTACAAGGGGTGGGCTGCCAGTGCCTTGGCTCCGGGTCCTACTGCCTGACCTGGTGGACGGTGCACTCCAAAAACCTGGAACACGCACCACTGGCACTGGAGGCTTTTTGGCTGAGGCGCTACGACAGGACTGATGAACTGGATGGGGGGGTGGGGGCAAACAGGTCAATTTGACAGAGGGACAGTTTCTGACGGACACTGGGATGGGTAGCTGGAGGGGGTCTGGGAGTGGAGGTAGAGCAGGTGGTTGTAGGAGGTGTCACTTTAGGTGTTTTGGGTGCAGGTGCAGGTACTGAAGGCTGTCGTGAGGTGGATGGATGTTGGGTGAGTGATTGCCGGCGTTTGGGTACTTTGGGAGGGGGCATCACAGACACACTGGGAGAGGACACAGGGGACGTGTAAATGGCAGTGGAGGTGGTGAGTGCAGGTGAGCGGCTTGTGGTGCTGGGTGTCCTGGTGCGAGTCCTAGTGCCTGTAGATGTGGTGCATGCAGGTGTGTGTGTAGACGACACTGGGAGGGAGGAGGGAGAAGAGGAGGAGGGGGACACAGTGGAGACATTGGATGTTGCTGTGTCTATATGGGTGTGATGCTTGTGTGAGTGCCTGTGGTGTGTGTGGTGCCTATGTTTGTTTGAGCTACTTTTGGGTGTTGACTTGTGTGCATGCTGGTCTGTAGGTGTGCTTGGGATGGGCTGGGGTACAAGGGATTGGGTCTGGGTGGAGGAAGTTGGAGGGGGGAGGCTGGACACAGGGACAATAACTGCCATCAGTGCTGAGGCCAGAGATTGCAGGGTTCACTGAAGGACAGCCTGACCAGAATGAATGCCTTCCAGGAATGCATTACCGTGTTGCAACTCTCGTTCTACACCCTGGATGGCATTCACATTGGTAGACTGCCCAACAGTGAGTGACCTGAGGAGGTCAATGGCCTCCTCAATGAGGGCAGCAGGGGTGACAGGGGCAGGGCCTGAGGTGCCTGGGGCGAAGGTGATGCCCACCCTCCTGGGTGAGCGGGCACGGAGCGAACTCTGAGGGGCTGCTGGGAGGGCGGTGCTGGTAGGGGAGGTGGCGGCTGTACTTGTAGAAGTGGGGCGCACAGATGGTGCCGCCACCACAGGGGAGCTCCCATCGGCGGACGAGTCCGTGTCGCTGGTTGGTGATCCTGTGGCCGACGTGAAGCTCCCCTCGCCCTCCATCCCATTGGTGCATTCAGATTCTGTGGTGTGGCCCTCCATGGCCATGCGGGATGCAGCATCCTCGTGCTCTGGTGCCACTGTAACTCCGCCTGATGATGCTGATGTACAAAAGGACAGGGAGAGCAGGAAAAGGGGGGGAGACAGAAGAAAGAGAGTTTTAGAGCATGGCATACCGCTACCGTTGGCGGACAAGACAGACGCAACAGCCCCATCCATTACACCGTGCTCCTGCCCTCTGCACATGCAATTTCTGGGATATGGCCTACATGGCAATGGTAGAAATCTGCGCACATGGATGGCAAAGGGGCAACTATACATCAACTTGCCACTGTTCTGAGCTGGGGTAGAGTCCCACATGGCCCTCATTACGGAGGGGCCTTGCCTACCTTACTCGCCCTGGGCTAGGGACACCCACAGCCCACCTCCCCTACCCAGACACCTCCACTGCACGCAAAGTCCACAGAATGGGGTTGTACTCACCCCCTTGTGTCTGCTGTGATGTCCTTAAGCGCCCATCCAACTCCGGGTAGGCCACCGCCAGGATCCGGAACATCAGGGGAGTCATGGTGCGACGGGCACCCCTCCCATATTGGGAGGCCATCCCCAGCTGAGCCTCCGCCGTCTTCTTGCTGCAGCGGCGAATGTCCTCCCATCTCTTACGGCAGTGGGTGCCCCGTCTCTGGTGGGCCCCCAGGGTCCGGACTTCCTTGGCGATGGCACACCAAATGTCCCTCTTCTGGTGGGCGCTGACCTACATGGCATGCACAAGGAAAGAGGAACAGTCATTACCTACTGCACCGTCAATGAGAGTGGCCCCCTCCCAACTCTGGCCATGTGGCCCATTCATCCCCATGCATTTCTGTTGTAAGAACTCTGCCCCCTTCCCTCTCCCACCCAGCCCTGTCCACCCAGGCCTAGCCCATCCAACGTGCTCCCTGTGTACTAACCTGTTGGTCTGGAGGACCGTAGAGTAGCATGTACTGGGGGAGGACCCCATCCACAAGTTTCTCCAACTCCTGTGCAGTGAAGGCAGGGGCCCTTTCCCCAGACGCAGCAGCCATCATCGCTTCCAGACCGAGGTCACAGCAGCACTAGCAGTGTAGGTCCTCTCCTGTCGAAGGTCAGGTATCTAGTGATTGAAGAGATAGAAAATGGTGGTGATGTCCGCGGCGGTGACGTCCGCGGCGGGGCGCATCATCACCGCCAGCGCACCTGTTCATTGGCTCCTGGGACCCATAGGGTCCAATGTTAACCAATGCAGCATTGCGCCGTGCACTCCGACCGCCTACCGGGACGGTGTCCAACGCCAGCGCAGTTACCCCACAATTCCATTGTCCCAGTTTAGAGCTCAGACAGCCACCATTTCAGGGGCCCACATGGCTTCATTTACTACTGCGTCACACATACCGAGGCCTACACTCAAAACATTTCCCAGATGGGTTAATTGTCTGTTGTAGTCTTGTGTGTGATTGTGGGTACATACCTGGAGGAATGGTGACATTTTCCTCGCTGTTGTCCTTCTTAGGCACCGTCAGTTGGGACATATTGGAAGATGGCGGAATTCGCCGGTGTACCGACCGCTGGTGGACCTGTTGACAATGGAAGAGAGACATTTGATCGTGACCTACCGGTTCGACTGTGCCACAATCCAGGAACTATGTACCCAGTTGGAGCAAGACCTGATGTCACCAATCCGCCATCCAACTGGAATCCCCCCTGACGTTCAGGTGCTGTCGGTGCTCCATTTCCTTGCAAGTGGGTCATTTCAGACTACTGTGGCCATAGCATCAGGGATGTCCCAGCCTATGTTTTCCAACGTGTTGTCCAGAGTGTTGTCAGCCCTGCTGAAACACGGAAGGAGATACATCATTTTCCCTGAGTTGGAGGATTTGCCTACAGTGAAAGGTGACTTCTATGCCCTTGAACGTATCCCCAACGTCATAGGTGCCATTGATGGGACCCATGTAGCTCTGGTCCCCCCGCAGGAGTGAACAGGTGTACAGGAACAGGAAGAGTTATCATTCGATGAATGTCCAGATGTTCTGTTTGGCAGACCAGTACATCTTGCAGGTAAATGCTATGTTCCCTGGCTCAGTGCATGACGCCTACATCCTGCGGAATAGCAGCATCCCTGATATGATGGGTCAACTCCAGAGGCACCGTGTATGGCTATTGGGGGACTCTGGTTTCCCCAACCTGTCCTGGCTATTGACCCCAGTGAGGAATCCCAGGACCAGGGCCGAGAAACAGTACAATGAGGCCCATGGGCGGACTAGGAGGGTGATCGAACGCACCTTCGGCCTCCTGAAGGTCAGGTTCAGGTGCCTCCATATGACAGGTGGGTCCCTATTCTACTCACCGAAGAAGGTGTGCGACATCATCATCGCCTGCTCCATGCTCCATAATTTGGTATTGCGACGCCAGGTGCCTTTTCTGCAGGAGGATGATCCAGATGACGGTGTTGTAGCAGCTGTGGAGCCTGTGGACAGTGATGAGGATGAAGCTGATGAAGAAGAAAACGACAACAGGGAGGCAGTCATATAGCAATATTTCCAGTGAGACACAGGTGAGTACATTTTCAGGTTTAACATAACATTAACTTTCACACGTCTACCTCTATCCTGTACCTACATTTCACTCACTATTTGTTAACTGAGTTGTCCCCTTCTATTTCAGTTTCACTAATGTGGTAACCTACGTGTCAACAGCTTGCACCCTTGAAAGGCTTGTGATGTGTGACATTGGTATGTTGGCCTTCCAATGGGTAACCTTTTTTAACACTGTAATTGACAATACAAAGTTCACAATCATTGACTGACTCCAGTTTTATTAGTGTTTCAAGGGTGTTTATTTAAGTGCATAACAATGAAGGGGAGTTGTGAAATGGGGATGGGTGATGGTGAAGGAATGTCCATGGCAGAGTCCAGTCTATTAGTCTCACAGGTACATTGCACATCTGCCCATTGGAAGTAGAGCTGGGGCAGTTCCAATTTGGACAGGGTGACAAAATGGTACAGTGGGGGGACAGTCAGGGTAGTCTTATTTCTCTGCTGTGGCTCCGTGTCACACTGGCTGCCCTGGTGCCCGGTGCACTCCACATACCTGTAACAACAGGCACCACTGGTCCTGGAGATTTTTTGGCTGAGGTGCTAGTATGGGACCTATGAATTAGAGGGGGGGGTGGGAAAGAGGTCTAGCTTGGTCAGGAAAAGTTTCTTAGGAACACTGGGACGGGTAGCTGGAGGGAGTTTGGGAGTGGAGGAAGAGGAGGTGGTTGTAGGAGGTGTAACTTTTGTGGGTTTGGGCGCAGGTGCATGCGCTGGAGGCTGTCGTGAGGTGGATGTATTGAAAGAAGAGTGGCCAGGGCACACCAATAGCATGAATCCTGATAATGTTCAAGAATAAATAGAAAGTTTGTTCTTGGAAGATGATGTGTAGATATTTATTATAAGTGCAGGTAGAATGTAGAAATCTCAATCAAAAGACTGCGTTGTACAAAATGACCATGTGTCCAGAGCAGCCAGATGGTGATAAATGGTCAAAGTTACAATAGGATGTTCTAATGTAACAATAAGTCCATACAGCAAAACAGCGAACATGTGTTTCGTCTTCAAGACTTTGTCAAGGCTGTGGAAACATAGATGAAAAATACATACATGCCGGTATAGTATAATTGTGCTAGTTGACTTCACAACGTCTAAAATTCTTTGTAAAGAGGTAAAGAGAACAATCCGAACCAAGGTGCAATAGAATTGTGTGAATTAAGTGCAGGGATGCGTATCGTTAATGTGACGACCAGAATGTAGTGTGAGTGCCTCAATAGGTCTTATAGGTGACTAATTGAATCACGTTCCAGAAGAAAAAGGCAAACAAGTCAGTCTAGAGTGGAATAAAACGGCAACATCATGCGAGGTGAGATTGTCATAAATGTGTCTTCACAGTGTGATACAGTACATGTGCTGTAAAATGTTTTAGAAAACATTGAATCTTAGTGGTGAAGAAACAAGGGGGGATGCGAAGTGTGTTGTGATGTGGATAGAAGATCTATAAATGGTGTGAAGAAAAAAGAGTAAAGAAAGAAGTAAGAAGTAATTGAAAGGGGGTAAGGTACCTTCGGATGTATATAAAACATTATGGTGGTCATTACAACCTCGGCGGTCTTTTAAGAAGACTGCAGAGGGACCGCCGTGCGGAAGACCGCCAGTAGTGGCGGTTTGCAGCGCGGCGTATTATGACCGTTGGCTGCCCTCCGTCGTTTTTCCGATGGAGAGCCGCCAACAGCCATTCTTGCGGGCGGCGGGGATGTTGAGGTTGCTCCACCGCCACGCCAACAGAACACCGCTGAGCTAATCACATCATGTGATTCTGCGCGGCGGTGTTCTGTTGGCGGTGTGGTGTTGGTGGAGCTGCCCCCATGGCTCCCGCCCCCTCCTGGAGGATCGACGGACAAGGTAAGTCGATCGTCCGTTAGGGGAGGGTGGTGTGGGGTGTTATGTGTTGTGTGGGTGCATGGGGGTGTGCGTCTGTGTATGTGGGGGGGTGTGAGTGCGTGTATGCTTGCGGGGGTGATGCGTGTTTCGAAAATGTGTGCATGTATGTCCGTATGTATGTCTGTATGGATGTGTGCGTGAATGTGTGAATGTGGGTGTACGTGTCTGACTGTGTGTGTGGATGTTGGCATGTATGTCGGTGTGTGTGCATGTATGTGTGTTGGTGGTGCCTGCGTGCGTGTCGGGTGTGTGTCAGTAATGGTATGTTGGGGTCGGGGTGGGGAGAGGGGCCCTGCCACCTTTTGGGGGGTGGCAGGGGTGGTGGGGGTGTAGGGGAGGGAGTCGGGGAGGGGGTGGGGGAGACCCCTATCAGTGCCAGGGAAGTAATTCCCTGGCACTGATAGTGCTTACCGCCATGGATTTCATGGCGGTTCCTACCGCTGGAAATCCACGGCGGTAAACTGGGTCACAATACCGGCTGCGGTATTGTCACGGCCACCGGGCTGGAGACCCAGGTCTCCAGCCCAGCGGGCGGAACGGGAAAGCGGCGGATGGCCATGGCGGTAACCGCCATGGTCATAATACTGAAAAAAAGACCGCCAGCCTGTTGGAGGTCTTACCGCCGCTTTAACACCGTCCGCCAGGGTTGTAATGAGCCCCTATATGTAAACACGAAAGGTACATAGATCAAGCTGCTGGTAGTCATGAGTCCTTGGGAGAAATCAAATAGTATAGGCAAATGGTGGCCATGATAAGCCTGGGGTATAAAACAACAAAAAATGCAATTTAATGTAAAGCAGGTGTTATGCAGAAAGCTACTTGATTTTAAAGCTACATACGGAGTAAATAATCTGGTATGCCAAGTTCTATATTGTCGCTGGAGCGTTGCCCCGTCACTAGCTTTTCCAAGGTTGCTGTGGTTTTACATGTGTAATATTATTTTCACTTTCTAGAAACTTGAAAAGTGAAGATGGAGCCTATCAAATTAGAAAGGTTTTCTCACAACGCAATTAAAAATTCCTAAAGGAACGTTTTACTTAGTCTTTTTATGCCCATGCCATGCCCCCTAATGCCACTTTAACCGTTTATAAAAACCAAAATCTCGATCAGAAAAAATGTCATTCTAAAACTCGAGAACGTTTTATCACTTAGTCTGTCTGTGGTATAACTTTACTTCATGCCATGTTAAGACACACAATCGGAGCATGCTGCGCACTACCAGACTTCTACAGAAATTGAAAGGCTATTCTATTCACACAACGTGGTATGCTTTTGTCACATATTTATTTTTTCTAGCCGACAGAGTTTAGTAAAGCTTTCCTCGCCTGGCTGCCTTGAATTCCCTTAAGTGGGAGAAAGTAGTGAGACAAGCCAGCAACGCTGGCAGTACCTTACCTCAAGTATTTGTGGAGCGAATAAACCCGTGCCATGCGCGTCGGGGTTTTGGCAGAGTGTTTGGCCCATGTGTGTGTCAGCCTCTTTTTATAGGTTGATCCGTTCAGGCAAAAGAGAGTCAAAATAGAAAAGGGACTCTAATTGAGACGGCGAGTAGTTTGAGCAGCCCAAGGTGGGGGCCATTTTGAAACAGAGTGAGTCCATATAGAGACTAGTGCTATGAGCAATGGAGGCATTCAGAAAAGGAGAGGGGTGTGGAGATCAGACGTAAGAGTCATGCAGAAAAGTGTATATAATAAATATAATATAACTGTAGTTTGTTAGAAGTACCATTGTCACAGGGTTAGGCATAATACACAAAAGGTGGTTTGAACTACCGTCAAATAATGTATAAGTATACAAAACAGTAAGCATGACACAAGACCAAGATGAGTGGGTTACAGATTCATCTTGTAAGTCAGAGAACTTACTAATATAGAGAACAGAAGTTATAGCTGGACACATAAAAAAATACATCTTAGTGTATGAAATATATGGAGGTGAGTGTTTTTATACAGCTGAGTTTTAAAGAAAGGTGTATAGATCCTTGTCAATGTTAATGCCCTGCTCAACAGCTCTGAGTCTAATAATCCAACTGCTTTCCAGTTGTCTAAGCCGTAGCATTTTATTGCCGCCTCTGGGTAGTGAGTTCACTGTGTCAATGCCATGTACACTGATGCCCAGTATCTCTTGTTGTCTATGCTTGGCATTGTAGTGAACCGCAAAGGGGTAGTTGACATTATTGTTGTGGATGGCCCTGATGTGTTCTTGCAATCTCTCCTTAAGCGGTCGGATAGTGCTACCCACATAGATGAGACTGCAAGTGCAAATAATGCAATACACTACAAATTTGGTGTTGCAGTTAATGAATTTATTGATTTTGTAAGTAAATGGTCAGTTGTATTGGAACTTGGTAAGTTTATCTTTGATGAAGCAGCAAATATTGCAGTGCCCACATTTGTAGGATCCATGTGGGGCCGTTTGTAACCAAGTGTTTGCTTGTTCAGGTGGCAGAAAGCTGCGACACAAGTGATTTCGAAGGGCGGGTCCCCTGCTATATGTGATGTTAGGTTTGGGAGGAAGGCTGGTTTTAAGGAATTCATCAGCTAGGAGAAATGACCAATGTTTATGAAGAATCTTATATATGTTTGAACTGAGTGCATTGTAGGGGGTAATGAAGGATGGAGGTCTGGGTGGGTTATTCTTGTTGGTGGAAGTAACCAGCAGATCTGATCTTTTAACATGCTGTATTCTGTTGTTAGCTCATGATAGTGTGCTAGGTGAGTAACCCCTCCGTACGAATCGTGTGTTCATTATTTTGGATTCTTCATGGAAGATGATATCTTCACTGCAATTTCTCCTGATCCTGGTGAGCTCTCCATAGGGAATGGCCTTAATTTGAGAGGCATGGTGTGAACTGTTAGCATGTAAGATGGCATTGCATGCTGTAGGTTTTCTGTATAGTTTAGAGCAGATTTCATTACCTCTTATGTAGAGTGTTAGGTCCAAATAATTGACCTGTGATGTACTGTGTTCCCCAGTAAAAGTGATGTTAAAGGAGTTGGTGTTGAGATGTTGTAAAAAAAGGTCAAATGTATCTAAACTGCCTGACCAAAAAAGTAAAACGTCATCAATGTATCTGCCCCAGTATAGTATGTGTTGAGTCAAGTCTGGTGGGCACTCTCTCCATATATGTTGCCCTTCATAAAAGCCCATGTACAAATTTGCAAAAGAGGGGGAAAATTTGGCCCCCATTGCCACACCTTGGATCTGTTTGAACCACGTGCCTTCATGGACAAAAAAGTTGTTATCTAAAACTAGCTCTATTAGATCTAAAAGCATATTGGAGTGTTCTAGGAGTGAAGCTTCACGTGTATCAAGAAAGTGCTGGATGGCAAGTAGACCCTTGTCTCTCGGTATACAAGTGTATAGTGAGGTAACATCTAGGGTTGCTAGGATGTGCCCCCCTGTCCATTCAAAGTCACTAAGTTTGCTGATGAGATCCTTGGTATCTCTGATAAAGGAAGGGAGATTAACGACCAAAGGTTGTAAAAACAGGTCAATGTATTCAGAAATTCTTTCTGTTGGCGAGCCAATTCCTGAGATGATAGGCCTACCGGGCGGAAATGGACCCGGTTTGTGAATTTTAGGTAAAATGTAGATGCATGGCGACGTGGGGGTTGGATTGTAGATGTACTTGAACTCCAAATCAGTGAGGAGACATTTGTCTCTCCATGTGGATAGTGTGTGCATTATGTGTTCATTAGCTTTGGCCAAGGGGTTGTGTGACAAGGTAGAGTATGCAGTGGCATCATTTAGTTGCCGGTCAATTTCCTTGATGTAATCAGACTTGTTCATGATCACAATGTTCCCCCCTTTGTCGGCCTCCTTGATGATTATATCTTTGTTTTGAGCAAGGGAGTGAAGGGCTTCTCTTTCAGGGATAGTAATGTTGTGTGTGATGTGTTTATGTCCTGAGCGATATAAGTCCTCAAGTTGATAGAAGTCAGCCGTGACTTGTCTGTAAAAGATGTCGATGACATTGTCACTTCCTAGATTAGGAGTAAATTTCGAGGAGGTCTTGAGACCACTGTCCAGGTGTGTGTAAGGATCAATGTTTAAATCTGATGTGATGTCTGTGAAAGATGGAGGTATGTCCAATAGAGATTCTAAAGAAAGAAGGGTCTGAATGTCTTTCAAGTCTTTAATGGTGATGTTACTAGTGGGACAGGGAATAGGAGCAGTAAAATCAGTCTGCGCTGGTCTACCTTAAATTTTTTTCGCAAGTTTGCATTTACGAACGAATTTAAAGAGATTTATATGCAGTTCAGTGAAGTTAGGTAAAGATGATGGCACAAAACCCAAACCTTTGCAAAAAATATTTATTTGTTGCATATTCATTTCAATGTTTGTCAGGTTTACAATAGAAATCTCATTATTGGTACCCGAGATAGAGTCAGTCATTTCTGATTGCGGGTGGTGGATCTCGTTGTAACCCCTTCTCTCTCCCTTGTTGTGTCTGTATGCCTTTCTCTTGCCTCTCCTAATGGGATGGTGTGAGAGTCCTCTCTCCTTCGGTTGAATATTTGGCCCTTTCTGTATCTCTCTAATTCCACTAAAAAAGGTGATTTGTGAGTGGTTGATACCGTAGTTTGTAGTGTGGAGATGCAAGTGTCACTTCCACTGATACTAGAGGTGCTAGAAAGATCCGTATCACTTGTAGAGTAGGTGGAGGTGGCCCCGTTGTCAGGTGGGTGTGAAGAGGTATCTTGTCTATCTAGTTTGATGTTATCAAATTTACGCGAGTAGGTGAAAACCCTCCCATTCTTGTAATCCCCTTCATCCCTCTTAAGTTTACGTGTTTTTTTCTCTTTGATGTATTCTTGGTGTTTATGTAATATTTCCTTAAGGATTCTATGGTTGTTTTCTTTGCCCTCAGGTAAGTTAATTTCTTTAATTTATTTTTCCAAGGTGAGAATTTCCTCAATGAGTTTCTCTCTTTTGGACCGGGCATCCCTGATTAGTATGTCCATCATACCAAAGGAAGAGGTAACCAAAAGGTGTTCCCACTCCTTTAGGAGTTCATGACTGAGGTCTTCGAATGAGGGGAATAGAATCACACGTAAGCCCCTGGGAATATGTTTGTTGTCGATATATTTTTGTAAGATGGTGTAGTCCCACCATCTTGAAAGCTCTTGTTTTTTGAGGTGTTCAAGCTTAACAAATTTCATTCTCAAGCCCTCTTTTTTAATGGGTGCGTTATGGCTGGTAGATACAGTGCCAGTTTGAAACATTTCCTCAAGAAGCGCACCCCTGTTGTCATTGAATGTATCCATGTTATATCAGTGGAATTATATGCAAATACAGCAAACAAAGATAAAGCAATACGTAATACAAATATACAAAACAGTGATATAATCAGAATGCAAAGTGCTAAGCCGGCATCAATAGGGTAAGTCAGGCGAAGAAGGTGGCGGATGCCAGAGAGTGCTTGCACATCTGCAAAGCGTATGTCAATAGTGAAATCCGAGCGAAGTCATAAAATTTAAACAATATGGTGTTGGGTGCCAGGCTAGCCCTAACACCTGCCACCACAGGTGTCGGAGGGCCACACACTGAAGAGTGGGTGGTTGCCTAAATGTTGAAAGAAGAGTGGCCAGGGCACACCAATAGCACGAATCCTGATCCTGATAATGTTCAGGAATAATTAGGAAGTTCGTTCTTGGAAAATGATGTGTAGATATTTATTATAAGTGCAGGTAGAAAGTAGAAATCTCAATCAAAAGACTGCGTTGTACAAAATGACCATGTGTCCAGAGCAGCCAGATGATGATAAATGGTCAAAGTTACAATAGGATGTTCGAATGTAACAATAAGTCCATACAGCAAAACAGCCAAAACGTGTTTCGTCTTCAAGACTTTGTCAAGGCTGTGGAAACATACAGTAGATGAAAAATACATACATGTGGGTATAGTATAATTGCGCAAGGTGACTTCACAATGTCTAAAATTCTTTGTACAGAGGTAAAGAGAACAATCCGAGCGAAGGTGCAATAGAATTGTGTGAATTAAGTGCAGGGATGCGTATCGTAAATGTGACGACCAGAATGTAGTGTGAATGCCTTAATAGGTCTTATAGGTGACTAATTGAATCACGTTCCAGAAGAAAAAGGCAAACAAGTCAGTCTAGAGTGGAATAAAAAGGCAACATCATGCGAGGTGAGATTGTCATAAATGTGTCTACACAGTGTGATACAGTACATGTGCTTGAATTTTTTTTTAGAAAACATTGAATCTTAGTGGTGAAGAAACAAGGGGGGATGCGAAGTGTGTTGTGATGTGGATAGAAGATCTATAAATAGTGTGCAGAAAAAAGAGTAAAGAAAGAAGTAGGAAGTAATTGAAAGGGGGTAAGGTACCTTCAGATGTATGTAAAACATTATATGTAAACACGAAAGGTACATAGATCAAGCTGCTGGTAGTCATGAGTCCTTGGGAGAAATCAAATAGTATAGGCAAATGATGGCCATGATAAGCCTGGGGTATAAAACAACAAAAAATACAATTTAATGTAAAACAGGTGTTATGCGGAAAGCTACTTGATTTTAAAGCAACATCCAGAGTAAATAAGTTGGTATGCCAAGTTCTATATTGTCGCTGGAGCGTTGCCCCGTCACTAGCTTTTCCAAGATTGCTGTGATTTTACATGTGTAATATTCTTTTCACTTTCTAGAAAAACTCGAAAAAGTGAAAATGGAGCCTATCAAGATAGAAAGGTTTTCTCACAACGCAATTAAAACTTCTAAAGGAACGTTTTACATAGTCTTTTTATGCCCATGCCATGCCCCCTAATGCCACTTTAACCGCTTATAAAAAACAAAATCTCGATCAGAAAAAATGTCATTCTAAAACTAGGGAACGTTTTATCACTTAGTCTGTCTGTGGTATAACTTTACTTCATGCCATGTTAAGACACACAATCGGAGCATGCTGCGCACTACCAGACTTCTACAGAAATTGAAAGGCTATTCTATTCACACAACGTAGGTATGCTTTTGTCACATATTTATTTTTTTCTAGCCGACACAGATTAGTAAAGCTTTCCTCGCCTGGCTGCCTTGAGTTCCTGTAAGTGGGAGAAAGTAGTGGGACAAACCAGCAACGCTGGCAGTACCGTACCTCAAGTATTTGTGGAGCGAATAAACCTGTGCCGTGCGCGTCGGGGTTTTGGCAGAGTGTTTGGCCCATGTGTGTGTCAGCCTCTTTTTATAGGTTGATCGGTTTAGGCAAAAGACAGACATGACTGTTGAAACATAAAACTGTCGCGTAGGCTCTCATTATCCTAATGAGACTACTGGATTTTTGGGCGGCAAGATCGTTCGCAGTGTGGGGGACTACGTCTGACCCACGGTGAAGGACCCTTGTCACCCTAAATCCGGTTTCGCTCCGGCTAACTAGCAGTGCCTCATCTCTCCCGAAGAAAAGAGACAATTGGGCAACCGAGCATGACATCTTAGTACTTCCCAGGTAAATCGTGGTCACTCAGGTCACAACCGGCTCTCTCATACATAGTACGGTCTCATATATAAATGACAAGGGCAGTTTAAGTTTTAAAGATTGTTTTAATAAAACGTCTGCATTTTAGATAGCAAAGCGTGAGCTGCAATAACCAGAACTATACAACACAGTAGGATTAAAATAGTAACGAGGAGAGTGAAGCAGAAGAATAAGGCTATCATAGTGCAACTAGATTATGTTCTCTCTAAGGTATATTCTGAGCATAGAATGTGAAGCTCTAAGCCTGCCTTCCAGGTTCCCCGGGGAGGACATCAACCCTCATACCTGAGCAAAGGCCTGTAATCTGCATCAGCATCTGCAACGGGGTAGTCAGCGTCTAGTTGTGGGTTCCTGGTCGGAATCTCCCTCTCCTGTGTACTAGCACTAGAAAGTGTTTTATAACTAACACGCAGATGTTCTAAGAAATGTCCCTACGTAAGGATGTGTACTTTCTATGAACACTGGAGACTAAACTTCTACCACATTAACCGGCAATGTACCAGACTGTAGCCTTGACTGAAGCACAGAGCGAGCAAGAATGTATTGTTTGAGAACACAGTGCTGAAGTAAGCTAAACAGTGTGATAGAATGAAATAAAAACAAGACCGTGAAACTGGTTATTGTAAAATAACATTGCGAAGTTTGAATAAAATGCATCTAGGGCAAAGTGCACAGGGGCCTAATACGTTAAGCTAACGCGCATAAAGCTACATTAAAAATGGCTACACTACAAAACATCCTTCTTCATGACTGTTGAACAATAAAAGATCCTTCTAGACATGACTGTTGATCAATAAAAGACCCTTCTAGACATGACTGTTGAACAATAAACATCATTCGACATGGCTGTTAAACTATAAAAGACCCTTCAACACATGAGTGTTGAACAATAAAACATCCTTTTTAGACATGACTGTTGAACAATAAAAGACCCTTCTTGACATGAGTGTTGAACAATAAAACATCATTCAACATGGCTTTAGAGCTATAAATTACCCTTCTAGATATCAGTGTTGAACAATAAAAACCGTTTTAGGCATCAGTGCTGAATAATAAAAGAACCCTCAAGGCATCAGTGCTGAACAATAAAAGACCCTTCTAGGCATTACTGTTAAAAAATAAAAGACCCTTCTAGACATGGGTGTTGAACAATAAAACATCCTTCTAGACAAGACTGGTGAACATTAAAGAACCCTTTTAGACATGACTGCTGAGCAATAAAAGACCCTTCTAGACATTAGTGTTGAAAAATAAAAGACCTTTCTGGCAATGAGTGTTGAACAATAAATGATCCTTCTGGACATGAGTGTTGACCAATTAAAACCCCTTCTAGAAATGACTGTTGAACCATAAAAGACCCCTCTCGACATAACTGTTGAACAATACAACATCCTTCGTGATGACAGTTGATCAATAAAACATCCTTCTAGACATGACTGTTCAGCAATAAAAGACCCTTCTAGGCATGACTGGTGAACATTGATAGACCCGCCTGGACATAACTGTTGAACAATAAAATATCCTTTGACATGACTGTTGAATTATCAAAGACCCTTCAAGACTTGACTGTTGAACAATAAAAAAACCTTCTAGACATGACTTTTGTAAAAGATCCTTCTAGACAACACAGTTGAACAATAAAAGTCCCTTCTAGACATGAGTGTTGAACAATAAAGCATTGGTCGACGTGGCTCTTGAACTATAAAAGACCCTTCTAGATAAGAGTATTGAACAATAAAAGACCCTTCTAGGCATCAGTGCTGAACAATACACAACCCATCTAGGCATGACTGTTGAACAATAAAAGACCCTTCTAGACATAGGTATTGAACAATAAAACATCCTTATAGACATGACTGGAGAACAATAAAAGTTTTTTCTAGACATGACTGTTGAACAATAAAAGACCCTTCAGGACATGACTATTGAACAATAAAAGACCCTTCTAGACTTGATTGTTGAACAGTAAAAGACCCTTCTGGACATGAGTGTTGAAGAATAAATCATTCTTTTAGACATGAGTTTTGAACAATAAAAGACCCTTCTAGACATGACTGCTGAGCAATAAAAGAACCTTCTAGACAGTAGTGTTGAAAAATAAAATACCCTTCTGGACATGAGTGTTGAATTATAAAACATCCTTCTAGACCTAACCGTGAACAATAAAAGACCCTTCTAAGCATTACTGTTGAAAAATAAAGGACGCTTCTGGACATGACTGTTGAACAATGAAAGAACCTTCTGGACATGACTGTTGACCAATAAAAGACCCTTCTAGGCATGACGGTTGAACAATAAAACAACCTTCAGGACATGACTGTTGAACAATAAAAGACCCTTCTGAACATGACTGTTGAATAATAAAAGACCCTTTTGGATATGACTGTTGAACAATAGAAGACCCTTCTAGACATGAATGTTGAACCATGAAACATCCTTCTTGATGACTATTGAACAAAAAAAAGACCCTTTTGGACACAAATGTTGAACAATAAAATATCCTTCGACATGACTGTTAAATTATAAAAGACCCTTCTAGAAGTGGCTGTTGAACAATAAAAGTCCCTTCTAGACAAAGGTGTTGAACTATAATAGACCCTGCTGGACATGAGTGTTGAACAATAAAAGATCCTTCAAGGCATCAGTGCTGGACATTAAGCAACCCTTCTAGGCATGACTATTGAACAATAAGACACCCTTCTAGACATGAGTGTTGAACAATAAAAGATCCTTCTAGACATGACTGTTGATCAATAAAAGACCCTTCTAGACATGACTATTGACAATCAAACATCAGACTGATTTGCATATGGCTGGGTCCAAACTGGGGTGGCATGGTGAGCAAAAGAACGATGGATTAAACCCAGATCTATGACTGGGGGTGAGTGTTTGACAATGTTCAGCATTCCGTCCATCACTTGTTGTTTTTGCTTTGTCGCCCTAAGTGGGAAGGGTATGCCCAGACGTGGGTCCCGTGCTTCCCATGCCACTGGATTCAAGCTAGCCTGGCTGATGAGGGGTGAAACCCCGAAACCGGTCCCAGGATGCTTGTTTCCGGTCCAGTGAGGACCTGGCTTGGCAGTTCGGAATGGAGTGTTCCCATGAGGAACAGGGTCAAGACTGATTTGCATATGGCTGGGTTCAAACTGGGGTGGCATGGTGAGCAAAAGAACGATGGATTAAACCCAGATCTATGACTGGGGGTGAGTGTTTGACAATGTTCAGCATTCCGTCCATCACTTGTTGTTTTTGGTTTGTCGCCCTAAGTGGGAAGGGTATGCCCAGACGTGGGTCCCGTGCTTCCCATGCCACTGGATTCAAGCTAGCCTGGCTGATGAGGGGTGAAACCCCGAAACCGGTCCCAGAATGCTTGTTTCCGGTCCAGTGAGGACCTGGCTTGGCAGTTCGGTATGGACTGTTCCCATGAGGAACAGGGTCAAGACTGATTTGCATATGGCTGGGTTCAAACTGGGGTGGCATGGTGAGCAAAAGAACGATGGATTAAACCCAGATCTATGACTGGGGGTGAGTGTTTGACAATGTTCAGCATTCCGTCCATCACTTGTTGTTTTTGCTTAATCAAACATCCTTCGACATGGCTGTTGAACTATAACAGACCCCTCAAGACATGAGTGTTGAACAATAAAACGTCCTTTTAGACAGGACTGTTGAACAATAAAAGACCATTCTAGACATGAGTATTGAACATCAAAAGACCCTTCTGGACATGACTGTTGAACAATAAAAGACCCTTACAGACATGATAAAAGAACCTTCTCGACATGAGTGTTGAACAATAAAATATCCTTTTAGACATGATTGTTGAACAATGAAAGACTCTTCTAGACATGACTGCTGAGCAACAAAAGAACCTTGTAGATATTAGTGTTGAACAATAAGGGACACTTCTGGACATGAGTGTTGAACATTCAAACATCTTTTTGGACATGACTGTTGAACAAAAGAAGAACATTCTGGACATGACTGTTGAGCAATAAAAGACCCTTTTAGGCATCAGTGTTGAACAACAAAAGACCCTTCTAGGCATCAGTGCTGAACAATAAACAACCCTTCTAAGCATGAATGTTGAACAATAAGAGACCCTTCTGGACATGACCGGAGAACAATAAAAGTCCCTTCTAGACATGACTGTTGATCAATAAAAGACCCATCTAGACATGACTATTGAACAATAAAACATCCTTCAACATGGATGTTGAACTATAAAAAACACTTCAAGACATGAGTGTTGAACAAAACATCATTTTAGACTTGACCGTTGAACAATAAAAGACCCTTCTAGCCATGAGTGTTGAACAATAAAAGACCCTTCTAGGCATCACTGTTAAAAAATAAAAGACCCTTCTAGACATGGGTGTTAAACAATAAAACATCCTTCCAGACCTTTCTGGACATGAGTGTTGAACAATATAAGAACCTTCTAGACATGAGTGCTGAACAATAAAAGATCCTTCTGGACATGACTGTTAAATAATAAAAACATCCTTCTGGAAATGACTGTTGAACCATAAAATACCCTTCTAGCCATAACTGTTGAACTATAAAACATCCATCGTGATGACTGTTGAACAATAAAACATCCTTCTAGACATGACTGTTGAACAATAAAGGACCCTTCTAGACATGACTGGTGAACAATAAAATACGCTTCTAGACATAACTGTTGAACAATAAAGCATCCATCATGATGACTGTTGAACAAGAAAACATCCTTCTAGACATGACTGTTGAGCAATAAAAGACTCTTCTGGACATGACTGTTGAACCATAGAAGACCTTTCTGGACATGACTGTTGAACCATAGAATATCCTTCTTGATGACTGTTGAACAATGAAAGATCCTATTAGACATGACTGTTGATCAATAAAAGACCCTTCTAGACATGGCTATTGAACAATAAACATCCTTCAACATGGCTGTTGAACTATAAAAGATCCTTCAAGACATGAGTGTTGAACAATAAAACATCCTTCAACATGGCTGGCGAACTATAAAATACCCTTCTAGATATCAGTGTTGAACAATAAAAGACCCTTCTAGGCATCAGTGCTGAACAATAAAATACCCTTTTAGGCATGACTGTTGAAAAATAAAAGACCCTTCTAGACATGGGTGTTGAACAAAAAAACATCCTTTTAGACAAGACTGTTGAGCATTGAATGACCCTTGTAGACATGATTCCTGAGTAAATAAAGAACCTTCTAAACATTAGTTTTGAAGAATAAAAGACCTTTCTGTACATGAGTGTTGAACAATATAAGAACCTTCTAGACATGAGTGTTGAACAATAAAAAATCCTTGTGGACATGAGTGTTGAACAATAAAAAATCCTTCTAGAAATGACTGTTGAACCATAAAAAACACTTTTAGACATAACTGTTGAACAATAAAGCATCCATCGTGTTGACTGTTGAGCAATCAATCAATATAATAAATCAATATATTTATAAAGCGCTCTATTTACCAGTGAGGGTTTCAAGGCGTTGGGTGGGAGAGGGGGTGCTGCTATTGCTCGAAGAGCCAGGCCTTGAGGAGACTTCTGAAGGTGAGCAGGTCCTGGGTCTGTCTTAGGTTTGATGGAAGGGTGTTCCAGGTCTTGGCGGCGAGGTAGGAGAAAGATCTGCCACCCGAGGGTTTGCGCTAGATGCGGGAGGTAGAGGCAAGTGCGAGGTTGGCGGAGCGGAGTTGCCTGGTGGGGGTGTAGAAATTGAGTCTGCTGTTCAGGTAGGATGGTCCGGTGTTGTGAAGTGCTTTGTGTGGGTGGGTGAGGACCTTAAAGATGATCCTCTTGTTGATGGGGAGCCAGTGTAGATCTCTTAGTTGGGGGGTGATGTGGCTGTGGCGAGGGATGTTGAGGATGAGTCAGCGGAGGCATTCTGGATGCGTTGGAGGCGTTGCAGATGTTTGGACGGGATGCCTGCGTAGAGTACGTTGCCATAGTCGAGCCTGCTGCTGATGAGGGCCTGAGTTACAGTTTTCCTTGTTTTGGTTGAGATCCATTTGTAGATTCTGCGGAGCATGCGGAGAGTGTTGTAACAGGAAGAGAAGATGGTGTTGATTTGTTTTGACATGGAGAGGGATGAGTCGAGAATGAAGCCGAGGTTTCAGACGTGGTCGGTTGGTGTCGGTGGGGTGCCCAGCGAGGCTGGCCACCACGAGTCGTCCCAGACAGAGGGGGTGGGCCCAACGATGAGCACCTCTGTTTTGTCCAAGTTCAGTTTCAGTCGGCTGCATCTCATCCAGTCAGCAACAGCCTTCAAGCCCTCGTGGAGATGGTTTTGGCAGTGTGTGGGTCCTTGGTGAGGGAGAGGATGAGTTGGGTGTCATCAGCGTAGGAGATGATGTTGAGGTTGTGTTGACATCCTTCTAGATATGACTGTTGAACAATAAAAGACCCTTCAAGACATAACTGGTGACCAAAAACTATCCTTCAACATGACTGTTGAACGATAAAAGATCCTTCTAGACAAGACTGTTGAACAATAAAAGTCCCTACTAGACATGAGTGCTGAACAATAAAACATCGTTCAACATTGCTCTTGAACTTTAAAAGACCCTTCAAGACATGAGTGTTCAACAATAAAACATCCTTCAACATGGCTGGAGTACTATAAAATACCCTTCTAGATATCAGTGTTGAACAATAAAAGACCCTTCAAGGCATCAGTGCTGCACAATAAAAGACCCTTCTAGGTTTGACTGTTGAAAAATAAAAGACCCTTCTAGACATGGGTGTTGAACAAAAAAACATCCTTTTAGACAAGAATGTTGAACATTAAATAACCCTTCTAGACATGACTGCTGAGTAAAGAAAAGAACCTTCTAGAAATTAGTGTTAAACAATAAAAGACCTTTCTCTACATGAGTGTTGAACAATATAAGAACCTTCTAGACATGAGTGCTGAACAATAAAAAGTCCTGCTGGAAATAACTGTTGAACCATAAAACACCCTTCTAGACATAACTATTGAACAATAAAACAATCATCGTGATGACTGTTGAACAATAAAACATCCTTCTAGACATGACTGTTGAACAATAAAGACCCTTCTAGACATGACTGGTGAACAATAAAATATTCTTCAACATGACTGTTGCATTATAAAAGACCCTTCTGGACCTGAGTGTTGAACAATAAAAGATCTTTCTAGACAAGACTGTTGCACAATAAAAGTCCCTTCTAGACATGAGTGCTGAACAATTAAACATCATTCAACATGGCTCTTGAACTATAAAAGACCCTTCTAGACAAGAGTGTTGAACAAATAAAGGACCCTTCTAGGCATCAGTGCTGAACAATAAACGACCCTTCTAGGCATTACTGTTGAACAATAAAAGACCATTCTAGACATGAGTAATGAACAGTAAAACATCCATCAAGACATGACTGTTGAACAATAAAAGACCCTTCTAGACATGACTGTTGAACAATAAAAGACCCTTCTGGACATGACTGTTGATCAACAAAAGACCCTTCTAGACATGACTGCTGAGCAATAAAAGAACATTTTAGACACTAGTGTTGAACAATAAAAGGCCCTTCTGGACATGAGTGTTGAATTATAAAACATCCTCCTAGACCTGACTGTTGAGCAATAAAAGATCCTTCTAAGCATGACTGTTGAACAATAAAGGACCCTTCTAGACATGACTGTTGACCAATAAAAAAACATTTTGGACATGAGTATTGAACGATAACAGACCCTTCTAGACACGACTGCTGAGCAATAAAAGAAACTTCTAGACACTAGTGTTGAACAATAAAAGACCCTTCTGGACATGAGTGTTGAATTATAAAACATCCTCCTAGACCTAAATGTTGGGCAATAAAAGACCCTTCTGGACATGAGTGTTGAATTATAAAACATCCTCCTAGACCTAAATGTTGGGCAATAAAAGACCCTTTTGGACATGATTTTGGACAAGATTGTTCAACAATAAAAGACCCTTCTGGACATGAGTGTTGAACAATAAAACATCCTTTTAGACATGAGTATTGAACGATAACAGACCCTTCTAGACACGACTGCTGAGCAATAAAAGAACCTTCTAGACACTAGTGTTGAACAATAAAAGACCCTTCTGGACATGAGTGTTGAATTATAAAACATCCTCCTAGACCTAAATGTTGGGCAATAAAAGACCCTTCTAAGCATGACTGTTGAACAATAAAGGACCCTTCTAGACATGACTGTTGAACAATAAAAGAAACTTCTGGACATGACTGTTGATCAATAAAAGACCCTTCTAGACATGATTGTTCAACAATAAAAGACCCTTCTGGACATGAGTGTTGAACAATAAAACATCCTTTAGACATGAGTATTGGACAATAAAAGACCCTTCTAGACACGACTGCTGAGCAATAAAAGAACCTTCTAGACACTAGTGTTGAACAATAAAATACCCTTCTGGACATGAGTGTTGAATTATAAAACATTCTTCTAGACTTGACTGTTGAACAATAAAAGACCCTTCTAAGCATGACTGTTGAACAATAAAGGACCCTTCTGGACATGAGTGTTGAACATTAAAAAGCCTTTTGGGCATGACTGTTGAACAATAAAAGTACCTTCTAGACATGACTGTTGAGCAATAAAAGACCCATCCAGGCGTGACGGTTGAACATTAAGAGACCCTTCCGGACATGACTGTTGAACAATAAAAGACCCTTCTACAAATGACTGTTGAACAATAAAAGACCCTTCTAGACATGACTGTTGAGCAATAAAAGACCCTTCTGGACATGATTGTTGAACAATAGAAGACCCTTCTATATATGACTGTTGGGTAATAAAACATCCTTCTTGATGACTGTTGAACAATAAAAGATCCTTCTAGACATGACTGTTGATCAATGAAAGACCCTTCTAGACATTACTATTGAACAATAAACATCTTTCGACATGGCTGTTGAACTATAAAAGACCCTTCAAGACATGAATGTTGAACAATAAAACATCGTTTTAGACATGACTGTTGAACAGTAAAAGACCCTTCTAGACATGAGTGTTGAACAATAAAACATCCTTCAACATGGCTGTAGCACTATAAAATATCCTTCTAGATATCAGTGTTGAACAATAAAGACCCTTTTAGGCATCAGTGCTGAACAATAAAAGACCCTTCTAGGAATGGGTGTTGACCAATAAAACATCCTTCTAGAGAAAACTATTGAACAATAAAACATCCATTGTGGTGACTGTTGAACAATAAAACATCCTTCTAGACATGACTGTTGAACAATAAAAGACCCTTCTAGACATGACTGGTGAACAATAACATTTCCTTCAACATGACTGTTGCATTATAAAAGACCCTTCTGGACCTGACTGTTGAACAATAAAAGATCCTTCTAGACAAGAGTGCTGAACAATTAAACATCATTCAACATGGCTCTTGAACTATAAATGACCCTTCTAGACAAGTGTTGAACAAATAAAGGACCCTTCTAGGCATCAGTGCTGAATAATAAACAACCCTTCTAGGCATTACTGTTGAACAATAAAAGACCATTCTAGACATGAGTAATGAAAAGTAAAAGACCCTTCTAGACATGACTGTTGAACAATAAAAGACCCTTCTGGACATGACTGTTGAACAACAAAATACCCTTCTAGACATGACTGCTGAGCAATAAAAGAACATTCTAGACACTAGTGTTGAACAATAAAAGACCCTTCTGGACATGAGTGTTGAATTATAAAATATCCTCCTAGACCTGACTGTTGAACAATAAAGGACCCTTCCAGACATGACTGTTGAACAACAAAAAAAAACTTCTGGACATAACTGTTGATCAATAAAAGACCCTTCAAGACATGACTGTTGAACAATAAAAGACCCTTCTGGACATGACTGTTGAACAATAAAAGAACCTTCTAGACATGACTGCTGAGCAATAAAAGAACCTTCTAGATACTAGTGTTGAACAATAAAAGACCCTTCTGGACATGACTGTTGAACAATAAAAGACCCTTCTGGACATGAGTGTTGAATTATAAAACATCCTCCTAGACCTGACTGTTGAGCAATAAAAGACCCTTCTAAGCATGACTTTTGAACAATAAAGGACCCTTCCAGACATGACTGTTGAACAATAAAAGAACCTTCTGGACATGACTGTTGATCAATAAAATAACCTTCAAGACATGACTGTTGAACAATAAAAGACCCTTCTAGACAGGACTGTTGAACAATAAAAGACCCTTCTGGACATTACCGTTGAACAATAAAAGACCTTTCTGGACATGAGTGTTGAATTATAAAACATTCTTCTGGACCTGACTGTTGAACAACAATAATAAAAGACCCTTCTAAGCATGACTGTTGAACAATAAAGGACCATTCTGGACATGAGTGTTGAACATTAATACAGCCTTTTGGACATGACTGTTGAACAATAAAAGAACATTCTGGACATGACTGTTGAGCAATAAAAGACCCATCTAGGCATGACGGTTTAACAAGAAGAGACCCTTCTGGAAATGACTGTTGAACAGTAAAAGACCCTTCTAGAAATGACTGTTGAAGAATAAAAGACCCTTCTAGACATGACTGTTGAGCAATAAAAGACCCTACTGGACATGACTGTTGAACAATAAAAGACCCTTTAGAAATGACTGGTGAACAATAAAAGACACACCTGGACATGACTGTTGAACAATAAAACATCCTTCGACATGACTGTTGAATTATAAAAGACCGTTCTAGACTTGACTGTTGAACAATAAAAGACCCATCTAGACATGACCTTTGAACAATAAAAGATCCTTCTAGAAAAGACTTTTGAACAATAAAGTCCCTTCTAGACATGGTGTTGAAGAATAAAACATCGTTCGACATGGCTCTTAAACTATAAAAGACCATTCTAGACAAGAGTGTTGAACAATAAAAGACCCTTCCAGGCATCAGTGCTGAATAATGAACAACCCTTCTAGGCATGACTGTTGAATAATAAAAGACCCTTCTAGAAATGAATATTTAAAACATTCTTCTAGAAATGACTGTTGAAAAACAAAAGGCCCTTCTGGACATGACTGTTGAACAATAAAACATCCTTCGAAATAACTGTTGAATTATAAAAGACCCTTCTAGACGTGACTGTTGAACAATAAAAGTCCCTTCTAGACATGAGTGTTGAATAATAAAACATAGTTTGACATGGCTCTTGAACTATTAAAGACCCTTCTAGACATGTGTGTCGAACAATAAAGGAACCTTCTATGCTTCAGTGCTGAACAATAAACAACCCTTCTAGGCATGACTGTTGAACAATAAAAGACCCTTCTAGACATGAGTATTGAACAATAAAACAACCTTCTAGACATGACTGTTGAAGAATGAAAGACCCTTCTAGAAATGACTATTGAACAATAAAAGACCCTTCTGGACATGAGTGTAGAACAATAAAATATCCTTCTAGACCTGGCTGTTCAACAATAAAAGAACCTTCTAAGCATGACTTTTGAACAACAAAGGACTCTTCTGGACATGAGTGTTGAACATTAAAACAGACTTTTGGACATGACTGTTGAACAATAGAAGAACCCTCTGGACATGACTGTTGAGCAATAAAAGACCCTTCTGGACATGATGGTTGAACAATAAAAGACCCTTCTGGACATGTCTGATGAACATTAAATGAACCGTTTAGACATCCCTGTTAAACATTCAGAGACCCTTCTAGACAAGAGTGTTGAACAATAAAAGACTCTTCTAGGCATCAGTGCTCAAAAATAAACAACCCTTCTAGGCATGACTGTTAAACAATAAGACACCCTTCTAGACATGAGTGTTAAACAATAAAAGATCCTTCTAGATATGACTGTTGATCAATAAAAGACCCTTCTAGACATGACTATTGACAATAAAACATCCTTCGACATGGCTGTTAAACTATAAAAGACCCTCCAAGACATGAGTGTTGAACAATAAAACATCCTTCAAAATGGCTGTAGAACTATAAAATACCCTTCTAGACATGAGAGTTGAACAATAAAATACCCTACTAGGCATCAGTGCTGAACAATTAAAGACCCTTCTAGCCATGAATGTTGAACAATAAAACATCCTTCGACATGGCTGTTGAACTATAAAAGACCCTTCTAGACATGAGTGTTGAACAATAAAAGTCCCATCTAGGCATGACTGTTGAACAATAAAAGACCCTTCTGGACATGACTGTTGAACAATAAAAGACCCTTCTGGACATGACTGTTGAACAATAAAAGACACTTCTGGACATGAGTGTTGAATTATAAAACATTCTTCTGGACCTGACTGTTGAACAATAAAAGACCCTTCTAAGCATGGCTGTTGAACAATAAAGGACCCTTCTGGACATGAGTGTTGAACATTAATACAGCCTTTTGGACATGACTGTTGAACAATAAAAGAACATTCTGGACATGATTGTTAAGCAATAAAAGACCCATCTAGGCATGACGGTTTAACAAGAAGAGACCCTTCTGGAAATGACTGTTGAACAGTAAAAGACCCTTCTAGAAATTACTGTTGAAGAATAAAAGACCCTTCTAGACATGACTGTTGAACAATAAAAGACCCTACTGGACATGACTGTTGAACAATAAAAGACCCTTTAGAAATGACTGGTGAACAATAAAAGACACACCTGGACATGACTGTTGAACAATAAAATATCCTTCGACATGACTGTTGAATTATAAAAGACCGTTCTAGACTCGACTGTTGAACAATAAAAGACCCATCTAGACATGACCTTTGAACAATAAAAGATCCTTCTAGAAAAGACTGTTGAACAATAAAGTCCCTTCTAGACATGGTGTTGAAGAATAAAACATCGTTCGACATGGCTCTTGAACTATAAAAGACCCTTCTAGACATGAGTGTTGAACAATAAAAGATCCTTCTAGATATGACTGTTTATCAATAAAAGACCCTTCTAGACATGACTATTGACAATAAAACATCCTTCGACATGGCTGTTAAACTATAAAATACCCTTCTAGACATGAGGGTTGAACAATAAAAGACCCTACTAGGCATCAGTGCTGAACAATTAAAGACCCTTCTAGCCATGAGTGTTGAACAATAAGACAACCTTCGACATGGCTGTTGAACTATAAAAGACCCTTCTAGACATGAGTGTTGAAAAATAAAAGTCCCATCTAGGCATCAGTGCTGAACAATAAAGGACCCTTCTAGGCATGACTGTTGAACAATAAAATACCCTTCTAGACATGAGTATTGAACAATAAACTACCCTTCCGGACATGAGTGTTGAACAATAAAGCATCCTTTTAGACATGAGTGTTGAACAATAAAAGACCCTTCTGGACATGACTACTGAGCAATAAAAGACCCTTCTAGACTTGAGTATTGAACAATAAACTACCCTTCCGGACATGAGTGTTGAACAATAAAGCATCCTTTTAGACATGAGTGTTGAACAATAAAATACCCATCTAGACATGACTTTTGAACAATAAAAGATCCTTCTAGACAAGACTGTTGAACAATAAAAGTCCCTTCTAGACATGGGGGTTCATTACGACCTCGGCGGTCTTTTCACAAGATCGCCGAGGGACCGCCGTGCTGAAGACCGCCAGTGGTGGCGGTTTTCCGCTCGGCGTATTATGACTTTTGGGAGCTCTACGTCGTTTTTCCGACGGAGAGCCGCCAACAGCCATGGTGACGGGCGGCGGGGAAGTGGAGGTTGCTCCACCACCACCGCCACGCCAACAGAACACCGCCCAGCGAATCACATCCTGTGATTCTGCGCGGCGGTGTTCTGTTGGCGGTGTGGTGTGGGCGGTGCTGCCCCATGGCTCCCGTCCCCTCCCGGAGGATCGACAGAACAGGTAAGTCGATCGTCCGTTAGGGGAGGGCGGTGGGGGGGTATTGTGTGTTGTGTGCGTGCATGGGGGTGTGCATGGGTGTATGTAGAGGGGTGTGTGAGTGCGTGTATGCTTGCGGGGGTGGTGCATGTTTTGGGAATGAGTGCGTGTATGTCTGTAGGTATGTCTGTATGGATGTGCACATGTATGTTTGAATGTGGGTGTGCGTGTCTAACTGTGTGTATGGATGTTGGCATGTATGTCAGTGTGTGCGTATATGTGTGTTGGTGGTGCCTGAGTGCGTGTCGGGTGTGTATGTGTCAGGTAATTTCGGGGGTTGGGGTGGGGAGGGGGGTCCTGCCACCCTTGGGGGGTGGCAGGGGTGGTGGGGGGTGTAGGAGAGGGAGTCTGGGTGGAGGTGGGGTGTGGGGGAGACCCCTGTCAGTGCCACGGAAGGAATTCCCTGGCACTGATAGTGCTCACCATCATGGATTTCATGGCGGTTCCTACCGCTGGAAATCCACGGCTGTAAGCCGGGTCACAATACCGGCGACGATATTGTCACGGCTGCCGGGCTGAAGAACCAGGACTCCAGCCCAGCGGTCTTCTCCGCCTTGGCGGGCGGTACACAGAAGTTGCAGATTACCATGGCGGTAACCGCCATGGTCATAATTCCAAAAAAAGACCGCCAGCCTGTTGGCGCTCTTACCGCCGCTTTAACATCCTCCGCCAGGGTTGTACTGACCCCCATGGTGTTGAAGAATAAAACATCGTTTGACATGTCTCTTAAACTATAAAAGACAGTTCTAGACAAGAGTGTTAAACAAAAAAAGACCCTTCTAGGCATCAGTGCTGAACAATGAAAAACCCTTCTAGGCATGACTGTTGAACAATAAAAGACCCTTCTAGACATGATTATTGAACAATAAAACATCATTCTAGACATGTCTGTTGAAGAATAAAAGACCCTTCTAGAAATGACTGTTAAACAATAAAAGACCCTTCTGGACATGACTGTTGAACAATAAAAGACCCTTCTAGACATGATTGTTCAACAATAAAAGACCCTTCTGGACATGGTGTTGAATTATACAACATCCTTCTAGACCTGACTGTTGAACAATAAAAGGCCCTTCTAAGCATGACTGTTGAACAATAAAGGACCCTCCTGGACATGACTGTTGAACATAAAACATCCTTCTTGATGACTGTTAAACAATAAAAAGAACCTTCTAGACATGAGTGTTGAGCAATAAAAGGCCCTTCTAGGCATGACGGTTGAACAATAAAAGACCCTTCTGGACATGACTGTTGAACAATAAAAGACTCTTCTAGAAATGACTGTTGAACAATAAAAGACCCTTCTAGGCATGATGGTTGAACAATAAAAGACCTTCTGGACATGTCTGTTGAACAATAAAAGACCCTTCTGTACTTGAATGTTGAACAATAAATGACTCTTCTAGCCATGAGTGTTGAACAATAAAACATCCTTCGACATGGCTGTTGAACTATAAAAGACCATTCTAGACATGAGTGTTGAACAATAAAAGGCCTATCTAGGCATCACTGCACAACAACAAAGGACCCTTCTAGGCATGATGGTTGAACAATAAAAGACCTTCTGGACATGTCTGTTGAACAATAAAATACCCTTCTCTACTTGACTGTTGAACAATAAAAGACCCTTCTAGCCATGAATGTTGAACAATAAAACATCCTCCGACATGGCTGTTGAAATATAAAAGTAACTTCTAGAAATGACTATTGAAAAATAAAAGACCCTTCTAGGCATGATGGTTGAAAAATAAAAGACCTTCTGGACATGTCTGTTGAACAATAAAAGACTGTTCTGTACTTGAATGTTGAACAATAAAAGACCCGTCTAGCCATGAGTGTTGAACAATAAAACATCCTTCGACATGGCTGTTGAACTATAAAAAACCCTTCTAGACAAGAGTGTTAAACAAGAAAAGACCCTTCTAGGCATCAGTGATGAACAATGAACAACCCTTCTAGGCATGGCTGTTGAACAATAAAAGACCCTTCTAGACATGAGTATTGAACAATAAAACATCCTTCTAGACATGACTGTTGAAGAATAAAAGACCCTTCTAGAAATGTCTGTTGAACAATAAAAGACCCTTCTGGACATGACTGTTGAACAATAAAAGACCCTTCTAGACATGATTGTTCAACAATAAATGACCCTTGTGGACATGAGTGTTGATCAATAAAACATCCTTTTAGACATGAGTGTTGAACAATAAAAGACCCTTCTGACATGATTGCTGAGCAATAAAAGTACCTTATAGCCATTACTGTTGAACAATAAAAGACCCTTCTGGACATGGTGTTGAATTATACAACATCCTTCTAGACCTGACTATTGAACAATAAAAGACCCTTCTAAGCATGACTGTTGAACAATAAAGGACCCTCCTGGACATGAGTGTTGAACATAAAACATCTTTCTTGATGACTGTTAAACAATAGAAAGAACCTTCTGAACATGACTTTTGAGCAATAAAAGACCCTTCTAGGCATGACTGTTGAACAATATAAGACCCTTCTGGACATGACTGTTGAACAATAAAAGACCCTTCTAGGAATTACTGTTGAATAATAAAAGACCCTTCTAGGCATGATGGTTGAACAATAAAAGGCCTTTTGGACATGTCTGTTGAACAATAAAAGACCCTTCTAGCCATGAGTGTTGAACAATAAAACATCCTTCGACATGGCTGTTGAACTATAAAAGACCCTTCTAGACATGAGCGTTGAACAATAAAAGTCCCATCTAGGCATCAGTGCTGAACAACAAAGGACCATTCTAGGCATGACTGTTGAAGAATAAAATACCCTTCTAGACATGAGTATTGAACAATAAAACATCCTTCTAGACATATCTGTTGAATAATAAAAGACCCTTCTAGACATGACTGTCGAACAATAAACAACCCTTCCATACATGACTGTTGACCAATAAAAGAACATTCTGGACATGAGTGTCGAACAATAAAACATCCTTTTAGACATGAGTGTTGTACAATAAAAGACCCTTCTAGACATGACTGTTTAGAAATGAAAGAACCTTCTAGACCTGACTGATGAACAATAAAAGACCCTTCTGGACATGACTGTTGAACAATAAAAGACCCTTCTAGACATGACTGCTGAACAATAAAAGATCCTTCTGGATATGAATGTAGAACAATAACACATACTTATAGACATGATTGTTAAACAATAAAAAGACTCTTTTGGACATGAGTGTGGAACAATAAACATCCTTTTAGACATGAGTGTTTGAGCAGCCAAAGACCCTTCTGGACATGATTGTTGGACAATAAAAGACCCTTCTGGACATGATTGTTGGACAATAAAAGACCCTACTAGACATGAGTGTTGCACAATAAATGGCCTTTCTGGAAATGACTGTTGAACAATAAAAGACCCTTTTAGACATGACTGTTGAACAATGAAAGACCCTTCTAGACATGAGTGTTGAACAATAAAAGATCCTTCTAGACATGCATGACTGTTGATCAATAAATCATACTTCTAGACATGAGAGTTGAACACCAAAAGACCCTTCTAGGTATGTGTTTTAAATAATACAAGACCCTTCTAGGCATGACTGTTGAACAATAGAATACCATTTTGGACATGACTGTTGCACAATAAAAGACCCTTCTACAAATGCCTGTTGAACAATTAAAGACCCTTCAAGGCATGACTGTTGTACAATAAAAGACACTCTTGGACATGGGGGATGAACTATAAAAGACCGTTCTGGACATGAGTTTCGAGCAATAAAACATTCTTTTGGATAGGAGTGTTGAACAATGATAGATCCTTCTGGGCATGACTATTGAACAATAAAAGACCCTTCTAGACATAAGTGTTGAACATTAAGATACTCTCTCTAGCCATGTGTGTTGAACAATATAATATCCTTCTGGACATGACTGTTGAACAATAGAAGACCCTTCTGGACATGAGTGTTGAGCAATAGAAGAACCATCTGGACATGACTGTTGAGCAATAAAAGACCCTTCTAGGCATGACGTTTGAGCAATAAAAGAACCTTCTGGACATGATTGTTGAACAATAAAAGACCCTTCTAGAAATGACTGTTGAACAATAAAAGGCGCTTCTAGGCATGATGGTTGAACAATAAAAGACCCTTATGGACATGTCTGTTGAACAATAAAAGACCCTTTTAGACATCACTGTTAAACAATCAAAGACCCTTCTAGACATGACTTTTGAACAATAAAAGATCCTTCTAGACAAGAGTGTTGAACAATAAAAGACCCTTCTAGGCATCAGTGCTGAACAATGAACAACCCTTCTAGGCATGACTCTTGAACAATAAAAGTCCCTTCTAGACATGAGTATTGAACAATAAAACATCCTTCTAGACATGACTGTTGAAGAATAAACGATCCTTCTAGAAATGACTGTTGAACAATAAAAGGCCCTTCTGGACATGACTGTTGGACAATAAAAGAGCCTTCCAGATATGATTGTTCAACAATAAAAGACCCTTCTGGACATGAGTGTTGATCAATAAAACATCCTTTTAGACATGAGTGTTGAACAATAAAAGACCCTTCTAGACATGAGTGTTGAACAATAAAAGATCCTTCTAGACATGCATGACTGTTGATCAATAAAACATACTTCTAGACATGAGAGTTGAATACCAAAAGACCCTTCTAGGCATGTGTTTTAAATAATACAAAACCTTTCTAGGCATGACTGTTGAACAATAAAATACCATTTTGGACATGACTGTTGCACAATAAAAGATCCTTCTACAAATGACTGTTGAACAATTAAAGACCCTTCAAGTCATGACTGTTGTACAATAAAAGAAACTCCTGGACATGGGGGATGAACTATAAAAGACCTTCTGGACATGATTGTCGAGCAATAAAACATTCTTTTGGACATGAGTGTTGAACAATAATAGATCCTTCTGGGCATGCCTGTTGAACAATAAAAGACCCCTCTAGACATAAGTGTTGAACAATAAGATACTCTTCTAGCCATGTGTGTTGAACAATAAAATATCCTTCTGGACATGACTGTTGAACAATAAAAGACCCTCCTGGACATGAGTGTTGAGCAATAAAACATCCTTTTACACATGAGTATTGAACAATAAGATACTCTCCTAGCCATGAGAGTTGAACAATCAAACATCCCTATAGACAAGAGTGTTAATCCATAAAAGCCTCTTCTAGACAAGACTGTTGAACAACAAAAGACCCTTCTTGACATGACTGTTGGGCAATAAAAGGTGTTTCTAAACATGACTGTTGAACAATAAAAGAGCCTTCTAGGCATGACTGTTGAACAATAAAAGACCCTTCTGGACATGACTGTTGAACAATAAAAAACTCTTCTAGACATGACTGTTGAACAATAAAGGCAATTCCGGACAGAATCATCTTTGAATACAATTAATTATAGAAAGAAACAATGCACAGCACACAATGTTTTGGATAAGCCCAACTACTACAATCTGTTACACCTACAACTGTTTATGAATAAAATGTCTTTGTGTAGAAAGATTTTCAACAAAAACCACTAATGTTTTAAGATCCATGTGCTTTACAATAAAACATTGTTTCAGATGCAGCCATATGAAATATTACTCTAAATCATCTATCTAAACTAAGCTGTTCAGTATTAAAACACCAGCCAATGTTCAGCTGTTGCAAAATAAAACGTAGCCAGAGGCTCAACTGTTCAGCAAGAAACTGCATTGATGTTGTCAATCAAATCAAACAGCAACCCAAATATCTTGTTTAATTGTGATATTATATACACAGCTGTGCAAAGAGAAAAAAAACCTTCCCTGAAGCGAACAATACACTATCACATATAAATGAACCATCACTCCAGATTTTCTGTAAGACACAAGCGCAACTATACTGCACTTATGGAAGCACTATTCATGATGCAGCTCTTCCACAATAAATCTTCAATCCAGATGCAACTGTTCAACAGTAAATTACGTTTCTAGAATCAAATGCTCAGCAAGAACACACATTTCGAAGCACAACCATTCGAAACAGTGTTTTAGATATAGCTGAACAACAATAAAGTAACATTCCAGGTATAACGATCCAAAAATAAAATATAATTCGGAATGTAACTATGTACCATACACAGTTGTATAATAAAAGTACAGTTATTCAGTAATAAACACAATTCCTCAAACAACTGTTCATCAACATAGCTTAATATCAATAACAAATCTAGAACAATAAAACACTATTTCCAGGATAACCTTTCACTGTAAAATACCAATTCACATACTGGTGAGGATCTCATTCAATAAATAGAACAGCCTTTCCTATAGATTATGGGGGTCATTCTTACCTCGGTGGTAAAAGCCGCTTACCGCTGGTCAGAAGGCCGCCACAATACCGCTGTGGCCGCGGTCAGCCGCCACGGACATTCTGACCCACAACTGCAAAACCTCCGAAAATCCGCCCTCCACTGCAGTCCGCCACATCAGCGGCCAGCGGTAAACTGGAGAAGATCAAACCTCCACCGCCACGCCAACAGAAATACGCCCATCCCATTATGACCCGCAAATCCACGCGGCGGTCATTCAACCGCGGTATTCCATTGGCGGTACACACCGCCGCGCTCAAAATACACACACCTTTACAAACCCCTACCACATTGGACAATTTGAAAGGCACACACCTGAAACACATACACACACCACTCCCACACATCCAATACCATATAAAACACACACCCACATCACCCACAAACCCCTACCAACAAAAACCAGAGACGAAGGAGAGAGAGAGACACATCAGAGAATAGAGAGCCAGACACACAGAGGCACACCGCAACATCACACACACCACTAAGAAGCACAAAGCACCACACACCAACACACACATCATCACATACACCACCCCACACCTCATACACACCACCCCATGGCACCACAAAGGCACCCACGCTTTTCGGACCAAGAACTCCGGGTCATGGTGGAGGAGATCATAAGAGTGGAACCCCAGCTCTTCGGCTCACAGGTCCAGCACACCACCATAGCAAGGAAGGCGGAGCTCTGGCAGCGGATCGTGGACAGGGTCAACGCGGTGGGACAGCATCCCAGAAATCGAAAGGACATCCGCAAACGATGGAACGACCTACGGGGGAAGGTGCGCTCGATGGTCTCGCGACACAACATCGCAGTGCAGAAGACTGGCGGGGGACCCCCACCCACTCCACCCGAATTCACAACATGGGAGCAAGAGGTACTCAACATCCTGCATCCTGATGGCCTCACTGGAGTACACGGAGGAATGGACTCTGGTAAGTACAAGGCCAACCACTTCACCCCCCCCCAGCATGCTAACCCCCACCCTCACCCCCAACCCCCCAGTGCACATCCTCCCTGAGAATGTCTCCCCAGCACAACCCACCCAACACCAACCCCTGCATGCCACCCCCAAACTATGGACACCCATCACCTAAGCATGACCACTGCACATACCCATCACCCCCCCCCCACAAAACACCCTCACAACACCTCCCCCAAGGGAATGCCAGCACTGGGGGACAAGGGCACCCATAAAACGCAAGCTAATGCACACACAGAAACAATAACCATACCCTCTTACCCCATGCAGGACCCGAACGACAACACACCGGTCAGGAGGGACCAGAAATGTCCATCCCACCCCCGGAACAGGCCCCTAGTGATGACAGCAGCTCTGTCGACCTGGAACCTGACGACCAGCCCGGACCATCGGGGACCTCTGGGCAGTCGGTTCCCCTCACACAGACACAGGCCACTGCAGACCCAACCCCCTCTGGGAACAACAGCACAGCTCCCACCCAGCGGGCCCATGCCTCTGTCTCTAGGACAGGTCAAGCAGCGGTGTGTCTACCACTACAGGGCCCCCAGGGTAACCCACCAACCCAACAACAACAGGGACCTGGAGGCAGTGGGAGTGGGCACACCGTCCAGGGGACAGAGGCCCAGGGAAACAGGGCAACTCGGAGGGCTGCTGTGCGACAGGGGGGGGAGGAGAGGCCCAGGGAACCCACTCTCCAAGAGGCCCTCACCACCATCATGGCTGCCTACCACCACTCACAAGAGACGATGGCGACGGTACTGGCCAGGTTCCAGGAGATCCAGGCACAGCAGGAGCAACGCTACATGGGGTTCAGCGACCAACTCAGCAACATCTCAACCGCTATGGGGAGCATAGTCCAGGCCCTGAACCGCATAGAGGACACGTTTCGGGACCATGTGGCATCACACAGGGCCCCTGTCACTAGCCAGGAACAGGAACAGCCTACCACCTCCGCCGGCGCTAGTGGACAGGAGGCCCCACCACAACGACAGCCCACCAGAACCCCACCTCCTGCTGAACAACAACCGCCCCGCAAAAGGAGCCTGAGATCAAAAAAACCGACAGAGTAGGATGTCAAGTCCCCCGCCAGCATCACATACCCCCTGAAGTCCTCCCACTGTTCCACATTGCCACCCTGTCAAACCTTGAACTGCCCCTGCTCCATCCTGCCACAGTCATATGGACAATGCACCTGTGAGACTGAGAACTGGACTCCGCCATGGACATTACTCCACCCCCACCCATCACTGTTTCACTATCATGTACCAATATCTATGCACTAATAATAAATCACACATTGCACTGAAATCAATCAGGACTCAGCCTGTCTTATTTACAAATGTATGACACATTACATATCAATTACGTATTGTTAACATTGTGAATTACACATACCGAGGTAACTTAGCATTAGTCCATGGGCCAACCAAGCCGAGGTCACGCAGTGGCTCATACAGCACAGAAAAGGGAAGGGAAAATCAAACATCATGTTCATAGGTCTGGGGGGAAACCGACAAAGTTGAGATGCAGGAGGCTTTCAGGAAATGTAAAATGGCATGGGTGATTATTACCTGTGTGCTACTGGAAATACTGTTCTATTACTCTGTCCCTGTTGTCTGGGTCGTCCTCTGAGTCTTCCTCCTCTTCACTCTCCGCAGGCTCCACAGCTGCTTCAACACCACCATCTGCACCATCCTCCTGCAGGAAAGGAACCTGACGTCGCAATGCCAGATTGTGAAGCATACAGCAGGCCTCGATGATGTGGCACACCTTCTTTGGTGAGTACATCAGGGATCCCCCAGTCATATGCAGGCACCTAAACCTGGCCTTCAGGAGGCCAAAGGTCCTTTCGATGATCCTCCTAGTTCACCCATGGGCCTCATTGTACCGTTCCTCTGCCCTGGTCCGGGGATTCCTTACTGGGGTCAGTAGCCAAGGCAGGTTGGGGTAACCAGAGTCACCTATTAGCCACACACGTTGTCTCTGTAGCTGCTCCATCACATAGGGGATGCTGCTATTTCGCATCACATACGCGTCATGCACTGACCTTGGGAACTTGGCATTTACATGGGAAATGTACTGGTCAGCCAAACAGACCACCTGGACATTCATCGAATGATAACTTTTTCTGTTTCGGTACACCTGCTCATCGTCTTTTGGGGGTACCAAAGCCACATGGGTCCCATCAATGGCACCAATGATGTTGGGGATATGTCCAAGGGCATAGAAATCACCCTTCACTGTAGGCAAGTCACCCTCCTCTGGGAAAATGATGTAGCTCCGCATGAGTTTCATCAGGGCAGACAACACTCTGCTCAAAATCTTTGAAAACATAGGCTGAGACATTCCAGATGACATGGCCACTGTGGTCTGGAATGACCCAGTTGCCAAAAAATTGAGGACTGACAAAACCTGCACCAGAGGGGGAATCCCTGTGGGTTGGCGGATGGGGGACATCAGGGCTGGCTCCAGCTGGGCACACAGTTCATGGATAGTGGCACGGTCAAGTCTGTATCGAAGTATTATATGGCGTTCTTCCATTGTCGACAGGTCCACCAGCGGTCGGTACACGCGAGGATTCCTCCTTCTCATCGCAAGTCCCAGCGGACGGTGCCTAGGAAGGACAACATGGAGCACAGAGTCAGCCAAACCACAGGTACGTACAGACAGCTTGCACAGTTAAAGAATGGCAATGGGTTGAAAGGCGTGTATGTGTGGCAATGCAAGGCCTAGGCCTGTGTGTCGCAGTCAAAATTAAGCCATGTAGGCCCTTGAAATGGCGGCTGCCTGACCTGTGAAGTGGGACAATGGGATGTGAGGTCAATGCGCTGGCGGGGCACACCGTGGCGGTAGGCGGTCGAAGACCGCGGCGCAAAGCCGCATTGGTTAACATTGAAGCCTATGGGTTTCAGGAGCCAATGACGATGTGCGCCGGGGGTCGCGGTACGCACCGCCGCGGTACGCACCGCCGCGGGCGTGACCGCCATTTTCTATCTGATTAATCACTCGAGACCTGATCATCCACAGGAGAGGACCTATACTGCAAGTGCTGCTGTGACCTCGGTCTGGAAGATACAATGGCTGCTGCGACTGGGGAAAGGGCCCCTGCCTTCACGTCTGAAGAGTTGGAGAAGCTCGTGGATGGGGTCCTCCCCCAGTATGCGCTACTCTACGGTCCTCCAGACCAACAAGTGAGTACACCGGGTGCACATGGAATGGGCTATGCCTGTGTGGATTGGGGTGGATGTAAGTTGGTGGGGTGGTGGGCGAATGAGGAGTGCAACGCCCGACAGATGAGAGCATGTGCCATATGGCAAAGTTGGTGGGGGGGGCCAATCACATCTAACATGCAGGTCATTGATGATTTCCTCCTTTCCACCCTGTACACGTCAAATAGGTCAGCGCGCATCAGAAGATCGAGATTTGGCGTGCCATCGCCAAGGAAGTCCAGAACTTGGGGGTCCACAACAGACGGGGCACACACTGCCGCAAGAGGTGGGAGGACATCCGCCGCGGAACAAGGAAGACCGCAGAAACACTGCTGGGGATGGCCTCCCAACCTAGGAGGGGTGCCAGTCGCACCATGACCCCCCCTGATGTCCCGGATCCTGGCGGTGGCCTACCAAGAATTGGATGGGCGCTTTAAGACATCACAGCAGACACAAGGGGGTGAGTATCAGCACATTCTCCTATCTTTCTGCGCAGTGGAGGCGTCTGGGTGGGGGAGGAGGGCTGTGGGTGACATTAGGCCAGGGCGCTTTCTGTAGTGTAGTCCTCTCCCTTAGGCATGGCCCTGTGCCCCCGGCCCCCACCTCTGTAGGGTGACAAGTGCAGCCATTGAAGGTCCAGCATCTCCCATGTGCGCGTTTGACGTCTCTTGGCCTGTTGTCCTAGTCAGTAGTACTGAGTAGTGTACCCCGAATGCGCGGCTTAGTGCATTAGGCTCCTGTGTCTGTCCTCTCCGCCAACGGTGTTGACATTGCATGCACTCAACCTGGTCTTCTTTTTTCTCCCCCCACCCTTTCTCTTCATCTTCTTGTGCATGTGTGCATTAGCATCATCAGGCGGAGGAGATTTGGCATCGGAGCACGAGGGAGCTGCAGGACACAAGGCCCCGGTGGGCCCAGGAACAGACACCGAGGGCACCAGTGATCCGGAGGGCGAGGGGAGCACCACGACGGGGACCGCTGGTGAGAGCAGCGACACGTCCTCGGATGGGAGCTCCCTAGCGGTGGCGGCAACATCCGTGCCCCCCGCCTCTACAGGTACAGCCGCCACCCAGCGCACCAGCCCCGCCCTCCCAGCAGCCCCTCAGTCTTCGCTCCGTGCCCGTTCGCCCAGGAAGGCGCGCGTCTCCTTCGCCCCAGGCACCTCAGCCCCTGCCCCTGTTGCCCCTGCTGCCCTCAGTGCGGAGCTCATTGACCTGGTAAGGACGCTCATTGTTGGGCAGACGACCCTTTTGAATGCCATCCAGGGTGTGCAAAGGGAGGTGCAACAGAGCAATGCGTACCTGGAGGGCATTCATTCGGGTCAGGCTGCCCATCAACGAGCGTTCACTGCTCTGGCCTCAGCACTGACGGCAGCCATTGTCCCTGTTTCCAGCCTCCCTCTTCTTACTGCCTCCAGTCTTTCTCTGTCTCCTGTTCCTCAGCCTATCCCATCCACACCATCAGACCAGCCTGCACACACCTCAACACCCAAGAGCAGCTCATCCAAACACAAGCACCACAGATCCCACAAACACTCACCCAAGCAACACCCAGATGCAGACATGCCAACAGCCACTGCCACCCCTGTGTCCCCCTCCTCCTCGTCTCCCTCCTCCCTCCCTGTGACGTCTACACTCACACCTGCATGCACCCCAACATCAGCCAGTGCTTCCATCACCACCTCACCCTCCAGTACAGTCCACACTCGTGCAGTCACCACCCCCACTGCCATTTACACGTCCCCTGTGTCCTCTCCCACTGTGTCTGTCACCCCCTCTTCCAAGACACACAAACGCAGGCAGCCACCCACCCAACAGCCAACCACCTCACGACAGCCTACAGCACCAGCACCTTCACCCAATGACAGCACACCTGAGTCTCCTACAACCACCTCCTCTACCTCCACTTCCATCTCCACTTCTCCTACCCTTTACCTTGGCCCTAAAAAACTTTTCATGGCTAACCTTGACCTCTTTCCCCCCGATGAGCTCCCCCCTCCATCTTCAAAGAGTCCCAAGAGCACCGCAGCCACCACCAGCCCAGCTTCGGGTGTCACTGTTGTGCATGGGTTCTGGAGCCCACCCTTTGCCAGCAATGACACATCGATCAGCAGCAAGGACACGTCCAGCCCCCCCCCCCGGCAAGAGGACCCGCAAAAACAAGGGCCGCCGTGCGAGGACCGACAGGGCTGCCCCCAAGGAGCAATGTGCGGCCACTTCACCACCCACACCATCTAGGGGAGGCAAGGGCCCGAGAGCCCCATCAAAGGAGCGGAAGGGCAGCAGGAGCGCGGAGAAGATGGACCCCACATGTCACATCCCAGCTGGGAAAGAGGACACTAAGGAGGCCAGGAGGCCGTCCCCGAAGGGTCCAGAAACGTCACGGTCCGAGGGCGACTGAGCAGGGAGTCCAGGCCAGGTCTGGCTCCCTTGACCTGCTGGATGAGCACCGCTGAACAGGGCCCGCGAGGCAGAAGAGCACCACTGAACAGGGCCCGCGGTGCAGAAGAGCACCGCTGAACAGGGCCCCGCCGTGGAGAAGGGCAGCGCTGAACAGGGCCCGCCGTGGAGAAGAGCACCGCTGAACAGGGCCCCGCCGTGAAGATAGGCACCGCTGAACAGGGCCCGCCATGGAGAAGAGCACCGCTGAACAGGGCCCGCCGTGGAGAAGAGCACCGCTGAACCGGGCCCCGCCGTGAAGATAGGCACCGCTGAACAGGGCCCGCCGTGGAGAAGAGCACCGCTGAACAGGGCCCTGCCGTGAAGATAGGCACCGCTAAACAGGGCCCGCCGTGGAGAAGAGCACCGCTGAACAGGGCCCGCGGTGCAGAAGAGCACCGCTGAACAGGGCCCCGCCGTGAAGATAGGCACCGCTGAACAGGGCCCGCCGTGGAGAAGAGCACCGCTGAACAGGGCCCCGCCGTGAAGATAGGCACCGCTGAACAGGGCCCGCCGTGGAGAAGAGCACCGCTGAACAGGGCCCGCGGTGCAGAAGAGCACCGCTGAACAGGGCCCGCGGTGCAGAAGAGCACCGCTGAACAGGGCCCCGCCGTGAAGATAGGCACCGCTGAACAGGGCCCGCCGTGGAGAAGAGCACCGCTGAACAGGGCCCCGCCGTGAAGATAGGCACCGCTGAACAGGGCCCGCCGTGGAGAAGAGCACCGCTGAACAGGGCCCGCGGTGCAGAAGAGCACGCTGAACAGGGCCCCGCCGTGAAGATAGGCACCGCTGAACAGGGCCCGCGGTGCAGAAGAGCACCGCTGAACAGGGCCCCGCCGTGAAGATAGGCACCGCAGAACAGGGCCCGCCGTGGAGAAGAGCACCGCTGAACAGGGCCCGCCGTGAAGATAGGCACCGCTGAACAGGGCCCGCCGTGGAGAAGAGCACCGCTGAACAGGGCCCGCGGTGCAGAAGAGCACCGCTGAACAGGGCCCGCGGTGCAGAAGAGCACCGCTGAACAGGGCCCCGCCGTGAAGATAGGCACCGCTGAACAGGGCCCGCCGTGGAGAAGAGCACCGCTGAACAGGGCCCTGCCGTGAAGATAGGCACCGCTGAACAGGGCCCGCCATGGAGAAGAGCACCGCTGAACAGGGCCCGCGGTGCAGAAGAGCACCGCTGAACAGGGCCCGCCGTGGAGAAGAGCACCGCTGAACAGGGCCCACGGTGCAGAAGAGCACCGCTGAACAGGGCCCGCGGTGCAGAAGAGCACTGCTGAACAGGGCCCCGCCGTGAAGATAGGCACCGCTGAACAGGGCCCGCCGTGTAGAAGAGCACCGCTGAACAGGGCCCGCGGTGCAGAAGAGCACCGCTGAACAGGGCCCCGCCGTGAGGATAGGCACCGCTGAAGAGGGCCCCGCCGTCTCAAGCACCGCTCCGCTGGGCCCTTCTTCTCAAGCACCGCTCCGCTGGGCCCCGCCGTCTCAAGGACCGCACCGCTGGGCCCTTCTTCTCAAGCACCGCTCCGCTGGGCCCCGCCGTCTCAAGCACCGCTCCGCTGGGCCCTTCCTCTCAAGCACCGCTCCGCTGGGCCCTTCCTGTCAAGCACCGCTCCGCTGGGCCCCGCCATCTCAAGCACCACTCCGCTGGGCCCTTCTTCTCAAGCACCGCTCCGCTGGGCCCCGCCGTCTCAAGCACTGCTCCGCTGGGCCCTTCCTCTCATGCACCGCTCCGCTGGGCCCTTCCTGTCAAGCACCGCTCCGCTGGGCTCCGCCGTCTCAAGCACCGCTCCGCTGGGCCCTTCCTCTCAAGCACCGCTCCGCTGGGCCCTTCATCTCAAGCACCGCTCCGCTGGGCCCTGCCGTCTCAAGCACCGCTCCGCTGGGCCCTTCTTCTCAAGCACCGCTCCGCTGGGCCCTTCCTCTCAAGCACCACTCCGCTGGGCCCCGCTGTCTCTCCACCTCTCCGCTGGGCCCTTCCTCTCAAGCACCGCTCCGCTGGGCCCTTCCTCTCAAGCACCGCTCCGCTGGGCCCTTCCTGTCAAGCACCGCTCCGCTGGGCCCCGCCGTCTCAAGCACCGCTCCGCTGGGCCCTTCTTCTCAAGCACCGCTCCGCTGGGCCCCGCCGTCTCAAGCACCGCTCCGCTGGGCCCTTCCTCTCAAGCACCGCTCCGCTGGGCCCTTCCTGTCAAGCACCGCTCCGCTGGGCCCCGCCATCTCAAGCACCGCTCCGCTGGGCCCTTCTTCTCAAGCACCGCTCCGCTGGGCCCCGCCGTCTCAAGCACCGCTCCGCTGGGCCCTTCCTCTCAAGCACCGCTCCGCTGGGCCCTTCCTCTCAAGCACCGCTCCGCTGGGCACCGCTGTCTCAATCACTGTTTATGGTTCACTGTGCCCACCATGCCTCCTCCTTGACCAGTGGATACTGTCATCCACCTGATGGACTGTGGCTTTGCACTCCCCAGGATGGTACAGTGGGCAGCCCACCCACTGTAGAGACATTGAGAGACTGTGGCTTTGCACTCCCCAGGATGGTACAGTGGGCAGCCCACCCACTGTAGAGACATTGAGAGACTGTGGCTTTGCACTCCCCAGGATGGTACAGTGGGCAGCCCACCCACTGTAGTGACATTGAGAGACTGTGGCTTTGCACTCCCCAGGATGGTACAGTGGGCAGCCCACCCACTGTAGAGACATTGAGAGACTGTGGCTTTGCACTCCCCATGATGGTACAGTGGGCATGGTGGCTCCTCGTGGATCTGGCGTTGTGGACTCATGCGGCTGTGGTGCCCCCCGTTTCCCTTCCCCCTGAGGTGCCTGTAGTTTTTACATCTGATGCCCCTGCAGTGTTCTCTCCAAAGGACTCAGGTCTCCTGTGTGGGCTTTGCCCTTGTTTCTCAAAACTTTGGCCCACAGACATGATGAATTCGTAAGATGTGCAGGACTTGTTACTTCAGTTATACACTGATGTGTATGTCATTTGTTTTCTTGTGAATATCTTTCATGGTTGTACGATAATTTTCAGGAGCTTTTTGGTACATAAATATTTATTCCAAATTTGATTATGTCCTAGCATTTTTCTGGGGTGTTTGGGTGGTGTCACTGTGACTTGTTGCTCTGCATTGGTGTGTACATAGTTGGGGGGGGGTCGCATATGTGTGTGCCCGTAACCTTTCGTCCTCCCCCCTCCCGTGTGTCGTAGGTTCAGTACTCACCGTTGTCGTCTGCGCCGGACTTCGTACTCGTGGTAGATGAGAAGGTAGACGAGAGCAGGTAGGATGTTTAATTCGGGTTCCATGCTGTCCTCCTTCCTCCTGGAGTGCGTAGTAGTGAGCGTTTTCCCGTTCGTAGTCTGTTTCCGCCGTGTTTTTATCGGCGGTGCTCCCGCCCCGGAAAAGGTGGCGGATTGGTGAGTTGTGATAGTGTGGGCGGTACATTGTCTGCCGTCTGGCTGTTGGCGGTGACCGCCGCGCTGTTTGTTTGTACCGCCGTGGCGGTCGGAGTGTTAAAGTGGCTGTCTGTGTCGGCGGTTCCCGCCAGGGTCAGAATTCCATATTTTTTACCGCCAGCCTGTTGGCGGGTTGGCCGCCGCTTTAACACCGACTGCCAGGGTTAGAATCACCCCCTATGTGCCCTTAATCCTACCTCCACTCAAACGAGATAGATAATCTCCTTGATTGTGATGACTCTTGTAAACCCTCCACCAACTTTGATCACCCTAATCACAACCTTGTAGCACACTTTCCTATCATCCCTCGACCTAGACCATCACATGTCATTCTTCTCATAGGAAAGTCAGTCATTAAAACCTCTTTCAGATGCCACTCACGCCTATTATTCAAGACACCACTCACCAAAGTAGCCTCTTGCCCTCCTTAATGTCTTCCTAACATATTTGGACCAGCAGCAAAGCTCTGAACAGAAGTGGCAGAAACTATTGTCAGTCTCACCCATGAAACCTTATTCCTGAGTGTGATTCGGTTTACTGCCTCTTCACAGAACAATATGGATATGTCACTTATTTTGCATAGTGGATTATTTATTTATATTTGTCATGGTAGCTCTGGTAGAGGCCAGCAGTGTCGGACCGGCCGGATGGGCATGTTGGCACTCTGGCGGGCATCACACACAGGTCTTGCTTTTTCTGTAACAACTCATTGCAAATGGCTTCCTGCTGACCCCACTCCTCCTTTGACTGAAAGAACCTGGTAATCAAATCTTCAAATTCTCATCATCAGATTAACTGTGGTCCTCCTCCTCCTTGGGCAAGGATGGGCTACTTTCTGACACAGCTAATCCTTTCTTATTGCACTGTGTTCCTATCTGGCTTTATCCTTCTCTGCGGCCATTCAAATGACACAGGTGCAGTCATGTCACCTCTTTCTTAGCGTACAACTGGCTTGACCAACAGTATTTTAAACCTTCATATTAAAATCTTCACTCATGATGTAATTATCTTTAAGAAAAAGTTCCCCTCCTTGATTTCCTTGTCCATATTTATTTGTATGATTTTTCCATACCATACACATTCTCACCTGTGATTTACACAAGCCAAAACATTTGATCAAACTGGAAAGGTATAATTTTAACATCATCCACTTGGCACTAAAACCCTTCAGTAATATTTCCCATTCCTTGCACTCTCATGATTTTAATGTCACCACCACTCACTATAGCAAGTATTCCTGAAAATTAAATAGAAAGAGAACAACATAATCTGGTCCCTGTTTTTTTTTAAACATCTATTTTATTGTTTTCAGCACAGGTGCACGGCAATGAATGCAGCTGATGAAGCATCAGGATATCAACTGTTCTGTAATAACACAGTAAGGTAGTAACCAACTAGGTCTAGATCCGAATAGCAGGATTTACATTCATCAATTAACAACTGTATCGAGAATTATTACTGCAATCTTTAACTTTTTAATGGAGTCCACTACCCTCCTCTCTAACATCCGTGTGCTGGTGGATTGTGTTGTAGTGTCGTGTGGTATAATGTGTATTCGGGATATTTGTTTTTTGTGGAGCATGCAAGTTTTTGACTTGTCATCTATCATGTCCGTTATTATGATTACATGACCCTATGATATTTTTGTGTGTGTCGGCATTCCTATCTCAATTTTGTCATTCAGCTCTTACTTTAAACTGATCCAGCTACGGCTTCCCGGTGCGCCCTCGCTGGGTGTATTTTGTGACCACCAACCCCGATATACTCCCATAATCATCTAACAGGGATATCACCAAAGACATCGTCTCGCTCCCCCTTTCCAAATATATCAATGCGTCATCCGCATATAGTGAAATAATATGATACATTCCAGATCTGCACACCCCCCACTTCCTCTCCGCTGCATGTAACCTAGTCGCCAATGGCTCCATCGCAATGGCGAACATCAAGGGAGACAGTGGGCATCCCTGCCTGGTTCCTCTGCTGATAGGGAAGCTATCAGATATGATGCCTCCCGTTTTCACCCTAGCCCTGGGTTCAGCATATAATGTCTGTACCCAGTGTATGAAGCCTGGGCCAAACACCATATCATGCATGGTGGCAAACAGAAAGTCCCAGCCTCTCGTGTCAAATGCCTTCTCGATGTCTAATGACATCGCCACATTATCGTAGTGTCCCCAATGACGCTAAGCTATATGCAAATATTTAGGAATGTATTGTGTTTTGGAATAAAGCCATTTTGATCTTCATGAATTAAAGGGTGTATTATGGGGGCAAGTCTGATTGCCAATACTTTACCCAAGATTTTGCAATCTAGGTTGAGTGGAGAGAGCGGTCTGTATGACCTAACGTCTGTGAGATCCCTCAATGGTGGGAGCAGACTGCAGGACCACGTCTCCTCGAACACCACCAACAAGTGGCGTTTCAAATGTTGCAAGTAAGTGATGTAGTACTCTATTGGCAAGCTAACCATCCCTGGTGCTTTCTTACGGGACATCTGTGCCACTGCCACCTCCAGTTCCTCTACCGTGAGAGGAGTCTCTAATGTCGCCCTGTCTAATTGTGACAACCGTGCCAGGGGCGACCCCTCAAGAAAGGACCCAAGTTGTTGAGTGTAGCATATGGTTTGCCCCTTGTATAAGCCTGTGTAATATTCTTTGAACGCTTTATTAATCGCTTCCTGGGTGGTGGCCATAGTTCCATCAGTTAAACGTATAGCTCCAATGGGAGTCTGATGGCGGTCCTCTCGAAGAAGCCATGCCAGCAGCCTCCCCGATCTCTCACCTTCTGTTTGTAAGTGCACCTGGTGGTAATTATAATCATGACGGTGGAGCCGTAGGTCCTCCTCCTCGTGCTTCATCCGCTGAGCCCTGAGCTCCATGAATGGTGCCTCATTTTGAGCTACCGCAACCTACAAAACTCTCATTTCCTTCTCCAGCTTGGCGACTTCTGTGTGGAGGGTACGCCGCACTCCCTAAGAGGCCGACAGGCAATGACCCCGCACAATAACCTTATGTACATCCCACGCCCTCGTTCTCATTTCTGTAGATCCACTGTTTGTTTCCCAGTATTCCCTTATTGTTATGTTCAATTCTTCCTTAAATGCCTGATCCTGAAGGGCCTCCACCTGCAGGTGCCAAGTAGGGACTGCGGGGCGTCTCCTGCCCATCGCATTGTCTTCCTTAGCCGGGAATGATCAGTGAGTGTCTTGGCTAAGTAGCCAGAATCTATGATTAGAGAGCATATATCTGGAGTCCCCCATAGCATATCTATCCTGGTGTGTACCTTATCGGGTGTGGAGTAGAATGAGTATTCCCTATGTGTCGGGTGGCCAATATGCCAAATGTCGTGCAGTCTCATGTTGCCTGCCCAGGCCAGCAGTGGACTAGTGCTGTGCCTGCCTATCATCCCCCCTGGGGGCGATGTCGGTCGATCCAGCGATATACCTGGGGTGCTGTTAAAATCTCCGCCCCACACGGCAGGCACTGCGGTGTTCATCAGCAGTGCTGGGGACAATGTGCATAGAAATTCAGTCAACATGCTGTTACAGGCGTAAATCCCTATTTTTGTGAGTTGTTTGCCGTCCAACTGTCCCTCTGTCACCACAAATCTGCCCCCCTGGTCTATCCTATGTGTATGTTGGACGTATTGCACCCCTTGTGCTATCCACACCAATACCCCCTTCGCGTAGGCCAAAAATGATGTGACTAAAATCTGTCCTCCTCAGCACCCCCTTAGCGCCTGCAAATCAGCTTCCAGTAGGTGTGTCTCCTGTAGGATAGCAATGTGTATTCTTTGACGTTTGAGGTAAGTGTAAATTCGGTGCCTCTTGCCCTGCGCAGCCATGCCTCGCACATTCCACGTAATTATGTTATACTCATGCATGAAGCGGAATGCACACTGAACCATGGCCTATTGTAAAATGTTTGTGTGTGTGTTGTGTCCAGGGTTCCAGCTTTATTACAAGTTGCACTACTCCATTTATGAGAATTACTGTGAACTAACAGCTGTAAGGATATACTTTGCAATTTAGATAGACCTAATTAACATAAACAAAACCACTCCCACCCAGCACCCACCCCTGCAAACCCCCAATAACTGTGGCATAATTGCACTTTTCTAACTGCCATCCATAGTAGCAAAAAACACAGCACACTTCTAACATCAAGAAACTGTATCCATGTGGATACCATCTGGGGAGCCGTGGTAGCAAATGAAGATGGCCCTTATAAGGGGTCCCCAACATTTAAGCAAAAAGTAAACGTATCTGTGCTCCCAGGGTGCATAGGCTCATTATCTCCCAGGGCACGAAGCAATGTGCTACGGGTGTAAGGGAGAAGGATGACCGTCTGGTACTTGTATGTAAAAGCAATGTCATTCCAATCTTACTTAACCCTGTAATCTCAAGGTACTCCTGCAGGACCGTGGAATAAAAGAAAGAATGAAGCAACCCCCCCCCCACGGCAATCACAGTACATCTGCAGATCGGGGTGTGAACGCCGGGCCCCTCAGTGCCTCCAAAACAGTTGAGTCCGAGTCTGTGTGTTCATTTAGATTAGCCTGTAGCACTCTGAAAGAGTTTTGTGTGTGCAGAGTTGTCCCCTTCAGCACTTTTGCTCTCTCAGCTGCAGCTTGTGTTTCCGTGGGTTGTGCCTTTGAGCACTTCCTGGGTCTCCTCCGTGCCGGCGATATGAGCCATGCATCACCATCTCCTGTCTCTTCTTGGGTCTGTGCTATGCCCTTGGCGTTCATCCATGTCCAGGCGTCCGCCGGGGTGGTGAAAACGTGGGTTCGATCATCTGAGATCACTCTAAATTTAGCAGGAAACATCAGGGCATACTTAATATTATGCTCCTGGAGGCGCTGTTTGATTTTCATGTAAGAGTGGCGTTGCCTCTGTACTTCCTGGGTAAATTCCGGATAAGCAGTGATGGAAGTCCCCTCATATTGGATTGGTCCTTTACTGCGAAAGTGTTGAAGTATCGCATTTCGATCTCTATAATTAAGGAATCGGGCCATCATCGGTCTAGGAGGCAGTCCTGGAGCCGGCTGTCTCCCCAGATCTCTGTGTGCCCTTTCCACTGAGAAGAACTTTGATGGGACACCATTCAGCACCTCCTTGATCAGCCATTGCTCCAAGAATAACTCTGAGTTTTGCCCTTCCGATTTTTCAGGAAATCCCAGGAGCGGACATTGTTACGGCAGGATCTGCCGTCAGCTTCCTCAGCACGTCTCCAGAGGGCTTTCACCTCAGAGTCCAAGCGTTGAATTTGTTTCTGGCTCTCTGAGACCATTGGGTCCATCCCGCCAAGTGTGACCTCTACTGTCCCGACTCTCTCCGCCAGGTTACGATGATCCACCCTTAGCAAATTGAGGTCTTGAGATACTGTGTCAATTCTATTTTCAAGTGAAGACTTAGGCCCTCATTACAACCTGGCGGTAAAAAGACCACGGGCATTACGACCACAGCGGAAGCGCCGTGGTTGCACCGCAGGGACCAGCGGTTTCCCGCCACTTTTGTCCCGGCGGTTGTAATCCCCAAGGGCAGCGCTGCTTGCAGTGCTGCTCAGGGGATTACGAGTCCCCTTCCCGCCAGCCTTTTCATGGCGGTATGAACCGCCCTGAAAAGGCTGGCAGAAATGGGAGTCACGGGCCCCCTGCCACGGCCCCATGGAGTGACCCCTCTTTCAGGCACCACCATTTCTCCTGTATGTGCTATGCAGATACTCAATTATATTAGGAACTGATATAACTAAGATTTTGAGCAGGAGAATTTTGTATCAGGGTGAAAAACACTGCAAACTTGAGGTCTTCAACTACTTGAAACTGAGCTCACACAAAGCTGAGATGCTTGTTCTTGATGCAGGCCCTTCACTTTAGACTGATAGTTGTTGGCCTGCTGAACTTGGCACATGCCCCTCCACGGTCCAAGCCATCACAAATATGGGAATCACTATGGATGACACACTGGCCCTCATTACAAGATTGGTGGCAAACGCCGCCTACCGCAACAGCGACGGCAGCCAACATACCGTTGCCGTGGCTACTGACCGTCCATCAATTTTTTACTGTAGACGGTATTCCGCCAGAAGGCTGGCGGAATTCTGGCTACGGTCATGTCTGCAGAAGGCAGTAAAGATGGGGCTGCTGCCAGCAGCAGCGCCACGCCATCAAAATGCTGCCTACCGTATCATGTCCCATGATACTGCCTGGCAGTGTTTTGCTGGCGGACACTGCTGCTGGCAGAAGCGCTGCGTCCAGTTTCCGGGTTCTCTGACAGGAGAGGGCGTTTGGGGGGTGTTGTGTGCGTGTGTGAGGGTATGTGTGACTGTGTTTGAATGCGTGCATGCATGTGTAATGTGTGTGTGCATGAGTGGGTGTGTGTACGTGCATGTTGTGTTGTGTGATTGCGTATGTTCGTGAGGGTTGCTCTGAGTGTGTATGAATGTATGCATGCGTGGGTGAATGTGTATATGCGTGTGTATGAATGTGCGTGTATGTGTGTATACGTGGGGGGGTCAGGAGGGGAGGGTGGGGGCAGACTCTGGGGAGGGGGGCGGGGAGACCCGTATCAGTGCCAGGGAAGGAATTCCCTGTCACTGATAGTGCCTACCGCCATGGTTTACATGGCAGTACAGAAACCACAGAAACCATGGCGGTGGGTGGGGTCAAAATGCCATGGGCAGCGTAATGACATCCTCCAGGCTGGAAAATGTAGTCTTCAGCCCAGTGGTTGTTATCGCCGTGGCAGTTGGTGTGTTAACTTGGGGGTTTGGCTTTGGCCAAACCGCCAATGTCATATTAGTGGAGGTATGTACCGCCAGCCTGTTGGCTGTACTACCATCACTATTACACCGACCGCCGTGATCATAATGACCCCCACTGCTTCTTGCTTTTATCACTTAAGATCATGTGAAAAAGTTTGGCTTTTCTCCTTACTTTTGACCCATGTCCTCATAATGGGCTTCATATGGTGCAGAACTGTGATGCTCGTTTGGCACTCATCCACCCCATGTCCACATCTGCAATCATCTGCATTTGCTTCACTGGTTTTCGGGTGGAGAAATATTTTTTATTCGAGAACCTTTACACAATTCAGGTCTTGCATTTATCAAACAAATGTTCACTCCCTACTGCTCAAAGAGAACTTTATAGCCATCCTCTCCTCAGTTCTTAAAGCTCCTAAGATTACAAAATCACAACAAGACGGTAGATCCTGTGCCTCTCAGGTGGCCCCAAAGTGGAAGTGTCTTCATTTTCATTCACAAAGCCAGATTAGGCTGACAGCTTTCCTGCTACCACAAGGACACCCGCTGGGTATTTACACTTTTAGAAATTACATAAATAAAGAAACCCAGCCTTGCAGAAAAACAAATCCTTCAAACAATCCTTCTCAGGAAGTGCTCCCAGAGGGTAGTAATCCATCTGACGTTTAAAAACTCCATCCTATGAATCATTAAAAAGAAACTAAAAACCTACTATCGCAGCACCATTTCCAGATATTGCTGGTGGAGTTACCTGGAAGCAGTAATTCTATGGACTACCACAAGAACTAATGTGGCTGAGCCATTCATCGTGCTTTCTTGGCTTCTGGATATTTCAGTTGTTCCCGATCATGCGGAACCTTCTGACATTTGAGATGTCATCAGTGATGTTACTGACCATGTCATGAGTGATGTAATATGTGAGGCCATAAGCACTAGATTACAAGGGCGTAAGTGATAGCTCAGGTAATCATAACTGCTGAATTTCTATGTTTTTGTGGGAGTAAAGTCTGAGCCTAACTATAACATCCCTGCAACATTTGTGTTTTTCAGTGAATGTGTACATGCTTGTGAACACGCTCCTGGCGATCATCCCGACACACCCACCTCACCTCTAAGTTTATGGGAGTGGCGCTCAGTGCACAGAGCCTAGTCACTCATTTTCTGAAAAGACAATTACTGCAATTGATGACGGCAAAATAGGATTTGGGATGTGGTGAATGAGTGAAAAAATGTTGCTTGAAACTGGAATGTTGTGAGTCAGAGGTGCCCAAAGTCAGATGAAATGTGAAAATCACATGACTCGCAAGTATTATTTCAGAGACAATCAGTAGTAACACAACTTCTAGATGCAACCAATCCATAAGGAAAAGGAGGTCTACACATTATCCCCTTCTGTGCCCAATACGTAATGATTACGTCCTGAGACACAGTGCTGCTGTGCCCAGGACATAACCATTACGTCCTGGGCACAGAGCCCAGAAGGAGCACTAGCGCTCCCTCTGTGGGGTTCCCCCCACCCCCAAGGCAGGGATGGAAGGGGAAGCCCTTCCCCTTCCACCCCCGATCCCCCACACCCCCCTGTGACGTCAGCGCGATCGCGCGCTGATTGTCACAGGGCTTCATCCCATCGCGCTGGAAGCTCAGCTTACAGTGCGATCGGAAGAGAAATGCTTTGCATTTCTCTTCCGATCACGTGGGGGAGACCCAGAGAGGCTTCAAAGGGAAGGAAAGGAATTTCCTTCCCTTTGAAGTCTCTCTGAGTGTTTAAAAAAACGCCCACTAGACACCAGGGATTTATTTTAAAAAACTGAAACTGGCATGAGGGAGCGACCCCTTGGGCAAGGGGGACAGAAACCTCTAGGTGTCAGGGCGATTTTTTTTTTTTTGTTTGTTTGTTTGTTTTTTAGAGATGAGGAGCGACCCATTAGACAAGGGTTGCTCCCCTGGGGGCAAATTGTATTTAGTCCATTTCTGACCCCCTTGGGGGCAAATCGGCCGATTCTAGGTCAATCTGCCCCCAAGGGGGTCAGAAACAACTAGGCACCGGGGATCTTTCTTTTTGCACCAATGTCACGCAGGGGCGACCCCGTAGGCAAGGGGGTTGGGGGACACATTTATTTTAGGCCATTTCTGCCCCCCTTGGGGCCGGCTGAGCTAGAGGCCAAAATCCACAGGTAGGCACTTTGCAAAAAACACCTCTGTTTTCTGTGAAAAAATGTGATGTGTCCACGTTGTGTTTTGGGCCATTTCCTTTTGTGGGCGCTAGGCCTACCCACACAAGTGAGGTACCATTTTTATCGGGCGACTTGGGGGAACGCTGGGTGGAAGGAAATTTGTGGCTCCTCTCAGATTCCAGAACTTTCTGAACCTGAAATGTGAGGAAAATGTGTTTTTTTAGCCACATTTTGAGGTTTGCAAAGGATTCTGGGTAACAGAACCTGGTCAGAGCCCCACAAGTCACCCCATCTTGGATTCCCCTAGGTCTCTAGCTTTATAAAATGCACAGGTTTGTTAGGTTTCCCTAGGTGCCGGCTGAGCTAGGGGCCAAAATCTACAGGTAGGCACTTGGCAAAAAACACCTCTGTTTTCTGTCAAAAAATGGGATGTGTCCACGTTGTGTTTTGGGGGATTTCCTGTTGCAGGCGCTAGGCCTACTGACACAAGTGAGGTATCATTTTTATCAGGAGACTTAGGGGAACACTGGGTGGAAGGAAATGTGTGGCTCCTCTCAGATTCCAGAACTTTCTGTCACCGAAATGTGAGGAAAATGTGTTTTTTTAGCCAAAATTAGAGGTTTGCAAAGGATGCTGGGTAACAGAACCTGGTCAGAGCCCCACAAGTCACCCCATCTTGGATTCCCCTAGGTCTCTAGCTTTAAAAAATGCACAGGTTTGGTAGGTTTTCCTAGGTGCCAGCTGAGCTAGAGGCCAAAATCTACAGGTAGGCACTTTGCAAAAAACACCTCTGTTTTCTGTCAAAAAATGGGATGTGTCCATGTTGTGTTTTGGGGCATTTCCTGTCGCGGGCGCTAGGCCTACCCACACAAGTGAGGTACCATTTTTATCGGGAGACTTGGGGTAACATAGAATAGCAAAACAAGTGTTATTGCCCCTTGTCTTTCTCTACATTTTTTCCTTCCAAATATAAGAGAGTGTGTAAAAAAGACATCTATTCGAGAAATGCCCTGTAATTCACATGCTACTATGGGCACACCAGAATTCAGAGATGTGCAAATACCCACTGCTCCTCAACACCTTATCTTGTGCCCATTTTGGAAATACAAAGGTTTTCTTGATAGCTATTTTTTACTCTTTATATTTCAGCAAATGAATTGCTGTACACCCGGTACAGAATGAAAACCCACTGCAGGGTGCAGCTCATTTATTGGCTCTAGGTATCTAGAGTTCTTGATGAACCTACAAGCCCTATATATCCCCACAACCAGAGGAGTCCAGCAGACGTAATGGTATATTGCTTTCAAAAATCTGACATTGCAGGAAAAAGTTACAGAGTAAAACGTAGAGAAAATTGCTTTTTTTTCACCTCAATTTCAATATAATTGTTTTTCAGTTGTTATTTTCTGTAGGAAACCCTTGTCGGATCTACACAAATTACCTCTTGCTGAATTCAGAATTTTGTCTACTTTTCAGAAATGTTTCTGGGATCCAGCATTGGCTTCACACCCATTTCTGTCACTGACTGGAAGGAGGCTGAAAGCACAAAAAATCATAAAAATGGGGTATGTCCAAGTAAAATGTCAAAATTGTGTAGAAAAAGTGGGTTTTCTGATTCAAGTCTGCCTGTTCCTGAAAGCTGGGAAGCTGGTGATTTTAGCACTGCAAACCCTTTGTTGATGCCATTTTCAGGGAAAAAACCACAAGCCTTCTTCTGCAGCCCCTTTTTCCCATTGTTTTGAAAAAAAAAAATCACTGCATTTTAGCTAATTTCTTGGCCTCATTCTGGGGAACTCACAAAGTCTGGATACCTCTAGAATCCCTAAGATGTTGGAAAAGAAGGACGCAAATTTGGAGTGGGTAGCTTATGTGAACAAAAAGTTATGAGGGCCTAAGCGCAAAGTGACCCAAATAGCCAAAAAAAGGCTCGGCACAGGAGGGGGAAAAGGCCTGGTAGCGAAGGGGTTATACGGAAAAAAGCTTCCTGAAAACGATCAACAATAAACAAAATATTTCTGATTTACACGATAACCAGCAAAAGATGATTCCAGGTTAAATTTTTAATCATAAAAATAGATTTAGAGAGCAAACTAATGGAATTGACCAGCATTCCAGGTAAAACTAATTACCAAAAATGCATCATTCCAGCTTCAATGTTAGACCATACGCTATTGCTCCAGATGCAAGCAGTCAAACCTAAACAGCTTACATATACCAGTGTTCAACTATGAAAGCAATCCAGAAACACACTGTGACAACACAGCATATTATTCATAATTTGATAACCAATAAAAGACCATTCCAGATACAATCGTTCAACCACAAAAACATTGTAGAGACTATTGATCAAAACTTCATTCTAAAATATCGAAACATTGGCCCTAATTACAACCCTGGCGGTAAATGCCGCCTACTGCCGTGCTGACGGGCGCCAACATACCTTGACCACGGCGGTATTCTGCTACGGGTAGTATGACCAACAATAAGAAATCCGCCACTATACAGACACCCACATAAGTCCGCCAGACCAAAGGTCAGTGTTAAACTCGGGATAGCAAAACCCACACCGTTATGCCAACAGGAATACGCCCACAGTATCACGACCCATGAATCACTGCAGTAGTCTTTCAACCGCGGTAAACCTTTGGCGGTACACCGCTCTGCTCGAAATACACACACGCACACACTTACAAAACTACAACACATTGGATAATTCAAACTACACACACCTGACACACATACACAAACCACACCCACACACCCAATCCAATATACAACACCCACCCACATTGACCACAACTTACAGTGAAAAAAAAGATAGCAATCAGAGAGAGACAAGCCAGGAGCACCAACTCAATCCGAGGCACAATACATCATCACCCATACACCATCCACGCACCTCATAACACTTCACCCACACATCACCCCACACATCCTCACACATACCACTCACACCACATCCATGGCACCCCAAAGACACCCCAGGTATTCAGAGGAGGAGCTAAGGGTCATGGTGGAGGAAATCATCTTGGTAGAGCCACAGCTGTTCGGATCACAGGTGCAGCAGACGTCCATTGCAAGGAAGATGGAGCTATGGCCGAGGATCATGGACAGCGGGTCAATGCCGTGGGTCAGCACCCAAGAATTAGGGATGACATCAGGAAGAAGTGGAACGACCTACGGGGGGAGGTACGTTCCGTGGTTGCAAGACACCAGATAGCTGTACGGAGGACTGGCGGTGGACCCCCGCCTCCTCCCCCACAACTAACAACATGGGAGGAGCAAGTCTTAGAAATAATGCATCCTGAGGGCGTCGCGTCGCAGGAGTAGCAGGAAGACTGGACTCTGGTAAGTCAACTATTTACTACTTTAATCCCCCCCACCCTACCCGCATGCCATCACAAACTCCCACCCATACCCTCATCCGCATTACTCAACCAATTCACACATACCCCACTATCACAACCCACCCATCCCAATACCAAGCCCTGCATGTAACACCAATGCATGGACCCCCATCACAGACCTGCATGGACACCCTTCACCACAGCATGCCCAGTAGAGAAAATCACCCAGCCCACAAAATCACCACGCATACAAGGCAAAGCTGACAGGGAAATCATAATCATACAGGGAAACACACCCATGCACAAGATGGCACACGGAGATACACTAACACTGCCTTTTCATCCCCACAAGACCCCTACTAAACGTCATCGGAGAGGAGGTGCCAGCTACATCCAGTCCCCCCCCCGAGAAGCGGCCCTCAGTAACAACAGCAGCTCTGCATGCCTGGATCAGGATGACCAACCTGGCCCATCAGGGACCTCTGGACAGTTGGATACCCTGCCACAGTCCAACCCACCCTCAGAAAACACCACCACAGCACCCACCCAGCGGGCCCATGCCACTGTCCCCAGAACACGTCAATCAGCAGTGTGTCCACCACTATAGGGACCCCAGACCACCCCACAAACCCAGGACGATCAAGGACCTGGGGTCAGTGGCAGTGGGTGCATGGTTCAGGGGACAGAGGCACAGGACAACAGGGAAGCTGGGAGGACTGCTGTGTGACAGGGGGAGGACAGGCCCAGGGAACCCACTCTCCAGGAGGCACTCACAAACAACCTGGGAGCATACCACCATTCCCAGGAGACGATGGGCCAGAAACTGGCCAAGTTACAGGAGACCCAGCGACTGCAGGAGGGACAGTACCTGGGGATCAGGGAGGACCTCAAACATATCGACACCATCCTGGTCACCATTGCAGGGGTGCTGGGTGACATGGCCAACACCATGAGGGAGGCAGTGGCACACCAATGGGCCCCTTACACTAGCCACACTGAAGAAAAGCCCTCCACCTCCGCCGGCAGTAGTGGACAGGAGGCACCATCACTGGAACAACAGGCCACCAGCACTCCACCCCCTGCAGAAAGAGAAACACCCCGCAAACGGTCCCTGCGATCCAGGCAGAAGCCTGAGAACATTGCAAAGACCCCCGCCAGGAAATAAGACTCTCCTGATTGTCACCCTTCTGTCCCACTCTGTCACCCTGTCCACCTTGAACTGCCATTAATCCCCTTCCTATGCCCCCTTGGACAATGCACCTGTAAAACCAAGAGACTGGACTCTAACTGGACATTCCTCCACCACAACCCCAGCCCATTGCACATCCCCCTCTACTTATGAGCACTTAAATAATCACCCTTGGAACAAAGACAAATCTGAAGTCTGTCAAATGATTCACTTATGTATTAGTACAACATAATCAAAGCATTGCAAGTCATATGTACAGTTAAATGTACATTGGAATGACCTTTAGTGGGCAGCAGAACATATACCAGGAGCCGGAGTGGGCCATAGAGATCTGAAAATAGAGATGCCAAAGGGTACAGTAAGTGGCCATAGACATAGGGAAATCAGGCTGCCATGTACAATGTCCAACACAAAACTGAAAAGTAAAGTGAAGTTACAGTGTCTTACCTGTGTGTCACTGGAAGTACTGCTTTATTATATTACTTTTGTTGTCTACATCTTCTTCCTCTGCCTCCTCTTCTTGACTGTCCACAGGCTCCACCGCTGCCACAAGACCATCTCCAGGCACATCCTCCTGCGGAAAAGGAACCTGGTGTCTCAAGGCCAGGTTGTGCAACATGCAACAATGACCTGGCACACTTTCTTGGGTGAGTAGTACAGGAATCCACCAGTCAGATGGAGGCACCAGAACCTGGCCTACGGGAGGCCGAAGGTCCTTTCAATAATCCTCCTTGTACGCCCATGTGCCTCATTGTAGCGTTCCTATGCCCTTGTCCTGGCATTCCTCACTGGGGTCAGTCGCCATGAGAGGTTGGGGTAACCAGAGTAACCAGAGTCACCCGCAAATATCGAGGGACAACTGTTAGACACACACTAACCCTTAGGGACAAACCCATAACCAGACAGCTATACATAGTGTGTGGGGACCTCAGGCTCACCTATTAGCCACACCAGGTGCCTCTGGAGTTGGCCCATCACATATGGGATGCTGCTATTCCTCAAGAAAAAGGCGTCATGAACAGAGCCACGATATTTGACATTCACATGGGAGATGTACATCATCTGCACATTTATTGAGTGATAGCTTTTTCTATTGCTGAAAACTTGTTCATTTCTCCGGGCGGGAGGGGGGGCAAATGCCACATGTGTACCATCAATGGTACCAATGATGTTGGGGATATGTCCCAGGGCATAAAAGACAGCTTTCATTGTGGCCAAATCCTCCACCTGGGGGAGTACGAGGTAGCTGAGCATGTGTTTCAGCAGGGCTGACAACACTCTGTTCAACACATTGGAGAATATTGGCTGAGACATCCCTGATGCCATGGCCACCGTTGTTTGGAAGGAGCCACTTGCCAGTAAATGGAGCACTGACAGGACCTGCACTCGAAGGGGGATACCTGTAAGCCGGCATCAGGTCTGGCTCCAATTGGGCACACAGTTCTTGGATTGTGGCCCGATCAAGTCTGTAGGTTATGATAATGTGTCTGTCCTACACTGTCGTAAGGTCCACCAGGGGTCTGTACACCGGAGGATGCCGCCATCTCATATTCAGCCTCAGCGGTTGAAGCCTATGGAAGAAAATGTTGAGCCAGTGTCTGCTGTGATGCAGCTAGGTGCCATTCCTTGTGCCCCCCTGAAATGGCGGCTGCCTGACCTGTGAGGAGGGACAAGTGGAAATGAAGTAATTCCGCTGGCGTTGTGCGCCATCCCGGTAGGCGGTCGAAGACCACCGCACAACTTTGCATTGGTTAACATTGGGCCCTATGGGTTCCAGGAGCCAATGGCGATGTACGCCCTTGGTAAAGGTACGCACCGCCGCAGACGTGACCACCATTTTCTATCTGTTCACTCACTTGCTACCTGACCTTCAACAGGAGAGGACCTACACTGCAAGTGCTGCTGTGACCTGGGTCTGGAAGTGACAATGGCTCATGTGTCTGGGGAAAGGGCCCCTGCCTTCACTGCGGAGGAGCTGGAGAAACTGGTGGATGGAGTCCTACCCCAGTACACGTTACTCTACGGTCCTCCAGACAAACAGTTGAGTACACTGTGAGCATAATGCGTGGGCCATGAATGTATGGATTGCTGTGTGTGGAAGTCACATGTAGGTGGGGGGCAGAGGCCTCCAGGCCAGAGTGCTGCATGTATGGTGGTCAATGTATGTGCGTCAGGGGATGGGAGGGAACTGGTGGGCCATGAGTGTGACGATCCGGACAGTTGACTAATTCCCTTTTCTGCTGTCTTTTCCATGCAGGTCAGCGCCCACCAGAAAAAGGGTATTTGGCGTGCCATCGCCAAGGAGGTGCGGACCCTGGGGGTCGTTGACAGGCGGAGCACCCACTGCCTCAAAATGTGGGAGGACCTGTGCCGCTGGGCAAAGAAGACGGCAGAGGCCCAGCTGGGGCTGGCCTCCCAATGAGCAAGGGGTGCCCATCGCACCATGACCCCCCTGATGTTCCGCATCCTGGCGGTGGCCTATCCGGAGTTGGATGGGTGCTTGAAGGCATCACAGCAGTCACAAGGGGGTGAGTACAGATTCTTAATCCTGACTTTGAGCGCTTTAAGACTTACCTGGGTGGGGGATGTGAGCTATTGGTGCCCCTAACCCAGGGACAAGATGGCAGGGTAGGTCCCTTGTTGGGCAGGCTCTGAAGCACTCCTACCCCAATAGTGTTAGTGGGCATCTACTACTGGGAAGGGTCCTGTGGGTTTCAGGTGTGCAGCTAATGGCGTTAGGCGTTGTACCCCATGGGCTGGTGACTATCTTAGTAACTGATAGTGCATGGCTGAGTGCATAGGGCTGCTCCCTGTGTGTTGTGTACGCCAATGGTAGTGGTTATTGCAGGCATTGGCCAAGTGTATCCTCTGTCTCCCCCCATTTTTGTTTTGTCACCCTGTCCGTGTGTGCATTAGCATCATCTGGCGGAGGAGCAGAGGCACCGGTGAGGGAGGGAGCTGCATCTCAGATGGGCCTGGAGGCCAAATCCACCGAGGGTGAGGCCACCAGTGGAACAGAGGGTGAGGGGAGCACCACGACAGGGACAGGAGGGGAGACCACAGACAGCGACTCCTTCTCTGATGGAATTTCCCTGGCGGTGGCGAACGCCTCTGTGCCCACCCAAACAACAGGTAAAGCTGCCACCCCCCCTACTAGCACCCCCCTCCCAGCAGCCCCTCAGCGTGTTTCCCATGCCCGCTCACCCAGGAGGGTGGGCATCTCCTTCGCCCCAGGCACCTCAGGCCCTGCCCCAGTCACCCCTGCTGCCCTCAGTGAGGAGGCTATTGACCTCCTGAGATCCTTCACTGTTGGGCAGTCAACCATTCTGAATGCCATCCAGGGTGTCGAGAGGCATTTGCAACAAACAAATGCATACCTGGAGGGCATTCACTCTGGTGTGGCGGCCCAACAGAGACCATTTCAGGCTCTGGCCTCCTGCCTGATGGCAGCCCTTGTCCTTGTCTTTAGCCTCCCCCCTCCAACTTCCTCTACCCAGACCCAATCCCCTCAACCCCAGCCTATCCCAAGCACACCTTCAGACCAGCATTCACCCAAATCAACACACAAAAGTGGCTCAGGCAATCACAAGCACCACACTTCATCTCACAGGCACTCACACAAGCACCATCCCCATGCAGACACAACAACATCCACTGCCTCCACTGTGGCCCCCTCCTCCTCGTCATTCACCTCCCTCCCAGTAGCGTCTCCACTCACACCTGCATGCACTACATCCTCATCCACTACCTCTACCTCTACCTCCAGCAGGCCCATCACAACACACCCCACACGAGCAGTCACCACCCCCACATCCATGCACACGCCCCCTGTATCCTCATCAAGTGTGTCTGTGAACCCTCCTCCCAAAGTACACAAACACAAGCACCCACCCATCCAACAGCCATCCACCTCACAACAGCATCCAACCCATGCACCTGCACCCAAACTCAGCAGACAGACACCTCCTACAACCACTCCCTCTTCCTCCACTCCCAAACCCTCTCCCTCTTCCCCTCCCAGTGTCTCTAAGAAGCTTTTCCTGGCAAACATTGACCTCTTCCCTACCCCTTTCTCCGTCCTTCCCCTCGGGCCAGGGTGTCCAGAACCAAGGCCACCACCGCAGCCACCAAGTCGACGTCTGCTGTGGTTCCTACAGCTCACAGAGGCTCAAAGGAGGCACCCGTCAGCCCAGCCAGTGTGCCACCAACCCCTGCAATGAAACACTCATTCCGCCACCTGGCAAGGTGAATAGGAGGACAGCATGCATGCAAGGGCAAGGAGCACGAACCACCAAGCAATGGCACCTCAAAGACTCCAGTTGCCAGACCCAAGGTCACACCACCATCTGCCAAGGTTAGGAAGGGGCAGAAAACACCAGGTAAGTTACTTCAGCCATCGGAGGCTGCAAGTGAAGGCCTGGTGGCTACTAGCAGAACCACCAGCACTGCCGCTGGCACCACTACTGTCAGCAGCAGCAGCCGCAGTGGGCAGCCGTTCAAGGCTGCAGGAGAAGGGCTGGAGCCTCTCTCCACCACTGGCAGCACCGGCACATGCACCACGGCCAGCAATGTCACCTGCACTGCCGCTAGCACCGCCGCATGCCCCACCGCAAGTACCGCCACCAGATGTTAGGCAGAATCTGTCTCCGTCCCGTCCGTCCTCTTCTTTATAAATGTGGGTACCGACAGGTAATTCAGGTATGTGGAGCGCAGAGTACGGAAGAAGGTGTATCTCTGAATGCCGGAGGCAATAAAAGCCGGACTTTCATTGTTGAGTCTTTTAAAGACGATGCAGCCAGTCCTGAATATTGTTCTTTGTGCAACCAGTAGCCAATGACGTTTTTACCTGAGGGATCGGTATAGCACCGATTTTGCTGTTTATAGACATAAGAAGCCACGGCCCGTCCTTTAGGGCGGAGGGACCACGTCCCCCCACCTTTTTTCCCTCATGAAGAGTGCCTGTCAGGCTGAGCAAAAGTCAGCCTAACAGACACTCTTCATGTTCAGCTCAGGAAGCCAAGAGTGAGACGTGCGATTTGCGCAGACTCCTGGCTGTGTGAGCTGAACGTTTCTGGGCTGAAGAGGTCACAGCTCCTATGGGAGTGACCTCCTCGGCTCAGCAAAGGTGCCTCGAGGCCCTGCCCCCCGGTGACGAGGGGAAGCGTCATCCATTGACACCGACCTGGGAGCTTCAGGTTCAAGCCCTGAAGCGTCTAGGGCGAGTGTCAATCAGTGACACTTCGTCACAGAGTGGGGTGGGGTCAGAAGTCTCACTGACCCCATCCCACTCTGTGACGAAGTTGGGACTGCTGCCTTCCCTCATTGGCTGAGGGAAGACAGCAGTCCCAACCCTTCTGGGACCTCCGAGCTGAAGGTAAGTGTAGGAGGCTGGCCGTGGCTTGTAGTGAGTACCAAGGGGTAATTACACTCTGTACCAGGTCCAGTTATCCCTTATAAGTGTAGAAGAGGTGTTTCTAGCAGCTTAGGCTGATAGAAGGTAGCTATAGCAGAGCAGCTTAGGCTGAACTAGGAGACATGCAAAGCTCCTACTATACCACTGGTGTCATATGCACAATATCATAAGAAAACACAATACACAGATATACTAAAAATAAAGGTACTTTATTTTGATGACAATATATGCCAAAAGTATCTCAGTGAGTACCCTCAGTATGAGGATGCCAAATATACACAAGATACACAATACCAAAAATATGCAGTAATAGCAAAAGGAAGTAATGCAAGCAGTTTATAGTTACAATAGATTGCAATAGGAGCACATAGGTATAGGGGCAACACAAACCATATACTCCAAAAGTGGAATGCAAATAACGTATGGATCCCAAACCTATGTGAGCTCGTAGAGGGTCGCTGGGTCTGTAAGAAAACAGTGAGGGTTAGAAAAATAGCCCACCCCAAGACCCTGAAAGATAGGTGTAAAGGGCACCTATATTCCCCAGAGAGCACAGAAGTTGTGATAGGGGAATTCTGCAAGGAATACCAACACCAGCAATGCAACCAAAGTGGATTTCTGGATGAGAGTACCTGTGGAACAAGGGGACCAAGTCCAAGAGTCGCGACAAAGTCGAGATTGGACAGATGCCCAGGAAATGCCAGCTGAGGGTTCAAAGGAGCTGCCACTGGATGGTAGAAGCTGTGGATTCTGCAAGAACGAAGAGGGCTTGAAACTTCCCCTTTGGAGGATGGATGTCTCACGTCGTGAAGAAGCTTGCAGAGGTGTTCCCACGCAGAAAGACCGCAAACAAGCCTTGCAAGCTGCAAGGCTCGCGGTTAGGGTTTTTGGATGCTGCTGTGGCCCAGGAGGGACCAGGATGTCGCCACTTGGATGAGGAGACAGAGGGGGGCGCCCAGCAAGTCAGGGAACCCTCACAAAAGCAGGCAGCACCTGCAGAAGTGCCGGAACAGGCACTACAAAGAAGAGTGAACTGGAGCTCACCCGAAGACACAAAAGGGAGTCCCACGATGCCGGTGGACAACTCAGGAAGTTGTGCACTGCAGGTTAGAGTGTCGGGGACCCAGGCTTGGCTGTGCATGAAGGAAATCCTGGAAGAGTGCACAGGAGCCGGAGCAGATGCAAATCATGCGGTACCCAGCAATGCAGTCTAGCGTGGGGAGGCAAGGACTTACCTGCACCAAACTTGGACTGAAGAGTCACTGGACTGTGGGAGTCACTTGGACAGAGTTGCTGAGTTCCAGGGACCACGCTCGTTGTGCTGAGAGGGGACCCAGAGGACCGGTGATGCAGTCTTTTGTTGCCTGCGGTTGCAGGGGGAAGATTCCGTTGACCCTCTGGAGATTTCTTCAGAGCTCCTAGTGTCGCGCCGCACCGCGCGGCGTGAGCCGAGCGTTCGGCACAGGCCGCGCGTTCGGCTCGGGCCGCGCTTCGCGTCCTAAAGACGCGGCGCGCCCCAAGCCTTTCCTGCACCCTACGAGGCCCCAGAGCTTCCTTGGGGCCTCGCTCTGTTCTCTCCCTCCGTTTTTGTTAGGGTCCTGACCCCTCTTACCTGTTGTGGCTCCTTTCTTCTTTCTTCTGTCTTCTTTCTTTTTTGGGTCAGTTTTTTGCACTTTCCTTTATGTCTTTTCCCCTTCCCAGGTTACCCTTGTCTTCCCAGCATTCCTCTTTCCCTATTCTCTATGGTTTCTATTCTATTCTATTCTATCTACTTTTCCCTATCTAAGATGGTGTCCTTTTTCTTCCTGTGGGTCACTTCCTGTTTTGTGGTATTTAAGGGTGGTCTTTTCTTCTCTTCATTGCGCTGCAACACTCTCTGTTCAGATGGTGTCCTCGCTCCTGATTTCCTAGCCTTTGGTTCTGGAATTCGCCATTTCTGTGTTTTTTACGTTAGTTCTTTTTGATTCCTGTTCCTCTGTTCTTGTTTCAGGAATCCTCTGTGAATCTTCTGTTGGAGGTTTTTTCCCCTTCTTTCTGAAGGGGTTTTTTCCCTCTGGCGCTACTTTCTTAAGGTCACGGTCTGTTCTTGGCGTTCCATTGCCTACAGCACCGTGGCTACCAGAAAGAGTCGCCCCTTTTTGGGCCAAAGCCGAACCCTCAAGATCCACGCCTCAAGATCTGCAAACTCCAGGCGCAAGCAGCACGTGAGTCGTGACAGATTGCAGCGCCAAACCATCCCGACGTCTTCTAACACCATGGAAGACACTGTGGTAGCTGCTGCAGATCCGGATCAATCTCTCCTGACGACAATTCAGCAACAAGCTTAAGAATTACAACAACTACGTGGTGAGAATGCTGCATTGCGACAGGCTTTGGCTTTCCGTAGTGGTGATGTTCCGACGCTCTCCGCCTCTACCCATCGTTTTTCTGGTGAGCCAACCAAACTGCGTGAGTTCCTTGATTCCTTAACAGTGTACTTCGCCTTCCGACCCACCCAATTCTCCCATGACAGAACAAAAGTGGGTTATCTCATCAGTGCCTTATCCGGTCCTGCCTTGGCCTGGGCAACCCCGATGGTATCATCTAACGATCCGGTATTGTCGGACTATTCCGCCTTCGTGAATCGCTTCAAGCAGATGTTTAGTCGTCCGGGATTGGAGGCTTCAGCGGAAGAAGCCTTATGCGATATTCATCAAGGCTCACAAGATGTCCTTCAATACATAACACGCTTTCGTCAGCTAGCGGCAGAGACCACCTGGGTGGAACGTACTTTGGTGACTTTGTTTCGTAGAGGACTCAAAGAAGAAATAAAGGATGAACTAGTACATTCCACCAGAGTGGAAGATCTTCGTGGCCTGATGGATCAAGCCCTTTCCATCGAGTATCGCCTTCAGGAACGGAGAGCAGAGAAGAGAAAGAGTAGAGGGTCTTTCCAACCAAGCACTTCACAAGTTTTTCTGCATCGTTCTGAGGAACCTCGCCCTCCTGTCAGAGACATCGACGGAGAACCCATGCAGGTGGATACCACTCGAGGCCCTCTCTCCGCTAGCGAGCGAGAAGATAGACGAAAGAAGGGGTTGTGTTTGTACTGCGGTTCTGCCGGCCACATGCTTCGTACCTGTCCAGTACGTCCATCAAGGCCATCGGGAAACGCCGCTTCCCGTCCTCTGTAAGAAGGGAGGGGACGGGATTAGCAGCTATACCTTCCATCAGTTTCTTTAATGACAATACCACATCCTTGTTCATTGTACCAGTCATGTTACAATTACCTGATGGCCGTCAAGAGAAGACTATGGCACTACTAGATTGTGGAGCTAGTGGTATTTATATGGATAAGAAGTGGGCCACTACTCAACAAGTTCCTACACAACCTAAGGAGATTCCCGAACAAGTACACACAGTGGACGGGTCCTTGATATCATCGGGTCAATCAATCAATCAATCAATCATAGTATTTATAAAGCGCGCTATGTACCCGTCAGGGTTTCGAGGCGCTGTCCAGTTGATACAACTACCCTGATGCTGAGTTTACAGATCGGTAACCATCAGGAACACATCTCCTTTGATCTTATAACTTCCCCCAATCATACCATCATTCTTGGAATCCCGTGGTTCATCAGACATAATCCATATGTGAACTGGGCTACCCGGACGGTTTCCTTGTCTTCACAGTTCTGTCACGAGCACTGTTTAGCTTCTGACAAGTATTGGTCACCTAAGAGATCAATAATCACGGAAGGTACTACCGGTTCGACCATTAATACAGTCCAAGGAGTTCCTGAACACTATTTGGAGTTTCAAGACGTATTCCAAAAACCCTCCAGACTAGTGTTACCTCCACATCGAGATTACGATTGTGCTATTCCCTTGGAACCTGGCACTATCGTTCCTTTTGGAAGGATGTATTCCCTCACGGAAACTGAAAAGGAAGTACTAAAGGAGTATTTGGAAGAAAATATTCAAAGTGGTCTTATTGTTCCATCGTCTTCTCCGGCCGGGGCTCCTCTCTTTTTCGTACCCAAGAAGACAAAGGATCTTCGCCCTTGCCTGGATTTTAGAGGCCTGAATAAGATAACTATTAAAGATCGTTATCCTTTGCCTCTCATCAGGGACATTTTAGAGGCAGTCAGAGGGGCCCAACGGTTTACCAAATTAGGGGCCTCATTATGACCCTGGCGGGCGGCGGAGGCCGCCCGCCAGGATCCCGCCCTCCATTATACTGCTCCGCGGTCAGAAGACCGCGGAGGGTATTATGAGTTTTTCCCTGGGCTGGCGGGCGGTCTCCAAAAGACCGCCCGCCAGCCCAGGGAAAAACTCCCTTCCCACGAGGATGCCGGCTCGTAATCGAGCCGGCGGAGTGGGAAGGTGCGACGGGTGCAGTGGCACCCGTCGCGTATTTCAGTGTCTGCAAGGCAGACACTGAAATACTTTGCGGGCCCTCTTACGGGGGCCCCTGCCGTGCCCATGCCATTGGCATGGGCACGGCAGGGGCCCCCAGGGGCCCCGCGACCCCCCCTACTGCCATCCTGTTCATGGCGGCTTTCCCGCCATGAACAGGATGGCGGTAGGGGGGGTCAGAATCCCCTCGGCGGCGCAGCGAGCTGCGCCGCCTTGGAGGATTCTAAGGGGCAGTGGAAAACCGGCGGGAGACCGCCGGTTTTCCCGTTCTGACCGTGGCCAAAGCGCCGCGGTCAGAATGACCAAGGGAGCACCGCCGGCCTGTCGGCGGTGCTCCCGCCCCCGTTGGCCCTGGCGGTAGAGAACCGCCAGGGTCAGAATGAGGGCCTAGATCTACTGGGAGCCTACCACCTTTTACGCATTAAAAAAGGAGATGAGTGGAAAACGGCCTTTAGGACTCCATTTGGTCACTTTGAATACAGGGTAATGCCCTTTGGTCTTACTAATGCCCCCGCAATCTTTCAGAGATTTATGGACTCAGTGTTTTCTGATCTCCTGAATCAGACGGTTGTAATCTACCTAGATGATATTCTTATTTATTCTAGAAATCCCGAACTCCATTCTTTCCATGTGAAACAAGTCCTTCAACGACTCCGGGCACATCAACTATTTTGCAAACCCGAGAAGTGTGAGTTTGACAAGACGGAAGTCAAATATCTGGGTTATCATTTAAGTCCCACAGGTGTAGCTATGGATCAAGAAAAGGTACAAGCTATTCTAGATTGGCCTTCTCCATCTTCTATTAAAGAAACACAATGTTTTCTAGGATTAGCGAACTTCTATCGGCAATTCATCGCAGACTTTGCAAAACAAACTAGCCATATAACTCACACTTTAAAGAAGGAAAATCTAACTAAAGGGTTTGTCTGGACTAAAGCTGCCGAAACAGCCTTTCAGGATTTAAAGAAAGCATTCACGCAAGCTCCCATCTTAAGACATCCAGATACCAACAAACAATTTATTGTCGTCACCGATGCTTCTGAAAAGGCCATTGGAGCCGTCCTACTCCAACAACAGGAGGATGATGGTCTTGAACATCCTGTTTTCTATCTGTCTCATATACTCTCTATTGCAGAACAACATTACTCAGTACTGGAAAGAGAATTGTTGGCTCTGAAAACAGCTTGTATAGAATGGAGAAAGTTTCTGATGGGTTCCAAGGAGCCTTTTGAAGTGAGAACCGACCATCGAAACTTACAATGTTTACGAAATTTCGTATGCCAAAATAGTCGTCAAGCTCGTTGGGCCTTCTTCTTCAGCCAGTATGATTTCTACATTACACATATTCCTGGCTCTCAAAACATTCTGGCTGATGCTCTGTCGCGTCGTTATCCAGATTGTACTCCTGCCCCAGCTCAATATCTACTGGAACCTAATAAGATCATTGGGGTAGCTCAGTCTTTCCTGGAGGAGGTACAACTGGAATACTCCAATCTATCTGATGACGAAGTAGAGAACTTAAGGCCTCTATTACATAAGAGACAAGGATACTATTATTATCAAGATCTGTTATTCATCCCTACTAACAGAGTTAGAGAAAAAGCATTACAAATGTGTCATGATTCACCGGTTGCTGGTCATAGAGGCATCAAGGCCACACAAGAACTGCTATCACGATTTTTCTGGTGGCCTACTTGGAAACTGGATATTGAAACATACGTTCAGGCGTGTCCCACATGCGCTCAAGTCAAGATTCCCGAACCAGACCTGCAGGATTACTCCAGCCTTTGCCGGTTCCGCCAACTCCATGGCACACCATTTCTACTGATTTTATGTGTTCGTTACCACCTTCAGCAGGAAACCGGGTAATCATGGTCACTGTGGACTCTTTTACTAAGATGGCTCATTTCACTGCTCTGAAAAAGCTACCTACATCCCAAGAACTAAGCCAGATATTCATCGACCATATCTTCCGTCTTCATGGACTTCCTCATACCATTATATCTGATAGAGGACCTCAGTACATTTCCCGGTTTTGGAGGTATTTTTGTAAGACACTTAGGGGGTTATTCTAACTTTGGAGGAGGTGTTAATCCGTCCCAAAAGTGACGGAAAAGTGACGGATTTACCACCAGCCGTATTACGAGTCCATTATATCCTATGGAACTCGTAATACGGCTGGTGGTATATCCGTCACTTTACCGTCACTTTTGGGACGGATTAACACTCCTCCAAAGTTAGAATAACCCCCTTAATATCAATAGAGCTCTGTCATCGGGCTTCCATCCTCAGACCAATGGACAGACAAAGCGTCTGAATCAAGGCTTAGAACAATACCTTCGTTGTTTTTGCAACTCTACTCAAAGCAACTGGAACACTTATCTTCCTATTGCTGAATTCTCTTACAATAATTCAGTCCATAGTGCCTCCAAGACCACTCCTTTTTTCTGTTCTTATGGTTTTCATCCTACCTCTTTTCCTACTTCTTCTCGGTCTCCCACTCCCTTGCCCGCTATTACTTATTTTTCCAAACGCCTTCTACAAATCCATAGACTGATTCGATCCAATCTTTTACACACCAAAAGATATATGAAAAAAGTAGCAGACAAGAAACGTAGGACCACTCCGGACTACCATCCACAAGATAAAGTTTGGCTTTCTTCTAAATTCTTACCCTCACGTCTTTCTCAGAACAAGTTCACACCTCGCTACTACGGGCCTTTCCGTATTCTCCAGTTGCTTAATCCTGTCACTGTCCGTCTTCACTTGCCTCACACGTGGAAGATTCATCCAGTCTTGCATGTCTTCCAACTCAAACCTTATGTGCCTGATCCTTATTCTCGTCAGTTTTCCTGTCCTCCTCCTGTCTTAGTAGATGATGTTCCTGAATATGAGGTTCAGGAAATTTGTGACTCTCGACTTTTTCACAAACGTCTGCAGTATCTGATTCATTGGAAGGGTTATCCTCTCGGTGAATGTTCTTGGGAAGATGCTTCTACTGTTCATGCTCCTCTTCTGATTCAGCGCTTTCACCGTTTATTTCCTTTCAAACCAGGGCCTTCGGGAGGGGGGCCTACTGTTGTGCCGCACCGCGCGGCGCGAGCCGAGCGTTCGGCACAGGCCGCGCGTTCGGCTCGGGCCGCGCTTCGCGTCCTAAAGACGCGGCGCGCCCCGAGCCTTTCCTGCACCCTACGAGGCCCCAGAGCTTCCTTGGGGCCTCGCTCTGTTCTCTCCCTCCATTTTTGTTAGGGTCCTGACCCCTCTTACCTGTTGTGGCTCCTTTCTTCTTTCTTCTGTCTTCTTTCTTTTTTGGGTCTGTTTTTTGCACTTTCCTTTATGTCTTTTCCCCTTCCCAGGTTACCCTTGTCTTCCCAGCATTCCTCTTTCCCTATTCTCTATGGTTTCTATTCTATTCTATTCTATCTACTTTTCCCTATCTAAGATGGTGTCCTTTTTCTTCCTGTGGGTCACTTCCTGTTTTGTGGTATTTAAGGGTGGTCTTTTCTTCTCTTCATTGCGCTGCAACACTCTCTGTTCAGATGGTGTCCTCGCTCCTGATTTCCTAGCCTTTGGTTCTGGAATTCGCCATTTCTGTGTTTTTTACGTTAGTTCTTTTTGATTCCTGTTCCTCTGTTCTTGTTTCAGGAATCCTCTGTGAATCTTCTGTTGGAGGTTTTTTCCCCTTCTTTCGGAAGGGGTTTTTTCCCTCTGGCGCTACTTTCTTAAGGTCACGGTCTGTTCTTGGCGTTCCATTGCCTACAGCACCGTGGCTACCAGAAAGAGTCGCCCCTTTTTGGGCCAAAGCCGAACCCTCAAGATCCACGCCTCAAGATCTGCAAACTCCAGGCGCAAGCAGCACGTGAGTCGTGACACCTAGTGCAGAGAGGAGGCAGGCTACCCCCAGAGCATGCACCACTAGGAAACAGTCGAGAAGGCGGCAGGATCAGCGATACAAGGTTGCAGTAGTCGTCTTTGCTATTTTGTTGCGGTTTTGCAGGCGTCCTGAGCAGTCAGCGGTCGATCCTTTGGCAGAAGGTGAAGAGAGAGATGCAGAGGAACTCTGATGAGCTCTTGCATTCGTTATCTAAAGAATTCCCCAAAGCAGAGACCCTAAATAGCCAGAAAAGGAGGTTTGGCTACCTAGGAAGGAGGATAGGCTAGTAACACAGGCAAGAGCCTATCAGAAGGAGTCTCTGACATCACCTGCTGGCACTGGCCACTCAGAGCAGTCCAGTGTGCCAGCAGCACCTCTGTTTCCAAGATGGCAGCGGTCTGGAGCACACTGGAGGAGCTCTGGGTACCTCCCCTGGGAGGTGCAGGTCAGGGGAGTGGTCACTCCCCTTTCCTTTGTCCAGTTTCGCGCCAGAGCAGGGCTGGGGGATCCCTGAACTGATGTAGACTGGCTTATGCAGAGATGGGCACCATCTGTGCCCATCAAAGCATTTCCAGAGGCTGGGGGAGGCTACTCCTCCCCAGCCCTGACACCTTTTTCCAAAGGGAGAGGGTGTAACACCCTCTCTCTGAGGAAGTCCTTTGTTCTGCCTTGTTGGGCCAAGCCTGGCTGGACCCCAGGAGGGCAGAAACCTGTCTGAGGGGTTGGCAGTAGCAGCAGCTGCAGTGAAACCCCGGGAAAGGTAGTTTGGCAGTACCCGGGTCTGTGCTAGAGACTCGGGGGAGCATGGAATTGTCTCCCCCCCAGTGCCAGAATGGCATTGGGGTGACAATTCCATGATCTTAGACATGTTACATGGCCATGTTCGGAGTTACCATTGTGAAGCTGTACATAGGTAGTGACCTATGTACAGTGCACCTGTGTAATGGTGTCCCCGCACTCACAAAGTCTGGGGAATTTGCCCTGAACGATGTGGGGGCACCTTGGCTAGTGCCAAGGTGCCCACACACTAAGTAACTTAGCACCCAACCTTTACCAGGTAAAGGTTAGACATATAGGTGACTTATAAGTTACTTAAGTGCAGTGGTACATGGCTGTGAAATAACGTGGATGTTATTTCACTCGTGCTGCAGTGGCAGGCCTGTGTAAGAATTGTCAGAGCTCCTTATGGATGGCAAAAGAAATGCTGCAGCCCATAGGGATCTCCTGGAGCCCCAATACCCTGGGTACCTCAGTACCATATACTAGGGAATTATAAGGGTGTTCCAGTATGCCAATGTGAATTGGTGAAATCGGTCACTAGCCTGTTAGTGACAATTTAGAAAGCAGAGAGAGCATAACCAATGAGGTTCTGGTTAGCAGAGCCTCAGTGAGACAGTTAGTCATCACACAGGGAACACATACAGGGCACACTTATGAGCACTGGGGCCCTGGCTGGCAGGGTCCCAGTGACACATACACTAAAACAGCATATATACAGTGAAATATGGGGGTAACATGCCAGGCAAGATGGTACTTTCCTACAGTAAGTGTGTGTGTGTGTTTTTAAATGAATGTTTGGTGTGTGCGTGTACGTTTGAATATTGATGAGTGTTGTGAATGAATGGATGTGCGTGCATGCATGTGTGAATGAATGCATGTGAGTGTGCTTCCCGCCCACCCCCCTCCCTCCTAAAATTGTATATAAGTTGGGTGGCCTGATTTTGAACAGGTTGTAGCCTACTAATGAGGTATTTGTGGATGCCAGAGTGTAAGGAATTAGCTTAATCCATCCTTGAGATAGCAAGTACTATAGCAGCTTGAATGAGTTACCGGAGTGAGAAATGTAGCCATCTTTGTCCACCGGAGCAAGAAACAGCACATATGTACAGCACGCCATACCGATCTTGGCACAAACCCCACCTTCCATTGCCGTCATCAAGTCTAACACATATCTATGTTAAATCAGCATCACTCGCACTGCCCGTAGCTCTTCTTTGATTGCATTGAAACCATCTTCCATTGCATTGATGGCTTTCATCGGTTCACAATGTGTTATTTGCAGCCAACGAGCAGTGGCTTTAGCCTGAATGAATGGGAGGATGCTTCCAAAAGACAACTGGGCATCATTGAACAATCGATATTCTTGTGGAACATCTGCCCATGTTGCAGTGCCAAAGTATTCAGCAAATCTTCTCCTCCGATGATGGTGTAACAAAGCAGTTGGACGGCTCATAGAATGCTCATGTAACTTTGAAACATCCACTCCTGCAATCACTAAGGAGGGGGTGTGCACAGTGACTAAGGAACAGAGCATTCCATCCTGAAGGAAGTCGCAAATATAGCCATTCTCCATACTGCCAATAATAGTCCATTAAACTGGACGTGCCTCATTGCATATCATCATTATCTCTTGTGGTGATGCAATTGACATTTGTCCCTACATAAACTGTTCCGTTTCCCTTAAAACATAAGGAGAAAACTCTAGGTGTTCAACCCACTCAAAGAGTTGAAGGTGTTTCTACCCAGGTTAAACTTTGTTTATTCTCATCCCATATAGCACAACATAATCATGTTGTGTGTTAATGTCATTTCCATTCCCTCTCCATAAAGTGAGAGCTCTACATCCAAATACTGCTCCATTGTGCCATTGACCATGGATATATACTGAAACGTTTACCATACGATAAGGTCTCTCCTGACAGTCATAGGGCTTAGGTGTGGTAGCGTAATCCTTACATAGTCCTATTATTCTAGCCTTCCACCTACCCCCGTTGTACCTTAAAGCTCCTCTCCTCGTCATTGCCTCTATTTTTATTTTTATTTCCTTACGGTCAGTCAGAACATTCGTTATGTCAGCTATCCCTTTCTCATATTGTGTGATGTTTATTAAAAATGTTCCCTGCTGCACTTGTTAAGGTTGCACAGTAAAAGATGGAGAAGACACTGTGTAACATTAGAAGATACTTCTTTAGATTAATGAAATCTATCTGAATCACCAGCATGTGGAATCAAAGAACATACTAGACAAGACTCATTAGTGCTTTGCATCCCTACTTCTGTCTTTTGCTAATACCACATTTTATCGGACAACCTATGGTGTACAACATGAGACATATTCTCATGTTTATATGTCTCTCTTTTCAAACGCACAATATTTAAACTTGATACTATACATGAACTAGAATACCTCTTCAAACCTGCAGTGAATATAAAAAAATATAAACAAACAAATAATACAATGGTCCAAAAAAGTCTGTTGGCTGAGCTAATATGGTGCTTCGCTCGCTCTCTGAAAAACAACGTTACTTCTCTTTTTCTTCTCTCTCCTCTAAAAGTTCCAGTCCCAATTATGATGCTTGACACAAGGCAGGGGCCAGTCGAATGTCTGACAAACGTATCCATGGTTTCCTGCCCTCCACTTTCACTGCAGTGGGGGTGCTCTGGGTGACAGGATAAGGCCCCTTGAACTTGCTGTCTTTCCATCGCCTCACAAAGTTTCGTACATAAACGTGTTGACCACAGGAGTTGGACTAATCTGCTGGGCTGCGGTGGTGCACTTCTGCTGCTGCGTCACCTGCTTAAAAAATAACTTAGCAGATTTCAACAACTGAGACAAATACCCATTCACTCCCTCCACAAAACTTCAGAGGTTTTATGAGTGTCTATCTTTTGCCTTGCTATCGTTAAAGGAGTCAGCATAGGCCATCCTGTCACTATCTGATGCGGTGCCAGGTGATGATCACTTCCTGGCTGATTTCTAAGAGCATACAAAGCTAATGGAAGGCAGTAGAACCAGTTCTTATGCAATGTAGCGCACAATTTACTTATTTAGTTTTCCACTATACTATTACTTTGAGGATGATAGACAGATGACAATTTATGCTTTATCCCCAGAGAGGTGCAAATGTGATGAAAAAGGGCATTAACAAAATGGCTGCCATTATCTGAGCGGATCGTTTCTGCAATTCCCAATCTAGGTAGTACTTCTCGTATCGAAAAATTTGCTGCTGCTTTAGCATCATTATGTACACATGGTCCTGCCTCGATCCATCTTGAAAAAAGACAGACCACGGCTATCAAGTACGTGTAATTATTGCATCCATCAATCATATCAGCGAAATCTAAATGTAGATTTTTAAATGGACCTGTTGGGCAGGGGATTGTTGATGTAATAACTTTCAATGTAGGTCTTGGGCTGTATTGTTGGCATACTGCACATTCAGCAATATACATTTCAATAATTTCCGATATAATTGGGATAAACCAATCTGCCTTCAACGTAGCTAGAAGATATTCTTCAGCCGCATGCGCAGGGAGATGCAGTTGCTCCAGCACTGTATACAACAGAGCTTGTGGCATTACCGGTTTCCCAGTACTTTCCATTCTGTAGGTGAAATCTGTTGGAGATTGTATACATCCTCGCTGTTCCCACAATTCCCTTTCATGCAGTGGGGCCTGTTCCTGCAACTCACGTAAATGTAATTGTGCTGTCTCAATATATGAGGGTGGTAATTCAATATCATTCTGTTGTCTGCTTATCATTTCCAATGTGTTCTCTTCTGATTCGCTATGATTTGGAGATGTTTTAGCTGCCTCCTTGGCTGCCCAGTCTGCCAGACATTACCCCTGGAGACAAGGTCTTGCTTGTTTGTATGTGCTGCACATTTTATTACCGCCACCTTAGATGGTAAGGTTAAAGCATGTATCAGTTTTGCCAATAAATGTTTCTGCATCAATGGAGACCCATCAGATTTAAAAAATCCTCTCCTCTCCCACCTACGGATGCTCGAATGCACAGTAGTGGTAACAAATGCTGAATCCAAATAAATTGTAACTTCTAACCCCTCAGCATGTTGCAACGCTTCAATAACAGCCACTAATTCCGCAGCTTGCGCTGAAAAATGAGTGGGTAGTGGTACTTGACTCACTATCTGCAATGTGTCAGTGACCCTTGCTGTTCGGCTCTTACAACTGCTGCTCCTGAATGTCTAATCCCTGTGTCCTGGTCTATGAAAGAGGATCTATCCACAAGAGCAGCACACTCCCCGGGATAGGATCTTCTCCCACCTTACTCTCTTCTTCTGGCACATAATTGGCACAGTCATGTACTAGTTCGTCATCAGTAACTGGGTGCGCAAAGAACGTCGCTGGATTAACTGTAATGAAAGTATTACTTCCTACCCAGATACTCTCTGAGTCATGAGATTGCTTTTGCTTCTTTGCAAAATAGCAAATACCGCATGCTCTACATACATTGTTAAAGGTGATCCCATCACAATAGTGGTGCTCTTCTGAACTGCAAATGCTGCTGTAGCCAGGGCTTGCTCACATGGATAGTGGCCCTTCATGATAGGATCTAGCAGCCCACTGTAGTAGGCAATTGCCTTATGTCCCATAGATGTTTTCTGAGTCAGTACTGCAGTCATAGTCATTCCATTACAATGGCAAAAGAGGTAGAATTGTTTCTTGTAATCGGCTGTACATAACACTGGAGCATTCATAATTACTTTATTTAGCTCCAGGAATGCTGTCTCTACTTCACCTGTCCAATGTATTTTATTTGCAGTCGCATGGGACTCCTATAATGCAGTGAGAAGCTGTGCTGTCAACGTAGCATAATCAAACACCAACTGCCTCACATAATTACAGAGTCCTAAAAACTGCTGCATCTGTTTGGTAGAGGTTGGCTTGGGCGCATTCTGTATGCCTTTTATTCTGTCAGGTGTCATCTTCCTCCCATTTTTAGATATTATCTGTCCCAAATAATGAAACTCTTTCTGCAAGTACTGCAACTTATTTTCATCCACCTTGTATCCTTTGTCTGCAAGCGTGCAGAGGAGGCTGATGCATTGTCTCTACATATATCTTCAGTGGCACTAAAAACCAAAATGTCATCCACGTATTGTAAAAGCGTACTTTTACATTGATTGTTTGCTAAGTCCTTTTTAACTATTCGATTAAAAATACTTGGGGACTCGCAAAAACCTTGAGGAAGCCCACTATGGTACTATTGTGTATCTTTAAATGTAAATCCGGTCAAATATTGGTTATCGATATGCAATGGAATAGTGAAAAATGCATTTTTCAAATTGATTACAGAGAAAAAAGTGGCTTCTTTAGGAATATTTGTCAATATAACTGAAGAATCGGGTACCACAGGGAACTCTGGAATTACAATATCATTCAGAGAGCGTAAATCCTGAATCATTCTCCAAGTTCCCCCTTTGGCCTTTCTTATCGGGAAAATCGGCGTATTACATGGTGTCGATCTTTCATATATCACTCCTTGCTCAAGTAGCACCTGAAATGTAGGTAGAATACCTTCCTCTGCTTCTTTGGACAGAGGTTACTGGTGTATCCTGGACAATATGGCTCCAGGTTTCAATGTAATTTTAACAGGCTCAGCTCCTTTAATCAATCCCATATCATGGGGTCCCTGTGTCCATAACACTTCCGGTACCTTAGCCAAGGGTCATTCTTTTATCATTGCCTCTGGCACATTTGATACTGCCCTGTACTGCACCAGCATTCTGAGAGAAATGTCCATTTCAAACACAACTGTTCCAACTAAAGGTTGTTCTCTGAACAATTTCTCATCTGAAATATCTCTTAATTTGACCCCGGGATCTGTGAACACTATTTATTCCCACATTCCCTGTCATTTGTCAAATGCAATGACCACTCCATATGTTGGCCTTAGTTCAAGAACTAATATGTCCAGTACCATTTCTTGTTCTGTCATTGGGTCTATGGGTTTGCATGGTCTAAATACTAATTCTTTTGGTAACTGCACTGTTTTTCCCTGTAGCGCTGGTGTATGTGCTATCAGAGCGTATATGCCCCTTGAAAAAGCTTCTATGTTCACTAGTACTGCTCTGACCTGCTGTATAGATTCTTCACATGCTATGAGAGATAATATCCTACTTGGCGTAACACCAGGTGTATTACCTGTGAGCTTTGTCATTCAACATAATTAGGTGTCAGTGCTCCACTAGATACATGTGCAAAAGGGGTTACCTCCTTGCACCACTACTCCTCCCACCTGCCCTTGCTCTTGTCCACCCATGGTATTACTGCCACCCTGGGGCCCATGTTGCTGCAGTGGTCCCTGAGGTGCCATCCACTGAGCTTGAGAGGTCCTGGGGCACTCTTGTCTCGTGATTGTTTTGGTCTCTATTGCATCTGCAGCGGTCTCGATACTTGTCTTAGCGAGGAGGGCCACCCCTGCAAACATTCATCTATCCTTTTAATTCTGCATTCTCTTACAAAATGACCCGACCTGCTGCAATAATAACATGGCTGACCCCTAGGCATCCTCCTTGCCTTCTCGCTTGCATTGCTCCTTGTTCTCCTGTCAGAACTTCTTGTCTTCTCACTATTTCACTCCCTACCTGTCCTCCTGGTACTTGCCCTTGCACTGGCGTTGTGACAGTCGCTGATGGTATTGTCACAAGTGCTCCTTCTGTACTTGGTTTCTTAAGTTTCTGTTGCACTAATTTAGCAGTAGCTCTCTCTGCCTGCTCCGTTCTCTCTTTATCTTACTCTTGTTTACGTTTAAAATAATGTATTATGTGAGCCTGTGTTTCTGGCCATGGTTTAGCCTCAATTCCCACTACTCCATCTATATCTACCTGTATCACCGTGGTAAGGCCTCTCTTCAGCACATTATAGAATCAAAGTGCATTTCCTCCTGTATTCTCCCAATTACATCCTACCTCCTGTATCCGTCGTTCTTTCATTCTCGTAATAAACTCTGCAATGTCCTCAGATGGCTTAATACTTTCTGACATGAGAGCTCCAATATCTGGCATAGCTGGATATGTCTGCTGCAGCGCATCCCAAACATGCTGGCGGACATTAATAAAGGAAGATCCATCAAACTGTGTATTTGTGCAACATAACTTGAGGAAGTCCTGCGCTTGTAAATATAGTATTTACCTCATCTCCTGCCAGAGAACTCAACAGACCCTTGACATCACGCAGAGCAAGATTCACTCCAGCAGTATGTTTTTCAAAACTTCCTATCCATTTTCCTGCACCTTCAGACAGTGGGGGCAGTGCTCTCTTTAAATTTTCTTTGTCCATCTGTGGCCAAGGCACATATTGTTGGTGCCTGTCCTTCCTTAAAAATGAGAGGCAGTTGGGTGATAGGTGGGGAGCCTGTTAACCTACGGCTTAAGTCCGGTCTGGCCTGTTACTGCATATCACTTCAGTCGGTTTGTCTTCGGCATACATCTCCCAAACTGCAAGACACTCTTTCATGTATGGATAATCCTAACCCGGGGCACCCTGTCCCTGTCGTATACAGTCTTCTGCTATAGCTAAATCATAGGGTTGGAAAGACTCTTGTCATGGCCATGGTTTCTGCCCCTCTTTTTCAGTCCATTCTGCTAATTCATCTGAAAAGGGTTGGCAAAAATACCTGCCCTCCTCTCGTTCTATTGTCTCAACAGGTGACACCCTTAAATTGGTTGTTTTGAGAATTGACTTTCTCTTTATTTCGCCCGAGTCTCGTGCTATTAATTGTAACCTTCGTATAGGACGGGGTTGAAAGTTATACAGGCTTCTGTCTCTTCCTGCTGTGCCCTCATTTGTATCAGACTCGTCATCCCAATCCTCAACTGCTGCCTCTGCTCCTGTTTCCCTTCTTGTTTCTTCTAAACATCTATAATTTTGTGACCTTTCTACATCTTCTTCCTTCTCTCTATCCTCCAACATCCACTCTCCTGCTGCCTCTCTCAATGTATTCTCAGATGTATCTCCTAATTTGAGAATAATCCGCCCGTAGTCCATCGCCCTCGAAGAGGGTCAGAATTCTCAATCTGTCTGCTCCTTCTCCAGTGCGTGGCACGCTAGGTATTGCTCCTCCCTTGCATCTCTGTTCGTGCTCTGCCCGAGGAGCTTTCGGGACTAGGCTAGGCGTTCTCTCTGCCTCCTTCACCTCTGTCTCACCTCCCTCAAATTCGACCCGTACTGGATCTTGATATCCAGCCGCTGACCGAATAGGGTAGAGACCATACGGTGGGGGTCCCTCTGGAGCTCCTTCTCTGGATATTTCTTGTTCTTGTGTTTCTGTCTTTTCAAACATTGTCGATTTTATGTTTGTCTTTGTATCGCAGAAAATCTGCCATAACGACAAAATAGCTTCCTCTTCTTTCTCTTTTTCATCTGATATGTAGGTTTAATGTAAGTCAATGTATATTCAACTATGTCCTCCTCAAATGTCCCTTCCTTAGGCAATGGCTGTGCATGGTCTTTGGTATCTCTAAACCATTGCTTACAATATTTCTGTGTTTTCTTCTTGTCAGACGAAAATGTTCTCATCATATGTTCCAGGGGAGCATCCATGATTTTCCCCAGGACATATGTTTCCTATATGTCTACATATTCTTTATTACCACCCTCTCCTTATGTCCTTTCTCTCCTCTGCATGTGTTCTTTTGTCATTCTCGCTAATCTATAGCACTTCTTCTCTCTCAATGTCAAGTGTGGGTGCATTTATAGGGGACGAAATAGATTGTTACCTAACAGAATACAGGTTACACCATATTATGAATGAGAATTATCAACAGTGGCACTTGGGGACATAACGTCTCTTTCTTCATTTAAAACCCAAGACTCATATAAATCTGTAATGCATCTAGGAGGGCTTCTACCACAATCATTTCCCACGTTATTATGTGAAACTGAGGAGTGTCACACGGACAAGAGGGTTGGCCATGAGCCCATTGAAATGTTAAAACTAGATCAAGGGTGTCTGCTTCCTGCCTCAGGGAATTATCAATCTCACTCCTGAGGGTTTTTTATTTATCTCCACTAATCTTGATATCATCTCATTTTAATTCTCCAGTTTTATTTGCACTGATGTTTCCCCACTCCACTGGAAAATCACATTCTTTTTATCATCCTTACTAGACATTGCTAACATCCCATATTTTAGTCATTATTATTACACTTTTTCAAGTTTTCAACAAAATGTCTGACTGTGCTCCGGGTAAAGTCAATGGACACCAACCACTTGGTCGTCCCTTTGCCTTCTGTCAGACTTTATACATTACCTGATTCAATCCACTCCCTACTCTCACCCTCTGGACCTAACCGAGATACCTAATGGACACTAACTGTCCCCTCCAGGAACTGTTTCCTAGGTTATCCACTATCACACACCTACATCATCCAGGAGCTATTCTCCTAGTTTATCCTCTAATAACCTAGTGTGTCTTCCAGGAGCTATTCTCCTAGGTTATTCACAAATACACATAGTGCGTCTTCCAGGAGCTATTCCCCTAGTTTATCCACAAATACACATAGGCCCTCATTACAACCCTGGCGGTCGGTGTAGAAGTTGTGGTTATACCCCCAACAGGCCGGCAGAAAACAATGGAATTACAAGCATGGCGGTTACAGCCATGCAAAACCGCCACTTCTACACTGTGACCGCCAGGGTGGTAACAACCGCTGGGCTGGAGACTTCGGTATCAGGACCCCACATACTGCCATGGGTTTCGTGGGGTTTTGTACCACCACAAAATCCATGGAGGTAGGCACTATCAGTGCCAGGGAATTCGTTCCCTGGCACTGATAGAGGTCTCCCCCTCCCCAGAACCCTCCCCCCAAACCCACAACAACCCTACCACCCCCCAAAGGTGTCAGGACCCCCTCCGCACCCCGCGCACCCCCACAAAAACATCCACACACCGCCACCCCTACACGCACGCTCACACAACTAATACACATACACACAGACATACACGCACACATGCACACAGACATATCCACACGCATTTCCCATACACACAACACACCCCTCGCATGCATACATGCACTCACAAACCCCCTCTACACACTCACACCCCCATGCACGCACAAAACTCACAACACCCCCAACCCCCTCCCTAACGGACGATCACCTTACCTTGTCCGGTGATCCACCGGAAGGGAACAGGATACATGTGGGCTGCTCTACCGCCAGCTCCCTGTCACCAGAACACCGCCACGCCAAATCCTTGGTTGTGATTCAGTTGGCGGTGTTCTGATGACGTGGCGGTGGTGGTGGAGCAGCGTCCACTTCACCGCTGACCGCCAGTATGGCTGCTGGTGGCTCTCCGTCCGAAAAGGGGCAGAGGGCTGCCAGCAGTCATAATACGCTGGGTGGGAGACCGTCTGCACTGGAGGTCTTCAGCCCGGCGGTACCTCAGCGGTCTTGAGAAAGACCACTGAGGTCCAAATGAGGGACATAGTGTGTCTTCCAGGAGCTTTTCTCCTAGGTTTTCCACAAATACACATAGGCCCTCATTACAACCCTGGCGGTCGGTGTTAAAGCGGCAGTAATACCGCCAACAGGCCGGCGGTAATAAAATGGAATCACGACCGTGGTGGAAACCGCCAACATAGACAGCCACTTTGACACTCTGACCGCCACGGTGGTACAAACAGCGCAGCGGTCACAGCCAACAGACAGGCGGAAGACAATGTACCGCCCACACTATTATGAGAGGCCAATCTACCACCTTTTCCGGGGCGCAACCAAACGCGAACAAAAACACGGCGGAAACAGGACTTGGAAGGGAAAACACTCACCTCTTCACACCCCACGAGGAACCAGGACGCCATGAAGCCAGAACTCCAAACACTCCCTGCAATGGTATTCCTGCTCTTCTATCAGGAGCAACAAAGATGGCGGCGACGACCACGGTGAGTACTGCACCTACAACACAGGGGAGAAGGGAGGGAAAAGAGAGTGACACACACACGCAACACCCCCACCCCCACCCTCATCCTCAACAACATACACACAAATACATGCTGCAACATTACATTTATACGCCCCAACCTCCCCTTCAAGAACGCAAGGACAAAAGGAAATGAGTTGAACAATTGTAATCATGAAAAAAACAGTAGTCAAAACTCGAAATACAGTATACACAATTATGTACACCAACTACACAAGTCCGGATAGTGCACCAATAATTGTCAGTGGACCACTGGGCCCAAAATGCATGGGCGAGGCCCACACTCGATACCAGACTTCAAATGGAGAGAACACTGCAGGGGCATCAGATCGAAATGAAACAGGCACCTCAGGGGGAAGGGAAGAGGGGGCACCTCAGCCAGATGAGTGCACGACACCACTGCCCCATGAGGGGGCTCCATGCCCACTGCTTTATCCTGGGGAGTGCAAAGCCACAGTCTCTCAAGTCTCTCCAGTGGGTGGGTTGCCCACTGCTTTATCCTGGGAGTGCAAAGCCAGTATCTCAAGTCTCTCCAGTGGGTGGTTTGCCCACTGCTTTATCCTGGGGAGTGCAAAGCCACAGTCACTCAGGTGGATGTCTTTCTCCACTGATTCTGGAGGGGGCTTTGTGCCCAGAGTGTTTCATCCTGCCAAGGACTGAGGTAGTGGATGCCTTTCTCCACTGTTCTGGAGGGGGCTTTGTGCCCAGAGTGCTTCATCGTGCCAAAGACTGAGGTAGTGGATGCCTTTCTCCACTGGTTCTGGAGGGGGCTTTGTGCCCAGAGTGCTTCATCCTGCCAAGGACTGAGGTAGTGGATGCCTTTCTCCACTGGTTCTGGAGGGGGATTTGTGCCCAGGGTGCTTCATCCTGCCAAGGACTGAGGTAGTGGATTCCTTTATCCACTGGTTCTGGAGGGGGTTTTGTGCCCAGAGTGCTTCATCCTGCCATGGACTGAGGTAGTGGATGTGATACTCCACTGGTTCTGGAGGGCGCTTGGTGCCCAGAGTGCTTCATCCTGCCAAGGACTGAGGTAGTGGATGTGAAACGCCACTGGTTCTGGAGGGGGCTTGGTGCCCAGAGTCCTTCATCCTGCTAAGGACTGAGGTAGTGGATGCCTTTCTCCACTGGTTCTGTAGGGGGCTTTGTGCCAAGAGTGCTTCATCCTTCCAAGTACTGAGGTAGTGGATGCCTTTCTCCACTGGTTCTGGAGGGGGCTTGGTGCCCAGAGTGCTTCATCCTGCCAATGACTGAGGTAGTGGATGCCTTTCTCCACTGAAGGAGTTGCATCATGGAAGCTGCCCAGGCTCCTGGAAATGACCACCAGGCTCGGTCGACTGACCACTGGGGATGGCAGCCATGTCTGCAGTGGTGCCACTGGCTCAGGATGTTGCGGGGCCGCTGGCGGTGCTTGCGGCGGTGTCAGTAGCGGCGGTGCTTGCGGTAGCCTCTTTGGCATCGGTGCTGGCGGCAGACTCTGTGGCAGCGGTGCTTGCGGCCGCCTCTGTGGCATTGGTGCTGGTGGCGGGCTCTGTGGTGGTGGTGCTGGTGGCGGACTCTGTGGCGGCAGTGCTGGTGGTGGTGCTCTGTGGCAGGCTCTGTGGTGGCGGTGCAGGTGGCGGGCTCTGTGGCGGCGGTGCTGGTGGCGGGCTCAGTGATTGCAGTGCTGGTGGCGGGCTCAGTGACTGCGGTGCTGGTGGCAGTGCATGTGTCGGTGCAGGTGGCTGTGCAGGTGGCGGTCTTCTCCGCCTTATCGGTTGCGTCAACATGGACAGAAGGTGTGACACTGGTCCCATATTCGGTGCCACCATGCCCTCTCCTGACCTGCGCTTGATTTTATGGCCCTTCCCCACCTTGGATGGTAGCGCAGCTGTCTTGCCACTATCCCCTTTTTTTTCCCCTGAGCCCTTGGTGGTAGGTGTTTTCGCCTTCTCCCTCAGGGATGTGGGCAACTTTTTTACTTTTGCAGGTGGCGGAATGTCCTTGTCCTCGCTCCGTGGCACACTTTCTGCCCTGATGCTTGGTGCACTCCAAAAGCCCACTGTTGCTGGGACCACTGTGGCCGGTGATGTGGAGGCTGATGTGCTGGGTTGGGACCTGGAAAGCCTGGCCCTAGGGGATGGACAGGGGGAGGGTGGTGTAGGGAAGAGGTCAATGTTAGCCAGGAAAGGTTTTTTAGACACACTGGGACGGGTAGATGGATTTGGTTTGGGAATGGAGGAAGAGGTAGTGGTTGTAGGAGGTGTACGATTGCTGAATTTGGGTGCATGGGCTGGAGGCTGTTGTGAGGTGGATGGCTGTTGGGTGGGTGTGTGCCTGCATTTGTGTACTTTGGGAGAAGGGCTCACAGACACACTGGGAGAGGACACAGAGGATTTGTGAATGGTAGTAAGGGTGGTGAGTGCACGTGTGTGGTGTGTGGTGACGGGCATGCTGGTGACGGAGGTAGTGGCTGAAGATGTAGTGCATGCAAGCGTGAGTGGAGATGAGACAGGGAGGGAGGAGGGCGACGTGGAGGAGGGGGACACATTGGAGGCAGTGGATGTTGGTATGTCTGCATGGAAATGATGCTTGTGTGAGTGCCTGTGGGATGTGTGGTGCTTATGTTTGCCTGAGCCATCCTTGTGTGAAGGGGTGTGTGCACGCTGGTCTGATGGTGTGCTTGGGATAGGCTGAGGTACAGCGGATTGGCTCTGGGTGGAGGAAGTTGGAGGGGGGAGGCTGGACAAAGGGACAATGCCTGCCATCAGTGCTGAGGCCAGAGCCTGAAATGCTCTCTGTTGGGCTGGCTGGCCAGAATGAATGCACTCCAGGTATGCATTTGTTTGTTGCTAATGCCTCTCGACTCCCTGGATGGCATTCAGAATGGTAGATTGCCCAACAGTGAGGGATCTCAGGAGGTTAATAGCCTCCTCACTGAGGGCAGCAGGGCTGACTGGGGCAGGGCCTGAGGTGCCTGAGGCGAAGGAGATGCCCACCCTCCTGTGTGAGCGGCCACGGGACACACGCTGAGGGGCTGTTCGTAGGGTGGTTCTGGTAGGGGGTGGCGGCTGTACCTGTTGATGCAGGGGGCACAGAGGGGCCCGCCGCTGCAAGGGAGCTCCCATCGGAGGAGGAGTTGCTGTCGCTGATGCCACTTCCTGTCCCCGCCATGGAGCTCCCCTCACCCTCTGTCCCACTGGTGGCTTCAGACTCCGTTGTCTCGCCCTCCAGGGCCAAGTGGGATGCAGCTCCCTCCCGCTTCGGTGCCACTGCTCCTCCGCCTGATGATGCTATTACACACAAGAACAGGGAGACGACAAAAAGGGTGGGGGAAAGACAGAAGAAATATATGTTCAGTGCATGCAATACCACTACCGTTGGCGGACACTACAGACATAGCAGCCCTCTGCACTACGCCATGCACTTAGAGTTCCTAGATTAATCACATGCCCATGGGGTACAAGGCCTATGCCCGATTGCTGCACACATGGAAGTCACAGGAGCCTGACTAGGTGTAGATGGCTCTTACCACTGGTGGGGTTGGGGTGCCACACAGCCTGCCTCACAAAGGGTCCTTGCCTACAAAGGTCGCCCTGGCCTAGGGTAACCCACTTCCCACCTCCCCCACCCAGACACCTCGTAATGCGCGCAGAGTCAGATGGATGTGACAGTACTCACCCCCTTGTGGCTGCTGTGATGCCCTCATGCTCCCATTCAACTCCGGATACCCCACTGTCAGGATCCGGAACATCAGGGGGGTCATGGTGCTACAGGCACCACTCCCACGTTGGGAGGCCATCCCCAGCTGGGCCTCCACCGTCTTCTTGTTCCAGCTGCAAAGGTCCTCCCATCCTTTCCGGCAGTGGGTGCTCTGTCTGTGGTTGTCCCCTAAGGTCTGGACGTCCTTGGCAATGGCACGCCAAATATCCTTCTTCTGGTGGGCGTTGACCTAGAGGAATAGTACAGGGGAAAAGGAAAAACTTTAACCTTCCGGACCGTCACAGTCATTGGCCCACGTTCCCACCCTTGCCCTGACGCTCATACAATCACCGTTGGTACATGCAGGTCTCAGTCCCCCCCCATGTATCTTCCATCCACACCACTCCAAACAGGCACTGCCCACGCAGCATGCTCACAGTGTACTCACCTGTTTGTCTGGAGGACCGTAGAGTAGCGTGTACTGGGGGAGGACCCCATCCACTAACTTCTCCAACTCCTCTGAAGTGAAGGCAGGTGCCCTTTCCCCAGACACATGAGCCATCGTCGCTTCCAGACTGAGGTCACAGCAGCTCTTGCAATGTAGGTCCTCTCCTGTTGAAGGTCAGGTATCAAGTGAGTGAACAGACAGAAAATGGTGGTCACGTCCGCTGTGGTGCGTACCGTTACTGTCGGTGTACATCATCATTGGCTCCTGGGACCCATAGGGTCCAATGTTAACCAATGCAGGATTGCGCTGCGGTCTTCGACCGCCTACCACGACGGTGTAGAACGCCAGCGCAGTTACCTCATATCCCTTTGTCCCACCTTACAGGTCAGGCAGCCGCCATTTCAGGGGGCCACATGGCATTAATATTAACTGTGTCAACATATCTAGGCCTTGCATACACACAGTAACAGGCACATTGTGGATTTACAAATGTTTGCTAATGACATTTAGTAATACTTCAGTGTTGGCTGACTCTCTGCTCGCTGTTCTCCTCCATATGGCACGTCCGCTGGGGCAGGTGGTGAGATGGCGGTATCCTCCGGTGTACAGACCGCTGGTGGACCTGTCGATAATGGAAGACAGACACGTAATAGTCACCTACAGACTGGATCGTGCAACAATCCATGAATTGTGTGCCCATTTGGAGCCAGATCTGATGTCAGCAATCTGCCATCCCATAGGAATCCCCCCCTCTAGTGCAGGTCCTGTCAGTACTCCATTTCCTAGAAAGTGGGTCTTTTCAAACAACAGTGGCCATTGCATCAGAGATGTCCCAGCCTATGTTTTCAAACTTGTTGTCAAGAGTGTTGTCTGCTCTGTTTAAACACATGCACACCTACATCGTTTTCCCTCAGGTGGAGGATTTGCCTACAGTGAAAGGTGACTTCTATGCCCTGGGACATATCCCCAACATCATAGGTGCCATTGATGGGACACATGTGGCCTTGGTACCCCCCGCAGGAGTGAACAGGTGTATTGAAGCTGGAAGAGCTACCATTCAATGAATGTGCAGATGGTGTGTTTGGCCGACCAGTACATCTCCCATGTGAATGCCAAGTTTCCTGGCTCAGTGCATGACGCTTACATGTTGAGGAATAGCAGCATCCCTTATGTGATGGGGCAACTCTAGAGGCACTGTGTGTGGCTAATAGGTGAGGACAAGGACCCTATTACCTGTGAATAGTTGTCTGGGTCTGGGGTTGTCCCTAAGGGTTAGTGTGTGTCTAACAGTTGTCACTTGACATTTGCAGGTGACTCTGGTTACCCCAACCTGTCATGGCTACTGACCCCAGTGAGAAATCCCAGGACAAGGGCAGAGGCACGCTACAATGAGGCACATGGACGAACTAGGAGAGTGATCAAAAGGACGTTCGGCATCCTGAAGGCCAGGTTCCAGTGCCTCCATCTGACAGGTGGTTCTCTCTACTACTCACCAAAGAAGGTGTGCCAGATCATCGTGGCCTACTGTATGCTGCACAACCTGGCTTTGTGACGACAGGTGCCTTTTCTGCATGAGGATGGTCCAGAAGGAGGTCTTGTGGCAGCTGTGGAGCCTGTGGACAGTGAAGAAGAGGAGGCAGAAGAAGAGGATATCGACAACAGAAACAATGTTATCCAGCAATGCTTCCAGTGAGACACAGGTAAGATGTCACTGCCTCACACCTCTCATACAGTTGATAGACCTATCATATGTCTGTCACTTTCACCCAGTGTATGGACCTTGACTTGTCACTTTGCCATTCCATTTCACAGATGTGGGTCCCACTGTGTGACCTCTGCTACATTACCTCATGGACTACAGCTGTGTTACATTGGTATGTTGACAATACAATCGACATTGCTATATTCCATAGTTATTGCAAATACACATTTGGGAAAGCACAGACTGACTCCAGATTGTTTTGTGATTCAAGGGTGTTTATTTAAGTGCAAAATAGTGGAGGGGGTTGTAAAGTGATGGTGGAGGATTGTCCATGGCAGAGTCCAGTCTATTTGTTTCACAGGTGCATTGTCCAAAGGGGCATAGGAAGTGGAGCTAGGGCAGTTGATGGATGGACAGGGTGACGAAGTGGGACAGAAGTATGACATTCAGGGGGGTCTCATTTCCTGGCTGGGGTCTTGGCACAGTTCTCTGTCTTTGTCGTGGATCTCAGGGACCGTTTGAGGGGTGGTTCTCCTTCTGCAGGGGGTGGGGTGCTGGTGTTGTGGTCCTGTGGTGGTGCCGCCTCCTGTCCACTAGCGCTGGCAGAGGTGGTGGGCTGTTCATCATCCAGGCTAGTGTCAGGGGCCCCCTGTTGTGCCACAGTGTCCCTCCTGGTGTTCACAAGGTCATTCAGCACCCCTACAATGGTCACCAGGGTGGTGTTGATGGACTTAAGTTCCTCCCTGATCCCCAGATACTATTCCTCCTGCAGCCGCTCGCTCTCCTGAAACTTGGCCAGTACCGTGGCCATCCTCTCCTGGGAATGATGGTACGCTCCCATGATGTTGGAGAGGGCCTCGTGGAGAGTGGGGTCCCTGGGACTGTCCTCCCCCTGTCGCACAGCAGTCCTCCTAGTTCCCCTGTTTTCCTGTGCCTCTGTCCCCTGAACCGTGTGCCCAAAGACACTGCCTCCAGGTCCCTGGTTTTCCTGGGGTGGTGGGTTTGCCTGTGTTCCCTGTAGTAGTGGACACACTGCTGCTTGACGTGTCCTGGGGACAGAGGGATGGGCCCTCTGGGTTGGTGCCATGATGGTGTTTCATGAGGGGGGAGGCTCTGTAGGGGCTTGTGCCATTGTCAGGGGAACCGACTGTCCCGAGGTCCCAGATGGGCCGGGCTGGTCAGCTTGATCCAGTTGGACAGAGCTGCTGTCATCACTGTGGGCCTCTTCTGTTGGGGGAGTGGACATGTCTGGAACCTCCTGTCCGGTGACATTGGGTAGGGGTCCTGCAGGGGTGTAAAGGCATGATTATTGCATCTGTATGTGCCATTGTGTGCAATGGGTGGGTGACCCTGTACTCCAGTGCTTGCATTCTTGTGTAAGACCTTATGTGATAATTTGTTTGGGGCCTGTGTGGGTATCTGTAGTGGGCATGCTTTGGTGATGGGTGTCCATGCTCTGGTGTTGCACGCAGGGCTTGGTGTTGGGATGTGTGGGTTGTGATAGTGGTACATTTGTGAGGTGTTGGAGTGATGGGGGTGAGGGTGGGGTATGTGATAGCATGCAGGTACGGTGGGGGATGTAATAGTTAATATTTGACTTACCAGAGTCCATTTCTCCTGCTACTCCTGCGAGGCTCTCAGGATGCAGTATAGCCAAGACCTGCTCCTCCCATGTTGTTAATTGTGGGGGAGGAGGTGGGGGTCTGCCGCCAGTCCTCTGTACTGCAATCTGGTGTCTTGAGACAACGGAACACACCTTCCCCCGTAGGTCGTTCAACCTCTTCCTGATGTTATCCCTAGTTCTTGGATGCTGTCCCACTGCATTGACCCTGCCTACGATTCTGCCCCATAGCTCCATCTTTCTAGCTATGGAGGTGTGCTGCACCTGTGATCCGAATAGCTGTGGCTCTACCCGGATGACTTCCTCGATCATGACCCTGAGCTCCTCCTCAGAGAACCTGGGGTTTCTTTGCGGTGCCATGGTGTGGTGTAGGTGATGTATGAAGTGGTGTGTGTTGTGATGTGTGAGGGGATGTGTTTGTGTGTGTTGTCTGAGGTGCGTGGATGTTGTGTGAGTTATGATGTTGTGTGCCTGTGGATGCTAGTGTTGTTTTTGGTGGTGTCTCTCTCTGGGCTTCTTTCTCAATTTTTGTCATAGGGGTTTGTGGGTGATTTGGGTGTGTGTTTTATATTGTATTGAGTATGTGGCAGTGGTGTGTGTATGTGTATCAGATGTGTGTTTTTGGATTTGGTTGTGGTTTGTGAGTGTGTGTGTATTTTGAGCGCGGCGGTGTGTACTGCCAATGGAATACTGTGGTTGAAAGACTGCCACGTGGATTCGTGGGTCATGATAGTATGGGCGTATTCCTGTTGGCGTGACGGTGGAGGTTTTGTTATCGCCAGTTTGGTGTGGATGTCTGGTTTTTGGCGGATTCCGGGCTGTGGGTTGTAATAGCTGTAGCGGTATTCCACCGCCACTGCAGTGTGTTTGTGGTCTTCTGCACGGCGGTAAGCGGGATTTACCACCAATGTTGTAATGAGGGGCCCTAGTGTGTCTTACAATGTTGAAGTAAGCCTCAGCAAGGCCTACTAGTGCAAGGGGTTCACCTTTCTCTGCACAAAGTCCTCAGACCATGTAGGAAGAAGTTGGCAAAGAAACTGAAATAAAAGACAAAGGCCCTCATTCCAACACTGGCGGGCGGCGGTCGCCGCCCGCCAGGCGGGAACCGCCATTTGGCCGCTCCGCGCTCAAAAGACCCCTGGGGCCATTCCAACTTTCCCGCTGGGCCGGCGGGCGCTAGCCAAGGTAGTGCCCGCCGGCCCAGCGGGAAAGGGGCCTGCAACACTGAAGCCGGCTCCGAATGGAGCCGGCGGTGTTGCAGGTGTGTGACGGGTGCAGTTGCACCCGTCGCGCTTTTCACTGTCTGCAAGGCAGACAGTGAAAAGCAGGCTGGTGCCCTGTTAGGGGGCCCCTGCACTGCCCATGCCAGTGGCATGGGCAGTGCAGGGGCCCCCAGGGGCCCCAGGACACCCGTTCCCGCCAGCCTCTTCCTGGCGGTGAAAACTGCCAGAAACAGGCTGGCGGGAAGGGGGTCAGAATCCCCTAGGCAGCGCTGCTTGCAGCGCTGCTCTGGCGGATTCGCCCAGCTGGGGGAAATCCGGAGGGAAACCGCCGGACCTGGTTTTCTGACCGCAGCTTTACCGCCGCGGTCAGAATGGGCAGGGAAGCACCGCCAGCCTGTTGGCGGTGCTTCCGTCATTCTTGCCCTGGCGGTCTTGGACCGCCAGGGTCAGAATGACCCCCAAAGTTTATTAACTTCATGAGGTGGTACTACAGTTCAAACAGCACCCTTCGGTAATGTTTGAAGTAGCACACTGAACTGAGAGAGCATGGTACTTTTATACCCACACAGGGGTTAAAAGGAGGTGGTACAATTATAGAAGCAAGACTTGCATACATGTAAGGTCATGTGGAAATGCACAGTCGACAGGTAGGAGGAGCTGACAGTTTTCAAGGACTAACAGCTGCAGACCTTACTGAGCATGTGCGAAATGCTAAATATAACTGGTCACTAGGCAGATTTTCAAGAGTAGTTAACAGAAAGGTAGGACAGAGCACATGGTGAGCACATGGCAGCATGTGGCAGAGAAAATGGCTGCCATGAATACAAAATGGATTCCGCTAAATGTTCACAATAGTTACTAAATACAAGATGTCTTCTACTAATGCTTAATCTAATCGCTGCTAAACTACAACAGACGACCCTTTCAGCATTAGCTGAAGACATTCGTCTTTCTAGGATAATCTAAATATTCATCTTGTATATTTATGCTCATCATTTAAGTTATTTCCTTATCTAACATATGTTGTGCTTTCATTTATGTAATATTTCTTTTGGTAGGCATACAAGCAGTAATACACATGGAGCAGAACATTGGACCACACTGAATACAGATACAGCATGTGAAAAATATTGCAATCATTACACACAGGATAGTCAGTAGTTTCCAGCCTCAGGTGGAAACAAGAGCCCAAAACAGTCCAGAAAAAGTCCAAGTACCAGTCTCTGTGTGGATTTCTGCAGCAATTTTATGCAATTTAGATATTGCATCATATACTGAAGGTGAGTGATCGGGAATAAAAACACAGCAACTACTACCGATGATGCGACATGCACCACCTCGGTCAGCTAATATCACATCTAGTACCATACGATTTTGGAGCGCTACAATCCTCGCAATTTGGAGCTCCTCAGTAATATTCCCAAGTGCCAGAGCTGCCTGATTGGTAACAGCTTCCACAACCCTAGTCAATCGTCTCACTTTCCTACTGTTTAACGCAGCACCCACAAAGGGGAATAACCCTAAATTAAAATCAACATATTGTTGCAGGTTAGTATTTGTTTGGTCAACCTCATTTGTACTTATTGCCCTTTTATATCTATTTTTAACGATATCATTGAACAGTTTAAAATCTTGGTGATATGATGCAGGGGCCAAAAACACAGGGGGTAATAGAAAAGATACATAACACACACCTGACCACCCAACAGGTAGTTGGTAATATCCATAGTTACCAAAATCAAAATATGTATTATGTGAAGCTGTAAAACTACTATTATTTACACCCTCAATAGTTAAAATCAAGGTACAATCACTTATCCCTACTGGAATTCGCCCAATGCTACGTATACATAAATCTGCTTTAGTTTTTGTAACAGAAATCACAAATTGTTCTTTCTTGTCAAAGTCTCTTATATTTGTGAAGACATATGGTATTGAAACATTGTCCGGTTGATACTCTTCCCATTCCCATTTAGTTCCTTTGGCTTGGGGATACCCATCTTTGTCTTGGTAGCATACTTTATTAAGGTGAAAAAGAAGTCCGCCCTCTGTATGTTTTCCAGATGCAAACAAAAGCGTGTACCAAGCTTGTCAAGAACCATTGTGTGAAAAAGGAAGAGGAATGAAAGGTGTTCCTCCTTTCTTTTGATGCGCAGGTATCATTCCACATACCCAACAGTTAGTAGTATTTGTAGCATTATGAGTATGATGCAACATCTGAATGAAAGTATTATTGAAGTACGATTGACGGTGCTTCTGCTCCTGATAGGGAAGCGTAAAGTAATAGTGATCCGCTGGTACTGGAGTAGTGGCAACAAAAAACTCCCGAGCAGGAGCCTTCTTTTCAACAAACCAAGTGATTATTGCCATAATCACCAAAACAACAACAAACCCCATAGTACTAATGATCAGTTTGTTATTCATTTTACCAACAGTGATAATCGACCCTTTCAGAAATGAATTAAAAACAATTGTTGGAGCTCTTATCCCAGGGCAGCCGCTGATTTCTTCACCACGGGCCAAGACGGGTATCACTACTCTAATGCATGGCTGATCCCCCCCCTTGCCACAGTGGCTCTCCGTTTCACTAACCCAGGGCGGTAACTCAACCAGTTTAAAAAAAAAAAAAACAGATTCTTTCCTCGGTCTCAAATTATATCGCGACACTCCAGAAGTCGTATGGTCCAGGAAGACCTCTGCAGATTTGTCAGGTGATATAGCATGGCCTTTCTCCGTAGTCAAAATCTCTCGATGATCGGTCAGCACAGCAGGTTCCACCAAGGTAGGTAGCACTCTCTTGCAGTGAGTACTATGGACCCAATTCTTTCGGTTCGTCACTCGAACTGCTGTCCTTGTCGCAACGAGCACCTGTTCTGGGCCTCGCCACCTTGGTTCCAAGCTGCTTGATCTTTCAAAGGACTTAATCATCACCTGGTCACCAGGTCGGAGTTCATGGCCTTCACCTGTAGATCTGTTAGGAAGTGCTTCTCGAACCTATTGATGAATAGAAACAAAATTGTCGGTTAACTGTGCCAAATAATCATTCATCAGGACACAAGGTACATCATATACAGAATTTGGCTTAGGAACTCCCCAAATATTCATTGGCCTTCCGAAAACCACTTCGTATGGGCTAAGGCCGAGTCGAGAGTGTGGCACTGACCTAATAGACAATAATGCCAACGGAAATGCATCCGGCCAAGTTAAGGATGTGGAAGCCTGTATCATCGCTAACTTCAGCTTCAAAGTAGCATTATACCTTTCCACCAACCCTGCTGATTGTGGGTGGAAAACCGCATGGAACTTCTGTTTGATCCCTAAGCCTTTCAGGACATAGTTAATAACTTCCTCAACAAATTGAGGTCCGTTATCATTCCATAAAAGTCTGCAAACACCAAACCTAGGGAAAAATTCTTTAAAAAGCACCTTCGCTGTGGTAATGGCAGTATTATCCTTTGTGGGATACGCCTCTATCCATTTACTGAAGTCACATACCACCACCAAGACATACTTTAAATTGTTGCAGCGTTCAAGCTGAATATAATCCATTTGTAGAACTTCAAAAGGTGCAGTTGGTGTAGCAAACCCTCCCGCAGGAGTACGTGTCCCTTTTCCAGGATTGTATTGTAAACAGATCAAACAAGATTGTACTACTCTCTTAGCTGTACTGGAAATTTCTGGATGCTCCCAAACTTGCGTAAGCAACTTCGTTAGTGTTGAAGCTCCAACATGTGCCAGCCCATGTGCCATCTGAACCATAGGTTGTACAAAAGCTATAAGCAATTTCCATTTATCCATCTGCTTATTCCGCCAACAGCCCTCATTATCCAATTCTCCTTCTTCAGACCATTGCTCACGTTCTTTCACAGAAGCAGATTTTTGTATATCTAATAAAGCTGAGTCACCGGATATGGCAACAAAAGTGGCGGGATTTAGTGTTGCACATCTCTTCAATGTAATGTGAGGAGCAGGCAATGTCAACTCATATCCTGTTATGTGAGCGCTAGTTAAATGTTGTGTCTTTGTTTGATTTAAAAGAGCATCAACCGCATGGGGTACTAACACCAACAGCTTATGTGACAAAACTATCCCTTCACTCTGACGTATTGACACAGCTGTTGCGGCAACTGAACGAAAACACCCAGGCAACGCTCGAGCGACAGGATCAAGTACTGCTGAAAGATATGCACAGGGACGCTGCTTATCGACGTGTCTGTACTAAAAATGACAATGCACATCCATCTTTCTCATGTACGTAAAGTGAAAAGGCTTCATGTAATCTGGAGTACCTAACACTGGTGCTGAACAAAGGGCTTGTCGCAGCTGCCGGAAAGCAGTCTCACATTCATCTGGCCAAGGGAGGGGCATTGGAGTATCTTTAGTCAAAAGTGCTAGCAAAGGTTTGACAATTTGTGAAAATCCTAATATCCATTGCCTACAAAAAGAAGTAAGACCAAGGAATGCACGAACATCTTTCTGAGTAGAGGGTACTGGTGTGTCTAAAATTGCTTGAAAACGATCTGATGTAAGTGCGCGGCCCTCCTTAGATAAAAGGTGACCTAAATAGATTACCTTTGGTCTACAATATTGCAATTTCTTTCGTGACACTTTATGATGGTGTAAAGCAAGAAAAGAAAGTAAGGACAAAGTGCACTTTTCACATTGCTCAGGGGTATCAGCCGCCAACAAAATATCATCGACATATTGTATCAGAGCCACAGCTTGAGGCAAAACAAAAGAATCAAGTTGTCGTTTTAACGCTTGACTTTAAATACTTGGACTCTCAGTATAGCCTTGAGGAACTCTGCAAAATCTACATGATTGTTTATTCAAAGTAAAACCAAACAAATATCGTCTGTCAGAATGAATAGGGATCGAAAAGAAAGCATTCTTCAAGTCTATCACAGGGAACTTAGTTGCTGTCGGGGGAACCAAAGTAAGAAGTGTTGTGATGTTATTGATGACAGGATATTGTGGTATCACAATCTTAATGACTTCTCGTAAATCAATAATGAATCGGTAAATCCTGGTATCAGTATCCTTTTTCAGAATAGGAAGAATCGGACTGTTACAAACATCATACAGAACTTCCTCAACAACTCCAACTGCAATAAGATCATGCACAATTTGTGTGAGTGCTTCTTCGCCCTCCTGTGAAATTTTGTATTGAGGCAAACGTGGCAATACAGCTCCCTCCTTGACACTAATATGTACCGGTGGAATAATCATTTGTCCCACATCAGTATCTGAAGTAGCCCACAAAGTACTAGGGAGTGAAGCTAATGCAATATCCTCTTTAACAAGACAAACTCTTTCCATCACAGGATGATTATCATTTAAAATAACACGCACCCCTTCAGAAGAGCATCGTATTGTAGCCCTGAAATACTTGAGCATATCAAGACCCACAATATTGTCTGGTGTATTTGGAGAAAGCAAAAATGGACATGGAGCAGTAAATTTATCAACATGGAATGCAAGTGGTTGTGACAATCGGCTAGGGGAAGGTGTTCCATTGAAACCTATCGATGTAATGGTTAAGCCAGACAGGGGAGCCCTTGGAATCAATTGTTTAGACAAAGCGCTATGATTAGCTCCTGTATCAACCAGAAACTGATCAGTAGAACCCAAAACATGTGCTGTAACATAGGGACCCCTCTGATCTACTGGAACTTCAACTGATTCCTTACCCCATCCTAGGCAATCCTATGCATAAGCAGAATCTTGGAAATCAGGCTGCACATAGTTAGACATATGGTATTGGTTCCACCTATCAAAAGTGTTAAACCCATCCTGCCCTCGTACATTAAGATCAACCCTAGCATGATCATTCGTGCTTCTTCTAGGTCCTGAATATCCTGAGAGATTTCTCATTTGTCCCCGACCACGTGAACACTGCTGAACACGTAGTGCTGGACAAACGGCAGCCCAATGCCCAAATTTCCTACAATACGCACACTGATCAATAGACAAATTCGAAAGATTGTAAGAAGAACCATAAGATCCACGTCCACCTCTATCACTACCTCTAAAAGGCGGACCATAAGCTTGAGCCAACATAACCTTCGTCTTTAATTCTTTAATCTTTTTATCCTTGCTACCTTTTGCTTCTAATTCCTGACGTTCATAATACTAAGCCATAGTCAAAAGAGAAACCGGAGTAGAGGTAGTCCATGAACTTTCACTAGCTTTTAGACGACTAGCTATTCCTGGTAACAGATTTGCAACATATTTATCGACAAACAAATGTCTGCCCGTATCATCTGATAATAACTGACCGCTAAAATCCTGAAATGCTTCTTCAAAGCGTGTAAAGAAATCAGAGACCGATTGATCTGCCTTTTGCTTACAAGACACTAAAACAGTCCAATCTATCTTTTTAGGGGGAATAATCATTTTTAACTTAACTAATATGGCTGCAGGAAGATCTAGAATCAACTGATATGGCTTTTTCGCAGGTTCCCTATCCCCGTCCATCTGTTCTAATTCTTTCCATGACGCCCCAAAAACTGCACGATCATCAATTTTACGAACAGTTCTCCACATATCTGGCGGTGATATCAATCTGAAAAATAAATCAATGTCAGCCAAATTCATAGTACGAGAACTAATTGCTCCCTCAACTTCCTCATAAAAGGCGGCTGGATTTTTCTGCGGGTCAGGTAATGCTGTTTTAAGTGCCATTACATCTGCCCTATTCCAAGGAGTATACACCCAATTATAAATAAAATAACCCTTAGCATCAACAGAAGTTTTATCATCACTTGTACCCAATCCTTTAGGAGGAACATACAAAGGCGCAGCCTTCCGCATTGGTTTCGCGTGAACTATCATAGTCTTATCTGTTCCGAAGATGGAAGCTTGCACCCCTCCCGTCTGAGATGTCCGTGCAACTACGTCCACGGCCCTTTTCTCCTCTTGCATTTCACCAAACGCCTGATTGCATCAGCCACCTGGGAGAAAACAAAAAGACCATCACGCATTTGCTTATGATCAGGTGCTACATCATCGGGCTCTAACTCATCAGAATATTTCCAATATAGTTCAATAACTTCTGAGCCAAATGCCTCAGTAAAATATAGCTGCTCCTTTTCCGTCCACCCTTTCATGTTGTCTAAAAGTTCAGAAGCAGAGACAACGCTACGAATTGTTTTACGAGCAATAGATCTAAACTCAGACGCACAGTCAGCAGGCAACATAGAGCGACTGTCTTGCATCTTCTGTTGCTCCGAACTGAAGGCCTTAACTAACTCATGAGGGGCAGAAGGAACGACATACGGAGGTGGAGGGCGATCTAATAACAATAAATCATCATGTGGTTTATTGAGGATAGGATAGAGAGGTTGCCTAACGGTGTATTGGCCAGTTACCTGTAATTTACGTTCTTAATCTTCTAGCTCCTTTAAGTCATTTATTTCTTTCTTTCTCATTTCCAATGCTTTCACATATACATTCTTCTGCTGCTCTTTCTCAAGCAAGGCTTGCTCACGCTTCACTTGTCCACGCACTTCTTTCTCCCACATTCGTACACAGTCAAACATATCTTGCCTAGACTTTCGCTTACACATACATTGTTCCACATACTCAATCTTTCGCAAATCAAATGACCCAGGCATTGGCCAACGTAACTCAGGATCCGCAGGAGTGTATTTATTCCATAATGTGCTGTACATTATAGAAGAAAGACCATGTTTAACATATATATCTCTATTGGGCGTCCCCTCTGGGGGTGCCGGTTGCGATTCTTCTAGTCTCAAATTGGTACCATTACAAAATCAACACATCCTACGAAGTGCGCTAAAAACAGGCATGCCAAAAATAGTGCAGAATATGCAATATTATAATCAAAGTAGCACTTAAGGTGCAGTTCAAATCAAAATTAAATTGGAGAAAATTCTCCTCATTACCTGCCTATATAAATTGCGATTTATATATCAATTCAAAGGACACAAATTGACTAGTCACCCAAAACACGAGAGCCACAGTAAGTAGTGCTAAACTACATTACCAAACAAAGGCAATAAAACCCACAGCAAGTGCCGTAAAACGGCTCTTACCAATCACAGGGTGTCCAGGTTCCAACTGCCAAGTTCTAAAATCGACCAAATTGTCACTGCATGACGAATGAACAAAAAGGATCTCAGTCGGGGACCGGCGTCACCTGGATGGTCAAATCTGAAAGAAGGGAAAAACGCTGTGGTTGCCAAGACTCGGGTCTCCTCAGGCATTGATCATCCGCAGCGAGATCCCAATCCTTCGTCGCGACCAATCCATTGGGCATCCGAGTCGCCGATGAGTCCCTGTTCGGGCGCCAATTTGTTGAAGTAAGCCTCAGCAAGGCCTACTAGTGCAAGAGGGTTCACCTTTCTCTGCACAAAGTCCTCAGACCATGTAGGAAGAAGTTGGCACAGAAACTGAAATAAAAGACAAAGTTTATTAACCTCATGAGGTGGTACTACAGTTCAAACAGCACCCTTCGGTAACGTTTGAAGTAGCACACTGAACTGAGGGAGCATGGTCCTTTTATACCCACGCAGGGGCTAAAAGGAGGTGGTACAATTATAGAAGCAAGACTTGCATACATGTAAGGTCATGTGGAAATGCCCAGTCGAGAGGTAGGAGGAGCTGACAGTTTTCAAGGACTAACAGCTGCAGACCTTACTGAGCATGTGCGAAGTGGGAGATGCTAAATATAACTTGTCACTAGGCAGATTTTCAAGAGTAGTTAACAGCAAGGTAGGACAGAGCACATGGTGAGCACATGGCAGCATGTGGCAGAGAAAATGGCTGCCATGAATTCAAAATGGATTCCTCAAAATGTTCAAAATAGTTACTAAATTCAAGATGTCTTCTGCTAATGCTTAATCTAATCGCTGCTAAACTACAACACCAGGAGCTATTCTCCTAGGTTATCCACAAATACACATAGTGCGTCTTCCAGGAGCTATTCCCCTATGTTATCCACAAATACACATAGGCCCTCATTACAACCCTGGCGGTCGGTGTAGAAGTGGCATTAATACCGTCAATAGGCCGGCGAAAAAAAGATGGAATTACAAGCATGGCGGTTACAGCCATGCAAAACCGCCATTTCTACACTGTGACCGCCAGGGTGGTGACGACCGCTGGGCTAGAGACTTCGGTCTCCAGCCTGGCGCCCATCACTAGACCGCCGGCGGTATCAGGACCCCACATACTGCCTTGGGTTTCGTGGGGTTTTGTACTGCCACGAAATGCATGGCAGTAGGCACTATCAGTGCCAGGGAATTCCTTTCCTGGCACTGATAGGTATCTCCTCCTCCCACCTCCCCTTCCACAGAGTCCTCCCCCCAAACCCACAACCACCCTACCACCCCCCAAAGGTGGCAAGACCCACTCCCCACCCTGCGCACCCCCACAAAAACATCCACACATCCCCCCACCCCCTACATGCACGCTCACACAACTAATACACATACACACAGACATACACGCACACATGCACACAGACATATATGCACACGGTTCCCATACACACAACACCCCCCTGCATGCATACACGCACTCACACACCCCCTCTGCACACTCACACGCACATCCCCAAGCACGCACACAACACCCCTTACCCCCCTCCCTAACGGACGATTACCTTACCTTGTCCGGTGATCCTCTGGGAGGGAACAGGATACATGGGGGCTGCTCTGTGGCCAGCTCCCCATCACCAGAACACCGCCACGCCAAAGCCTGGGTTGTAATTCGGTGGGCGGTGTTCTGATGACATGGTGGTGGAGGTGGAGCAGCCTCCACTTCACCGCCGACCGCCAGTATTGCTGCTGGCGGCTCTCCATCCAAAAAAGGACGGAGGGCTGCCAGCAGTCATAATACATTGGGCGGGAGACCGTCTGCACTGGTGGTCTTCAGCCCGGCGGTACCTCAGCGGTCTTGAGGGCCATAGTGTGTCTTCCAGGAGCTATTCTCCTAAGTTGTCCACAAATACACATAGGCCCTCATTACAACCCTGGCGGAAAATCCCACTAACTGCCGTGCAGAAGACCACCGACATACCGCTGCTGCCGCGGAACTCCGCTACAGGTATTATGACCCACATATCGGAACCCACCACAACACAGACAGCCACCCAAGTCCGCCACACCAAAGATCAGTGATAAACTGGCAAAAAACTGACACTGTCACGCCAACAAGAATACGCCCACAGTGTCACGACCCACAAATCAACGCGGCGGTCTTTCAACAGCGGTAATCCATTGGCGGTTACCCCATAGTTCACTGTATGTATGTTGTTTTAGTCCATGTGTCACTGGGACCCTGCCAGGCAGGGCCCCAGTGCTCATAAGTATGTGCCCTGTATGTGTTCCCTGTGTGATGCCTAACTGTCTCACTGAGGCTCTGCTAAGCAGAACCTCAGTGGTTATGCTCTCTCTTTACTTACAAATTTGTCACTAGCAGTCTAGTGAATAAATTTACCAATTCACATTGGCATACTGGTACACCCGTATAATTCCCTAGTATATGGTACTGAGGTGCCCAGGGTATTGGGGTTCCAGGAGATCCCTATGGGCTTCAGCATTTCTTTTGCCACCCATAGGGAGCTCTGACAATTCTTACACAGGCCTGCCATTGCAGCCTGAGGGAAATTATGCCCACATTATTTCACAGCCATTTTTCACTGCACATAAGTAACTTATATGTCACCTATATGTCTAACCTTCACCTGGTGAAGGTTGGGTTCCACGTTACTTAGTGTGTGGGAACCCTGGCACTAGCCAAGGTGCCCCTACATTGTTCAGGGCAATTCCCCCAGACTTTGTGAGTGCGGGGACACCATTACATTCGTGCCCTACACATAGGGCACCACCTATGTGTAGCGTCACAATGGTAACTCCGAACATGGCTATGTAACATGTCTAAGATCATGGAATTGTCATCCCAATACCATTCTGGTATTGGCGAGACAATTCCATGATCCCCCGGGTCTCTAGCACAGAACCCGGGTACTGCCAAACTGCCTTTCCGAGGTTTCACTGCAGCTGCTGCCAACTCCTCAGACAGTTTTCTGCCACCCTGGGGCCCAGGCAGACCTGGCCCAGGAAGGCAGAACAAAGGACTTCCTCAGAGAGAGGGTGTTACACCCTCTCCCTTTGGAAAAGGTGAGAAAGGCTGGGGAGGAGTAGCCTCCCCATCCTCTGGAAATGCTTTGATGGGCACAGATGCTGCCCATCTCTGCATAAGCCAGTCTACACCGGTTCAGGGATCCTCCAGCCCTGCTCTGGCGTGAAACTGGACAAAGGAAAGGGGAGTGATCCCCCGGGTCTCTAGCACAGAACCCGGGTACTGCCAAACTGCCTTTCCGGGGTTTCACTGCAGCTGCTGCTGCTGCCAACTCCTCAGACAGTTTTCTGCCACCCTGGGGCCCAGGCAGACCTGGCCCAGGAAGGCAGAACAAAGGACTTCCTCAGAGAGAGGGTCTTACACCCTCTCCCTTTGGAAAAAGGTGTCAGGGCTGGGGAGGAGTAGCCTCCCCCAGCCTCTGGAAATGCTTTGATGGGCACAGATGGTGCCCATCTCTGCATAAGCCAGTCTACACCAGTTCAGGGATCCCCCAGCCCTGCTCTGGCGCGAAACTGGACAAAGGAAAGGGGAGTGACCACTCCCCTGACCTGCACCTCCCAGGGGAGGTGCCCAGAGCTCCTCCAGTGTGCCCCAGACCTCTGCCATATTGGATTCAGATGTGTTGCTGGCACACTGGACTGCTCTGAGTGGCCAGTGCCAGCAGGTGACATCAGGGACTCCTTCTGGTAGGCCCTTACCTCTCTTAGTAGCCAATCCTCCTTCCTAGGTAGCCAAACCTCCTTTTCTGGCTATTTAGGGTCTCTGCTTTGGGGATCTCACCAGATAACGAATGCAAGAGCTCACCAGAGTTCCTCTGCATCTCCCTTTTCACCTTCTGCCAAAGGATCGACCGCTGACTGCTCCAGGACGCCTGCAAAACCACAAGAAAGTAGCAAGACGACTACTAGCAACCTTGTATCGCTTCATCCTGCCGGCTTTCTCGACTGTTTCCAGGTGGTGCATGCTCTGGGGGTAACCTGCCTCCTCTCTGCACCAGAAGCTCTGAAGAAATCTCCAGTGGGTCGACAGAATCTTCCCCCTGCAACCGCACGCACCAAAAGACTGCATCATCGGTCCTCTGGGTCCCCTCTCAGCATGACGAGCGTGGTCCCTGGAACTCAGCAACTCTGTCCAATTGGCTCCCACAGTCCAGTGACTCTTCAGTCCAAGTCTGGTGGAGGTAAGCCTTTGCCTCCCCACGCTAGACTGCACTGCTGGAAACCACGTGATTTGCATCTGCTCCGGCTCCTGTGCACTCCTCCAGGATTTCCTTTGTGCACAGCCAAGCCTGGGTTCCCGACACTCCTTCCTGCAGTGCACAACCTTCTGAGTTGTCCTCCGGCGTCGTGGGACTCCCTTTTGTGACTTCGGGTGGACTCCGGTTCACTCCTCTTCCAAGTACCTGTCCGGGTGCTTCTGCAGGTGCTGCCTGCTTCTGTGAGGGCTCCCTGACTTGCTTGTAGCCCCCTGTGTCTCCTCCTCCAAGTGGCGACATCCTGGTCTCTCCTGAGCCACAACAGCACCCAAAAACCCCTACCACGACTTTTGCAGCTAGCAAGGCTTGTTTGAGGTCTTTCTGCATGGGAACACCTCTGCAAGCTTCATCGCGACATGGAACATCCATCCTTCAAAGGGTAAGTTCCTAGTCCTCTACTTTCTTGCAGAATTCCAAGCTTCTTCCAACAGGTGGCAACTTCCTTGCACCCTCAGCTGGCATTTCCTGGGCTCCTGCCAACTCTCGACACTGTCACGACTATTGGACTTGGTCCCCTTCTCTTGCAGGCACTCAGGTCTGGAAATCCACTGTTGTTGCATTGCTGGTGTTTGTTCTTCCTGCAGAATCCCCCATCACGACTTCTGTGCTCTCTGGGGGTAGTAGGTGCACTTTACACCTACCTTTCAGGGTCTTGGGGTGGGCTATTTTTCTAACCCTCACTGTTTTCTTACAGTCCTAGCGACCCTCTACAAGCTCACATAGGTTTGGGGTCCATTCATGGTTCGCATTCCACTTTTGGAGTATATGGTTTGTGTTGCCCCCATACCTAAGTGCTCCTATTGCAATCTACTGTAACTTTACATTGCTTGCATTACTTCCTTTTGCTATTATCTGCATAATTTTGGTTTGTGTACATATATCTTGTCTATATATCTTATCCTCATACTGAGTGTACTCACTGAGATACTTTTGGTATAGTGTCATAAAAATAAAGTAGCTTTATCTTTAGTACTTCTGTGTATTGTGTTTTCTTATGATATTGTGCATATGACACCAGTGGTATAGTAGTTTAGCCAAAGCTGCTTTTCTATAGCTACCTTCTATCAGCCTAAGCTGCTAGAAACACCTCTTCTACACTAATAAGGGATAACTGGACCTGGCACAGAGTGTAAGTACCCTGGGTACCCACTATAAGCCAGGTCAGCCTCCTACAGCTCGTTTGTTAATTTTCCGCCAGAGGAGCTCCTTCCATAGTGGTGTGATGAGAGTGCGGCATGGGAGGTTGAGATTGATTCTAACCACTGAGTCCTGAATGGCCTGCGGTGTTCTTGTGAATTATTTGTTGATCCGGGCATAGAGGATTGCTTTTGAGCAGGGCATACATGACAGTCTCCCAGATGCTGCTTGGGAGTCATTTGAGAATTGTTCACAGCATCTTTAGGGTATGGAAGCATGAGGCGTTGATGGCGTTGGTTTGGGAATTATGGTGAGTTTGCTGTTGATGATACTGAGGTTCTTGTCTTGAGTGGTGGGTTTAGCTGTCAGTCCTAGCTCTGTTAGCCACCAGGTGGAGTCCCACTGTGATGTTTTCTTCCTGAAGTTCACGATTTCGGTCTTGGAGGTGTTTAGCTCTAGATAGTTGACTTTCAACTAAGGGGCCATTACAGTTATGCAGCTATTGAACTTGATCCAAGTACTGTGCATCTTTTCCTTGAGGGGGAGAATTAGTTGTGTGTCATCAGCGTAGAAGAGGATGTTGGTATAGTGAGAGTGGGTGACGCTGGCTAGATGGAACATGCATGCATTGATGAGGGTCAGGCTCAGGGAGGATCCTTGTGGAACTCTGCAAATGTGGTTGCTGTTTCCAAAAGTGTAAGAAACAAGGTTAACTGACTGGGTACTTCCAGTCAAGAAGGAGCAGATCCATCAAAGTGCATGTCCTTGAATTCAAAAGTCAGGTAGGCGTTGGATGAGGATGAGGTGGGAGACTGTGTTAAATGTTGTGGAGAGGTCCAGGAGGATGAGAGCAGCCATGTCCGCTCTGTCCAGAGTCTTGCTGATGTCATCTGTGGAAGGGATGAGCTCAGTTTCTGTGCTATGGTTGGATCTGACACCAGACTGAGTGGTGTTGAGGAATTGGTGATCATTTAGGTATTTGCTAACGTGCCTGTTTATGATTTTCTCCAAGACATTGGCTGGGAATGGTAGAAAAGTGATTGGTCTATGGTTGACAAGCTTTGAAAGATCATCAGAGGGATTCTTCTTGAGCAATGGGAGGACATTTGCATGTTTCCAAGCATCTGGTAAGGTCGCAGACGAGCTGAAGGCATTCAGAATGGGTATGAACATGAGGCTGGTGGGTTGCAGTCCTATTGAGTAGGGATAGTGCTGCCAGGGTCCAATGGGCCTCCTGAGTGGATGAACTTCATGGGGACCGCAGTATTTTCTGAGGGTAACGAAAGACCTTGTGTATAGCATGGTTTCTTTGGATAAGGTCTGCAGGGGTTTTGTGAGGTCTGTCGGGTCAGGTTGTGAGATGTCAGTTAGCAAAGTATTATGGGGTAAAATATGAGGGTAGTTATATAATTTTTATTTTATGCTTTATAAAAGTAATGTTGAAATTTAGAATATAGTTTGTTATAATATTTTCAGTACTTTGATTTAATTTATTTTTTGTATCAATTTCATTCTAAATGTTAATGTGAATTTTATTTTTATTATTTTGTAATGTATATTAAGGTACTTTTTTTGGTTGGGATTATTGGGTGATTGATGGCTAGTTTTATTAAGTGGATTTTAATTGGCTGATTAACATGTTGCTTTTTATTTTGGTATTTAGTTGTTAAAATTTAAAATATTTTTTAATGGTTTTATTAAATGTATTTTGACTGGCAGGCTTACTGGTGGATTGGTGGGTAGTGTTTCAAATTAAATATGCATTCATTGATATTAATTGATTAATGTATTAATTAGGCTAATTTTGTTTTTGGAAATCGTTTTTATATGTTTGAATCATTTTAAATTCTAAAATGATTTATATACATAATGGGCCCGATTCACAAAGGTAAACTTAGACCAAAAGTCTAAGTTTACACCAAAAGTCATATTTTAGACCAACCGTCTAACCTTACAATGAGTAAAGTTAGACTTTTGGTCTAAGCTTAAACCAAAAGTCTAAACTTACAATAAAAGTCTAACTTTACTAAACTTTTGGTCTAAACGTAAACTTTTGGTCTAAACTTTGAGGCTGATTGCAAGTTTGGCAGTCCAGTGACCGCCAACAGTCTGGCAGAGCAGAGCGCCGTATTATGAGTTTGGCTGATGATGAAATAGAATACTGCCAGCAGTCCGTCGCCACCTTCAGGCAGCACAGACCTCGCAGTCGTCTGAAAGCACAAACAGGCTGCGAAGAACATGTTTCTGCAGGATCTATTGCAAGGTTGCACACTGCCAATGTGACCGCTGCGGTCCAACCACCACGTAGCCGAAGGCAGAAACAAGCAGTTTAAAGAGAGACACTCACCTGCAGACAGAAACACACGCCCAGAGCTGCCATGGAGCCATTCCTAAATGTCATGCGGCTGCGCGGGATACAACCCCGACATGGACAACACCAACCATAAGTACACACACCTACCTGTATTATTAACATGTTTAACAAATGTATGCAGCTATCAAACACATTATAGAGGTGGGGGAAAGCAAAGGCCAGCAGCTACATCTATCATTCCAGACACACACACTCACATACTGCAACACAAACACACACCAATTCACAACATGCATACTTCAGCTAGCACGCACACACAAACAGAGCATGGATACACAACACAGGCTCAGGGACACTGACGGTCACAAAACATACAATCACACAGCAACAACAGCACAACTAATGCACATATCCAAATTAACTCCAAAAATTCACACCCAATACTGGCCATGGACAGGCCACACATACAGCACACACATACATCCATCTGCCATGACACTCACACAACAACACCATCAAACAATACTGCTTTTGACACACACATCACACACACCCATAGCACAATGGACCAAATACCACACCCAATGCACACAAAGACAAATAGACAAAAGACCCAAAGCGCATCACCACAACAACACCTTCACAGCTGTGTTGGGAGCAGCAGGACCATACTTGCAAAGAGGCTTGATTTAGACACATATCATGTTGAACAAGGCCCCCGAACTACATACACATACCCATCACACAACACACATCCTTCTCTTGGGAGATAACATCACTACACACAATCTCACATACTTAAAAAAAACACCACATGGAGCAGCATGGAGGCCAACTACAGTCATGCAATCAATGTCAGCCAGGAAGAACAGAAACCTAGGGGAGGAAATGCAGGTCAAAGGTGTATCCATAACACCAACAACTGGCAGGGTTTATTCAAGAAACTGTTTTGCCAGTCCAAAAATGTCTACCCAAAAGGAACAGTGTTGGCCCCTACTTGACTCCTGGCTGACATTTAACCTCCACAGGTAGGGGCATCAAGGGGGCAGGCATGCACCTCAGGGAATATCTGGGGGGGAAGGAGGGGAGTTTGATTTTGAGCTTGGGAGGGGAGTAACCTTCTTGGGAGGGGTTGACTTCTTCTTGGCAGGCATGGGTGCTTGCAGGTGGGGCATAGCAGGCTTCGTAGGTGGAAGGGATGACCGTGGGGAGATAAACCAACCTTTTGGGGGTAGTATGGGGGTGAGAAAAACAGGGAAAGTGTTTTTGACACACGGGGATGGGCATCAGAAGGGGGTCAGGATTTGGAGGATGAGGGAGTACTTGTCTGACATGTAGGTGTGGATGTTTTTGGTGCATGTTTGTGTGGTGGGTGTCTGTTGGGTGGGTGAATGAGGGCATCTATGTGTTTGGGGCTGAGGAGGGGTAAGGGTGCTGGGGGATGCCGTAGTGTATGGGTGGGTGTCTGTTAGGGTGGTGACTGCAGATATGGTGGATGTGCTGCATGTAGGTGTGTCTGTGGTTGTGGTGTCTGCAGGTCTGCTAGGGTGGTGTCTGAGGGTATGATAGGTGTGGTGGCTGGATCAGTGACTGGTGATAAGGTGTCTGTAGGTATGTCAGATGTTGTGTGTGTGATGTTGGGGGAGAGGGGTGTCAGGGAATATTGTGACTGTTGCTGTGTCTGCAGGTGGATGTTGTTTGTGTGCATGCCAGTGGTGTGTCTTGTGGTGCTTATGCTTGTGTGCACTAGCCTTGTCTGTTGAGGTGGATGCATGCAAGTCTGTCTCTGTGCTTTGGGTAGGTGGCAAGGGGGGATTTGGACTAGGAAAAGGAAGGTGGAGGAGGGACAGAAGACACAGGGTGACAGGCTGCCATCATTGTGGAGGCCAGAGCCTGAAATGATCTCTGTAGGCCAGAGATTGCTCAGTGAATGCCCTCCAGGAATGCACTGTTTTGCTGGATCTGGCCTGTTAGTCCATGGATGGCATTCGCAATGGCAATCTGACCCACAGAGATCGACCTCAGGAGGTTAATAGCCTTCTCACATGCCTGCAGCAGAGGGGACACCCAGCCTCTTGTGTGAGTGGGCAGAGGAGGGCAGTGATAGAATGGGGGGTGGTAGACAAAGATGGTGCTGTGGTCGTTCCCGATGGATCCGCCATCACTAGGGAGTAGCCACTGAAGGAGGATTCCGATGATGTAAAGCCAGATCTGGTCTGCCTCATGGCACTCCTCTCGCCCTTAGGGTCCACTGGGTCCCCCGCTGTCTGTGGTTTTGTGACCTGAGGTCCAGTGGCCAGATGCTTCCCCACTTGGCTTGACAAATGCAAAAAAAACACCAGATGACAGACGGAATGCAGAGCAAATCAAGCATTCACCCAAGTCACAGATCTGGGTTTAATCCATAGTTTTTTTTGCCTGCCATGCCATTCCGGTTTGGGCACAGCCATATGCAAATCAGTCTTGACCCTGTACCCCATGGGAACACCCCAGCCCAAACTGCCATGCCAGGTCCTCTCTGTACCAGAATCAAAGCATCCTGGGAATTGTTTCAAGGTATCACCCTTCATCAGCCAGGCTAGCTTGGCTTGGCCCATCTTGTTTGCCTGCAGGTGCTGATGCTGCCAAAAGAAGGTGAAGTAAGGTCATAACATGTACATGATGACACATGAATCACAACTCTAAAAAGACAAAACATACCATCATGTCAAGTGGCCCACTGCATAAAGTGACAGGAAAATGCTAGCATCATGTGCCAATACAGAACCATGCATGCCATCTGGAATCACAAAGGTAACACATGAGCTAATGTTGGTCTCAGATAACTGTGATCGTATGGATGAAGTGTAGCTACTGCACTAACCATAACCCAACTAGGTGGCCACTCTACATCCATCAAACTTGTGCCACATGGAGCCGACCACATGGAACCAGTAGCCAACAATTGGATACCATTATAAGGCACCCTACCAATTACACTCACACATGCATGCACGCACATCTAACTTGCACCAATATGATGTCTCTACAATAAGTGATGTAAGGAAAGGTAGACAACACTGGTTCAAACATGCCGTACCTGGATGAGGTGACATGGAACCATCCATGTCACAATGGACACACCCCAACAATGTCATACGGTTAAAAAATTAGTCAAGGAGATAGTAGCAAGGTCACCCAGATGTGCACCACATGTAGTTTTTCACAGAACAACAATGAAGTGAGGTCCCAAACCTCATGGAGAGATATCTCCAGAATACACATATGAATGGCCTGTTAGGCCCTGGATATCCCCCACCGATACTGGTCTGCTGGACTTGGCTCCAAATATATGTGGTTCTACTATAATGATTTCATCCACCATGACTCTTAACTCATCACCTGTGAAACAGGGATGTTTTGTTGTGACATGGTGGTGGTAAAGAAGTGATGAAGAAAATATTATGTAGGTGCTGTGTGATGAGGGGTGGACGGGGACTAAATAGTGTGATAGGGTGCAAATATGTGTGTTTGGGATGTTGTGAGGATGTGTGATATGTGCTTTGTGAGAGATGTTGGGGTGCCTCATCTATGGTTTGGTTTGCTCTGCTGTTGCTCTGGCTCCTGTGTTTGGCGTGGAATATGGAAAGGATTGAGGTGTGAGAAGGGGTGTGTTTTATAGTGCGGTTGGTAAGTGTGTTGAGTGTGTGAATATGTGTCAGCTGTGTTGTTTTCAAATCTATCAAATGTGGTGTGGTGTATTACTGTGGGGACCACTGACCGCTGTGGTTCGCGCCACCATTGGAAGACCACCATGGCAAGACCTCCCTGGTGATTTTTGACTTGTAATAGGTTCTGTTGTTGGTTCATGAGCTGGCGGCTCCAGTGATAGGACCGCCTCTTTCCCACCCTCTAGAGTCCTGGCGGTGTTAAGATACTGGCTGTATTTTGGTGGTCCTGGCTATGCAACTCGTAATATGGGGGTCTGGTTGACAGCCAACATGGCGGTCTTTCGGAAGCCGCACCCAGGGCAGTCTGACAGACTGTCAAACTCGAAATGAGGCCCATGGACTTTTGGTCTAAGGTTAGCTTTGTGAATCGGGCCCATTCTTTAAAATTGTTTATTGCTTTTTAAAGGGTTTTAATGGCGTGTGTTGAAGTTTGGATTGGTAGTTTTAATGTTAAAGTGAATAATATTAATTTTAATATGATCATTTATAATGATTGATATTATTTATTTATGTATATCTTTTATAACTTTGCAATTGTTTTTATAATTGGTGTGTGGCATTTTGGGGGGCTGTCTGGATAGTTAATGCAGTGTTGGGATCGACCGAAGAGCTTTATGTGGCTTTCCTTTGAAGTTGCGCAGAAAGTACTGTTGCACTTCTGGAGTCATCAGAAGTGTGTTTTTTTGACAGCTCTCTCCATCAGTGCATGGAAATCTGCAGGTGAGTGACTGTATCAGAGACGTATCACCTTCCTTAGAAAAGACAAAAAGATCTATTAGTCGCCACTGATCTCAGCAGTCATTCTACCCTTGTTCAGTTGGTGATGGATGCTTTACTGCTATCAACTGGTGAAGCAGCTGATCATGGACAAGGCCCGTAGCAGTTCTGTCTCATCTGAGTGTGAGAATGTCAATACATTTAAGGAAAGTATTATGTAGTTTGTATTTACTACCCCTTAGTGTAATGGTATTTGTGTGGGTCTGCAGGGGCGTGTATTGTAATTGTATTAATAAAGTGGTTACTGCCCCTGATGAGGTGTTGATGCATTCCAAGCAAGGCAGCACACTGCTGGGAGCCCAAGGTCAGTGTTTTTTCCAGTGGTTATTCTTGGTCATTGGAATTCGTCTTGATTCATCTTGTAGACTTAAGGAAACTAATTCATACATTTACTCCAATTTCTATATGGTAGATTAATTTAGTTGTATGCACTTTCCCCTATGTTTGTTGGACTGGAGTTAGAATACTGGATGTGAACCCTCCACCCCCAAAATGTATGCACTCATCCTGGTCTTTGTTAGATTGGACTCAGAACAGCAAATCTGCCCCCTCCATAGATGTACTTTCCCAAACATGTATTAGACCAGAGCTGCAACAGTCAAATCTAGGCTTCCTCACATGTATGTACTGTCCTAATGTTGCTGACCTGAGTAAGAATAGTCAAATCTAAGCCTCCCTCATCCCTAAACTTAAAGAAGACGCTTGATGCCACATCAGTCGGGATAAGTGCCTTGTTATTTCAGTTTCAAGGTCAAACAAAGAACAATAGCCAAAAAGTGTAGTCTCAATTGTCCTACTTTTACCTTATAAGTTTTAAGGAATGTATCCTAGACCAGCATTGTTTAAATCAAACATTCCAAAGGTGACATTGCAAACTGCATCTCAAACAAGAAACAGTATCAAAGGGATGCCACTCGACCAACTGGTAGGACAGGTCCTTTGTCCCAGATTATCACGAGCAAGATGCTGCCAGAGCAGAAGATGATCCTGCCTGACAGAGATGCTGCCAGAGCAGAAGATGATCCTGCCTGACAGATCGCGAGCAAGATGCTGCCAGAGCAGAAGATGATCCTGCCTGACAGATCATGAGCAAGATGCTGCCAGAGCAGAAGATGATCCTGCCTGACAGATCGCGAGCAAGATGCTGCCAGAGCAGAAGATGATCCTGCCCGACAGAGATGCTGCCAGAGCAGAAGATGATCCTGCCTGACAGAGATGCTGCCAGAGCAGAAGATGATCCTGCCCGACAGATCGCGAGCAAGATGCTGCCAGAGCAGAAGATGATCCTGCCTGACAGATCGCGAGCAAGATGATGCCAGAGCAGAAGATGATCCTGCCTGACAGAGATGCTGCCAGAGCAGAAGATGATCCTGCCTGACAGATCATGAGCAAGATGCTGCCAGAGCAGAAGATGATCCTGCCTGACAGATCGCGAGCAAGATGCTGCCAGAGCAGAAGATGATCCTGCCTGACAGATCGCGAGCAAGATGCTGCCAGAGCAGAAGATGATCCTGCCTGACAGAGATGCTGCCAGAGCAGAAGATGATCCTGCCTGACAGATCGCGAGCAAGATGCTGCCAGAGCAGAAGATGATCCTGCCTGACAGATCGCGAGCAAGATGCTGCCAGAGCAGAAGATGATCCTGCCTGACAGATCGCGAGCAAGATGCTGCCAGAGCAGAAGATGATCCTGCCTGACAGAGATGCTGCCAGAGCAGAAGATGATCCTGCCTGACAGATCGCGAGCAAGATGCTGCCAGAGCAGAAGATGATCCTGCCTGACAGATCGCGAGCAAGATTCTGCCAGAGCAGAAGATGATCCTGCCTGACAGATCGCGAGCAAGATTCTGCCAGAGCAGAAGATGATCCTGCCTGACAGATCGCGAGCAAGATGCTGCCAGAGCAGAAGATGATCCTGCCTGACAGATCGCGAGCAAGATGCTGCCAGAGCAGAAGATGATCCTGCCTGACAGAGATGCTGCCAGAGCAGAAGATGATCCTGCCTGACAGATCGCGAGCAAGATGCTGCCAGAGCAGAAGATGATCCTGCCTGACAGATCGCGAGCAAGATGCTGCCAGAGCAGAAGATGATCCTGCCTGACAGAGATGCTGCCAGAGCAGAAGATGCTTCTGCCTGACAGATCGCGAGCAAGATGCTGCCAGAGCAGAAGATGATCCTGCCTGACAGAGATGCTGCCAGAGCAGAAGATGATCCTGCCTGACAGATCGCGAGCAAGATGCTGCCAGAGCAGAAGATGATCCTGCCTGACAGATCGCGAGCAAGATTCTGCCAGAGCAGAAGATGATCCTGCGTGACAGATCGCGAGCAAGATGCTGCCAGAGCAGAAGATGATCCTGCCTGACAGAGATGCTGCCCCTGTGTCAGACCTTCTACTAAAAGCTGATATCGAGGCCGGGAGGTGTTGATTCTGATGCTGAACATGTGTTTGCCTTTCACAGGGAGCAGAGCCTCCTTGGTTCCTATGATTACAGATGTTTACTGTAAATTAGATATGCAGTAACATCATCATCCCCAAGAAAATCTATTTGCAAGTTATTCTGCTTTCCATGCTCTCCTATTTTTTGTGCATAGAAGTTGGTTTTAGGGTGTTAGGTTTTTAGATGACATTATGACCATGTTCCAAATGTTATGATTATTCTCGTTGTCACAACAAGCATTTGCGCTTTTTAATCGTATTCTGTGTGGTTGTATTGGATGTGTTGAGCAACACAACAAGGTGCAGCTGTAGATATAAACATGCCTTTTATTTAAAGTGTTCTTAGCTCATGATTGAAGGGAACAAAAAAAGTTTGTTTCTGATCGCCACAGTGTCCTTGGACCCTTGTTTAGTAACCCAGGAGCACTGACACCTCCATGTATTGGGTGGAGTTCTGCAGAGCAGCAAAACCCTGTCTGGTGCATTGAACTCATGTAGGAAGGTAGCCTCTTTCTAGCCTTGTTACCCCCACTTTTAGCCTGTGTGTGAGTATTTGTCAGGGTGTTTTTACTGTCTCACTGGGATCCTGCTAGCCAGGTCCCCAGTGCTCATAGTGGAAACCCTATGTTGTCAGTGTGTTTGATTTGTGTCACTGGGATCCTGCTAGCCAGGACCCCAGTGCTCATACGTTTGTGGTCTATCTGTGGACTTTTGAAGACTTCCTTCGTGCACAGCACAGCCCAGGTCCCCAGCACTCCGTCCTGCATTGCCCAACTCGCTGAGCTGACCTCCGACTTCGTTGGACCCACTTTTGTTGTGCTGATATGACCACTGTCCTCAGATCTTCTGAACACCTGTTCATGTGCTTCTGCGGGTGCTGCCTGCTTCTGCATGTACTCTCTCTGTTGCTGAGCGCCCCCTCTGTCTCCTTGTCCAAGGGGCTACTCCTGGTCCTTTCTGGGCCCTGGCAGCATCCACAATCCTCAACCGTGATTCTTGTAGCTAGCAAGGCTTGTTTGTGGTCTTTCTGATTGGAAACAACTCTGCATCCTCCAGCATGCCGTGGGACATCTTCTGACCAGAGGAGTTCCTGGCACCTTCCGTTGTTGCAGAATCTTCGGCTTCTTCCACCCAGAGGCAGCCCTTTTGCACCTTCATTCAGGGTTTAATGGGCTCCTGCCCCCCCCGGACACTTGCGTTACTCTTGGACTTGGTCCCCTTCCTTTGCAGGTGCTCAGGTCCAGGAATCCATCTTCAGTGCCTTGCAGTCAGTTGTTGTCTTTGCAGAATCCACTCTCTCAAATTTACATTTTTTCTAGGGTAACTTTACTCCTACTTTTCAGGATCTTGGGGTAGGGTATCTCGGACACCCTTAGTGTTTTCTTACACTCCCAGTGACCCTCTACACACTACACTAGGCCTGGGGTAATTCGTGGTTCGCATTCCACTTTTGGAGTATATGGTTTGTGTTGCCCCTAGGCCTATTGTCTCCCATTGCATTCTATTGTGTTATGCAGTGTTTTCACTACTTTTCTAAGGGGCATAGTTATATTCCGTTTGCGCCGATCAAAAATTTTGACGCACAATCAGTGCAAACGTTGCCCCATATTTAAACTTTGCCGCCCGAGCCCACGGACGACAGAATTCCACCGTGTGCGTCATTTTTGGGATGCGGCAACCCGCCCTGCGTTAATGATATGCAAGGTAGGCGTTCCCGTCCAAAAAATGGCTTAAACGGCCGTGCGTCATATTTATGCTTTTGGGCAAAAATGCTGCACGGCCGGGAGGCGGAGCCAGAAAATGACGCACAGCCCGATTTGCGTAAAAAAATAACGCCTGGGTCAGGGCAGGCGTTAAAATGGGGCAAACACACCTGTATTTAATCAGAACACACAGAACAAACAGCAGAGCAGCAGAGCAGCAACAGGGAGCCATGGAGGTCATTCTAATCCAGCGTGCACGCAGACCCAGAGCCCAGCAGCAACAACAGCAGCTACAACAACACCAGCAGGGACCCCAAAGGCAGCGCAGAAGGCAGGAGAGGATATTCCGCCCAAGAACAACCCTTCAGAGCCTCAGGGGACACGATATAATACAGAGGTACCGGTTGAACTGGCAGGCCATTCAGCAGCTGCTGCGAAATATCGAACAGCAGTTGGCCCCCACTTTGGTGACACCCCACACCATACCAACAGAAACAAAGTTGCTTGCCGTACTTCACATGCTGTCAAGTGGCTCATTTCAAACAACTGGTGCCCTGGTAGGCGGAATATCACAACCATCATTCTCCGCATTTCTGCCCAAAGTACTGGATGCCATCATTGGACTGACACCCCGCCACATCTGCTTCCCTAACACACTGCAGACGCAGCAGGAAACAAAACAGGGGTTCTACGCAATCAGTGGCGTCCCACACGTCCTTGGTGCAATCGACTGCACACATGTACGCCTTGTGCCACCTGCTGCAACTGAACACCTCTACTGCAACAGGAAGCACACACATTCCATCAACGTGCAGGCCATTGTCGATCATCAAGGAATGCTCACCAACATCGTGGCTAAATATCCTGGGAGTGTACATGACTCCTACATCTTCCGTCACTGCACCATCAACCAACACTTCCAGGATGGACGGTATGGCAGTGGACTACTTGTTGGTAAGTACAAAAACCTACATTTATACACTCTGCACAGCAACCCTCTAGGACAGTGTTCCCCAACCCCCGGGCCGCGGACCGGTGCCGGTCCGTGGATCAATGGGCACTGGGCCGCCCCACTGTGGCGGGCGGTAAATGTTTGATAATTTTTCCGTGGCCCGCTTGTCACACAATGGGACAAGCGGGCCACGGAAAAATTATCAAACATTTACCGGTCCGCAGCGATAAGGACACACAACACATACACCACAACAGCAACATGTCAACAGGAACACACTGAGGTCCTGACATCACTAGCCATGTTTCTTAAGTCACCATTGAATCTGTCACACATTGGAATTTACTGTACAGCCTAATGTTAAGGCATTAATGAGTGTGGTTGCCGAAATGTCACCTTGCAAATTGTAAGTGTCCCAATGACCTTTACATTAATACATTGCATAAGTCTAAAGGTATGGGATGTCCAGGGTACTTTGATATGAACGTGTTAACAACACTTTAAATTTTAACTGTACATGGAACTATCATCTCACCCCAAGTGAAGACACACGGACACCTGTTTCACAAGTCACAATGCTAGGGAGGGCACACTACTGAAAATCCCAAAACATACTGATGACAAACAATTAGCAGACAAACATTTGCTCAGCCAAGGAAACGACACAATGCAGATGGTATAGCCTACAAGTATAGGATGTCACATCACTACACAAAAGAGTCACAGACAACACAAGACAACTACTGCCATTAAAGGTCTTTTCAATAGTGCCAGCTACATCAACATGATCCCATTCTTTTTCTCTTTCAGCTGATCAGGGGTATGGCATCCAGCCATGGATAATGACACCATTTGGCAACCCGAGTACAGCTGCAGAGCGTGCATACAATGACGCCCATAAGAGGACACGCAGCATTGTCGAGCGGACCTTTGGCATCCTCAAGTCAAGGTTCCGCTGCTTCAACATCCCTGGTGGTAGCCTACTATATTCCCCTGAGATGGTCTGTAAGATCATACTAACATGTTCCATCCTGCACAACATTTGCATCAAAAGGAACATTCCCCTCCTGGAACCAGACCCATACATGCCTGAAGACGAGGAAGAGGAGGATGCTGCCCTGCAACATGAGGGGGAACAACCAAACACGGATGCTGGAGTGCGTAGGCACCAACACATTGTGAACAATTTGTTAAAAATATTATCACCATCACCACTTAATGAACTATTGTAAATAAACACTGATAAGAAACACCACATCATGGTCTGGCTAATCATTTCTGCACACCTTTAGCTCTAAATATCAGAAGAAGAATGTCGACTCATGGAGCATTGATGATATAACAATCAGGACACAGAAAATACCACTACAAATGTGATGCCTATCATACAACGGTCACATACACACACAATGTAAATGACTGACATCCTGTACAGTTCACCTTTTAAGGGCAATAGCTGAGGACCACACCTATTACACACATACATGTTGGAAACATGGTTCATCGCAGCATATGGCACACAACTAAACCACCATCACTCAACTAGGGGAAAACAGGCCTCATACATCAGGCAGTTGACATGCTTTAGCATCAGGAACAGGAGTGTATGACCAGACCCTTGGCAGCAGTAATTCCAACTACATACAATCTTTGCAAAGACTATCTGTCACTAGAATTACACATAAGCAGAACATACACAGCACAAGTGCCACACATATGACAAGCATCCAGCACATCACATCCCATCTACATGTCAGCCCTTTTCTAAAAACATGACACACCGAAGCGCCTGGTCACACCTCAGCTGTCTGAAGAGGTCCCTGGAATACAAATATGCGTACCCTGATATTCCCTAATGTAAACACACACACTAACAAGAGTCATCCAGTGTGCCACACCCTTTCCTATGGTGTACCATTGTCATAGTACTACCTGACTGCATGGAAGTCAGCTCAAATAATACACTGGCTTGGAAATTTTAAGGCCTGGTATCACCTGTAGATTGCTTCCCGCGTGAAAGGTAATGTAGGCCATTTGAAAGCAATTCTCATCCGACAGGACTTGTGAGACACTGATGGAGGCCACACCAGTGATCACCTCCATGCACACCACCCAAATTTACATGCACTGTCCCTGCTGATGCCTCCTACAGCATAGATGTAGTCATTTTGAAAATTACACTGTTAAGCATTGCTACTAATGTTGCTGAGTAACACTGTATCTGGGTTCATGTGTCACCTTCAAAACAACACAGGACATACACAGTTTGACATGTCAACTGTCTACTGCTCCCTCTGACCAGTCTTAGTCAGACCACTGATCATGTCAATTGTGAAAGAGCTGGATCCTGATTGACCCTGCATCCTGTCAGCCTGACTGGCACCTGTCCGTGGGTCACCCTAAAGATACCCGGTGGCCACATATGGACCACACTTGCTGTTCAAAATCTCTCTTTCCTCAGAGGCTAATTTGTCATTTGCCTCATCAATGTATACTCAAATACATTGTATTGCATCATCTGACTTTTATTGGTATCATATTTGTTACAGTGCCCTTGAATAGGTAAATCATGCCCCATCTGTTGTCTGGGCCTCATTAATGCCCAAACTACAAAGTGTGACAGTGTACCTGGGCCATAGCCTTTGATGGTGTACGTGGCCTCCAGCAGAACCAGCAACCTCAGATAATGTCCATGAAAAGTCGACACATATGAGGACCCTGACAGTTCACACGCTGAGTAACATTGTTCAAATAATAGAGATGGCTTGTGTGTGGTGAATACCAGCCATATTATTCTGCACAGAGGCTATGATGTTCACAGATGCATTTCCATCCACAGAGGCCAACTTGAGTACAAATGTTGCAATGACACATGCCGGATCCTGACACCTGAGACATTCTCTGACTCAGCACACCAAGGTTGCCCAGTTGAAAGTCTCATTACACGTCTTCAGTGACAGGGTGGGACCATCCACGTGTAGGTTACCATGTCCTCAATGACTTTAGTCACATTTAGCTACAAACGATACTCATTAGATACACGATTAGCTGCCACTAACTCATGATGAGACCTGGACGTAACAGTGACAACATACACCTTAACAGTTGATACAGGAGCAACATTGGACCACACACATGTACATGTACCATCCAATCAACAAAGTGGTTGCAAGCAGCCTATCACAGTAGTGTCCCAATTGTAACCTAGCATAAAGATTGAAACATGCCACTAAACCAGGAATGCATAAAGGGCCACATACATCAAAAACCTATTTGCAATTATGACATAAGGAACTTTGAGAATTTGCTATTAAATCAATGCTAAATGGTATGTCAGAATTCTCTAAAGAAGTAATAGGGCAAACTTCAAATGGGCAAATGGTATTACAGATTTGCAAAAAGAGAATCATACTCAAATTGCATCTATGGGCCTGCTGCCAATGGTTTTGCATTACTGAAATTGGGAAAACCGTTGATTAATTTGCAAGTCAGGAACAGCAAATCCCAGGGTGCTGGGGGCCTAAGTCCCCCTCTGCTGCACCCCAATTAAACACTTTTTACGGACACGTGAAGCACACACATGCTTAAGGGGCATGTGTGTGCTACATGTCTACAGTGAAACATATTTTGGCTACATTAACTCGTAATTAGCACATGGTTACCCCCAAAAATTGTTTAGGCGTCAATTGCATTACCTAAATGGCCATTTTGCAATTTGGAATAGCTTGATACATGTGCTCACAAATTAGCTAATAAAGACATCCTGTTAGCTCTTTTATATTTGGAAAGTCGCAATCAGCAATTTCCTACATGTGTGCGCAATTATGAGTAATCTCCATTTTGGCCAATCATTACTATTGCACTGTGAATACCTTCCATACATCCTGTAAGGCACATTTGCTTTTGCTAACCCCAGTATTTATCATTTACCACCGTTTGATAAAGGAAAATTTCATGACTCATTTGGACATATAAAATACATATTTGTCATTATGCGTCATATTTTCACGCATACAGCTTGTGCGTCATATTTTTTGACGCACAGGAGTGCAAATAATGCTGAATCAAAATATTTTTATTAATTGGTAAATAATATTTGGATGTGGCTTAATTTTCACCTCTGGAAGTGTAAATTATTCTGCAACCAAATATTATTTACCAATTATTACAAATATTTTGATTCAGCATTATTTGCACTCCTGTGCGTCAAAAAATATGACGCACAAGCTGTATGGGTAAAAATATGACGCATAATGGAAAAAAACGGCGGCCATGTTATGCAGGATGTGATGTAATAGGATATCCTGTTTACAGATTCTGTACAGTGGGTGTACTTTCACTTTCACTTTGCAGTCTGTGATTATTCTAGACTGTGTGGCTGTGTGCAGAGTGTTGTCCTGTGATTTTGTGCTTTTGTGTCCAGAGTGCCATCTTACTTGTTGTTTTGTCATTAATATATTGTTGTAGAATACTGTCTGAGTGTGTGTTGTTTACATTTGTCCAGTCCAGTGTTGTATTTATTGTCTGTGGGAGTCTGTTGTGGGTACTGTTATATAGGGGATAGTTGGGCTCTTCTATTTGTTAAGTTTACTTTGTATTTCCTTACTCCAACTTTCCCCATTTTCTCCTTTCTTCTTTTTTTACCACTACATTTTCCCCTTTTCTGTGCATAAATGTCTGGTAGGCCACGTCTTTCCAGTATGGGTGAGGAGGAATTGGGGGGGGGTTCATATAGCTGGTGTGCCATTTCCTCCCACTGATGCTGGAGGCTGGGGGTATGGTGATACAGGGGTATCACACTGAGGCCCGAAAAGTCAGGTGGGGGAAGGTGCGCCATCACTTGGTGCATCTGTATGGGAGCCAACGCAATGAGCATCAACTGAAGCACCGCTGGGCTGACCTGATCTCCAGGGAGCAAGATCTGCTGGACCACCTGGGAATCATGATTGGTGGCCATGTTGGTGAGTACAGATCATGTAAATGTGCACAATTAAAAGCTGTGTAGTGACATGAGATGATTGGTACACAATCTGCCAGATAAGTAGCTGACTGTGTGTAATGCTGAGGAAACATACAGGGTAATTGATGCACTATGTGAAGGATGACAAATGCTAGCAGTCAAACAGCTCATGTTTTGCACACTTACAGGTTGCTTGTTGCTGAATGTAATTTAGTGCCACCTTTGTTTCAGACAAGCGAAACATTAAAGAGGCGATCAGGACTCTACAGGTCACAATTGCCAGTGAAGTATGGATGTACTAACATCATACCTACATATGTTGACGCTATAGCTAGACTGACATTGGAAACCCTACATGATGCAGAAAATGAGTGCTGCCTTCACGTCAATTGATGATATCAATGTGGCCCAGACATATGTCTCATGTGTGTCTGGTGAGTGTGTAAGGAAAGTGTTCACGGAAGTGCGAAGCCTGTTAGGGATTAATGTGCTCCTTCATATCTTATTGATACATGCCAGATCTGAACATGAACCATATTTGGAAAGGAGTCAGGTGCCCTCAGCTAACATCTTAGACAGTTATTTTTTGTTTCTTGTGCCAAAATCCGATTAGGGATGGTAGTCCAAAGGTATGGGCTAGGGTACTAACATCTATGTTTGGTGCCAATCACCATTGTTGGGTCACATCAATTTATGAAACTGTTACAACATGAGGTATTGCCAAAGTTCCTGCCCCTCTGTACCATGTACCTATCTGTCACAAATGTGTCATGACCGCATAGGCTGTTTGACAGGTAATGCAGTCCTCAAGTAACCAGCCTTTGGATGACTCTCTTGGATGCACATGATTAGACGAATACACACCAATATTCTTGCTGCTCACTAATAGAGGCCACATGA